>NW_026915813.1:2400000-3000000 GCF_034315485.1 Pezoporus occidentalis | reverse complement strand
TCACATTTCTCTTGGTATAATGTTAGTCTCACTGTGCTTTGCTGCTTTTTGTGCTCCTGTGACTAAGTCTGAGTTAAATCTGGGCTTCATGCTAGACAGTCCTTGCCTACATTGCTGCAGAAGTCTGAACATCTGAATCTGCACCCTGAGGTAACTAAATAGATCCTCTGCCAGGAGGTGTTACTGAACTAAGTTTCATAGTCCATGGTACTAGAAAAGGCCTTTCACAGATCTGGTCATTGTTGAATTTAGACTCATTTCAGTTTCCAAACAGTTTCACTCAGTTTAGAGGTTCACTGCTTGCTCCTGTCCTGGTAGTCCATCAGTCTGAAGTTTTGTCCTTCTGGACTGTGTGGTCCAATATCTGAAGACTTGTACATCACATTATGCACGACAGTTGCCGGAGGGTTTTCAGAACTGGGACACTTCAGAAGAAGGCTGTTTTTCACTCTGCTGAGGTTAATAGCTTTGCAGAACTCATAAAAGCATTCACAATTGTTCTTGACTGAATCATCATAACAGCAAGCAGGTGCTTATATATAATCATACCTTTTGGGAACTGTCTCAAATAATTTGTCTGCCTCAAAGGCTGTTCCTCACAACAATTCATCTGAAAGACATAAAATGACTCAAATTGGCCACTTGGCTTTCATTTCTACCAGAAACAGTGTACAATTCAGGATTACTTTGTTGTTTACACATCTTAAGCAAGAGACACGGAAATGGCACTTTTATGTGTCAGAAGCAGTTTCTTTTCTGTTAATGAGTAAAAAGTCCTTCTAGTTTTCACTCTTTTTTGCAAAGTCTATTATGTGAATTTTATTTGTTTCATAAGATACGTTGGACTGAAAGGGTATAATTGTGCTTTCTGGCCACTTACGCTTTTCAGCTGACTTCAGGTATCTTAATGTATAGTTCATTATTAGCAAACACACCCATGCAAAGAGAAGCCTTTATCACATACCGTGATATTTTTAGAAACAACAGAAAATGTTAACTTTGTTGCACAGTTTTAACATAAAAGAGCTCAACCTTTCCTTTAAATGACAAGTGAAGAATAATTAGATATGTCTCTTTCAACTGTCCAGATAATCGTTCATGAAATCTCACTTCTTATACTGTCTCTGGACTGATATCTAGGTGGTTTAAATTCTTAAAATCAGTATTTGAATGTTATTTTATCAGAGAATACCAGTCTAACTTACATAATGTTAAAGCAATTCATGAAAAAAAAAAAGACACCACCATTCGTCCACCCCCATTTCACAACTTTTCTTTTTTTCACAGCACAGTTTGGCTAGTTTACTCCAGCTATATTAAAGATATACTACATGGTGGAAGACAAACTGAGACCTGATTGATGCCATTTCCTGCTCTTTGCACAGGCGAAGTGTAAAGGGAACATGAAATCAGTGTGCGTACGATACTCCCATCAGGAGTGTAACAGCTTTACAATTGCGTTGCAGCTGGTTTGCTTAAGCCGTCACAGCACACCCTGGTAGACCACGTCCCCACAGTCCTATGAGCAGCATACCCTACTGCATCTCCTCCTTCAGATAATGAAACAGTAAAACAGCTTGGTACAAAATGGAAAGAATGTATGATGTCCTCCTGCCAATGGATCATTTTTATTGTCTTTTTTTCACTTTTGTTCTTTTGCCCTTAATACCTTAGTACCATTCCCTTGCAGCAAAGAACAAAACTGCTGAAAGAAAAGCTTCCAGGACTTGTGTCCAGTCTCCAGGAAAGGCTGAACAGTTGTCAAGAAAATACCTTGGTTTCTTTATGACTACTCTTTTTGCTTTGGAATCATAACTTCATTTCAAAGTGCATTTGTAAAGTTACATCTGAAATCTCAGTGAAATATCTGGGAGGGCCCTTCAATGTCAACAAATTGCACATGAGACCCAAAAAGTACTATGTGCCTTGTTTTGGTCAAGCTGTACAATGGGTAAACTGAAGTAAAACTTGCATAATTAATTATGGAAATGACTCTGAACTGTTTAAAATCAAATGTAGATCTTTGTTGTATTAACTCAGTAATACCAGTCTGGTAATTCTGTGACTTTTATTTTTTCTTTCTTTGAAGGTGGATTCACACTTTGAAAGTAGAAAGCTTTTGTTATAACAACTTTTCTCAGTGAAAGTAATTGTCTTTGGAAGGTGAGATATTCTTGTGTCCCTCCACAGATAATATTCTTGGATCTTATCTGCAGAAGCAAAAGATGGAATTGGTAATTTAAGCGTGCTCAAGCATTATTACCACTCTCTTTTCTAACCCTTTAAGGATAGCTTACCAGCTAGTAAGTAGATACTAACCTCATTTGCATTAACTTTTTTTCAGTACTGGCATTTCTTCTAGGTGGAACCTAGTAGCTTGTATTGAGCTTGTTCTTGGGCAAAAAGCTGCCAGTACACAAGTCAGCAACCTGGAGAAAGATATATGCGGCTTTTCCTTTTTTTATCTTCCTACTGTGATAATTAAGGTGCCAACAATCTTTTATTACTGTATTATTTATTCTACCTACTGTCTTCATTTTCATGGTCCAACTAAGGAAAGGAAATTTATCCTGTTATTAACTGTTTGTGTAATTCACAGTGGAATCAGATGTATTTGAAATGCTGCTGGGCTCCTTATTCCCCAAGGACAGGTTTCCTCCTGACCTTACCAGAAGCAGACCTGTGGCTGGCAGTTCAGTTGTCCTGCAATCAGCCATAAGGAGATGTTCTGAGAAACCTGGGGAAAGTCAATAAACAAAGAGTATTGAACCTGTGTGCTAAAGGAACAACTCAGGGTAGTGCTGCAGCAGTGGTGCCTCAGCACAGCAACCCAATTCCTCTTTGTAATGGATGTCCAGAGGGGAAGTAAAACGGATGCAGAGCAAACTGGAAAAGAACAAAAGGTTCTCCAGAGACTTAGATGTTAAATGAATGTATAAGGGAACATTTACAGTACATCTTGTTTAGCTGGAATTAAACTTATCTTTAAAACAATTCTCTAGCTTGCACTGTGCTAAGAATGACTGATTCTTTTTATTTAGTATAGTCTTGTAAGATATCTGCTTCAAGCAGCTAATAATTAATTGCAGAAGTATACTATAATTAGCTTTTAATGAAAAGTACTTATAAAGACAAATACTTGTATATAGGTTGTATCGATTGGAAGTTTAAGGAAGAGAAAGGCTTGAGCCGATATCTGCAAGATGAGTCAATGATCCTTTAATTATAATTTTGGAGGGATCTGCACCACTTAATTTTAAAAAGTGAGCTGGTCTGCTCCAGTTGTGAGTCCAGTCACATAGGTGCAGTCTATACTCATCTAAGCATCCCTAGAGCTAGGTTTGGCTGAACTGAGTTTTCTTTGCAACTTTCTTCTAGAGATCATAGTGCCCTGCATAGTAAGAATCAATATATGACATTGATATTGGCATATATATGGCATATATGCCAACCTGATGAAGTTTAACCATAACAAGTGCAAGTTCCTACACCTGGGTCAGAGCGATCCCAGGCACAGCTACAGGTTGGGCAGAGAAGAGATTCAGAGCAGCCCTGGGGAAAAGAACTTAGGGATGTTGGTCGATGAGAAAATGAACATGAGCCGGATTCAGTGTGCACTCGCAGCCCAGAAAGCCAACCGTATCCTGGGCTGCATCAAAAGGAGCATGACCAGCAGGTCGGAGGAGGTGATCCTACCCCTTTGCTCTCATGAGACCTCACCTGGAGTATCGTGAGCAGTTCTGCTGTCCTCAACATAAAAAGGACATGGAACTGTTGGAACAAGTCTAGAGGAGGGCCACGACTGGAGCACCTCCTATAGGAAGATAGGCTGAGAAAGTTGGGGCTGTTCAAATGCAAATGCTTTAGGAATCATGCAGGTGAAGCAGCTCCCCATGAGCAACCTGCCTAAAGCCACACCAAAGGCCCACTGCCCCTTAATGTGCAAAAGGAACAGAAATTAGAGCTGGAAAATGGTTTTGCCCATTCACCTTGTAGTAATTGTACAGAATCAAATTGCTGCTTCTAGTTTTGGAGTTCATAATTTTAAAAAGTGCGTAAGATATTCAATGCATTTCACCTGTGGTCTGAAAGTTCTCTTATAATGGAAATGACAGAAATTAAAACATAATTAAAAGGAAACCAAGATAAGCTTTGATTTGATATGTATGTCATTTGGAATATAATCATTGCTAAAGGGCTTTCTAATCTACTGGAGAAAGGTGCTGTAAGAACTAACAGGTAGAAATTCAACCAGAAAGAAGGCACACGGGTGCTCAGCACACATTGGAAGAAACTACTGAAGGAATTGATGAATTCTTCATTTCTTGAAGTTTTCATATCAAAACTGCCTGCCTGTCTGGAATTGCCTGAGTTGAAATCACATCATTGCGCTCAATAAAGGGATGCCTAGATGCAATGCTTGATCAAGGATCTCATACTAAATAACCTAGTGGTCCTTGTTGACTTTAAAATCCATTTATTCTACAGGCTGAGGAGAGAAAAAAGAGATAAAGATGATTTCCACATTTTCATTTTTGGAAGGTGCTCAGAGAAGTGTGATGCCGAGGTATGTATATAGATGGATGGACAGATGAAAATTGATGACTTCTTACCTTGAAGAGAAAATTCTCATACTTGCAATATAATAAAAGAAACATCAAAATAAAACCAATTAATTTTTCCTTTAATTAACACAGTTTGCACAGCTGTTGAGCAAATTATAGCTTCTTTAATGTGCCAGTTTTGAAAGTACTTCACATTATAACCAGCAGATAACAAGGGAATAAGAGTAATTTGAATTAAATTTATACAGTGGAGAATTCTCAGTCTTGATGTTGTCTAAATGGGTTTTAACATATTGAAACTGCCAGAAACTCACATGTGAATAAAAGCTGCTAAAGAAAAAGAAGAGGTAAGAAGAATAGGATATAAAGTAAATAGAGATCCAGAAAACTTTTGTTGGAAAATAGTGCTGTGCAAGTCACAGCTCCCATGAAGATCTACTGCCATTGATCAGCATTCAGTTAACATTAGTTAAGTGCCAACACTGATAAAGAATAGATAAACCTCACAAAACATTATTCTCCGGGGTGACAGGTTATTTTCCTTCATGACATTAACCCTTTATTTCTCATGAGATGAGAAACTTCAGATGAAGCTTAGAGGAGAGGAAGGAACAGAATTTTTCTCTAAGAACAACGTTGTATTTTGATGCTGGCACTTGTTCTAGGCCAGTGCCAGTCATGCACAGTGCTCTCTGCTGTGCGAAGCTCTTGCATGTAAGCATGGAAAGCGACCTGACGCAGCTGATGTTACAGCTGACATAACTCAGATAGGAGGTATGCAGCGAATGAAGCAGAGACGGAAGTGACTTGCGTGAATACTCACGGAGAGCAGGACTGAATTCTGGTTCTAGGACTTTGAGCACAGCACTGTTGGCTGTCTGTGACCATGACAACTGGCATGAGAATTATCTCTGAAGTCAAAAGTAAATCCCAAGAGCACAGCCTAGGCTTACACAGCCAGACCTACAGCATCTTTCTGCTGAAGCATCTGGCCTTTACACACCCTCTGTTTGGATGTGACCCAAAAGATTTAAGTCAATGCCTACCATTATAAGTCTCGTACCTTAGGCAGTGTTTGAGCTGTATCTGCATGGGTAAAAAGCAGCTGTAATCCACATTGCAACCCACAATTATTCCATAGATCTTCTGAATATCCTGGAGGACAAATCCTCTCTAAACTTAGGCCTCCAGTAGTTCTTCAAAACACATTATCCCCAAATCACTGAAATAGAGCAGAAAGATTGCTAGGTCTTGTGTTTTTTCGCAGGCCAAGACTTACAAATGAGAGCAGTACCTAAGTCCACAGAGGGTGTTAGTTACCTGGGGAACTGGTAGTGACTGACTGTTATGCTGTGCATAACACATTGGATTCATCATGTCTTTAGGCTGGCCCAAGGCTAAACCGTCATGGATTACCAGAAAAAAAAAATAATCAACTGATAGTAAATCACTGTCATGGTTTAAAAGCAGTCAGCCACACAGTTTCTACTACCCCCCCCCCCCATCTTTCTTTCCTCCCTTCCCCCTGCTCCTGGAGGGATGGAGAGGAGAATCAAAAGAATGTAACTCCCATGGCTTGAGAGAAGAACAGTCCAGTAACTAAGGTATAACACAAAACCACTGCTGCTGCCACCAATAATAATAATGATAAGGGAAATAACAAGGGAAGAGAATATGATACCACCCGCCAAAAGGAGCTCAACTGAGAAGAGAGAGTGTCCTTCCGGGTAACTCCCATTTATCTCCCTGGGCATGATGTGCTGTGGTATGGAATACCTGTTTGGCTAGCTTGGGTCAGGTGTCCTGTCTCTGCTTCCTCCCTGCTTCCCCTCCTCCCTGGCAGAGAATGAGACTCACAAAGTCCTTGGTCAGAGTAAACATTTGAGTAGTAACTAAAACCATTGGTGTTATCAGCTCTGTTCCCAGGCCGAAAGTCAAAACACAGCGCTGCACCAGCTACTAAGAAGGAGAAAAAATGACTTTTACTGCTGAATCCAGGACAGTATCCACCCCTTATTCCATACCATTCACATCATGCTCAGATCCCACATTTTCAATATACCATCGCTCTTAAATATGAACATCCACACACAGAGAGAGAGAGAGAAAAAGATCATTTCTTAGTTCATGGATCAATCCCTATAACGATGCCGAGTCCATTCGGTCCAGGATGTCAGGTTCCAACTCTTGTAACAGTCTTTCAGGGCAGGAAAGGCTGTGTGCAGTGTTGGATCCTTGCCTGCTGATGCTGATCGTTCCTTTACCGCACAACTCGTCTGGTTCTATCAAAGTTCATTCTCTGTTGGGATGATGGCTGGAGGGAAGCCAGGGCTAGTCACTGGTGACCTGAAGACATCTAGTTGATGGGCTATAAAAGTATTACACAGCAGGCAACAGAATACAATTAAGTTCACTGGCTGTTTTCCCCTAAAATCAAATCCCCTTGAGGTATACATCGGACTTCTCCATCTTCCCGCATTATCCACCAAGTATATCCGGGTCCCTGAACAAAAGCAATCCCACGAGTGGGTTTGCCTTTACCTGAAGCAGGAATTACCCAGACTGTCTTCCCCAGCAAATTCTTCATGTACACCACGGGAACTTTGTCCCCCTCTACAATATGTAAAAGTTCTGACTGGGCTGAGCCAGCCCTGTTGGCAGATCCTCTGGTGTTGACCAACCAGGTGGCTTTTGGTAAGTGTGTATCCCAATGCTTGAAATTCCTGCCACTCATTGCTCTCAGTGTAGTTTTTAACAGCCCATTGTTCTGTTTGATTTTCCCAGAGGCTGGTGCATGGTAGGGGATGTGATATACCCACTCAATGCCATGCTCTTTGGCCCAAATGTCTATAAGGGACCTCTTCAGCATCACCTCCTCCTCTGGTGACATTCCAAAATCTTTGCCCTCTGGCCAGTCCATGATGACTTCTAGAATGCCTGGATGACTGGGATTTCCTGTTCAAGCTCCTTGTGTAATTAGTGCAGCCCATTTACTCCATGCAGCATCAGTTGCATGATGTGTAGAGGAGACCCTGCCTTTGAACATCCAGCCCAGCACAGGCAACCAGAGTGCCAGGAGGAGCTGTGCTTCAGTGCCAATCACTTCCGAAGCAGCTCGAACCCCTTCATAGGCTGCCAGTATCTCTTTCTCAGTTGGGGTATAGCTGGCCTCAGATCCTTTGTATCCCCGACTCCAAAAGCCGAGGGGTCGACCTCGATTCTCCCCTGGAGCTTTCTGCCAGAGGCTCCAGGTAGGACCGTTCTCCCCAGCTGCAGTGTACAGTACATTTTTTACATCTGGCCCGGTCCGGACAGGTCCAAGGGCTACTGCATGAACTATCTCGTGTTTAATTTGTTCAAAGGCTTGTTGCTGCTCAGGGCCCATTTAAAATCATTCTTCTTCTGGGTCACATGATAGAGAGGGCTTACAATAGAACTGTAATTTGGGATGTGCATTCTCCAGAACCCCACAGCACCCAAGAAAGCTTGCGTTTCTTTCTTATTAGTTGGTGGAGACATTGCTGTTATTCCTCCCTTTCTCAAAAACTTCTTCTGCTGTATCGCCCCACACAATAACATCATCAATGTATTGCAGGTGTTCTGGAGCTTGCCCCTGTTCCAGTGCAGTCTGGATCAGTCCATGGCAAATGGTAGGGCTGTGTTTCCACCCCTGGGGCAGTCGGTTCCAAGTGAACTGGACACCCCTCCAAGTAAAAGCAAACTGTGGCCTGCACTCTGCTGCCAAAGGAATTGAGAAAAATGCATTGGCAATATCAATCATGGCATACCACTTGGCTGCCTTTGACTCCAGTTCATATTGAAGTTCTAGCATGTCCGGTACAGCAGCGCTCAATGGTGGTGTGACTTCATAAAGGCTATGATAGTCTACTGTTAGTCTCCACACTCTGTTAGACTTTCGTACTGGACATATGGGGCTATTAAAGTGTGAGCGGGTCCTTCTGATCACCCCCTGACTCTCCAGTCTATGGATCAGCTGATGGATGGGAATCAGGGAGTCGCGGTTGGTGTGATATTGGCGCCGGTGCACTGCTGTGGTCGCAATTGGCACTTGTTCTTCCACCTTCAGCAACCCCACAACAGTAGCATCCTCTGAGAGACCAGGCAAGGTGGACAGCTGCTCAATTTCCTCAGTCTCCAAAGCAGCAATACCAAAAGCCCACCGGTACCCTTTTGGGTCTTTGAAGTACCCTCTCCTGAGGTAATGTATGCTGAGGATGCATGGAGCCTCTGGACCAGTCACAATAGGGTGCTTTTGCCATTCCCTCCCAGTCAGGCTGATTTCAGCCTCCAGTACAGTCAACTCTTGGGATCCTCCTGTTACTCCAGAAATATAGATGGGTTCTACCCCTTGACAGCTTGATGGCATCAGGGTACACTGTGCACCGGTATCTACTAGAGCCTTATACTTCTGTGGGACTGATGTGTCAGGCTGTCTGATCCACACAGTCCAGTAAATCCGATTGTCTCCTACCTCCACCTGGCTGGAGGCAGGGCCCCTCTAATAGTCATCACAACGTTGGACACTTAAGTCATGTTGAAAGGCATTATTCTTCATTATCAGGAGCTGGAGTAAAATCAGCTCTTCCACTCCATCTGGGAACCTGCTCACCAGAGACTGAAGCTGCAGACCTCATAGGATGATCAGTCTTGCCCCTTACTCCCCTCTTCAATTCACTCACCCGTTCCTCCAAAGCTGAAGTAGGTTTTCCATCCCACTTTGTCATGTCTTCTCCGTGATCCTGCAGGTAAAACCATAGGGTGGCCCATGGCGTATACCTTCTATACCTTCTCTCTCAAACAACAGGACGCCTTTTGTTAATATCTGAGACGTGTGTTGGTACATGTGAGGATCTGGATAAATCAGAGAGATCTCAATTTTTTGAGATCCTGGGACAGTTTTTCCACAGCTGAGATGATGGAAGGGGTGAGATTGTCTTCGAACTCTCGGAGTTTATGAACCATTTCATCCACTGTTAGTGGCACTATGTCATTCCAGGTTACTGTTGCCAATGAATGGGCATATGATGACGGTGCATTCTGTGTAAGTTTTCGTCACATGGGTCGTGTACATTTGACTTCATCTGGGTCTATGGGTATATCCCCGTTATTCGGCTTGATGTGATAGATCATCTCTACGATGGCTGATTCCCTCAGAGACTGGATGCCTTTGTCTATAGTAGTCCACTTGGCCGAACGACTCATAACATCGTCCTTGTATGGAAACCTTTCCTTCACAGCTGCCAAGAGCTGCCTCCAAAGACTGAGGGACTTTTTCTCTCTTGCAATTGCTTTGTAAATTCCCCCTTCTCTAGCAAGTTATCCCAGCTTCTTGGCTTCTGTACCTTCTAGTTCGTGACCATTAGCCTCATTGTCCCAGCACCAGAGCAACCAGGTGATGATGTGCTCCCCTGGTTGATGGATAAAATCTTTTCGCATATTCTGTAGCTTGGTTGAAGTCCGAGGTCGAGAAGTTATCTTCCTCTTCCTCTTCTTCCTCTTCCTCTTCCTCTTCTTCTTCTTCTTCTTCTCACTATCACTATGGTTTGAGTAGTGACTGTACTTGTTGCTGGGAGTGGTGTAGCTGCTGTGCTTTGAGCTGGGGTAGCTGCGCTGTCTGCCGCAGTCGAAGTTTGAGTAGCTGCTGTACTTGTTGCTGGGGTAGCTGTGCTATCCGCTGCAGTCAAAGTTTGAGTAGTAACTGTACTTGTTGTTGGGGGTGGTGAAGCTTCGCTGTCTGTTGCTTTGCCCTCAGATCCAGGGACATTCTTTTCCTTTTGAAGGTTCTGGATAGTGTTTTACAAGGCCCTGTAAGCATAGGCCAAGCCCCAGCACGTTGCCATGATTTGTCCGTCGCTGGCATGGCCAGAATGACCGCACACCTCATTTAAGTGTTTTACTAATTTTTCCGGATTTTGCACTTGTTCGGTGGTGAAGTTCCAAAGTACTGGAGGGGCCCACTGACCTAGATACTTGCCCATACTATCCCACACACCCTGCCACTCATAGCTGTCCAACCACCGGGAAAATCTCTTGTTCCTCCTATATTGTCGTCTAACCCTAGACAAGCCCCAAACCTGACTCTGCTTAACTCTTGAAATAAGACAAAATGGTCATGGGCAAAACACACTCTGTATGCATGCCAACATGGTGATCCCCATCACAATCAGCAAACAGGTCTCAACAGTATTAAAAGGCCATTCAAAATCTTCAAAACGATGCTGTAAACGGTCGGGGGGGGGGGGGGGGGGTGCTGGGGGGATAAGAGAATGTCTCCTTCAGAGGTTGACCACCTGAGAAGGGGAAAAAAGATGTGTAATTGCTAACCATTTCTATTATATACCTCCCAAAGTATAAAGGTGGTGACCACGCTGGGAACATAAGCCAGATCAGTTTCGCAATCAATGATTCTATTGTATTACAAGTCATTACCATAAAGTACAATGAGACAAGACCCTTAGCCCAAGGCCCCCAGCCGATAAACACATAGCAAATACTGGCTCTAAGTAAGGTACAATATGCTGGAACTGTGAGATCAAGAGAAACAACTTTGAGAGCCAATATATGTGAAACAATGAATGCTTATCACAAATACAATTAGACACACTCCGGTCAGATCTGTCGTTATCTCAACCCTTCGTGCCCCACGTTGGGTGCCAAAAAAAACTGTTGTGGTTTAAACACAGTCAGACACATAGTTTCTACTACCCCCCCCTCACCTCGCTCCCCGTTCCCGGAGGGATGGGGAGGATAATCAAAAGAATGTAACTCCCACGGCTTGGGATAAGAACAGTCCAGTAACTAAGGTATAACACAAATCACTACTCCTACCACCAGTAATAATAATGATAAGGGAAATAACAAGGGAAGAGAATACGATACCAACCACCGAAAGGAGCCCGACCGAGAAGAGAGAGCGCCCTTTCGTGTAACTCCCAGTTACCTCCCCTGGGCATGATGTGCTGTGGTATGGAATACCTCTTTGGCTAGCTTGGGTTAGATGTCCTGTCTCTGCTTCCTCCCTGCTTCCCCTCCTCCCTGGCAGAGCATGAGTCTCACAAAGTCCATGGTCAAAGTAAATATTTGAGCAGTAACTAAAACCATTGGTGTTATCAGTTCTGTTCCCAGGCCGAAAGTCAAAACACAGTGCTGCACCAGCTACTAAGAAGGAGGAAAAAATGACTTTTACTGCTGAACCCAGGACAATCGCGTATTACCTGAGGCAGTAGTGGAAGGAACTTTCCTTTCACAAGCTTTCATTTGAATCTTGGCTTCTGTAAAAGTGCACTGAAATTAGATATCACCTGGTCACCACATAATGACTGTGATTTTCTCAATGCAAAGACCTTCACATCTTTCTCCTTATATTGGCAGGGAAACAGAGTTTTGTTGCTGTTAGCTTCAGTATTTAAATTCTGTTACAAACACACAAACCTAAGAAGGAACTAAGTTTTCTATGTAGATAGGAATCCATATGTGGAATAATAGAGATGATTAATACTTAGATGAAGTATTAATAAGAATCTAGTAATGTCTGTATCAACCTGGACTGCTAGTTTCTATGTCCATTTCATCTCTAATTTGCAGTCAATAAGATTTCTGAATCTCACAAAAGTGCTCTGCTTAAGCGACGTGATGTCTAAGTAGCTGTGGCATAACAAGGTAAAGATGACAACGCTACTTGTAAGGCCCAGAACACTACGTTCTCTAGAGAGTAATGAAAAGATGATTTTATGACACTATATTCTGACACTGTGTGATCAATTTTAATGAAAGATATACTTGCTTTCTTTTGCTGTGATTAATCTAGAAATATTTAACCCCCTAAACTGGAAGGAAAAATACCTGTGTCACTTTAATGGAGTAAAAATGTGCTAAATCTTTGTACTGAATATGAGCTTAAGAACTAAAAGTAGGTAAAAATACTTCAATTCCCATATTTTTTTTTCACAGCAACTGAATAAAAACAGGAATAGATACCTCATCTTTCTATTAGTAGCTGGTATCTGCTTACAAATACCTACTGCATACAGTACTTTACTCAGATTTTTAAAGAAGGAAAAGATTCCATTTCCTAAGCTATTCCAGCTTTCAAAGGACCAGATAAATGCTTTTCAGAATTATAAGTTAATTAAAATCATCTTACAGCCATATACTTTAAAGGATCAAAGCACTTCTATACATATATGTACAAAGAATGTCCAGGAGTCTTCTAAATCCGCTTGTGAAATCCAGCTTTTTCTGGGGGAAATGTAGCAACTAATCAATAGTAAAAATACACAAAAGCTTGAAAGAGCAGGTGAATAAAACTTCTTCCTTTCACAGCTTTGGCATAAGTAGACAAAATGCAATTATCCAGTTGGAATTTGAGTGGGACCTTATAATTAACATTATTGTTTTTCTAAAGAAGTGGTGGATCTACATATTAGAGAGACTAGAAATACCTTAAAAAGAATGGTTACATCAGGGATTTGGTTTTTTTTTCATTGAAATAGTTCAACTTCACAATAAGAAGAATCTTCACTCCTAACACTTTATTTCTAAATTTGTCTTAATAATATCCTATGGGTTCTATAATCATATTCTCACAGACATTTATGCATTTCTGCATTTAAACAAGAACCAGTCAAAATGACACCCAGCATTTCATTCTGGTGGTAATACTGCCTGTTGCCTTTATTTTACATGCTGGAATATTTCTAAGATTTCTATAGTCTTTAGAGAAAATCAACTAAGCTAATTCTATCTATTCTTTTAATGTGGTTTATGTTTTCTTTGGTGTTTGGTTTTCCTTTCTTTTTGTACTGATGACTGATAAGGTACTCTCCAACCTTTAATTCTTTCCATGTCTGTTTGAAGAGTTTTGCCTAACCTATGCAGCAAGTTTAGGGTTTTTTTTTGTTCTCAGTTGAGCTGTTTTCTGCCTTGGCTTTACATTCTGTTCAAATAATGAAAAATCCAATCCATATTACAATCATTGTCATAATTGTGATGATTTGCAGAAATGAAGGACAACCAAGTTGTCCCAGAAGTTTACACATTATATTAGCAAAAAAACCCCAGTCGTGTAACTGCAGACAGGAACAGATGGAAAGATATATCCTGCTAAGCTACCAGTGTGATAGGAAGCCTCTTTAGTTTCACAGATATGATTTCTCTTTCTGCAAATATCAAAGAATAATCTGCAAGTTTTGTGTTCTATTTGGTTGCTGTTGTTGCTTCAAATGCACTCCACAGTTATGGCTCTAAGTACCTGACTTCACTATAAGCATCATATGTATTAATGGAAAAGCCATTTATTAAGCTTTTGCAGTCCTTAATGTTAATTACTGCAATTAATGAATGGAACTGCAAGTAGAGTTCAACTAAGGGTTTTCTAAACTATCAATGAGGCCTCATTAATAATGTTCATGACTGTCTACTGGGAATTATTTAACAGCCCTGAGACTTATTATGTATAGGACCTCAGTTTGAACTTTCTTGACTCTTCTTCAGATAAATTAATGATGTCCCACAAACTCTTAGGACCCCACCTTCAGCTGTTTTTCGGAAGAAACACAGTTTTAAAGTCACCTTTGCAAAAATGAAATTTAAAAAAGTGTTATAACTCTGAATATATCATGTAAAATTCTTCTAGATGAGAAAATATACTTTACTTTTCACTCTACAATATGGCATTTCTCTTGGAGGACAAATACTAGCTTACCACTAGATTTAAGTGTTAAGAACAAAACTGCTGATCTTTGAGGTCGCTACAGCCTTAGAGATGTTTCACAGGAATAAGTAAGTTAAATTATGCCTCATTCTTTCAGCTAATAATGTCCCTACAACTGCTTTAGCTTCTTTTATGTTTTGAAGTGAAAACGGTCAGGTGCAAATGCTCTGTTTTAATAACTTTCCAAGTAAAATCTGGCAAAAGATTTTAGTAAAGATGTAGTAAAAAACTACATTTAATGTTGATATTTTATTTCAAAATCTGCTATTTATTTGTTCAACTGATATTTGTTAATAGAAAGACTGGAAGATGTATTGCTCTAAACAAGTTGAGGTTAAAGGAAACTAAGCTCAAACACAATGAGGTTTACACTGTAAGATGAGACCCTCACTTACCTTTGCTGACATTGCACAATGTACACATACCCAGGGTGGACACATTATCCAGGGTGGCATTAGCATTCCTGGTTTTTAGTGAATGGTCTATTTGAATAACAGAAATAAGTACTGATTATAGGTGCCTAATCCATGTATCACAGGAATAATCTATTCAGAGTAGGTTCTGACTGTGCAAAATGCTGACACTGAGCTGATGTGAACACCCAAGAAGTTCTATCCCATTTCTGTATATTTATCTGCCCTGAGCTGTGCCATGCAGTAAGTCATGCCAGATGAAGAATGTAGAGATTTCCCAGATGTTGTGACAAAGAGATAGAACAGATGTGGTGTCTTTGTTGCCTACAATGCATATAAATGTATAAACACAATGCATTTAAATATATAAATGCAATAGCAACCTGCTAACGATTCCCTTCAGAATTAAATAAAAAAATTAATTTCATCATAATAAAGCAGAAAAGAAGGGTAACGTAGTCTAAGAACAAATAAGTACACAGACTACAGAGCTTAATAAGCTAAGTTACTTGAGTTAGCACAGCATATTTCCAATTAATTTACAATACACTGAGAATTCACTTAAGGTGCATTTACTCTTCTGCCTGTTCATTTTTTTTTCTTTTATTCATTTTTTTTTTAAATAAAACTAGTAGTGGTGGATTAAGGGACTGCAATGAGTATCAGGAGATATAAACTTAAGCTTTTGTTCTGGCACAGACTTCCCACACAATTTCAAAAAGTCTTTTCATTTTGGGGGCATGTCTACATTGAGGACTGTGGTTTGGAAATCTTAGCAATTTAGATGAGGTACTGGAAACAGTCTAGCTGTGATAGCACCTGCAGAAGCTGTTAAGAACAAATATCTTTGGTATCTGCAATGAATGACTGTATGCAGGAGCTCCTACCTGCAACATTCATCAGTTGATAGGATGTATTTTTGTAGTCCTGAGCCAAGAAGCATCTGGGGTTTGTGAGTATACCAAGGTTCAAGAAAGAGGTATTGTTTGCTGAAGGTGGGTAAGACAAGAAGGATCTGTTGATCACAGCACGGAGTGACCCAGGATAAACAACTGATTTTATTTCAAGTAGTGTGAAAGAAAGGATGGGTCTCTGGGGCCATGCAGGGAAAGAACCTTTTGGGTTGGCTTATCTGTTACTCTGTGTACAGGATCAGGATTTCCAACACCAAGATGGAACCTACAAATTCTCTGCTGTTCAAAGAGATCAAAGGACACTAAACTTCTCTGAAGCCAGTAAATACCTTTTTTTTCATTTAGCTGGGCTATTTTTTTACATTCAGGATTCTTATAACTATGCAAATTTAGGTGCCTAATTTTAGATGCTTCTTTAAATGCATGGAATAAGGTTATAGATAGTGCTCCCATATTGAGACAGCCCTCTGACTCTAGATAGTAATCTACGTGAATGAAACTCTTGGCTAAATATTCAGGAGAAGCAGAAGGTGAGCTGAGGGCACATAAAAATAGAATCCCTTCAGTGGCATTAATTCCAGTGCAACAACTAAAGCTTACATGGGGCTGAAGTTCTTACAGATCAGTCATGCTGACTATCTTTTAATACCAGAGTCAGGTACACCATAGCTTTGTAAACAGGTAAAATCAGCATGAGGAGCAGGCACAGAGTCTATCACATAATGCCCAGCAGGCACTAAATACTCAGTAGGACAACTTGAAAATCAATTATCTTCAAATAGCATGGCAAAAACCTCCTCTGTTTCTGAATTACCAACATCAAGTCCATTCACATAACGACAACTCAAAACACAAAAACAAAGTAAAGCCTCATGAAAGTCTGTTTCAGCAAGGACTACATCACCCCAATCCTTTTGCTTTGTCTCTTCAAGGAATTCTTTCTCCCTGATGTGGAGATGAATTAATCTTTCTGTTACATAAAATGCATACTCTGTGGGGAAGATGCATAAAGCATGCAAGAGATGGATGGATTTTTTGTAGAGTAAGGTCACCCTCGGGGGGTGAGAGCGCAGGGAAAAATGCTCATTGGGTAATTACCATTTCTGGATACTCTGGAGAATTGCAGGCTTGATACCAGCTGAAAGAGCCTGTGATTTTCAATTAATTCTTTGGTCATGTAGATTGGTAATTACCTCAATTGTTGGGGTGCTGGTTTGCACTAACCTCAGCAGGGAGATGAGGAAGTGGAAATGGTTTCATTTACCTGGCCGTAGATGGCTGCAACCAGGTGTGAAGCACAAGCAGGGTTCTCCTGAATTGCTTATCAAGAGCAGGGGGATTCTCAAATTTTGAGGAAGACCTCTACTGTGATGCTGGGAAGCAATGGGTGGAGAGTGAGCCCTGTGCTCATAGTCCTGTTCCTAGCTAGGTTGGGAAATACCTGGAAAAGCAGTGTCTTGTTGACCAGGTGATGCTGGCAGCCTGAAACCAGCCCAAGACAGCACTGCGCACTGGGACTTGGGTGACAGAGGCAAGAGCTATGTAAATTTGGTACCTGCTAATGCAGAAGTAACCATCTAAAAAACAAAGATATTAGGAAGAAGCAAAATGAAAGAAAAGATTTTGAGGCAAGAAAGGGGATGGAAAAGAGGATCTGTTCAGGTGTATTATGTTATAAGGGCTTCACTGTTTTAATTACTACAAGCTAAAATTCTTAGAGCCTGCAGTAGCTTTTTAGGCACATGTTTTAGTTTTAAGTAATTAGGGAGTTTGATGAGGAAGACAAGGATTTTAGAATTTAAAGTCGAGTATAGAGGCAGAGGAGTCTTTTTCTCAGGCTTCTCTGTATTACATAATTATTAACCTTGAGTTAAATGTTACGGGAAGGACTGGGAGCTTTTATTCATGAATCACAAGCACAAAACATGATCCAAAAGCTCTTTGAAAAAACCTCTCTGAGAACTCTGCCAGTGTGAAGCCTGGAGAACTTAGGTCAACATGTATATTGAGGATCAGATAAAGTTTAGCAGAGCAACATTTATCTCTTGGAAAGACAGACTTAATGAGCAATATCTGTGGAAATACGTAGAACTTCTGTGTTCCAATGTATAGAAGAGATAAGGCAGTTGATGTTAGGTTTTGTGTGACATTAAGTTTCAGATTGCCCATGGAAAACTCTTAAAAGAAATTAAAATATAGTAGGAGAAAATTAAGAATACACCTATCTTCATAGCTGTTACTTCTCCCAGCATTTATTGTGTAAACTTACAGCCTTCTGAGTGTGAAGTTGCTGAGATTTTCATATGAAGGAAAGCTACAATCCTATTGGAAAGGATATACCATGCTCTCCCTATCAACAGCTATTGTATCTGGTTATGGAGATGGGAATTCTAGGGTTCCTGCGTTATGACCTATGTAGAATATGTCTATACAAGACAAAAGGTCATGTTTCCATAATTAAGATGTATGTTTTAAAAAGTATGTGTGGGTATGTTACTGCCACGTTGGATCTCAGTATGTTTTTCTCAGGAACTTTTTTTTTCAGCCAGTAAGTTGGAGTCCTGAATGAGCCTTCATCTTGAGCAGAAGTGTGGGTTTGATGGTGAACATATGTTCACCGAGGTAATTTTTTGCTTTGAATATTATTTATCACCATGAACATGCATACTAATAGTCCATTTATTGCTGCCACACTAAGCATGTTCTACTTGGGATATTAAGAAATCTTAACAAGGCCTTCCAATATCTGGCTGTCCCTTCCACCCAAAGTTCATAACAGTTGTGACTTAATTACATGATGAAAAGGATGTCAAGTGAAACTTGTCTCCAGCCCCCCTCCCTTGAGGTACCAGTGAATAAAATTAGGTGTCTGATGGTCAGTTAGTTTGCTCTTGGCTTCTTTATTATTTGAATCAATCAACTAGTTTTATCTGGAAAGAAAGAAAAAGGTATAGTTTTGGGGATAGTTCACTCCAAGAAGCACTTTTAAAGGCAGCATGGATGAGACTGTACCTGATTTATTTCCGAGTAGCCTATGTTGTCCTACAAGACTATTGCAGGCTTTATGTCCTTCAGCATCTCATACATTCCCTCCTGTCATGATACCCACATCTATTCTCCACCACCTCCCCACAGGGCTGTAAAACAGCTTTTAGTTGAAACCTGTTTCTCCCTGGAATTTCTACATTTTAGGACAATGAGGGGCCAGAGGAGACCCAGTGTATGTATTACATGACTACTGGTGCTGTTTGCTTTAGAGGCAGGTAGCTCCAAGCAGTATGGCTCCAACCATTTGCTTGGCCACTGGAGCTCACCCACACTTAGCAGTATAGATTTAGATTCTGAGCATGCTTGTTGTTGAGGTCCCAAAGTGAGCATCTTGCCCTACACAAGATAGATAGGGCTCTGGGATGCTGCTTTACAAAATATTCTTTGTACAAAAAAAAAGACTGTCTTTCAGTATATTTTTACTCAGTGGGGCACAAGCCACATTTAATCTTGAAATATCTGCATTGTGTTATTTTGTGGCATATTTCACCTTAAAGATTTCTGTATTTACTTTGTCTTGATTGGAAAGTCTAATCTATCAGTTAGTGGCATCTCACTATACTTCCATCAGGGGCACATAATGACTATAGATACCTAATACAAATTTGTAGGGTACTTTAAAATGTGGCTCAATGCACTTGGGAGGCATGAACTGCTCTCTTATACCTGAGAGGACTAAGAAGAAAGGGAGAAGGAAGAAGAAGCTAAAAAAGGAAGTGAAGAATTAGAAAGAATAAGTCTGTGGCTGCTTGAAGTGAGTATCTTTAAACTATAATTTAAATAAATTCTTCAACAATTAAATATTTAGAATTTTTTATTAATGAATGTGTATTTTTTTTACAAATATGAAATTACATGTTAATTATAATTGTTTATTTCTATCTACCTATATATTTCCAATTTTATCTACAGATCCGTGTTTATATAAATCATACACACACGTGGATGTAAATGTGTGAATTCTTGAAATGCATAAATGCATGTGAATTGCCCTCTTTCATGACTAAATTCAGCCAGTTCTATGCTGGAATTAATTTTCCATACTAGCTGCACAAAAGGCATTCAGAAAGAAAGAGGAATTCACTATCAAGTCAAGGAAAAGGCAGAACGTTATCATCCTGAAATAAGACTATGATGGTCAAAGTGTGGCAAAAAAGTCAGTGTAGTCACAAACAGCCTGGCATACTCATTTCTCAGTTTCTTTAGAGATTAAAATTCTGCAGGAGTAAAATTTTCCTCTGTGTTGCAGATTTTGCCAGTTGGTCTAGGCTGGATGTTAAATCAAACTAAAACAAGTGGAAATGCTGGGAGGCTGGCGATCACCTTCTATTTTGCACTTAGATGGTTCATGCCTTCATGAGACTGCAACCACAAAGGAAAAAAAGCATCCAAAAAAAAAAAAACAACCAGCTGGATATTGGGGGTCACATCTAAGTGTCTCCCTCTCAGTTTGAGAAAGATTAGCAGCGTTGTCCCATCGCATAAATATCTATGTCCGGCTTCTGCTGCAAACTTTCTAGTTTGAGACTAGAAGAAATTACCCAGAAAAACAGCAGAGTCTACATCTGCAGAGGTTTGCAAGGCCCAGCTGGACAAGGGCACAGCCATCCTGCTCGTGCTGGTGAGAGACCTCTTCTGAACAGAAAGGTGTCCTTGAAACATTCAGAGGGGACTATTCCAACCACAGTTTCTATGATTCCATAATTATGTTTGACGCATCCTACAAGCACTACCAGTATTAAAAAAAAAAAACCTCCAACCCAAACTTGTTAAGACATTATAATACTTTCAACTGGGGAATTTTGAATGTTTTCAATTTCTTGTTAATTTATTCCTGAGTTATGAAGTGTTTAAAACCCCTGAAAAGAAATGTCTGGTTAGAAGGCATTTTCTATGAAAAAACTACCAAAGTTAAAAACCTTTTTTTGAAACTAGGAACTTTAGACCAAAATAAAAGTAAGTGCTGTGATAATTTAGGATGAATATCAATATTATGCTAGATTGAAACATGAAATGAATAAATGTGGGATGATAGCAGCACAACCACAGTATGATTAACTCAATTTAGGATTTTTAGGGTTTTGCATCAGTAGCTCTAGCAGGAGACAGAAAGCTCTGTTTTTTGGCCGCATCACTATGCAATCAACACTGAAGAGATCAGCAATAGCCAGTGAGCTGAATCAAAGAGTCCTTCCATGCACACATCTGCTAATCTGAAGTAGGAGGTATTTGGCTCCACACCTATGGAGTTTCGTAGGTTTCAGCAGGGAATGACCACCCTTCTCATCCCCTTTGTTCTGCAGCATAAACCTGCAGCAGTTGTTTAGAAAATGGATGTGAATATCTTAGTGCTGGTAAGAGGTTAAAGAACATTGGGCTGAGGCTTTATTCCAGTTTTTGAATACTCAACACTTCTTGGGAAGAATGTCCTGAAAACAGAGCTCAGAGCATTTCCAAAAATTGCTTTTATATGAGCAAAGCCACTGTTTTGTAACCAACTCTTACAGTTTGTTACAAACGGTAAAACTTTTACAAACCATTGCAAACCAGCATGTTAGAGTTGAGCTTTTTTCTGTAGTAAAGAAGCCTATTCTAAAAGTGGTAAAAAAATAAATTTGGAAGTGGGATATTATACATATTGTGTCCTGTGCTTACAGTCTTGACTGATAAACGTGAAAAAATATAGCCTATTGAGGTCAATGGGATGTTTTCTTAAGTAGAAAGTGAAAAGGATGCTTGATGCAGGACACTTGAGGGACTTTATCTCTAAAAGCATTGGTGTTACTGAGAATCCTTAGGATAAGGTTTCAGATGTTTTTACTGGGAAGACATGTGATAGTACTCATGTGTTCTACCTTAAGAAATTCAGCATTGTAACTATGACTACTGACTTGTTATAGAGAAGGGGAGGAAGAAAGAACCTGTATGTAAAAGTGAAATAAGGTGGTTTATTTTCATTAATTTGGAGTAATGACTATACTCATTCAGATTCCTGAAGCCTCTGTAGTCTACCAGGTTTATAATGCATCGTATCACAGCAAATTTGCTCATAACTCACTCAAAGCTCAGCTCAGTATTAGCTGACCGACCGCACTTCGTTTGCTGCAAAATCCATTTGGTTTAGTGATTTTTTTTTCTTTTTTTTTTTTTTTAAGAAATGGAACTTTGAATGATGGTTGTTGACAGATTTATTTGTCTCCCACGGCGATGAGTTGCATGGGTGTAAGCAAGGGCAGAGCTTGGCTCTAAATGACTAAAATGCTACACTCCCTTGGCTGTGAGATGCTGAGAGAATGCATAAAAATAACACAGATCATGAAAGCTTCAAAAGTAGCAGAAAGAGGGGGCTGAGCCAACCTATCATGCCTCCTTCTTCCTAGGGGCCTGCAGAAAGATTTCTGCGCCTTCAGCTGGTCTTGCTTAGCTGGACTACACAGACTAGCCGAGAGTTACAGGCATAAAGCTGGGGAGAGGCCACACTCAGAAACCAGCAGCAGCTCCCTCGTCGATTAAAAGGACTGTGCTGACACCTTAGATGCAGAAGAGTGGGCTGGACCATGTGCATGGGTGCAGGAATGCTGCTACAGTGGTTTCAGCTCACTGGTCACCACCTTTCCAAAGGCAGCACTTGCATTGTGTCCATGATCACTGCAGGTTTTCTGCAGCATGGCAAACAGCTCATCTACATTTTGGCTGAATTATAACCTCTATAGTATATTGCACAATAACAATGAGATGCCCTCTCTAAACAGTCCCGTGTCTGTACATACAATGTCTGTATACTCTGCCTCGTGGACCATTTCTGTTTTCATTCATTATACCCATTGAATTTTTCAGAGCATGTGATTTCTAGGTAAACTGAAAATGGGAAAAAAAATGCAAGTTAGGTTCAATATAGAATAAAGGCAGCTTAATGAGAGAGAAAAGCTAACACTGCAGTTCTTAAAGCACAGGGGAAATTTAAGCATGGAATACTAGAAATGGGATTGCAGCCTTTGTTCTTACTACATGTTGCATCTAACAATTCCATTTGTTCCGCTGTTCTCCAGTGCCGGGGCTAAGCAAATAGTTTGAAATAAATAATTTAGCCTTTTAATTTAACTTTCATTCCTGCTCATGGAGTCCCCACATGCTGACTGCAGTGGTTTTAAACTTCCTTGCACTTCAAGATCATGCAAGTTTTAGGGATGAAAGGAAGGAGGTGATATTTATTGTGATGTGCCCAGTGTGATATGACACTCTTAACTGATCATAAGTTGCTTGTCCTCCCTGTGGCTGTGGTGGAACAGTGAGGAGGCAAAGTGAAATCTGTCATTTTGAGACAAAACATGAATTTCTCCTTTTGAAAAGATTACTATCTCTATAATTTGCATGGGAAGGTTAATGTGGAGTCATTACTGAAACAAGCAAGACTATTTCTGTATGAATCATTAATTCTAGATACTTAACACAGGGCTGTATCCAAAGGAGACATTGCTTGAGACAGAACACTCTGAGACCTATTCCAAAATAAATTACACCTTTTACATTGCATCATGAAATGGACCTTTATGTCAATGGGGAAAGTAAAGGATTTCCTGATGCCTCCACTACAAAGCAGAGGACAAAACCAGGTCGCTCTGAGCTGTGTTTTTATCAGTTTTTCCTTCCTTGCTGTGGTAAAATGTGTGACTGTGATCTCACCCTGAGAGATTGTTGCTTTGCCTCACACAGGGTCAAACTTTTGGCAGAAAGAGTTACAAATATTCAGCTGAGAAAATGCCCGAAAGAGTTTCTCATACTGCAGCTTGAAGCACACAAGAGTTAGTTGAGAGGATTACTGCTGAGTTGTTTTTCCACCAAGAAGAGAGAGTGAAGTGTGAGTTTACTATGCTTGACATCATAAAGTACTACTACAGCAACAGCCCACTGTTCGTCTGCTTAAATATCAATTTAGTGGAGAAAATAGTACAAATATGAGAAACCAGAGTCTCTTATTGTATCCACGCTTCCTTTGGTGGGCAGGTTTTTTATCAATAAATCTGTACCGTTTGAGAATTACAAGGGGAAGGTTTTGAACTGCGAAATTGTGGAATCAGTATTTCTCCGGGTGATTACATTAGAAAAAAATTTGTCTCACAAGTCACATTGCTGGAATATTATGAAGTTTTGGAAGTTCAGAATAGTGCACAGAAAACTGATGTATCTTTCTTACAGTTCAGAAATGGGAATCAATAATGTTTAGAGTGGGTTTGGCAGTGTTCTTCAGGGAAAAAGAATAAACAGGAAGAAAAGTTATTTTAAATTCAACATGAAAATGGGGAAAAGCACTAGAGTAAAACAGTAATAAAATATTATCAATCAAAAGATCCAAAGAATTTAATTGATCTCAGCTTGTAGAAAACATGTATGTTTTTAATCAGTAAACATTAAGTGCTTTAGAATTCAGATGAGCACACCATTTCTTACAGGCATCCAGAAGCAAATTTCCTTTAGCTTCAGTGACAAATAGGCATCACATTTTTCTGAACAGTATGAACTGAAATCACAGGAATGACGGTCTTGATATTCTGTTATTTTTAGAAATCTGAACTCACTGCCAAAAGGTATGAAAAATTCCACTGTTTTTTGTTAAAAAAAAAAAAAAAGAATAATAAAAAAATACTTACACCCCTAACAAAAGATGGAATCCTTTTGAGAGGTATGAGTTAACCACTTACACTACTTAACTGTTTTCTTCATTTTTCTATCTTTATCTCTTTTACCGTTTTCATTTTAAAAGGATGTGATCTCCTTTATTAATTGCTATCTGAAGTTTTTTCTCTTTATTTCTGTCCTTGAGAACAACATACAATCAGTTCTCCAGGAACACTGGGCAATAGAGAAAGGAAAATTAAAAATATCTTCTCATTTTGTTGCAGAGATACTGGCATATGTAGAAGTAAATGCCAAGCGTTACACACAGTTCAGGGATAATCTTTTTCTGTACTACATGAACTTGTGAAATCATCATCTCAACAATTAACCAGCATGATTAATGAGACAGGGGAAAAAAAGAATAGTTGCTGCTATTCTGTTGGTGCAGAATCTAAATGTCTCCTTAAAATAGACTTAATCTACTTTATTTTACATTTTGCTTGAGTGTCTTCAATCTTTTAGAGAGAGTGGCTGCCATGGTTCTTGGACTAGCTGTTTTTGTCTGTAGTAAATGCTAGACTGGTGTTGTCATGCTGCCCCAGCAACAATTCTCTTTTTCTTTCAAATGAATGCACCAGTGTCTTATTAAATAAATCGAATTTAAAAAAACAACAACAACAACACACACACACAAAAAAAAACAACAAAAAAATCCCACAACAAAACCCACCCAACACAAAATGAAAGACAGGGAAAGAGAGAGGCACAAATCAAATGAAAGCCGAGTGGGCTCTGCAGGCTGTGGCCTTGCTCCCACTGGGCCCACACAGCACGTGCCCTTTTATCTTAGTGCCTTTAAGCTATGGTGGTCTGTTCAGCCTTCTGGGGCTACATATGTCTCTGGGCCAGGATAATTGTTTTCAACAGCATGAGCTTAACTTTATCATCCCTCCTGCCTCTTGACTTACTGTAAATTAAACAGTGGCTCTGTGAAAAAAATCCCAAAGCTGGGTAGTTTCAGCAGCTTTTTTATGACTTAAAAAAAAAAAAAAAAGCCAGAACTTGTTATTTTATGGGTATCTTGGAACATTTTTCTAGTTTCTGTGCAATGAGATTGAACTAATTTTAAATACTTCTATCTTTATTTCTCTCATTAAAAAAAAAGAACAGCTGGAGCAAGGAGAAATCAGAAAGAAATTATATTAATGAGGAAAGAAGGCTAGACATGGATGTGGAATGTAAGCATAGAAAACATGCAGGAAGCCAAATTCCCATTCAGAGTTTGCCAAATTACCTATGACTTCCCTTTCAAAGCCCTCCTAATAACTCTTCATTGTATGCAAAGCCCATGAGAACAGAGTTAATAACAGTGTATGAGTATCAATTATACATTACAGATATAAATCTTGCAAGCACCCTCTACTGTGTAGGAAAGGGGCCATCTTTGTGTTATGCACAGTTGAGAATGCCTTGTCAGCACTGAGCGCATAATAAAAAATAGTAACAACAGGCAGGAAACCTCCTCAGTTCATTGAGTCACATTATAACTACTTGGTCCACAACTTGGGAAAAGCAAAGTTTTCACAGGTGTTCTTATGCTGATCTGTACCACAAATATTCTTTAACTCCTTAAAACCTGTTGTATTTCTCATTCCTTAGATGTGTATCACCTTTGTCACTCATCTAAAAAGAAGGACCATCAGCAAATTTTAAACTTCTTCTGCCTTGATCGTAATGCCCTTCCCAGAACCTATTTCACTTTAAATGGACTTATATGAACACGGGCTTACATTTAGTCAGTTGACAATTTACCTTCATCTTTTATGACAACATCTGTATTCTTCTGTCTCTACTGAAAATGCCTGCTTTGAATTATTGATTTTAATTTTTGGTAAACACTAGAAGGAAATGTTTTTTTCAGAAGAACACAAAGAATAGAAAGCATTGAGCCATAATTTTTATGTTCTTTCCTGGAAACCATCCAAACGGGGATTTAAGTCAAAGCAGCTAACATCATGTGAGTTTTTAGCTCAATCAGCTAAGCAACTGCAATTACCATTGTGTACATTAGTGTACTACTCTGTGCAGGGGTAAATGTTTTGGTGCTGCTCAGGATTTCAGGTCTTGCAGAAGGACTGTGATCTCTCCTAAATAGTTTGCATTTTCTTTAATTCTGATCTTTTTCTTTAACCTACAAAAAAAATTACTTTGAAAAAAAACATGAGTTTACTTCTGAAGAAAACATACTATGATGCACAGTTATACTGCACTGTTGCAAGGTTCTTCACTGAACCTTTCTTTCCTGGTCATACCCTGGGTCCTGTGCTGGGCTGCAGAGGCCCCATGTGGAATTTAGGCAAATGTTTAAGTGGTGTCTGTCTGTTTCTTTGACCTCAGGACTATCAGAAATTCAGCATGTCCTTTTCAGTCTTTTTGCACCAAGGATTTGAGGTTAAGCTCAGAAGGGAGCTTTATCATCACATCTCGAAGCTTGTACAAGATTCTTACAGACATCGCAAAGCCCTGAAGTCCAGTTCACGATTTGAATCTCTTTTTCTCCCAGAAGTCTTAAAAAAGGCTGTGTTGGGCTAAGCATCTCCCTTGCAGCTCTTACATAGTGTTACATAAAGCCTAAAATAGTTCTGCTCACAGAGAAAAAGGTTTCCTGGAGTTGCAGCTTCTTAAGTAATGGGAGCTGACTACCTTCTCCTCCCTGTCAAGTTATGATTTCTTTATTGAGGAATAAAGGCTAAAATTTCATTATCAACTCTTCAACAACCTTGCTGCGCTGGTATCAGTAAAGACAACGTGTTTCATTACCAGCTTTGTAGCAGATGCAGTAACATCTTTAGTTCACTAATTCACAATCATCTTAATGACGTTCACTGTAGAAATCTGCTGTAGATGTGTACTAAACTAGATATTTACTGGAATTAAAAAGATATTTACTGTATTATGTATACAACAGTAAGCCCATAATTAGTGCAAAATAAACCCTGGTGGCATGATATTTTGGTAATATGACCAAGTCTGCAGTGGCTGCTGCACACCTACAATCAGACAGGGTTGTGGCCTCAAGGCACTGATGATCCCAAAGCTCTGTAGACTTTCCTATCCCAGTGCCTCAGAAATCGTAACCAGCCCCACATGGACATATGCCTGAGGGTGACCTGGTGTGACTCATTCATGTGACCTGCTGGAGATCTTCAGAACAGGGCAGCAGGACATGCTCCTAAGGGACATGAGGAGGAGCTATGAAACCCCTAAAAAAAAAAAAAACAGTGGAAAAGGCAATGACACGTTCCCTTGGGCCTCTCTTGGGAGGTAAAAGCTGGACTCAGCCTTCCCTGTTGTCACAGCTATAGTTCAATGCTTGTGCCATTTGTGTGCCTGGGCATGCAGTCTAAACTGACAGATGTCCCTTGCTCCTCTCCATCACACCATCAGGGATCATGCAAGGCTAACAAGAAGACATGTTTTTTTTCAAGTGATAGCTGAAAGACCAGTCTTTGGCCCCTGTTTTATTGTCAAACATAAATACCTGCACATCTTAATCAGTGCAGATGAGTTGGGAGATCTGCAATTAGATAGCTGTAGGTTTCCTCTGTGCTCGAAGTATTCACGCCTAGTGTGTAACACAGGTTGGCTTTAAGCTGCATATTTTCTACAAACTGTTTTTTTCTGAAGAAACATTTGGCCTCTTAACTTTGCACATTGCTGTATGTGTGGAATTCGGCAATGTCTCCTGCACTTAGCCTCTTCAGGTCCTCTCAGTTGACTTCATTTAAGTATCTGATTCATTGACAGCTCTGTACAATTTGGGCCTGGTGCAAAGTCAGTTTAAATTAACACTAAAATTAACCTAGCCTTTATATAGTCTGGTTCAGGCTTTTTTTTCTTTGTCTCAGTTTCTTGATCCTACTGCTTTTTTGAGGTACAAAACTCCCTTAAGATGATGGCTGGTGCTATGCAGTGCCTAGGTTTCAAGGTCACGTTTATCTCTTGTTTTCCTGAGATAGAGGCAAGTATGGTTGATGTGTTGTGCCTGGAATATAAAAGTGAGTGAGCAGGGGCTGTCTACAGGAATGGCCACCACAGCCCAGGAGCAACTGGAGGGAAAGAAAGCAATCCATGACTTGACCTCTCCATGGTACAAGCAATCCTAGGAAGACCCAGCAAGGGGATCTGGTGGTTTCATGGAGGGGAGCCCAGGCTCCAGCAGTCTGTGCTATTTCCACTGACTGGAATCAATGGGGGCTCCTTCTCATTGCTTGGCCACAAGCTCCTGTCACCCTGGCCCAGATGGAGCAAGAGAGACCAAAGTGCTGCACAGGCAACAAAAGGGCCCAAAGCCGCAGCAGTCTTTGTGCGCTAGATAGAGACAGGTTCCTTTAACAATGCAAAATTGTTTGAGGTGCTCTGCAGAGATACCCTGTACCTTGAGGGGCTGTTTTCTCTGTAAGTATTTCAATATGAAAGCCATTAACAACAACAAAATCTTTGTTCTCCGTGGAGGTGCAGGAACCAGGAACTTCTAAAGCTTGTAATGTTTGTTTCATGTTCTGCCACAGATATTTGGTGTAAGTTTGGGTAAGTCACTCCAATATAGTTGAAGGAAGTTTGATGTGCTTGCTCTATGGGCAGGATTTCATCACAGCCTTTGTTTTCAGAGGAACTTTACCTCCTCTGAGTCAGTCTCTTTATGCGGGGGGGGGGGTTGGGGGGGTGTCAGTATGGATTTATACATGAGGTTTTAGGCATTTACATTAAACAGCTTTAGCCCAAATCCTTGTAAATAATAATAGGTGTTTTGAGTATAAATGAAGTAGTAAAACAGATTTTAAGAGCTACCTGGGACTTAGCCAAAACACTAAACAAATAAATTTTACACATTTAAATATCGACCATCCTTAGTTTTCTGAGAGGCTAAAAAAGAAAAAAGAAAAAAAAAAAAACTGCCCAGGAAACAAAAATCCATGCAAGGTCAGATGGAGAAAAAGAGGTTTCAAAGTTGCAATGCAGTGAAATGAAGTAGAAACTCAGCAGATAGTTAAAATGCCACTCTTGTCTCTAGCAAGATACCTGACTACACAGAGGTAAGAATGCCGCTTTATTTCCAGAGCTGACTAAAGCTGTGATGAATGCATATCTGGAATATATTTTTTCTTGTGTGAATGGGCTACATATCACTATCATTAACAGTAACTCATCCCGTTTATCACAGTGCGTTTCAAGGAGGTGGGAAAACACAGAGGTTACTGTTCTGATTCTGCAGTGTTATGAGACCTTCAACATGCTCATTGTTTTTAGTGTAAATTTTGTATTTCAGAAGCCTTTTTCTTCCTTAGAAATGGCTTATGCAAAACAAACTAGAAATATATTTGAATGCTATGTCTGAGTCTTGGTAGCATTCCTGCATATCAGCTCAAAGCAAAGAGCATTTCTTCACTTGAATGTGTTGTGTTGACTGAATAATGTGTTAGTGCAGTCAAGAATATAGTATTTGTCATCCCCAGCACTTTGAGAAGATATTTGTTCAAATAGAGTTCAGCCTAGTTCTGCAAAATATTTGTTGCTAGGCTCCTATTCACCATTTGTAAGTATGGTCGGATGCCTCTATTCTTTTTAAATTTGTTCCCTCTACCGCACTGTTTGGGAGCTCACTGTTTTCAGCATCCAGATTTCATATCGGTAAGAAGTAATTACCTCCCTGAAAAAATCCCCTCTCCTCCAGATTGAGGCCATGTCACTGCAGCACAAATGCTATTCAGTAGCCACTAGGCATCCTTGGTGGTGACATCTGTTTAGTTGTCTGGTGAGGGATTGAGGTATAATCGGTCATATAGGTGTTGAATAGTATTGGCTTCCTGACAGACCCTCAGAATAGCCATAGCAGCATTTTAGAAAAGCAGTCTGTCTGTTTCTGTCACCCAGTAAAACACTCTAATGTCTGGAGACCACTTTTACCTTAAGTATTGTACAAAGCAGGACAAGAAATTACTTCCAAGCCAGAAAAATATACTAAAATTAAACAAACAAACAAACAAATAATGCTTTGCTTACTGGATTTTTCTTTACTGAATTGTGATTCAGCAGATGACTAACTCACCTATGGCATCACTAACAAACAGTTAAATCTCCCATCTCCTCTAGAATTCCTAAATGGATTACATATCATTGCCTAAGATTTAGAAGAAGGTATGGCAGAGCTTGCAGTTCCATTGTTATCAGTTAGTGAATAAAAGATGAAGATTAGCATGATTAAAGAGAAGTGAAACAGGGGTTCAGCACTATTAACTCAAGGGAGTAATTCTCCTGGACACTACTGGGACTGTGTCCACGACTAAGGACAGAAGAATTATGCTTTAAGGGAAGCAAAAAGCAGAGCCTGTCTAACCAGCCCCCCTGAGGAATGGGAATGATTGCAAGGCATGCTGTTGTCTCTCTTTTTTATGGGCATAGGCAGCCACCTGGAAAACTGTGAGAGGACCAATGCAACTGGCATCAAAGCTAATGTGAGTTCAGACTAGCAGGTGAAGATTATGGTTTAGAATCTGCAGAGCTAAGAGTGGAAACAGACAGACAGACACTGAGGTTTTGTGTCTCAAATGCAAGACTCACAGTAAAAACAGGATTGGGATGCTTCATTTTCACCAGGGAAAAAAGATACGGACAAAGGAAACCAAAGTAGGGATTTGGTGGGTGTAGCCTTGGCAGGAAAGCAAACAAAAGAAATCTGGGGCATCCATCTCACCTAACTGTAGGTATTACAGATGGCTATACAGATATACAGATGGCTGTACCTGAGCAAGTCATCCAGACTCCCTCCAAATTCAGTAGAAATAAAAAATTCCTTTTTAGAGTGTAATTAATCTCAACTTCAAGTAAACAGTCAAAATGTGTGAGATGACTCATGCCCCAGATGTGTCTGTTTCTTTGCTTTAAAGGTGCAGAGTTGCTCAGAGGTGGCTGTGCGAGCCATAGGTGAAGGTATGGGTCATTCCATTAGGTTTCAGTGGGACAGCAAGACTGACACTGCTCTGTACCCTGAAGGGCAATGCTCTTCCATTAAGATCCCCATAAGGAGACATGGAATAAATCTGCAACTAACCCAGCATGTCTCCAGAAATTGTAAAGTTCATCTTTACTATCACTTGCTCAGTACCTTCACCTTCTCAAACTGTATATAGCAGAAAAAAAAAGAAAAAATGTTGTTCCTTGTTGATTATCAGATAATAAAAAATGATTAAAATACAAAGACAGCTTCTAGGTATAACAGCATTTCAGTATGCATTTTTTCCTGTGTTAACACTATTTGTTTACATGTAGACCTGTGTAGTCAACAGCCTTGGCTTCTATAAGAGGCTGAGTTCCAATCACAGCCCAGAAATAAATGCTTTTTCAGTCAGTTACTTCTGCCTCCTTCCAATGGTTTCCCTGTAAGCTTTGCCTAATGAGCTCTCCAGAGTTGCTGCAGGCAGGACACTCAGCTGGGTTTGTGTCCAGACTATAGCTGCTGGACATGAAAAAGTGCAGTAAGGTCTTAAAGCAAAGAAACTCAAACTACAACAGATAGCTAGCAGGACATTTTTATTGCAGAAGTACTGTTAGGATCCATTAGGTTTCCATTAAGATCAGTATATTGAGAGGACTAAAGAAACGTCATCTCTACCTGATGTTATGAACAGCATAGAAAGTACCATATACTTCCAGAAATGGAAATATAAATCACAAGAAAATTCTTGTTCTTTTCGTAACAGGAAAGCTAAAGAAATGGTTTTCTGACAACATTTCTGAAGCTATTTCTGGCTCTTTGACTTTATGTCAGACAAAACCAAGGCATTGCAGGGCACTTGAAGTAAAACTGTCTGATGATACCATTAAGGAACATATTATACTTTTTTGCTGCCCTTTTCCCTAGCTCTTGAGTTTAGACTTATCTGCTGTATAATGACAGAACATTTTGAGTTACACACTTCAGATGTGTTTTCTGTGAGTGATACAAAGCTCCTGCAAGTCATAAAAGAATGGTGAAGCTGACATGAAAAAGAAGAAAACTTTTGTATGATACTCTAAGAAAGTTGTACTTTAATGCACTGTGGAGGTTACTTTCCCTTCAGTGTTTGTTTAAAAACAATTAAGGAGGCTGTGATTCTTTGACCCTTGTTTTACGAGATATTTAGCAAGAACTTAGGAACCAAAAGGTCCCCTTACTTCTCTATCCTCTTTCTGTGAGAGGCAGTTTCAGCCTGAAACAAAACTAAAGAACCAGATATTTAGCTTTTTTGCCTTAAAGGGAACAGGAATCTTTTAATAGGTGCTAAATCCAGAGAGAGAATGAAAATGCTAGTAATGATTTTTATTGTTCACCAACCAGAAAGGAAAATAGCACCTTCTCAATATTCTGATCTTAAAAGGCATATTGGAAATCATGCTCTCCAACCTTGCCTTCCTGCTTCCCAGCAATCAGCAGCTTGGGGACTGTCTTAGTTGGAGGTCACACCCATACTACTGCATTTAAAAGCCATTCTAATAGTTCAACAGTTTATATTTTTGGCTTTCAGAACTCCCTGTGCCTATGAGTTTTACAATTTATGTGCTGTTTGAAAAAGTACTTCTTTTTGTTAGGTTTAAGTCTGCTGTCTAATAACACTTTTGTATGACTCGTGGAACATGTCAACATATGTTGTCCCTGCAACTTCTCTTTGGCAAGTCTGGTTTTATAGACCTCTATTATATTTACTCTTAGTCACTGCTTGAAGAGTCATACCTTATTTATTCTCTCTTTCCCATAAAAGCCATTTGATAAGTTGATTTTTATTGCCCTTTTCTGCACTTTTTCTAGTTCTACTCTATCATTTTTATAATAGTGGGACCAAAACTTCACATAGATTCAAGAAATGGGTGTGCCATTGATTTATACACCAGCATAATATTTTCTGTTCTTCTTCACCCTCTTTATTCCTTTCTGACAATTCAGAAGATGGTGTTTGCTCTTTGAACCATCACTAGGCACTGAGCTGACATTTTCTAAGAGTATTCACAAGTCTAAAATCTCTTTCCTGAGGGTTATGAAGTAATTTAGAGGCTCTTGAAGTACACATGAAATTAAAATTGTTTTTCTCACATGCACTGAGCTCAACGGCACTGAACTTAATCTTATATTTAACCACTTGGATGGTCAGTGTTGTGAGATCTGCAACTTCTCAAAGTCCACTTAGAACTGACTTTGCCATCTCACTATGCACCTCACTTTTCACTGCTCCATCTGTAAAACCTATCAATCTCTGTCTAATTTACCAGTGTAGTTAATTTTTGCATTAGTGCAGCTTATTTGAGGTCATACTTTCTTGGCATAAATTTCTTCAGGGATTCCTTTAATGTACCTTGGTTTATAGCGTGACTTTGTCGTACTTGTGTATGCTTGGTCTTTTGAGACCAGAACAAAAGCCAGTAGACCTGTTTGGAACATTTTTTATTTTCAATTTTTTTTTTGGCCTCACACTCTCTTATTTTAAATTTTGAGTTGCTATTTTATGAGGCAATACCATGAAATATAAAAAAATATGTGTATAAAACACATTAATCTGTGAAATGGATAAAGCTTTGGTAAAGAGGAATGTGAGTTAAAAACTATATATTTCTTATCAGAAAGGAACTAAACAATGACACTGTAGGGTCTTCCATATGCTGCTACTTGCACCAAAATTGTAGAAGAAACACAGTGAAAACAGCTGCAGCCTATCCTCTAGACATAACCTCCATACACAGACAAAAAAAATTCCTCAGAAGCTGCATAACTTTACGACTTGCATTTGCTTCATTCTTCACAAGAACAAGAAGATGCTTGAAATATGGCCTTGGACTTAAAATGTGTAAATAGAACCAAATTCTATAAGAATATGATTTTTCCAGTCAAAAACTTCTTCCAGGTGCACTAGGACTTATCTCAAACATGCTTTTCATAACAAATCAAAACTTTTTTGGAGCTTTTGCAGGAGATTTTCAAAACTGAAATGTTCTTTATTTGCTGTTCTTGCTGCTGTTCTCTCCTTGTCGGTGGAGAAATTCTGAAAACTTCTATCTGTCTGCTTGATTCTGATGTAGAGTGGGAGGTTTAGGTACAGCAAAACAAAGTCATTGCTTGCCTACACTATAATGAAAGCTACTGCATGAAACATGACTATTATAAGTGATGATGGGTTTATCTGAAGCATTTGGGTTTCTATTTCATTTTAGTGACTGTACTGATTGTAAAATAGTGCATTAATGTATGCATTATTAAGGGAAAACACTTTATTCGTTGGCGCTCTTCCCTTCTATCCTGAAATTCTGAATCAGGTAACAGCTGTGAATTGTTTAGCCTGATATTCTTCTTCCCATGCTAGAAATAACTCCAGAGAAATCAGAGAAACTAATATAATCCTACTTTATCTTTCTGTCTGTCTATGCATATTCCCATTCCTAGAGGTTTTTTTTGCTTCCTTTCTCAGTTCTACTTCCCACTACAATTTCCCTTGAAGCAGTTTTTGTATGTCCATAACTAGCAAAAAGAAATTATCTCAGGTGTTTCTAGGGGAAAAATATGTAGCACAGCATCAAGGAGAGGGCAGTCTTATGTGGAGGCAAAGTAGATCTGTGTTTCTTTCTGCTTCAAATGACCTTCCTCTACAAATGACATCATCCACTTAGTGCTGAGATTTCGTGTAGGACTGTGCCTCATGTTCCCTTTTATGTAGTGACAAGCTTTTTCAGGGTTTTCCCCCATAACGTGTTTTCAAATGTTTTCACACTGTGAATAGCATGTTTTAGCAGTGGACACCTTTCTCTCCCCTCTTAATTTACTCCTGCATGTAGTTCTAGTGTTGTCTTCTCTTTCACTGTCTCTATTTGCATGATTCCACACTTAGTGTCTTTCTTGCACTATGTGCCTGAAGGAAAATAGCCTCTTTTATATACATATATATATATATATATATATATAAAATAAAAAGCAGAAATCTTTACCTATCATACTTGGAAAGAAGAGATGGAAGCATAATTCAGTTACCTCTGGAAATGTCAAATCTTACAACTGGTCTTGAAAGTCAGTAGATTTTGAATACAATAGTTATAAAGCAAATTTTGTAGGTTTGAGAAGACGGTAAAGATATCGAAAGAGGTCTTTGGACCTGATTATGAATCAATTGTTACATCTTCACAGTCAACCATCAAGAATTTTCAAGCGTTTTACATCCTTACCTAAAGGAACTCCAAACTCCCTGGTTTCTAAGGAATAACAAGTAAAGGGAAATTCTGAGCTCTAGCCCAGAATTTTATCACAAGATTCTAAATGTTAAGATTCCTAATGAACGCAAAGTTTCTCACACTATTTTATGAGGCTTTTTTTTGTTTTATTCTGCAACTATAGAGAACAAAAACTTCTATTTTTTAGAAGATAAAAAACATAGAGGACATTTTTCATCAGATCAAAAGGCTTGAAATACCTAATACTGTCCCTTCAATGTTTGTAGAAGTTTATCTGTGGCACTATAGTCTTTCATAGGATGCTCTTTCTTTTTTCTGCAGTGGGATAGCTTCCCAAAATGTCCTTCCAGTTTTCAATTTAAGATATGTTTTGGATGAGCAGATTCTGTAGCTGCTAAAGCTATTTCTTGTTTTCCTGGATGTGGAGTATGTTTCTTTTGTTGCCTAAACAGAAGCAGTCATGGAAAGAGATAATATCATCACTTAATATTTATGAATGGGTAGTTTTCTTTTAATGGTGAAATCGATACTTGTTCCTAGAACAGTTTGGTTTACTTCTAAAACAGAACAATGTGCAGGATTGCAGAGAGCTTTTCAGATTCCATAAACAAAAATATCTGCTTATTAGCTCTTTCTTTTTAATCTAGGCTTTTATATAATGTTCTCGAGCCAGTTACACAAGAGAGTGTTCAAGAGAGGTCATTGAGTATGTCTCTAGCTTTAGCACATTCTTTTCCTTGATTGTGCAATTGATTTTAAGACCTATTCTATATTTCACTGAAGCTTATACATATAGATGTGGCTATGGATGTGTGCATCTGTGTGTGCGTGTTTATTTATGGAATTGTTAGTCTGCAGAGAATTGCCTGTGATGTAGACAGATTTATTTATCTGGTTATTTGGAACATAGTTTCAAAATAATTGCCAGGTGAGACTGAGATTTTATTGCTAGTCCTCTCTGTTTCACAGCTTTGCTGAAGTGGTTTAATTATCAGCTATTAGAGGTGATAATTCATGCACCAAATCTGAAGAGCACTTTTAAAAAAAAACCCTCAATGCTCCATAAATGGTAGAGAGGAGTTCTTCTTGCTATTTATACCCCTTAAACTTGTTTTTACCACAGCCAATAAGCCATGGGGTAATGCTGCTTCTTTAGGATTTTTTTGTTTAAGATTTTTTGTCATTTTGTCATTTGAGCTGTGCTCATTGTGCTCAAGAACACTCACTGTGTGGCCAAGTGGCTGGTGGCTGGTAGACTGTGTGGCACCACAAATGGCGCTGCAGGGGAGGCGCACACTGCTGCAGAGCCTGGTGGCTCTTGCCTACCATTCAACCACTGAGATTTTGGGCAGAAGATGTTGCTGCTGGTGTTTGGCAAAACGTAGACCATGTAGCACTAAGGCATTAAGCACAGATGCTGCTTACTGATGCTCTTCCTCAGTATTTCTGAATACATACAAAGTGCTGATCCTTAAACACCTCTTCAAGGATGAAGTACTTGAGGAATGTGTGTAGCTGAAGCTGTTAGGTACGGGGAAAAAACGGGAAAATGAAACCCATGGGAAGATTGTCATGAAGAATATGCAAAAGAGAGGAAATACAGCTGTGCATTGAAAAATATTTGGTAGTCGTGACATCAAGGTCTATGCATCCTCTTTGGAACTGTGTTAGTCTGATGTTTATGAACATATATAGCCATAATGACATGATCTTATGGCCATAGTCCATGTCTGTTGTGAGGTGTGTCAACAGCATACAGTACACTGATGAAAGACTACATGTGGATAACTGCCATTTATTTTGGTTAAACAAGGCAGCATGTGGTTGAAGCCAAGACTCCTAGAAACAGGATGGCTTGGGTACCTTGGTTTTTTTGTTTGTTTGTATAAAGGTGTACATACCCCAAAGCTGCACATTGTTCCCACTTTCCTCCCTTGTTTCTATCTTGTATTCTTTCTCTGCTCTTCTCTGCAATACAAATAGAAAAATCATTTTGAGAGCTAAGAAGTAGGGTGAGGGTCTTGTAGATTAAAATTACCACAATTAAATGCTTTCTGTGTTAAAATAAAAAATGTTTTGCATTATAAAATTTTTATCTGGAAAAAATTTAGTATTTTGTCTCTGTCATATTCATTCTAATGTAACATTACGTAATCAAATAGGCTAATCAAATTATCACTATGGTTAATATCTTCAAATTCTTAAATTTAGAGTTCTGTGAAAAGAAATATCTTCCATTCTAAGCTTCCATTCTTAAAATAGGATAGCCTAAATAAGAGGGCATCCCCTGAGTTGTGCTGCAGTTTAGAATATCCAGAAAATAAGAACTGAAATTTTGGTGAGAAACACCAAAACAAAGCCAAGAAGTAAAAAGGCAGAAACAGTTTATACTTAAAGAATAAAACATTTCAATCAGCAAAAATAAGATTAAAACTAAAATAGAGGGAACAGAATAAAAAAAGATATTAAAAGAAAAATATTTTAGTAGACCAGGAAGAGAAACTAAATGTGTTATTTACATTGAAAAGGAAATGAATTAATTATAACAAAGGCAGAAAGGCCACATGGCTTCAGCTTCAACTTGATTGATATAAAATATTAAACATTAACAACTTTTTAATTATACCTAGCTAAAACTCTCAGTTCCCTTCTGGTTTCCTTTGTTTTTCCCATACTAAAATGAAATGCCATCTCTTGTCTGAATCCCTCTTTTATCTTATTTTAAAACATTGTTTAAAATAGTATTCCCTAGTTTTCATTTTCTGGAGGCAGTGGAACTTGTGTATTACCTTTTATAGTGATGACTAGTATTCAAGAGAGTCTGCACCAAATGCCTAATGCTGCCTCAGTGTCACCAGTGAGACCATCACCAACCATCACACTGGAGTGGCAATTGTGGGAACTATTGAGAGACCAAAGGAAGCACCTCAATCGACACGTTTGTGTAGCATTGCTGAGCACAATGAGGCAAATCATGTCCTTGACATTAAATGTAAATCACATGCTATGCATTTTGTTCATATAGCAGATTGTGGACTTGGCTAGAAACCTTGACCAGATTGGATGATACTGGTCTAAATAGTGTTGTAAAGAGGTAAGGTAAGGGGAAATAGAGGAAGGAATTTCTGGGGTGCCTCTATGGACAAAAATGCAGTTTTATTGACTCATTTTACCTCAGATGAGCATGTTGGGAGGATTTTTAGCTTAGCTTCTTATTGCAGCAGATGGGGATCCCAGCTGCTTGTTTCTTTCCATCCTGACAATCTGGTTACATCAGTTTTCTAGCAGCTTGTACGTCGAAGGTTTTAATCACAAAGAAAGAGACTAGAAATGTCTTTTCTTTAGAAAACAGAACTAAAGCTAGAAAATAATTTCCAGCTTTCCTTCCAGTTGGATCATTGGTAGTGATGATAACCACAAAGGGCATAGGTTTGTTTTGTTAATAGAGAATAGACCAAAATATGCCATAGACACCTCACCTCTCATTAAGCCGTCGATAGTCCTTTTCTGCAAAATAGAGATGACCATCAGTCCAATAACTTTCCCATCAGACTGGGACAAGGCAGCCTTCACACGTTTAATTTTCACCTTGCAAATTTGCTCATATTTTTTAAAGTTGAGGATTTTATTTAGTTCCAAGTTAAAGTGATTGGACAATGTGAACTGTACAGCTCAGTCACTGAACCTCTCAACGCAAAAGCTGTAACAACAATTTATTTAAAGGGAGCACTGATATTAAATTGCAGCACTGATGACTGTGAGTCCCTAACCAATTGCCTTGAGAAACTTTACTTTCATTCTTAAATGAAGAAGGGTTTTTCCTAGCCTAATGAGGCAAAGTCTGGATGATATTTAATCAGGGGGAATGACAATATGAATTATTGAAGGAATTTGAAGAGTGAAAGGAGAAAGGGACAATGAAAGACTTTTGGGAAGCTAGATAGCCCCATTGAGAGCTTCTTCTCTGGCTGGAAAGGGAAACATGTAAATTAAAAAAACAAACAACTACAAGACTACGCATTCATGAAGCTTTGTGGAGCAGAAGTTTCAAAAGATTGTAGGTGAAGTCTTGAATCATTCTTCAGCTTCCTAGTTAAAATGCAGTGCATAAGGGAAGGAGTGAAAGCTAAAAAGTTTGTTTAATGAAATTTTGCAAAAATGAGAGCATATACATAAACTGCTGTAAAAGACTTGCAATTAAGGCATCTACTAATATGAAGAAATCTCTGTCTGTCTCTTTTATTACATTCCCTTTTCACGGTAAGGATGCCTTTCAAACCAAACTTTTTACAGTAGCTCATGAATTAAAAAACCAAACCAAATCCAACCTTTTTCTTTTGTCCCATTTTCTAATCATTTAGTTGTGATAAAGCATCCAAGGTCTGCCTTTTGAAAGCTCCATGGATTCACTGTTACAAGTTAAATCAACAGGATGTGTTCTTTTATATGATAAATGCTATGTAGTGTGCTATGTCTTCACATATGTGAAAATATCAGGTGTTTAGTGCCTTAGAACAGACAGAGAAAGCTAGTGAAGATTTTGACCTTTCTACCTCCATGGTGCTGCTGTAGCATGTTTAACCACCCAGTACAGAGCTCTGTCTGGAATTGCAGGAGGAAAGGAATAGTCCTCTCTCCAGAAAGTGTTTGACTAGTGTGCAGCATGAGGCCACATATTAAATTACTTTCCATTTCCATAACACTCTGCTTCATCTTCTGTGAAAGGTATATTGGGCTTTTATTGGATGAATACTACTGCTACAAGTGCAGAGTGATAATTCCTGAAGGAGCTGTTCGTAGCCTCGCACTGAGAGTTAATGCACTGAGCTTTGTGTTTTCTGTATGCCCTGTCCTTCACTGTAGTTGGTCTACTATATACTATGCTAGTCTGCAGTTTCAAACAATGCTTAGGCAACCTTTGAAGAAGACAAATGCTCTGCTCTGTTTGCTGCACCCTGAAGTGTTGACAGTTACCCAGAATTTGACTGAACTATTCCAACATCCCTTAGTTATTCAGCCTTGGAAGAAATCTAATGGGAGCTACTTTGCAGCAGAACCAAGTTGATTTTCCTGTGCCGTTTTGCCACTTCTGTTTCTAACCTGAGGTGGGAAACATGTTGGTGCATGAAAATTTTGGGATGTTTTCCAAACACTTTCTCCCTAGCAGAAAGGTGCAGTATGAGCTCAGATTAGGTTTCAGTCACTCTGCTGTTTTGTCTTAATGAAGTATTTGTCTCTTCTGCTAGTGTGATAAATCCCAACATAGGACAACACAGTCTTCAAAAGCAGGGTATACCTATGCATTTTGTGGGAATCACCTTACCAACTTTATCAGTTATTTATTTTCCCCAGGCAGGTTGTCTGTATTCCATCTGCAGCCAATGGAAAGGAGGAGCATTTCTAAACGCTGATTCATCCTATCCTCAGTGTCTAACACAGGTGAGTAAATTGCCCTCTGGATGTGCCTGCGTCTTGCTTTTGCTCCCCGCAGGCTCCAGAGGGAACCTATATAACTAGTTTAGACTAGACAAGTTTTAGATTAATAAAGATAAGTGAGATTACTTCTATCCTCCGGTGTGTGTCTGTGTGAAGGAAAAAGTATAGATGACTGGGGATATAAAACCTGGGCACAGTCTAAAAACAGTGTGAGAATTATCTTACCAGCATCTCTGTATGTGTTTGTACGTCTAGTGTCTGTATGTGGTTTTGTTCATGTGATTTTCTTTTACTCCAGGATAACCACAAAAAGGGAAAGCAGAGCAAATGGTGTTTCCAATCAGCAACAGGTAAAAGTGCCACTGGCTGGATTTTGCTAAATATCCACCTAGAGGATCACCACCTTCTTGGAAATCTCAGGAGCAATGCTTCGAAGCACAGACTGGCATCTTGGTGTATTGAGCCTTGAGATTCAAATGGTTTAGAAGTAAAATATCTTCCACCATTCCTATGATTTTCATGTGACATTGATTTTTATTGTATTTATCTGATTAGGAGGCACAAGTGTTTCCCCAAGGAGTATAAATAAACAAACTACCAGTAGCTGGGTAGATGTGATGATCCATAAAGCCAGGAAGCAGTGGCTGAATGTTAGCATATTTTAGATAACTGCAATTATTTTACAAGGTTTTGATTTCCTGTATCAGTTCATGGTTAAGAAAGAAAAAACACCTTGAAATGACAATTTGGGTGAAATTTTGGTAGATGCCAAACCCCATCATTTTCAGAAGTACATTCCTGGCCTTGAAATGGGCTAATATTTTGTTCCTGAAACCTAAAGACTTTGCTTCCTCTGACTGATTAATAATTTTATTTGAAACATTAACATCTATTATTTATCACTGCTCTCCATTTAAAAACCAGTTTTTCTCTTCAGTTATGACTGAGCAAAGCTTAAAACTATTACAGTGATGCCTGTCTTCAGCAGCTTTAATTGCTCGGTGGCATGCACGCACACACACAATGAAGCTTATACACACAGACAAATGAAGTGGTGTAAGCTGCTAATGCATTATGTCACCTCAGTAACCCACAGGTACTGTGTGGGGGTGTCACACCACCTGCAGTGATCCCTAGGGTGTCACCTTTTCATGCGCACACCCCTTCTGTGATGCCTGTCTTGACCATGTTATTTCCCATTTTATAGGGCAGGAAATGGGAACTTCAAATGGCCACTTGTTAGGGGTTGTCATATTGTCCTAGCGACTTCATCTTTCTCTAAAGCCCATGAGCTCTCATGGGTAGCATGAAGAGGCCAGACTCAGAGGTCAGTTTCAGCAGACCTTCCTTCCAACAACAGAAAAAAGAGTTGTGCATCATCCATATAAAAAAGAATTAATTTCACCTAAATTTAGTGCGTAAAAGCTAGGCTTCTCATGTTAGACTGTCAGCCAGACCATTTTATGGTCAGTGAAGGACACACTTGTCCAGAATCTGATTTTCTAAGATGAGTCCTATGCATCCAGTTTTCTTTGTCAAAAAATTGTATTCCAATTTTTAATAGAAGTATTTTTTTTTAAGCATAGCTGTCTCCCAGTGCAAGGCACAGGATGATAAATTGTAACACACTTAATAACCACTATGAAACAAATTAATCCGTCAGCCCAGTGTTAGCCATGCTTTCTTATATAAGACTTTGCTCTAAGCAGATATTGAAGTTTTCAAAGTTTCAGTGCTTCACAAGTTCTTCAATCAGGTTTGCAGAACTAAACCACAGGTAATTAGAATCTAAATTACCTCATTGTTTAATATTTAAGATTAATTGTTCTTTTTTTTTTATGTTTAGGTTTCCAGCTTTTGGGGAAAGGGACCAAAATCAAGAATAATGTAGAAGAAAAAGTAGAAAATTCTATAATAAAATGCTTATACAGTAATTGGAAGACTTTTTGTTTGGAGAAGTGTTATTATTAGCATATCCATTTCTATTTCCATAAACCCACAAAAAGTCAAGGAAAGATTCTTATTAGCCAGAATGGAGATTCCTTTAGGAATCAGTATTACTCTCTGTGGTTGTTACATTTACAGTCTTTAATTGGTATATATAATTTTGGTTGCTGTGGTAACAGTAACTTAGAACTTCCAGGCTTCTGAGTGTTTAACATCTCAACCTGAAAATCAAGGCTCTTTTTTGAAAAAAATCCAAAACACAAAGGAATGCACACAGAAGTGTTGAGCATAGAAATTTCAGAAGTATTGAGCATTTTACTTTAATCTCCCAGGTCAAAATTAAACACTGTAACTCCATGAACTTCACAGAATTCACTTTGGGCATTGATGTCCCAAATAGAAAGCAAACTTCACAAGAGGACAATCCGAGTCTTACACACATTCACAATGCTAAACTTGATGGGTTTGCTGATCCCTGCCTTGGAGGGTCTTGACCTTCACCCAGGAAGGTGAAAATAGTTCTTCCCTCATACTAGCAGAAGGTAATTGTGGCTACTCAGGGCTCAGGCCATGCGGTGTCCTGTGTCCTGTGCTAGAAATAAGTAACTGGTCTGTATATGTTTGGAGTAATTTCTCATTGATTCATACTCTGAACAAGAAACATTCACAGCATCTCACTTTGCTATTCTCCTTCAAAATCTTCCCTCTCATTTTTCCTTTTTGTGCTACCCAACATGTTTGAAGAGTATACTGCTGGTCTGCTGGAAATGATTCTGAGGAACAGGATCTATGCCGCTGTTTTTTCATACTCCTGTGGCAACCCGCCTAAAGCCGTGTGCTCCCTCTCATCTTATACCTCATTTCTAAGATTCTAAGGGTCTTTGCCATGTCCATCACAAACCGTTACGAACTCCTGGTCCCCAGATAGAATTGTGAAGCAATATGGATGTAAATAATACATGTCTTTTATCTTTACATAAAGTCACTAATCTTATAGTGGTCTTTGCTCCCATTTCAGTTATAGCACTGGCTCACCTATTCCACTGCCACCTACCCTTATGTTTAAAACCAAAACCAACAGAAAAGCAATCACTAGCAAAACCCTCTCTGATAAATAGAATGACACAACCCTCACTGAGCCACTAGAAAACAAGCCCATAGCTTTTGCAGAGTTCCATCTATACTTAGCATTTTTACCATGACTAATCCATTCTTTCGCTCAAAATTTGCCATGGCAAAATGACACGCCTGGATCTTTATATTGAACACCAAACATAGCTAAACCCTTCACACACGCTATAAGGGAGCTGCTTGATTTCAGCACCAGAAAGGTCATGCCACAATGATCAGAATACAGAACAGCCTGGGATAGAAGGAAGTGACATATTGTTATGCAGAAATCACCCTTTTCACTTCTTGTGTATGAAATTACAGTGTCTGCGTGCATCATGCTCTAAAATAAGACTAAACCATATGGAGAGATTTTTACTTCCCTCCCATAGCAAAATTGCATTACACCATAGTAATTCTCATCAAGCCTTGCAGTTAGTGCAGTTACATGACCAAACACTCTGCAGTGATTTTTCCAATTGCTTAGCTGGTTTTGTCAGCCCCATGAACAATTCTTTAAGAATAATTCCACATCAAATTCCTTAAACTTGAACTGGCAAACAACAGGAGGAAGATAATATTTAACCTCTTATACACCTGGGGTAAAAAGTCACGCTCAATGAATAAATGTGGTTACTTGGCCTTCCATCTGTTCTATTTTTCCAGAAAAATTAGAACCATGATACTGGACACTCCCGTGGTTGCTTATTTTGACATATGTTCCCGCTTTCTGTGAGAGAAGGCGAAGTACAAATGAAGTTGATTACATCCTCTCCTTTGCCAAGTCCAGTTCTGCTCAGACTATGGAGCAAAGAAGCTCTACTCCTAATACATAGCAGAATGTCAAGCCAGACTTTTGAAATGTGTAAAAGTCTCGACCTTTTTTTATGACCTTCCTCTTGATTAATCTTCTGTGATGATAATAAGAGAATAAATCACCTTTGGTAATTACAAAGCATGAGTTAAACTGGCTTAGCTCGCGCAGCAGTACAGAAAAATACCACAGCCTGATGTTTCCTCTGCCTTTGAGATGGTGTCAGCTCCCATCAGGACTGTGTCTTGGCTGCAGCTCCTTATGAGATATTTTGTGCTCCTCCATGAGGTGCCCTCTTTAGCCTACTGGTTAAAATTGCTGCTGGGAGCTGCATGCATTTTATATCTTCTGATAGTCTGCAAAATGTATGGCACCTTCAAAATATGCTGTCACAGCTGCTTCATTGGACAAGTCTCCCTCCCTGGCTCATGAGAAGAGGAGAAATTTATGTTTCCTACATTTTTCCTATAGCTGCTCAGCAGAGCCTAGGACAGAGCCCCAAGCATGTTCTAAAGCTTCACTAATGTTTTCCACATCTGCAGAAATAAGGCCAAGTCGGAGTCCCTTTGCAGTCCATGGTGAAACTCACTTCGACTACTGGGACACATACTTGGCCTACATTCCTTAGTTTGTGTTATTTTATCTGGTAGCCCCTTGCACTCAAGGAATAAACCGTTATGACTGGATTTATGTATCCCCCGAGGAAGAATGGGAAGTAACTCAGAATACAGGGGAAAAGAAGAAAAGCCAACCCCCAAAACACTTTATCATGGCACTGACAGAGGAGGGAAACGGGGGAGCTGTGTTGTACTCTCGGTGCAGGCTTGGCAGGCTCCGAGCAGCTGCGAGGCAGGGTGAAGCAGACTGTACGGGGTCACACGGTGAGCAGGACAACTTGTAAACCTCTTCCCCCTTCAGAACATACCAAACAAGTGAAAGCATGCATGGCCTTAAGCTCGGCTGGTTGTGGCAGTGGTATGCTTTCTGTGATAGCTCGCTTTGCTTTCTCTGCTTTTAGTTCCTTTCTTGATGGTAAATTTCAACTTACTAAAAAATGGTTATTTTTATTTAGATTGCATTGTATGCAATTTTATCAACACCCGTTCTTAAACAGGCAGAACTGATTAGGTCCAGCTTAACTGGCCTTCTCCTGTAAAACAGCTAAACTGGGGTTATGCTTGTGCATCAGAGCAGCTAAATCCAAGAACATCCTGCAGGATGGATAGCTGGTGACTTGAAGAGGGAGTCTGAAGATGGAGTCTGTGTCCATCTCCCCATTCCCACACTATGCATATGCTTTCCTGAAAGCTACAAAATGAGATTGGTTTATTTTTTAGGAAGGACCATGTGTTCTTTCACGTTTTTATTAAAGTACTGCAATTTCAGATGGGAATGGGTTTCTTTTTTATAGAATCATAGAATGGCTTGGGTTGGAAAGAACCTTAAGATCAACTAGTTCCAATCCCCCTGTGTCATGGACAGTGGCACCTCACACTAGACAAGGTTGCTCAAAGCCCTGCCCAAACTGTCCTTCAGCACTGCCAGGGATGGAGCATTCACAACATCTTTGTGCAGCCAGTTCCAGTGCCTCACCATTCTCACAGTAGAGGACTTCTTCATTTCTTTTGGTGGTTTGGTTTTGGGGGTTTTTTGCTTGCACAGATTATTTTATCTTTGGAGCTGTATGAGATCACTCAGCTCAAATCCTATTCTAAGAGGTGGTCACCAGGAATACAGTAGAGGACATCTGTTACTCATCAGACTAATTTAACATCTTCATTTGCTCAAGTAGTCAATCATATAAACCAAAACAATGATGGTGCTGCACAGTAAACTAGGAGGATAATTATTAGGGGTTTTAGAATGTGGTCAAAGCTATCATAAGCCTTCAGATGACTGATTCCTCCAAAAAGCATAATTTTTTGAACTTGACTATTGAACATAGACATGCTGTCCTGGCTTAGGGTAAAGAGTCTGCCCAATGCATAACTGCTTCTCAGAGCAGGAGGTATACTCAGACACCTGGGAAAGTGTCTCAGGACACATGGCTACACACCCATGGAGCACTGCCTGACCCTGAGCTGCAGCCCCTCTGGCTTCATTGATTTTTTATCACCATAATTGCCATAGTGTATGAGTACTTCAGTTACGTACACATGGGTTGTGAAATATGTGAAGTTTTTTATTTTTTCTTTCTTTAAATCTGCATGCTATTTTGTGTTCCTGTTGGAGAAGGCAGATGAAAAGATTTACGCTTTGGACTTGAAGTTGAATGTGTTGATGTTTATTGTAGACCTTAGAGACTTTAGGTGTCTTGACTGTCTTAGACTAAGCTTCAGGGAAGTCCTTGCCCAGGCAAGCTTTGCTTCCTCTGAAAAAGTTTTTCTCCATCAGGAGATCAGAGCTATTGTCAGTGGCTGGGAGCTCAGACTGGACTTGCCTTTCTCTCTCAAGTCCATAGAGTGCAAATATCACAAGTGAAGTCAACATTCCCAGGATCAAACCTGCATATTCCATTTAATTGAGATGCTGCTAATGAAGATTCTTCTTCCTCTCTCTGCTGATATGCGGTATCCCAGCAATGTCATCTCAACTGTGGTTGATATTTCTATGCAAGCAGCAGATTTCCTTGCACCAGGTACCTCTGCTATCAGTTGAAAACAGGGAAGCAGAGATTTTCATTTTTCGTTTGTGGAGATTTTCTTATCACTTACAGTTGTGGTTTTATTCTGTAATATGTGTCTTTCTAAACAAGCAGAGGGATTAATTTTCATATGTGAAAGGATTTACTACCTGCAATATTGTATTGAAGTAGTAATATTTTTTGACCACTCCTGGAGTGAGTGTTTCAGTTCATATTTTTAAAGACTGCAATAAAGCCACAAATCATGGCAATAAAATACAGCTGTTTGTTAGAGCAGAATGTTATTAATAGGAATATATCAATGACAAGGGAATAATTCAGTCATTATGCCAGCGAAACATGCCTGTGGCAAGGCTGGGACTGAGGTATTGGTTAGGAGGTTTTATTTCATGTTTGTGGTGAACCTGTGTATAGCAGTTTTGAAGCAGGAGTCCATATTGCCTGTGAAGATGGACATGGAAACTGTCATAGGGATGGAAATTAGTATCACATTAGGCAGCCATGCTGCAGTCTTGTCAAGACAGGCTGGTTTTAAGTATTAGGTAAAGCAGGTCACAGGTTATCTTCTGCCCCATATGACAAACAGCCTGATATAACTTCTCTGCATGGTTGGCACTTTGACCATCACAGAATAGGGTGGCTTCTGAGTACCTTCCCTGGGTTTCAGCATTGCCTGGGCGTGCTGTGGGGCAGCACTAGTTGGCCCAAGCCAAATCCCAGGTCACAGTAGCGCTGGCACTGGACAGCCACGGGCAGCCTGTGACAACCTCCTGCCTGGTCCTTTGGACTTTTTCTCTGTCCTGATACAGTTATTTTGAACTTCCCAATGCAGTGGATATTGATTTGTTTATTTGCTTATTTGCCAACAAGCAAATCTACCAAACATCTGCTTCATTCGCATCCTCTTTTGCATTACTGGTGGCAATGTAGATGTTGTAGTAAAAATTCTTCAGAAGACTTTTCTATATATATCTATATATCTTGGCATTCAACATGTAAATTCATACACAACTTATATTAATTTATGTACTGAAACTTACTTTCCACCACAGTACTAAGATGATTATTTACAAGAGCCACTTTTCTAAGACAGTCTAAGTGTCCTCCTGCAATATGTGGAAAGAGAGGGAGAGACAGACACAGAGAGTCCTGAAGAGTAAGTAAAAATCAGTAAAGTTAGGCTTCTGTTCTAAAATAATAGTCTGAATGAGCTTGTCCTTTCCCATAGGCATAACAGAGAGCACAGGGAGATTAACCCAGTTAGCTGAGGTTAACCGCACACGTCCTGGGATGCTGAGCATCCCTCATTGCAGCTTTCTCAAAGATTAGATTCACAGTTAGCATAATTGCTGTTATTCACATTTTGTGTACCATATTTCACATTACTGTTATTTTGCACTTACTGGGTCACATTGCCAGAATGAATTAATAAACCACAGTTCACAGCCCGTTGTCTTATGTGCAGCTCCAACTGAACTGCTCTTACCTGACACTTGCCTTCGAAACCTTTAGTGTACTTCCAGTGTAAATAAATGTGTTTACTTATGTGAAAAAATGTTCCCCAGAGGGAAGAAAAGGTTCACAGTCAGACTTTTAGTTCATTGTATATCCTTAGAGCTAAGGACATTGCCAAAGAGAGAATACTTTTTTCTTTTCCTTAAGAATTTCTTACTGTAAAATATTTAATTCTATACCCTCCAGGTCAGTTACAGGTCACACAATTACTTAGGAAAAATAGTAAATCTAAATCTAACAAATAAAGTAAAAAGATAAAAATTATTCTGATAACAGGAAAAGCATTTCAAAGGGTGTTTAACACAATTTGTACAATACTTTGTCAACTGTGTGAAGCTACGTCTCTAAACGGCAACATTAAAATTTCCCATGGTGGTGCCATGGAGAAGATAACCAGCTCAACAAGACTGAATAGCCCTCTCAACTATCGCAGCTTTGACACAACTGGATGTCAGCCACTGAGTCATGTCTTTAAGTTTCCCTGCATACACATTTGTGGGATTTCTATGTGCCTTTTTTAATCCAAACACTGCCTGCATTATGAGTCTTCTGAAATCCTACATATTCCAAAATATCACAGTTAATAGGATTAATAAAGGCTGCCACAAAATGGATATTTTTTTACTGGCTCGAAACCAGTTTTATAGATTTCCACTTTATTTTTATGTCTGACACTTTCTACAGCATGATGGATAATGTTACAGTGACAGTAAATAGAGTCAACAGTAGAAAGACTCCTTGTGCAAGACAAGGCTTATTTGCATGGCTTATCTGGTGGATGCCTCTCCAGAATTGGATCCAGGTTGTAATTGTCTTCACACTGTAACCAAAGGGTCACATAGACTGTGTGTAGCTGGATTTTACCTTGCAGGTTTACCCCAGAATCACAACAATTTTACAAAAGCAATGCTTATTGAAGTCCTCTAAAGAAATTTTACTACATTCTGATTTTGTGAGAGTTTTCACTTCAAATTTGTTTTCCAATAGTTATGCACAATGGTTGCAGCAGCTGTCAATAGAACAAAGTCAATTACAGAGAATATAGAGGTCCTGATGTCAGGCAGTAAAATAATAGTAATAAAAATCCAACCATATGGCAGAGACTGCCCACCTTGGCAGTTTGATTTTACAGGAAGAATTGCCTTACACTAGCCAGCCAGATCAAAGTGCATACTCCCTGTACCCAGGTGTTTGGGTGTCATAGTAATAAGCGCTAGGAAAACACTGAAAATTCATTATAACTCTCAGTGCCAATACAGGGTGGGGAAAACACCTTCAAGAAGATAATTTCAGTAATCCCATTCCATGTTACTTCCTGTAGGGCTGCCTGAATCGGTCTACTTGGGAGACTGAAGCTACCAGTACCATGGAGAACTAAGCCTCAAAATTTGCAGAATGAAGTAGATTGCAGATCTCCTCGTGAAAATGTTTATTTGCTCCTCACAGAATGATGAATTAACCAAAAAGTCCTGGGAATAAATGAGTGTACTTCTTATTGCAGCATACCTTGGCTCGGTAGACAGGGTGCCAACTAGGTGTTATCCCAAGGCTTGTATTAAAACACAGTGGACAAAAGCTCAGTGTATTCATATGTAAAAATGAACAACCAACAGTACGATGATTCACAACACTGGATCCGCTACGTTTTACACAGTTCAGCTCATGACCTTTTCAGTGTAAATATGATGCGATGGAAATGTACAAGACATGCGCATTAAACCTTGGATTCAGTCATTTTACTTTAGCTGTAAGTTTGATGAGTTTCATGAAAACTGCAGTGCATGAGGAGCACGCACATGACTAGAGTGTGCTATGTTCTTCACAAAGGCAGAGCCTGGCAAAGATCTACCTCTCCCAAGTCCTGAACACAGCTCATAGGATATACATCTTGGTACAAGTCCCCAAACACCGAAAATTTGCTTTTCAGGGGTACCGTTTTTTCTTAAATTCGTATTTTTCTTTGGTTTGCTAAAATAACTTCCTTTACTAGAATTAATGGAAAACAAAGACCAAAGAGAAACCCAGGCAGTTCACAAAGTGAATACATGCCTTGTCACAGGCAGAATTTCTTTGTGAATTTCTCTAACCTACACACCTGCTTAAGTAATTCATCTTAAAGTTTATCTGGGTTTTCTTGTTCTTTTCATTGACACCTCTATTTATTCCCAAGGAATATTTGGCATTTGAGAAAGACTTCGTTTTAATAAAAATTGCTCAGCAAAATTCTAAACTTACATATGCTTCTGCACATCTAAATTAGCTCAATTTATGCTTTGTATACCCTCGTATTAGCTAGATCAAAATGGCACTTATTCCTACTCAACTGTGAGCTTGACTTTTTCTTCTATGCAGGTTAATGGAAGTTTTTCCAGTGAGTCTAGGGAGTTGTTTTATTGTTTTAAGCCTATAAAAAACCCACTCAAAATGACCTTCTAAAGGTACATTATTCTGATATTAGAGGCATCCTTTTCCATGAATCATCTTAATTATTGCAGTCAAAGCCACAAAAAGTTCACCATTTGTGATGTGTCCTCCGCAGGTACTCATAACTTGCTATTGAGTCATCTTGTGTCATTTTCCCCTTGATATTACTTCTGGTATAGCATCATTTTCAGTAAGATCTCTGGAAGTACCAGCCTATGCACACTCACAAATTTAACCTATTCCATATCCCAGCCACACAATAGTTAATTATTCCAGTTTCATTTTGTCTCTATTTTTCTTTTATCACTGTAGCATTTTTAAAGGAGCAGAACAATTAAATACATGTAGCAGAGGTTCAAGATTCACTGACAGCTGTTAGACTAGCAGCAGTTTTATCTTAATACAAGAAATGTGCAGTTAGTTCACTGGTTTAAATTAAGTGGGACTGAAAGGAATAGATGAATGAAAGCTAGTGATCAAAACTCTCTCTTAGATCATCATTTATTAGCAACCTCCATGTTTTTGTTTTCTACATTACCTCTAGCTACTAAGTTCCTAAATCTCTTTTGAAACACGTGACTTTAATTTTCCTGTAGCTGAAGTCACAGTCTAATAAACACTTGTATTTGGAAAAATTGGGGTGATGTATGAGGTAGAGGCACTGCAGGAACTGGGAGAAGTTCCCAAGAGTACCACAAGTTCAGGGGGTCCTTTTCTCAGTTGAAATGGGTTGCGTGATGACCCTGTAGCCTAAATGTTTTTCATTTGGGATGGTGCTTTTCAGCCTTTGGTTGGTCACAGATCAGAGCTGCAGCCTATAAAGGTGGGGAGTGAAGGCAGGCTGAGGGCTTACTTTGTGCTGGGACTTTCTGAACAGTAGGTAAAGAGCTGTTTTTTTCTTATATCAGGAAGAGAGCCCTGCCTTTGAAGGTAAGCTTGGCTGATTATTTTTAGGCATGTTTTGTGGTCTATTTAGGGCTGAAAACTGCAAAATATATTGAGTTTTTTGTTTGGGGGGTTGCACCCTAATTTGAACACTAATTCATTTTTCCTGTGGACAACATGGAAGTCTTATTTATCTGAGTGCCTAAGCCTCAAGGGAAGGTTTCTATTCCTTAATATCTTGTGTCTGCATTTAAAAGAAATAGATGACCTAGAGGGCAGCAGGATGCATGCATATGCTGCTGCCATGTCCTCCCTAGCCACCGTTTTATTTTCCAACTTCAGCTCAAAGGCTTTCTGAACCAAATGTGGCTTCTCTGAGGACTAATTTGCTAACTACCTCCGTTGTGTTCAATCCAGCTTGTCTTTGTCCTGACCTCTTGCAATAGAATAGAGAGTAAACAGTCACTTCCTAAACACCCATGCCAGTAATGACTGTACACATTATTACAGTCTGCAGTCTGTAGTTTATTCAGCCATTCCTTACACAAAAGTGATTTTTCATTATGCTCTTTTCAGAACATTTCCTGGTTTTACAGTCATCTTTTTACGTTTTCAGAACTGAAGCCAAGTGTAAAACATGATACCTGAGATGCAGGCAAACTACAGATTTATTCAGTAGGATCACGATACCCTCTGTCTTCTTGTTACTTGTCTCCTAATGACTCTTAGTATTTAGCTGGCTTGTTTGATCACTATTAAGCAGTGAGGTGACAGATCTACAAAATTACTCATTATAACTCCAAGATCCCATTACTGATTTAGCAACAGTCAGAGTTGTGGTGCTGGAGCAGGTTTTATGTTTTGATGGGGGGTATTCCCATGTGCATTAACTTGCATTTTTCTACACTGGTCAATAAAATGACTGATGAAAGTCACTCAGTCCCATGAAAAAATTCAGCTCCACAAGTGAACCTCAGTGCTTCTCTTGTGAATAATTTATCAGACTTCCAATCTTCTCAGATCCCTCCAATCTTATTTTCTGTGACCTATGTGGGAGAGAATGTTATTGCACTAGTGACTGTCAGAAATAAGAAATATAATTAAGTCTCTCTTTTTTAGGCTTGTTTTCTGTCTTGGTGAGGTAGATGTCAAGATAAAGAAGTTACAGTGAAAATAACAGTGGTTTTGTCTGGTTCAGCAGCATTCCTAAAACAGACAAGCCCCCTTTGTCCTTGTGGCTGCAGATATCATCTCCAAAAACCACTGTGCAATAACAGGGTGGCAGCAGGAAGAAACTGTCTGTGCAGCGGTGAGGGGTACTGGGAGACACCAATGGTGAGCAGGAATTGTGCGCTGCCTAGTGCAGAAGCAGTGAGTTGCAAAACAGCCATCATACCAGTCTGGTCCTTTGGAGAACTGCTGCCCATCTCTGTGCTTTTGGGTAGGCTTTTGCTGCGTTTCTCTGATACGTAAGACCTAGAAAGCTACTATGCTTTATCTTTGAATGGTATTTGTATACAAAGCATGTGTGAAGAGTTGGGTATAGGGTGAGTTCTGTTCAGTCAGACTCACCATTTTGGTTACAGACAGTTAAAATCCAGTGTCTTGCGCATCAGAGCTCAGGAAAGGGCTGTTCAGGAATCTACTGTTAAAGGCACCTCTGAAATTCTCTTCCACCACTTCAAATGAAGTATGGTTCATTAAAAATTTTAAAATTAGTCTGGAAGAAACACTTTTAAAATGTGATTAAGATGTTTCACCAGTTCTGGAACAATGTTTTGATTTATTTCATATTAAGGCTCCATTTCTGTAAAAACTTATTTTGTCTATATAAAAAATATGTTCAGAAACTTGAGAACTAGACTACAGCATTTGTTTTCTGGAATTAAAATACCCTTATCAGTCTGTCACAACTTTCTGACAGCTTTTTTTTTTTTTTTTAACCAGGAGACACTGAAATAGGGTTTCTATTTCAAAATGGAAAGGAGAAAATCAAAATGGCAAAATCATCTTTGTCTCAGCTCACTTCTATAGGTGGAAATTCCTGGCATAGCTTTTGAGCTCCTGCTGAGGATATAGTCTACAATTTGAGTTTTACATGGTACAAAAATATTGCCAAGATTTAAGGACACTAAAAAAAGCAATTTATCACATTCTGTTTCCTTAGAAAAGATTTGGGCAAATGATGGTAAAATGTTGTATTTAAAAAAAAAAAAAAAACAACAAAACAAAAGCATCATCTAATTATAATATCAAGGGGAAATAAGTTTTAGAAGATCTGGTCACCAAGGAGATATCAGATTTAAACTCTGAGATTAGTAATGTTGTAGCTGCTCTTTGGCATTTTTCTTCGAGCTACTGTGACTGAACTGTTTCAAACAATGAAAGCTATATCTCTCTGTGGACCTCAACTTACTAACAACCTCTCTGGACTTAGGATGTTTGAAATAAGTTCAAAACTAAGCTAAAACAGCAGAGGCAGAGCCCTGATCTTTGGGACTGAGGAATAGCATCCAGCAGGCAGGGATATGTTTGCTGGGGTGCCGGTAACCCTGGGCTCATCTACTGCTCCTAATAGCTTTCTGCCTGCGCCACTGTCCTGCTGTCATCCCACTGCTTTACTCCAACATTACAAGTGGTGTTAGATAGACAATCTTTAGTGTGCTCTCCTGTCCACCATGCCAGTTTTCTGTAATTAAACCAACCAACCAAAACTTCTATAGGAGGGTATTTCAGGCTATTGTAATTAGAAAAAGTATTTATGAAGGCTGAAGTGCTGAAATACATTAAGGCACAGAAGGCCGCATGGAGATAACCACAGGAAGGGCTCTTCCATTCTCTGCTGGTGCCGAAAAATAAAAAAGGGAATGATTGTAAAATGCCTCATCCCCAATATTAGCTGATATATATATATACATATATATCTCTTTGTGTAGGGGTTTTCCCTACACTAGGATAATATAATATTATTTGAGATATATTTCAAGCTCCACTTTATAAAGTTAATTAAAAGACATTAAACACTAGAGTCAAAGGAAGTTTTAATTCTTTTTAATCATTGTTTCATAGTAGCTTGTAATATGCTTGAATGTTCCTATAAACAATTAAAATTTTATTCCAAGATTGTTTATCAAAACTGTGTATGATCATTCTGATTAGAACAAAAACTGGAACTTGATAAACTGTATGAAGTTATATGATGTGGTTGCCTGTAACAGCAAACAGTAGAATCTGATGCCTCAGGAGCTTCCTTGAAATCTAGTATCCCATGTCCCTAAATTTATCTTGTACTTCACATTGAATTTGTTTTTCAAGTGCTGCCTTGTTATTTATTTTAAAGGCTTTCCGAAGTGTCAAGCACTTTCTTTTGTCTGGACATCTAAACAAAGTGTTGTCACCAGCAAATACTGATATGGCTGTTTAGCCCTTTTCCAAACAATCTCTCTTATTAATTGCAGCTTCAGAAATAGCTCAGCAATATTTCATTATGAGTTTCAAATTTAGGAGTAAGTTATATACTTTTTGCTGCAGCTTTGTCAAATCACTTTCTGAACTACATCAGAATATTCACTCTTCTTACATGATTCCTTTGTTTTCCTAATTGGTTCCTCAGGAAATAGTTTTTCAATTAAATACTTGGGCTTTCAAGTGAACTTATTTACAAAATGGTCTTCATCATCCATTGTTTAACACTGTTGATGCATTACAATAGACTAGAGAAGAACAATTTTCCTTAACAAAAGCTCTGCTAGCTTGGCCTCATAATGTTCTTATTTTGGTGATTTTGTACTTTTGTCATAATGAGTTGTTCCAAAAACTTTTCTGAGGATTTGTAGCTTGTAACTGAGAATTCCCCTGTTTCTCTTTTTGGAAGGAAAGGGCAGTGTTTGCTACCCTGCAATTCTGTATTTTTTAATGAACTATTCTGTATTCTTTGTTAGAAACAGCAGCTATGCTTCTAAGAGATCTCCTGGAGGGATGCCATCAGTCAGGTGACATGCTGCTCTTTAATTTATCAGTTTAATTTTCCTACTCTTCTTATTTTGACAGCTCAGCCTGACATAGCATGCTCTTTATTTCCTGATAAGGGTAGGGCTTGGATAGGTATCTTGACTGTATTTTCTGTGGTGAAGACTGATACTGAATCTATGGTGTGCTGTAATGCTGTTTCTAATGTTTATAACTTAACTTCTTTCAGCCTGTCTTCATCTGTGGTTTATAGTCAGGTTCTCTATTATTCTGTCTAATTCAGATTTGCACATAGGTTTCTAAAAAATCATGGCCATATTTTACACCATCAGGAAATGTAGTTAAGAGGTTTCTGCTTTGAAGCCGTTGGCCTCAGTGTATGGACACTCAAGGGCTTCTTTATCAATATGGGCAATATGCCTGCTCTTATTCAATTCCCTCCCCTAACAGCCTGGTCTGCAACTGCAACTTGTCTCTCTCCATTTCATTCCCAGTTTAAGAGCTGTCCTCTCTGAGACAAGGAGCTACCCTGGTGTTTCTGACATCTCTTGCAGGTGTGTGTCTGACCAAAGCTCTCCCTTGGCTCCTGTCAGTTTCACTCGCTCTAGATCTAAGTAATGCCCTGGAACATGTAAACACTCTGTGCCAGCAATCTAGTTGCACTTTGGTTTAAGGTGAAGACTGTTTTTCTGTCTAGGCTCTCCTCATGTACCTCGCTTAATGTCTAACAGACTTAAACCTTCTCCTGTACACCATCTGCCCACATGCCCACTGGTTCTTTGCAGGATACCTGGTGTAACTTATCTGGTTCCTGACTCTGGAAGCAAAAACCTGGTTGGGGGCATACTGGGTCAAAGCATTTGCCTCAGCAATCTGAACTTAGCTTCCAAGACCTCCATATCTTACTTTTCCTGATACATTATGCTCATGTTTTAGTTGCTCTGAAACATGTTTTAAGTGCTGTCTTTATTTGAAATGTGGTCGTATTACTCAATATCAAAGATTTAAATGAATAACATATTAATAAAGAGTTGCCTCTCTGTTTCAAAAAGTCTAAATAGAAAAGCGATTGTACAAAGAGCATTTTTAATGGGAAAGTCAGTTTTATGTTATGCCCATAGCCTATGTGAAAACAAGATGGCATCATTTCCTGCAAAACCTATTACTGTATAGGGAGATTGTCACTTATCCCAACACAGGCTGTGCAAAGATCAATGTTTACCCTTCTCTGAATCGCATATAAAACAAATGATGTGAAAAGAAGATTCACCATCTATTTAAAAACACTGGTTTCTATTTTGGACATAACATGTAAAATTTCTGTTTAGCAATTTCAGTTAATTGTTAGATTAACATTTTTGGGAACAGATTGCAAACTTCAAAATGGAAAAGATCATTTTAGGGAGGGAACCAAGGCAGCTGTCAGTGAGCAAAAATTAACATAAATTTGCATAACAGATGTACAGTAAGGTGTCTATGACAGACAATCGCTGAATATTAATGATACAGACCACGACATCATTTGCGTAAATGCTGTCTGCTGGGTATTGAAGCTGCTGCGCTATTTGCAGAAGACAAAGGAGCACAGAGCTGAACAGATGCACCAAATACATCGATGCATCTTAATTTATGACATCCTCATGAAAGACCTTGTGGTGCGATTTCGGGTTTTATTACAAATAATTTGGAGATAAAGGAACTAAGTAATTATCTTTTCCACTACAGTCAGTTCTTTCAAAGGGGAGGGAAGCTTACTTGTGACAGCCATTGTGATGATTTTTTTTTTGTGGAAAACCTCTTTACAGAAAAAAAAAATACCCCTATTATAAAAAGTCAAATATTCATCATCATTAAAAGATTAGTGCATATTAGCGTGCTTCATGGGACTTGCCACCTAACGTACCATCACCAGTACAACTGGAGTCCTCCAACAGACAATGCATTTCAAAGTCTCTGCAAGGGGTAAAACTGGAGGAAAAAGAGATAATATAGACTGCTTAAAAAAACCCTAACCTATAATGATGTTTTAGGTGAATGTTAACCAGAGTTCACCCTTAATCTTGCATGCCCTTAATCCTTGTACTAAGCTCCTGGTACAACTGGAACCACTCAAAGATTTGGAAATGTGTTCCATAGAGAATATTCTTACTCCAGTATTTCTGCAGCTGGAGAAACTGATGTAAGTCTTATGCTGATAGCAGGAAAAAGCAAACTATTTGGATCCCTGACTGTATAATGCAGTAAAGTGAGGAATGGATAAATATAAAAAATAACCCAAAATTAGACTTGTAAACTATGTATATAGAAAATCATGCAAGGCAGGGGATACTTTGCTATTAATTTATTTGGCTCTTAATGAATTCCTCTCCAAACCCATGCCTACCATAAGGAAATGAATTGCTGACATGATGGATCTATTGGTAGCACATATAGAGTGTATAGCTTATGTGTGTAGTGTTGAATTTCCTTCTTGTCAGCTAATCAGCAGCAACCAGATTTTTATTTCAAGGGATTTCCTTTTCCCATTTGAACAGAGAATACAGCCCAGTAATCACTCTGCAGAGGCACTGTGTGAGCTGTTGTTTCCACCTGCTTTTTCCTTAGAATCTCTATCAAAGCCTTAATCCATTAACCTGATAAAATCCTTTCAAGGTCCTGTAGGGTCCATTGTGAAATTGTTCATCTGAATGGATTGTGAAATAACATGAAAGTTACCATGTCCCAAAAAGAGCCATATGGTGATTATTTTAATGGAAGCTTACTGTATGCCCAGAAGGCAGTTAACATGTTATTTCACATTTTGTGTGAAAGAATGGAATAACTGCAATCTGACGCTCTTCTGTCCAATTTTGCACCCAATGTCTCTTACAGAAATGCAGCTTTGTTCTGTGTTTCAGTACACTAACAGCAGGTGATAAGCTGATGCCCAGATATGCTAACAAGAGTTAATGCTCACAATCCCCACCCTTTCAGCCTTTCTCTTGAATCCCCATTCTAACTTCACTTGGGGAAAGAATGGAGGGCTGAATGAGGAAGGACCATGTCCAAGGTGCACAGAACAAGGATGAGCTACAGGCATTCTTTGATGTGATGAAGATCATCAGTTGTGCTATATTGTCTCAAGTAATAACACAGAAAAGGTCTTGCTGATCATGAGTGGTTTGGCATTGTTTAGGTGATGTGAGGTTTTGTACAAGGGTAAGCAAGCAAGCAAGCTGCTGCAATTCCCTACAATAACTTCCGAGCCTTGTTGACCAGATTCAGACAATGCTGACAGAAGAGAGGAGCCTTGAAGACAGCTCAGGCAGCACTGAAGTCTCTTCCCTTGCTATGAGAACTAGTTTAGGACTCTTCCTCCTTGTAGGACTACAATTTTCTGTTCACTTTGTGAGTAGCCATCTGACAGGGTTCTTTGTGCAACAATTTCGCCCATCGGTAGCTTGCGATGCTTCTCATCTTGCTCATGAGGAATGGAGATGCTGTAGGGATATGGGTCACATGAAATCACATGAGGCAGGGGAAAACAAGGTTATTACAAGGGGGATGTTGCGGGAAACCTTAAAGGGTGGCATTGGGATGTATTCCAGCTGTTTGAATGCTTCAAGGAGAAACCAAGCTTAGCATTTTCTTCTTCATACCGTCTGTAACCATTTGGTCTCAATCGCGCTCATACTTATTTCTCATGTGGCTGTTCTTTTGCTTTCCTGCATGGTTCAAAACCAGCAGTGAACGTACCTGTGCTGAGTCATTTAGGACACTAAAGGGGACTAAAGGGGAACAGTTGCAACCAGTTTCTCCAGCTGATAGGCTTGTCTTAAAGTGGGTGCTTACATCTCCTGTAGCTGTCTTAGAAGAAAGCGGCAGCCACAGCTGACTTTAGCCAGAAGCAGTGTCCTATGTATGTATTACATATTGAGGGATATGTACTTTAATTATTGAAGGATAATTTAATTACATTATTGAGGGATAAACTACTGCTCTTCCACTGAAGCCTCCAGGCAGCTCTGCTGATCTGCTGGCTCCCCTTTGTGGCTGGAGGGGCAGCCTGGGAGCAAGGACTTTCTGACCTCTAAAGGGAGGTGGCTTGGAAGTGTCAGCACCCTCATGTGAAATGACAATTCAGAGGGTGCTTTCGGGACTGAAAACAGATTTGGGAACCCAGCTTTTCCAGAAGATGCATTTAAGGTGCTGAAGGTCTTTTCTGGATCTGGCTCTCTAATTCATTAAGCACAAATGAAGTTAAATATGACAAATTACTATTCTTTCAGCAAACGTAGAAGCTGTTAAGAAATAATGCAAGTAATTTAATGTAAAGTTGAAAGCTTATCTCCAAAAGAAAATTATCTGTTCTGACTGAAAAAAACAGCCATGATACTGGGCATTGTGGGAGTTTGGAAAGAGCTCAAGCCCATGTTCAAGCCATGGAAAAGAGTGGATGATGGTTGTTTGTAACTTTTATTTAATGTTTTTCCTTCATATTTGGGTTTTAGTGAAAAAAATCTCATTCAACCCCAGTTGCCGCCTCAAGAAAATGTCCAGCATGCCTTTTTCCTTACGATTTAGCAAGTAAGCATGGGAGGACAACAAAGCAGTGAGAGGAACTGCTCTGCATCTGGCTAGGAAGTCCAGTTCTGGTAGCATTTGCAAATGGCTGTATTGTCATGGGGCATAATAGGGCTTCTTTGGTGCCTGCCAAAGGGGTCCCAAAACCTGTACATCCTGTCACTGTCCATTTGCCAGCATAACATGAAAACACTTGGCAAATAAAACATGAGAAGCTTCAGAGCTTGATTTGTTCGCTTTTACACTATTAGAAAACCATTGACTTCATTAGACTTACTCTGAATTTATCCTGATATAACTAAGAGAAAAACAGTTCTGTGGAAGTAATATGTATGTATTTTATTCATTCTGCTTTTTCCTAAAACAATTTGAGAGCCTTAGTAGAAGGATCCCTGGGTTGATGCATAATATACCAAGCTGAGCAGTAACTAAAATAAACCTTTTTTCCTCGGCTGCAAGTCTCACTAGGTCACTTTTTGAAAACTGCTACAACACATTTCAATAAGCAAATATTTTTATATTCATTTGGATTCAGCTTTCAGAATGAGGTCACCTTCAGAGCAGTATCCTGCAGCTAAGGCACTCTCAGCAAGATGTGCCTGAGGAATGGGCTGCACAATTTGATAGTCTCTGTTTTGGATAAACAAATATCATGTTTGTTCTAAATGTCATGCAAAGACCTCCTTCCATGTCTGAACAGATGGAAGCTATAGCATGGTGATATATTCCTTTTTTTCCCTCTCCTTTTTTTTATGTGATACAGCAAGTTCCTCCTTTGTCTGGTTACATTGTAAATAACAATTTGTTGTTGGCAACGATTAAATTATAGTTAAGCTTCAATACTTTTATAGTTAAGCTTCAATACTTACTTCCTTTTGTTGAGGGCTCTTAGACTACTTAATGGCCCTTCTTCCACCCAGCATGTAAAAATTACCTGGACAGAAACCCAGGGATCTGTCTGGCTAAGTATGGGAAGTATGTTCTCCGACTGGGAGCGGTGATCCCTTTTGTAATCATGATCTTCTTGAGGAAGCAAAAGAAAGCTAACTTTCTGATGAAAGGCAGGAAGGATACCTTAAAGCTAAACTGAATATTATCCAAAATACCTTATTAGTGCTTTGGAACCCACTGTCCTGATCACATCTACAAGCTCAATAAAATAGCTGTTTAGAAAGAAAAGGCTAAAAGAACAAGTATCACAATACAGCAAACAAAGGAAGACTGGGATCTAGTTGCTGTGGTTACTCGAACTGGTCATTGGTAAGAGTCATTGGTCATTCTAGCTTTTGGATGAAGTGAAGTTTATAGTATATGTGCATCTGGAGAGTGTTACAAGCATGAGAAAATTATGAATGAGGGAATTGAGGGAGGCATTGAACAACTTCTGTGTAAAAGATTTGGTGAAAAACAAACAACAAACTGAAGGAGAAAAGGCATTAGGGAGTATATCAGCATGACGACAAGAGCGGAAATGGAGAAATAATAAATCCCAAGAAAGCTCCATAGAGGACACAGAGGTGGTGGGGGACAGGGGAAGCATAAACTAGTGTAGAAATTCAAAACAGGAAAAGCATTGAGTAAGACAGGAAAGAAAAATGGTGTCAGAAATATGTCTAGTGGGTGAATGAAAAGAAAATGGTGAAATAGAAAGAAGGTGAATAAAGTAGTGAAAGGTGAGAATTACTGGAGTATAACCTAGTGTCCAGAGAACTTGAAATGGAAAGGTGTGAAAGAGAAAAAGCAATAAATTTCAGAGAAGCTGTGAGCATGTAGAGGAAGAGCTTTTTGGTGTGAATTTGATTAAATGCTAAGGAAAACATCGACTCTGTTTTTCTAAATGTGAGCTTAAATCCTAGTGAGGCATTCCACCTCCACAACTTCAGCCAAATTAAATTCCCAAACTGAGAAACTTATCTTACCAGAGCACAGTCTGTGGGCAAACTTTAGAGCACCCCAATTGTTTGGTGCAGTAGACTCCAAAAATGACGATGTGAATTGCCAGTAACATAGACTAGGCCAGGAATAAGACTTCTGCAAGTATGCTACTTTGGAAAACACAATAATGAGAATGGTAAGGAAGCAATAAAACGTTTTAAAGTAGGAAACCTGTATTAGTACCTGTCTCTATTAGAACCCTGAACCTTACTTCTATCAGAATCAAAGAGCAGATTGCAACATAAAATGTTACCCCAGATTTGAGAAACTGATAAAATAATAAAATGGAATCTATTCAGACCCAATGGCAGTGGGCAAAAATCCTCTAAACACCACCTACCTACCTCAAGCCTGAATCGACCCATGTTACTGCTATTAACTAGTGGAATGTTCTTGGGAAGCTCAGCCAGGAATAAGAAATGTAGCTGTGAAACTGGGGCATATGTGTCAGAAAAGCAGCTGTGTAAATAAGGAATCTTTTGTTTTGCTGGTATTTCTGAAAAAACAATTTTGGGTTGAGAGTAAAGGGAACATTTTTAAGAGAAATGAAATTACCTTTGGTCAGATTACATGCTTCATTTTGACCTGAAGCAAAATCTGTTGTTTAAATGTTGGGTATGGGTTTTTTTCAGTTTTAAAAAAAGTTTGTTAAAAATTCTCTAAATTAAATATTATTTTGAGTGAAGAAAACAGAACCACCAAATTTTCTTTAAATATCAACCCTTTGTTGTTTTGGGGGGGTGTTTTGGGGTTGTTTGGGGTTTTGGGGTTTTTTGGGGGTTTTTTTGAAGGAAGACTATTTTAAGCCTTATGTGGCTAAAAGTATTCAGGAAATTCAATGTCAATAGGTGATTTATTTTGCTGTTCACTGAATAATTTCTCTAAGAGTTATTTACCCAGAATCTTTCACCAAGCTTCAGTGAAAGTTAAGCCATAACTGTTCTCCGTAATAGCACAGGCATAATAGCAGAAGACATAAATGTTCCCATAGATGCTGATATTAAAATAATTTTTGACAAAGTTAGGAGTTTAAATGTATCCAACAAAAGACAGTCTCTGTCTAGAAAACCTCAAGTGTTTCTTCACTGACTGGCCTTCATTAGAAATTTATGCTCGTTTTTTAACCTCATTTGAAAATGGTCAAAGTGTCAGCTGGGAGCCTTGCCATGAGAAGCTGGAGAAAGAACGGATGAGGGCTCCTCAGGTTCCACCCAGGAACGGTGAGCAAGGAACCCATGATGGAGAAGCAACCTGCACGGGCAGAGGGAGACACAAGCAAGGCTGTTAGTGCTGGGGTCCAGCAGCCCCAGGGAGTGTAGGAGCAGGCTATAAAAAGTGAAACTTAACAGTATTTCCTATGGTCACAGACATTGGACGTTTAGGGAAGACCCTGAAAACATGAAGATTTGAACAACCCAGAGGCAGTTTTCCAGCTAAAAGCAGCAAATCTCTTTCAAATAACAGCTTCTCAATTCCTTGCTGAAAACCTTCTCTCAGAAGAACTTCAGGTAACTTTTTCAAGCTGTATAGGATTTTCTTATCTGATTTTTTTTTTAAGTTTTTGTTCATCTCTTTTTACTCTTTTCTTACACTTAAAAAAACCCTGAACAAATAAAACCAAAGCAAAAGAAAAAACAAACCAAAAAACAACAAACAAAAAAAAAACCCAACCAGCCAAATAAAATACAAGCACCTAGGCCAGACCTCTTTGCCCAAAGCATTCACATTCTGCAGCAAGAGCATGCCTTGACAGGAGCCATAGAGCATACAGGCAGATGCTGGAGTGCAGGTGGATGCTTGGAAGACCTAGAATCAGGAGTCCCATGGCTATTTTCATGCTGTGCAGCCACCGGCTGCTCCCTCAGCTGCAGTCATCTGTGCTTTACACCTATGATTCATTGGTCTAAGTGCATGAACTGCAGGTGAACCACAGCCTTAGAAGGTTTAGAAACTGAAGGAAAGATAATAAATAACTGAATTGTTTGAAATAATGAATATGCCCGACTGAGTTTAAGAACATACAAACTGTAAGCTTCATTTCTACCTATAAAGAATATAAATTCTGTAAAATATAGCTTTCCAACCAAATTTGATATGCCAGGAATTTAGTCAGCTTATAATTCAGGCCTTGACTATGGCTTCTTAATGAGGAATTAGAGTACTTTCAATTTTTATTTCATAGATGCTTCTCTTCATGGCTTCCTCTCCTTTTTTTTCTTTTTTTCTCATCATATTCTGTTAATATTTGAATGTTTAACTTTGGATTTTTGTTCTCGCTCCATGATACTAAAAGATCTCTAGGTGATACGTATTCCTTGAGCTATTCTCCGATACGCAGGTGGTGCATATTCAAAGTCATGGTCCTTGTTAAAGGGCAGGAGAAAAGTGAAGTGCAAAAACCCAGTCTGAGTAATTTTCCTGTTTCTTTTGCTTCTATTGAAACTAATGCTTATACTGAATTAGGACCTTCTGCCTCTTTTCATTATAATGTGAAGAGAGTATAATTGTGCTGGTATTACCAGGACTAATTTTCTGTTTCAAAAATATAACAAGAATATGGATTTTGTGAATCACAGGGAAGACAGTCTTGGTACTTGGCTAGCTGATGTCCTCATTGAAACATATGTGTGGAAATTTACTCTTAGTATGCTTACAAAAACTAGATTAGGGGGTGGGGTGTCAAAATTTCTTAAATTTTGTGGATGAATTCATCTTATTATGCTGACATTTTCAAAAAAAGCTCATATCTAAATCAGAAACCAACACTTTTTAATGTAAATGTTAAAGTTAGATATTAAAAATAAGAAAAAATTCTAAATTTCTGAAAAGTTCAGAATTCATCCCTAGCTGTTCATTTCACATGTAACCATTAAGCAATACCTTTTGTCTCTCTGAGAAATCAATTTTTCACCAGTAAGCATTTTTGGCAGGGGGGGAGGGGGATGTGGAAAGGAAAATGTGTGCTCAAATCTCAGTATTTCACTCATTTGAAACCTGCCTGCTGAGTTACTGACATCCGGAACTTCATAAGGAGCAACTAGTAGAGAACACGAAATATTGAGGACATTCATGCCATCACTGTGTAAAATATAAAGATGGACTAAATGTTGTTTCTGAAATGTTCTTCTTGCAGATTATACTACTCTTTATATGCTTTTGTATGAACAGGTATTTTATTTAGGTTTTCCAGCACCAAAACAGGTGCTCACCTGAGGTTTGAAGGACTGAGGTGCCCCTTCAAGCTCCATATCAATAAACATTTATTTATGCTAAAGACAGCAGATACAAAAATAACTTGAGAAATTACGTCAATGTCCACACTATCTAACTCTGCTAAGATATGGACTTTGATCTTTCAAATGTCATCAAAATCTTGTAGGGGTGAAAGCCTGGCTTTCCACTAACAGGTGGAGGGAGGGAAGATCTCAGTGGAATACTACTAGCGGTGGAATCACCAACACTTTCATGCAAAACGATTCTTTTTATTCATTGTCTATGGAAGTCTTTACAGCAATATCTTGGTCATCAGCATACAAAGAGTGCAGAACTTTCATTACTGATTCTAACAAGTGGTCTAATGTTGAAACCCCCCTCCTAATACTTCATCTTGTTCTTTTCCTAGCTCTAATTTTGTCTAAAATATGTTCCATTTCATTCTCATTTTAGATGTACTTAGGTTTTGAAATATTTAAATGGAAACTATAAGTTCAAAACATTGCTAATCAAAACATACTAATGTATTTCTATACATTGAAGAAACCTGTAGCTATTTCAGTTCAGAAAAAAAAAACAAACCAGTAAAATATGCATTCAAAATATATATATTGAATTGATAATATTTTACTTGTGATCATTTAAAATTCTAGATTCAAAAAAGAAATTAATCATAGTAACTATATTAATACTCTTAGTGCTCTTCATTAATGATGCACTATCATGCAGATGACCTGAGGCTCAGTAGTACATTATTTCATTTTTAATCAGAGGCTTCCCTTTGGTTTTTGGTTTGCTGCCAGAGGAAAGTTTCTTTTGTATTTGTGCTCAAGATTTTGTATTCTAACCAATCTGATCTCAGGAGACGGTTGGTTGTTTTTTTTTGGGTGCACTGTAAAAATTCTTTTCTCCAGAACAAGTGCCCTGTCAGCAGTGCAGTCAGCAATATCACATATACATATATGGTTTTTTTCTTTTCACCCCCAGTATTATATAGCATTGCATTTTTTGGAGCAGTCTCCTCCATAAATCTGCTCTTTTCACTTCTAGAAAAGCAATTTGGAAAGTTGTGTTTTCTTTCCAAACTTGTTCACATACTGTTGCTTTCTTGATGCAAAATAAAAAACAGGCTACGATAGAGACGTCTATTTCGACAGTACTGATTAACTAGCACAGCCATGTCCCTTCCAAGAAACAGCTCCTTTTGAGTAAGCAATCCATTTCAAATGGTCTTTGGTCTTGTTGCTCTGCTGTGTAATCTGTTTTTTGTTTGTGTGTGTGTATGGGCTCTTTAATCATAGCCAGTTCTATTGGTTCCAAGTGATCCTTGGGCGTGTGCCAGTGTAAAAGTAGACAGAAGACAAGAAAATTAGACTTTCTCTTTTTTCTTTTTTCATAACTTTTTGTAAGTATTGGGACCCTTTTCAGAGGGAACAGGCCCATAAACATGCCACATAACTAAATACTTCAGGCTTTTTTACATTACTGTCTTGTAGCTGTTAGATGTTATTTAGAATCCAAAGCCTGCAACCAAGCACATTTTAGGTAAATATTATAGCAAGGATTAGTAGTGATCTGTTATTTTAAGGAAAAAGCAGTGAAACAACCATTTTTTATCTACACCAGCCCTCCAAGTCATGTTATCCGATTTGCGGTAACTAGCCCAGCTGGCCGTTCTTGCACCTGCTTTCTACCCCTGTTCTCATTGTGCTTTGGTAAACTAATTTTGGCACTGTTTTGTAACACTTTCCACCCTGTAAAAACAATTCCAAAGCACTTCTATCTGTGAGTCCATCTAAAAAGGTCTCAGATTTGTTTAATTACCCGCAGGAAGATCTATTTGGAAGTTGTAAGATCTCTGCTGCCTTTTGTCCCTGAGTACACCTGAATGTCCTCCAAGTACCACCACAACTAGTTCAGGTTTCAGAGATGCGCTCATGGGCTGCTAGGTGGCAGGCGCCTGGGCAGAACCAAAAGCTTCTTTATGATAAAACCAAAGCAAAGTATGTTAGTGCCAAACAGTGGATGAGTAGCTTTGGGAGAGAAATAAATGTTTTATTCTATCTACAACATTAAGGCAGGTGGCTTTGCTCTGGCATGAAGCACTGCATGCCACACAACGTGCTTAGGGCTGGAGACTGGGAGTACTGTGTGCCCTGTGGCAGGTACTGTATTTAGCAGGAAGGTCTCCTCACTGAGAAGTTTCTTTAATTCTGATTTTGGGAGTTCTTCTAATTCTTTGCATAAAAAAATCTCAGAAAACTGCAATGTGCAAGCATGTTATCTCCTGTTATGAATTTAATTGTCATTTTTTCCTTAATCTCTGGTAATTGTAGTTTTTTCCTGTTTTTCATCTGACTATAGCCTGTTCTCCCTGTCACCCCATTCTGGAGCATATTCTTCATTTATTGTTTATTCTGCAATTTGTGTTGCATCTAAAAAGGTGCTACAACAATTCTGAGTTCTAATGGGTAATTTCTTTCTCAGCTTCTAGCTTTCCTAGGGCTGTCTGGGACATGGATCCTCGCAGAATCCTAAGGAGTAGATCAGGGATGGGGGGATACATAACTGAAGTGATACTGAGGCCAAAAGCTGCATTATTTTGCCCAGAAGAGCACCTGCTGCTTCCCTGTCCAGACAACAGGAATGGCATGACTCCATTGTCACTCTTGCGCTCTTGGAAATGCAAAGTCACATAGCAGTAGGAAAGTCTCCATGGTTGTCGTGGTTTAAACCCAGTCAGGTAACTTGTTCACTCACTCCCAGTGAGTGGTGTCGAGCTGACAACAATCGAGGGCCGTCCCCCCTCCCCACCGGGGCTCTCCCCTTCCCCGGTCCCAGAGGAACGGGGAGGAGGATCGAAAAAGTGCAACTCCTACGGGTTGAGACAAGAACAGTCCAGCAACCAATGTACAACACAAATCACCACCGCCACCACCAACCACAACAATGACAAGGGAAAATAACAAGGGAAGAGAATACGATACCACCGGCCAAGAAAGCGAGTTCCACCCGGAATCCCGTGTCCTTCCGGGTAACTCCCAGTTACCCCCCACCCCGGCCATGACGTGCTGTGGTATGGAATACCTCCTTGGCTAGCCCGGGTCAGGCGCCCCGTCTCTGCTTCCTCCTGGCTTCCCCTCCTCCCTAGCAGAGCATGAGCCTCACAAAGTCCTTGGTCAGGGTAAACATCACTTAGCAACAACTGAAAACATCAGCTTCACCAACACTGTTCCCAGGCTGGAAGTCAAAACACAGCACTGCACCAGCTACCACAAAGGGAAAACATGACTGCTACTGCTGAACCCAGGACAATGGTCCACTTAAAATAACAGTTTCACACCCCTGAGACATTTCTATCAGTCTTGCTTTCTACCAGTTGATTTGCTTACTGTGAATTTGTGTGTGTCAACAGTCTTCAAACCAGCTTTCTGTGCTTACTGGTTCCGGTTGAACTTGTCTCAAACTGACTTCCATGTTCATGACTATCTGTGCCATGGATGTGCTCAAAGGAGAGCTCTGGCTAGCCTCAGCTAAGGTCCCTTAGCAACCATGAATTGTTTCCCCACTGGCTTTCTGCATTAAAGAAAGATACTTGGTCTGAAGATTAATTTTGGCTTCTCCCTTTCCCAGTGTGTTAAAGGTCAGTCCTCTGCTAATTCTGGTTTTACTGAGTCTTCAGGCCATTCCTGAATACTCATATAACTACAAAGCAAAGTTTGAGTCCTTGGGAGCAAAGAAAAGTGCTGCAATGCAGATCAGACACATAAGAGCACCAAGATGAAAAATGGCAGCCCCAGAGTAATTTTACTAGTGCTGTTAATACTCAAAGAGGGCTGAGGGCAGAATTTGTACCGACCTCATGCATCAGAGTAAGATTAAAACTGTGTATCTCAAGCCATGTCCTGTGGTGATAAAGAGGAAGAAGCAGCTCTTCATTACGTATGGACTTGCTAAGGAGGCCAAAAGGGCCATTGTTTCTTGTTAGCTCAAATGGATAGAGTATTTTGCTTCTAGCCACATGGTATGAAAATTACTTCCTTTGCCAGAGTTAAATATCCAAGCTGGATCCAGCCATATTCCCATATTTTCCTGGATCCCAGGAGAGCATTTAGGACTGGGATTCTGTAACCCCTTATCCTCACATCTGCAAACAGTTGAGAAAATATCATTGGATGTATGTTTGATGACTTTGAACTTTTAGCTTTGTACTTGTGTGTTGCTCCTGGGTCCAAGAGAAAAACAAAAGAGAGGAGAAGGGAAGGTAAAGAAACGGAAGAAAAGGTCAACAGAGCTGAAAAGCCATGTAGGACTGTGGCAGTAGATAGAAACTTGGGTAATTTCATAGAATCATAGAATAATTAAGGTTGGAAAGGACCCCAAGATTACCTAGTTCCAACCCCCCTGCCACGGACAGGGACATCACACACTAAACCATGAAATTTCATTTCTATTAGAGTCTATCCTAGCCTAGCTAGACGACAGTAAGCTGTTAACCTTACCTTTACAGCTGACACCGGTTTAAGCTTGGAGTTTCTTGGAGCACATCTTTGAACAATGAGTTTCTTTCTGCAGGCTTCCACTCTTAGGGGGAATGTCTAGATGCTGTCACTATCCTAGCTAGCTAGGCCGTGGCAGTTAAACCTCAGGGGTAAAGGGTGCGGCCAGTTCTGCACACACTGCGCCTCACCTAAAAAATCCACTGCGCAGGCCGGAAGGGCTTACTGTCACTTGTCTGTATGGACAGGCGAGGGTCGAATCAGCAGGTGACAAGGTGCATGGGAAGCTGCAGATCCAATGCTGCATGTGGGTGGATCAGGGCATGGGTAGCTTGAGTTAGCTCAGGAGTTGACAGTCGTGGTCGGACACTTCCTGATTGCCTAAGCAGCCTTTTTTTTCCAACCAGGTTTGGATATCCTACATGCCCTTAGTCATTGTGCTTGTAGCAAATGTGGTTAAAGCCCTTCCCAAATCTTCATTCGCGAAGCCAAGCTATCATCATTACAGAAATAACCACAGCCAGTGCCAATACTTAGACAACAGTGTGCATGGTCTCCATTCTGAGAGGATGGGGTTTCCTATGAGGGTTTCTCTAGCCAATATGAATGTTCCTTCCCCTAGTTTACTCCAAATTTCTCCCATGAACTTCTAGCACTTGAATTATCCATAAGAATCCCAATTGTTTGTCCTTTAGGGGCATAAGGTTTGTGCATTATAATGCAACATGGTCAAACAGGGGAGTATGCAAATGCTGCAACTGCTCTCAAGCCAGAGCTTTCCATTTCTCTCCCTTCTCAGAAGCAACTGAAGGTATCCTTTTGGAGCAAGCAGAAAAGCAAGCCCTTTACTTACATCATGCATGAGCTTCTGAAAGAATCATAAACAGCGAAGACCATTAAGATCCTTGAGTCCAACTGTCAACCTAACACTGCCAAGTCTATCACTAAACTATGTTATTAAGTGTCACATGTACATGTCTTTCAAACACCTCCAGGAAAGGTGACTCAGCCACTTCCCTGGGAAAACCTATTTCCTAAATTCCCATCTTAACTTGAGTAAATTTAAAGGTCGATCCAAAATGCAGGGGAGCCAATGGAAAACTGCCTGTTGACTTAAAAAAATCATTGGATTAGGCCCATGGGGGTTAAAGAGCTTTCTCCATTGGCCAAGTCTTGAAGATTAATCCCTGAAACCAAAGTTCAGTTGAAGTTAAGTGCTTCTGAAACACCTTCCCTAAATTCTTCTATTTCTATAAAACAGTAAAGTGGTATCCCCCTACTTCACAGCAGTTGCCCTCTGAAACAAGAACAAGCCATTTCATTAACTTTAGATCATCAATTTAATGAAAACAACTTTGTGTGTGTGTGTGTGTGTGTGTGTGTGCGCGAAGGCGCAGAAAGCCTTGGGAAATTACTTTGTTTCTTTTTCTTTAGGGTAACTTCTGACAATTAGGAAGCAATTAGATGTCAAGCTAATTAAAGTAGCTTTTTTTTTTTCTTTTCTTTATATAAAACAAACCTTATGTTCTGAAGTGGTTCCAATATGTTTAAAACACTGAAACTGGTCCTGAAAGAAAGGACTCACATCTGCCTCTCAAGGTCTACTCTCCCTGTAAACTCATGAATAATCATTGTCACCAGCTTATCACTGTCAGATTAGGGGCTTAGTATTACATTTTATTTAAACCTGATCCAGATGGCTGCCAAGAGATTTTCAAGCAAATGAACTGTGAGGCAGACTATCAACAAGAAACATTTTATTGTTCATGCATACAAGTGCGTTCCAGGTCTACAAAGTACTTTACTATACAGCTGACAAACTTTTCTTTTTACTTTGGCACCCATCAGCTTAATCTTCATCAGAAGTTTGTCAACATCATTTTTCTGCAGGCAGAGTAATGCCATCTATGACCCATCCTGCATCAGACATTTAATTTACTTGCATTTGCTAAGTCATTCAGTTAACAAGGTAAATAACAGAAGCAGGAGTCATGAAGTTACATGTCTTTCTAGACAGACAGCGGCTTTGCATAATTTGACATAGTTGAAGAGCTGCTAACACAACATGCCTGGAAAAAAACATTTTTCTTTCTATTACTTTTTATGCTTCCCGTTACACAATAGATATGCTCACCTGTAATAGATCTGGAGTAAAAGCTTTTCCCATCATAAGAATATGGAGAGATTCCTTCTGTAGTCACTTTACACCTCTATTTGCAAGTCTTTGATAGAGGGCAGTAGAGCTGAATACACAGCTGCCATTCAAATAGGATATCATGTTATATCTAAATCAACTCCCACTTGATTTCCAAAAGACATGCTGTATTTAACCTCTTTTAAACAACACTGTGTATGTGAATACACGTGATTTGCTCCTGTATAAATGACATTAATGGCTCCATTTCATTTGTGTCATATTTTAATTTTATGTCATATTTAAATATTCAATAATATTGCCATTTCCAAGCCCACCTCAGGAAAGGTTTTTTTATGCAGAGAAATTGTTCCAAGCCCAAGTTTTTTGTAAAATAATTTAATTAAAAAAAAAGAAGCTTGCTTAGGGAAAAAAATTTACTTCTAACTTATTAAAAAAAAATGCTCTTTGCTCATATTGAAAAGAACAGTTCCATCTATTCATTTTTGTTGCATGTTTAGATTTTCTGATGCTTAAAAAGGCTTTAAATCAATGCTAGCTAATGAATGTAAAAATTTTCCAAAAGAAAATACTTCACCTGTTACATCTTATCATCCCACGTCAATGATAGTACTACTGCATTTTAAAATACTATGCTAAAAAATAATATACACAGAGGTTTCTCAAAACAAATCTCAAAAAATAAGCAAAAATTCTGCAATCAAACTGTTAATAAACTATTTTTTTTCCCTGAGATCCTTTCATGAGGAAATTTGCAGACAGATTTAATTTTGCATCTAAGTTGGAGCAGGTTTCCCATGAAAGCATCTGTGTTTGATATTTCATTGTGATAAGGGCCAGCCTGAATGCCTTGTGATGTCTGTGACCTTCAGCCTTGGAATCATCTTGTACTTGGCTTATTATTTTCTCTCGAAATGTAGGTTGGAATTTTTTAACAGATGGAGGGGACATGTATACTGACATTAATGGTGGACATGTACCTCAATCCCCTAGACAGTTCTGAAAATCTCAGATGCAAATTTCAGATAATGTTATCTTATGATAAACTATTGCAGTAGTACTACACTTGCACAGATAATGGAGCCATTATCTAATCATTATTGTTCCATGTTTCACACTCTGCTTAAACTCATGTATTAGTGATTTTCTGCATGATAAGTACATTTTTTAGGTATATTTGAGATAGCACATAAGGGCTATGGTACATTGTGATGGCTACAGAAATCCCAAGACAGTGAGAGAATAACCATCCTTGGTGTTATCCAGCCTCAAGTCATAATCGCAACTCATGGTATCAGTGATGCACAGTCTGTGGGAGTGGGAGAACAAACCTCCTCGAGTATGAAAACAGAACGACAAATAGCATGGCAAAACCCTGGAACAGCAGTGCAGCAAATGTCCACACCCTGACCCAACAGTCATCCTGCAGTGTTAGTCAATACACCCTGGCCCATATTAACTAACTCAGGAAGATCCTCCAGTGCCAAAGGGACTGCAGAGCTCTGCAGAACAACTGTGACACTTGCTTCCTGCAAAACTGAAAGTTGAAAAGACTGCAATAGGCTGACATTTGCAGGTTAGTAGGAATCTTAGGCTGTATGGTTTTGGTTGCCCCAGGGGAGAACCTCTGGAGAATTTGATTTTAAGGGGATGTGCCCAGCAACTTCTAAAAGTCAACCCCCTAGTTCAGCCCTTAAATTGACTCACCTTCCGATGAGAGAACAGAGATGGGAAACTTGTCATTTTTTCTTATGTTCTATACTGTGAGAGTAACTTGTGTATGTGCAAACTAGCCAATGTGCAAGCACTAAATAAAAAGAGAGCCATATGATTATCTTTGAAGATAATCTGGTCATATCTCAAAGCCAAGACTGAGTCACAGTATTGCACACAAAATATAGACTACACTACCTTCAGAAACTGACTTTACAGTATGTGCTTCTCATTCTTGTCACATGCTATGTTATGCTGTGTTTTGTCCTATTATCAATAAAAGGACAGACTAAATAAGTTATCAAAGTGTATAATGTAAATTAAACTAGATTTTCACTTGTTTGTAGCTTTTTAAGGATGGTTATGATTTGTGTCACTTGGTATTGTCTATTACTGATCTCAGTGTGAAAAAAATCATTCAAGATGTCGCTATGAAAAAGTGCAAAATCAACTTGAAGTGGAAGCATGGCGTTTGCAGAAGCAGTGATAGAAAACAACTCTGTTGTGAACCATTTCAGCCACTCCCTTCCATTCAAACTGCAAATAGTACAGGGGTATTTCTTCCTTGTCAATCAAGGCATAAAGTTTCTCTGCTGACACTTCTTTTTATACGCTAATTTAGTATTATTGTCCCTGTCTTTGAGATTTTGAATGACTCTGTCCTTGCCTTTATTTCCATCATGGCCTCTAATCTTGTTCTTCTTGTGATGGTATTATTCCACCAACAAGGGTATCCTAAATGTCTCCTTCTCCTTTTGCCTTTCTTTTACTTCTGTAAGGAATAATTTTCATTTCCTGCTCTTCTAGATTCAAGTCTTGTAAGATTTTTTTTCTGCCAGAAATTGAGTCTAATAAATTAATAATCCTCTAGATTTCTCTAGCCATCCCAATGAATCTCGTTTCATCCATTTGAGCCTATAGACTTGCCAGGGTAGATTTTGTGAGAGACAAATTTGAATGCAATTGAGGGTGCTTGGAAGCAATTAGAAACTGTGGTGTTAAATCCATTGTCAAAGCTGGTTCTTGGTTTCCAAAAGCGGTAGAATACTTGAAAGGTAGGAAATAGATGCCAACAGCATTACTCATTTCTGTACATAAGTGATTTAAATGACACTTAATTTCTGCTGGGCTGCACAGACACAGGTTGCTGTCCATCCTCATAAGCAGAGCATTGACAGTGCTTGACATTTCCCTTCATTTGCTACAAGCTATGATGCGCAGTCATCCACCACTGAGGCTGTCTGTGAAACTTGTTTCTTTTACAAATCTCTCTGGATATACACTGCACTGAGAGGGGCAGGCTTTCTTCCTGCTCTGGGTTGCAAGGAGAGAGCATCAAAGATCTCGGAGCTCTGAAGTACCCTTCATTCAGAAATAGGTGCACCTTTCAAGCTCAGCACTTCTCGGGACTTGAAATATGCTCCTTGAATGTCAGGAGAGAAATGCTGTGCTGGCAACACATGCCCCAGTGTCAGTATTTGAAGGTGTTAGCTTTCTTTTTATCACCTCAGCTTTTTATGCCTGCATTCGTACTCTCATTTATGTGATGGGGAATCACTGCTAAGCGCACTTAGTGAAATGCTGGGCAGTACATTTTCCTTGTGATTATTTTGAATATCAAACAGCTGTTGCAATGATATGCTGTTGTTAGTGAAAGTAATACCTGCATCCTCAAATATTATCTTAGAATTATGTAACGGAATGATAGGCATTTCCTATGGACTCCCACTATAAGACAGACCCCTGCTATGCTAAGACCCACAGACTCAGCAGATTAGAGCTCATCTCTGCTTCACCCTGCAGGATGGACACAATTTCTGATTGGAGTTCTCAATCTATTCTAATCTAGCTAATCTATTCATGGCCTCTCTTTCTCTTATTCCTCTGAGTAGCCTTCAAAATGGAGAAATTTCAGATGGCTTTCTGACAAAATCTACAGGTTTTTATTCTAAAAAAATTTACTCTGGAAGAAAAGTTCATCAGGGTTTCCTATGCACAAAAATGTTGATAGAGCCTCTGAACAAACAAGTCTTTAAATTTCTGTCTTTCAAGCATTATAAATCTATCACATTGATACATCTTTCGCTAAGGCATCTGCGCTTGGCCACTGCTAGAGAGGGAAACAGGGATAAATGTTTAATCTGATCCAGCACAACATTCCTTAGGTTCTTATGCATTATTTAAATACATAAGACCCAGAATGTGAGCAGAGCCAAGTCTTCCACCAGGTTGCCAGGAAGCCTCTGCATGCATACGAAGATCCAGTCCAGTGCCTCTGAAGTTAGCCTTGATCTATTTGACCCAATTTAAACATATTCTCCCCCAAAATCCTAGATGTCTGTTTATAGTAGAATCATAAAATCAGACACAGATAACAGATTTATCATCTGACTGTGAAGTCTGTGATGGGTAGCAGCTATCTAACTAGTCTTTACACTCTTGTCATCTGACCTTTCTCAGACAAAGTTTGGCACAACCAAAGTGGTACAATATCTACATAAACTTGGACAGGATTCAACTTCAACTAACATTAGCTATTTAAGTGTATCGTGTTTAGTCTCAAGTCATCATTTAGGCCTTCCTTGTGATTAAGGATAGACATGCTCCTTCTCTCTCTAAGGCACCCCATCTGTCTTCTCCACTGACTCACGAAGGAAAGCAGAGAGTAACTCAGGTTAGATGGCTTGTATTTGACAAGCTAATGATAGGTTAATATTAATTTCTTCCACTCTATTGTTCATTCACTTTGTTTATTTTGTCTTACAGGAAGAGTTTGCACCTTCTGTGTCTGTATGTGTCTGTCTCAAATGGATTGAAGAATCCAATATATTGGATTATCCAATAATGACATCAAACACAAAATCTCAGTCATGGCACCATGAAGGCTTTTTGCCCAAACCTACCATGAGAAGTCACAGAGCACTTTGGGTAGTTTTAATCAATTTATTGGCAGTTAGGGGACTATTAATTAGTTCACTTTATCACCTCATCAAAACCAGTGGAAAAGGGATGGGTCCTGGGCTACTGATTCAACCCTGTCTTTTCCCTGAAAAAGCATATTTCTTTCCATGAGAAAGGAAGAAGGGGAGGTATGCTAGCCCAGACTCTCTCTTTACTCATTAGATGGAGGTGTCTTACAAATCATAACGTTTTAGCTTTTCCAACAAAATCATCATCCCAGTCAGGAAATGTGACAGGTACTCATCCTCCTGCACAGTTCAATTTGTACTGCTTCTCTGTGTCCAGCAAGAACCAGCTGTAGTATGCATCTTGCACAATGTCAGGCATGCAGTTGCTGATTACTAGATAGCAAGCTGTTTGGTATGCTGGTGCACAAATAGAAATAGCAGCTCCTCAGGTGCTCTATCTCCCTGTTTATTCCCAAACATGAGACAGACGACTAGGGGTAAAGGACCTGTCAGTTGAAACAGAGGAATTCGATTTGTAACCAAAGAATGTCTTCAGGCAGTTGTTTAGACAGATCACGAAGATACTGCAGATTTACGTTATCCTTTGCTGCAAACAGCAGAGGAAATTAGCTAGCTGTAGCCTCATTGGTGAGTTTATTACCTAACGCCTGGCGAGTGAATATCAAAGATGCTGGTGTTGCCAAGCAACTGCCTGAAGATGATAGCGGTCAGAGCACACACAAGGACTATGTTAGAGAAGTACCGTACAGCTAAGGTTGGCTCAATTTACCATTGTGCACTGTGGCACATAATTAGTAGGGTAGCTAGTTCTGTCCTGGAGATGCAAGTAGCTTCTTTCTGGTTGTGAGACATCTCTGAGTGCCAATAAAGGTAAAAGGGAGAAAGGTGAAGTATCAATTCTCTGACCAGCACAATGAACTTAAAAAGGAAATCTTGCAATCAAACATAGTCTGACCTTCAAAGTGTCATAAATGCAGGACTGAGCTCAGTGTTTTTGTAAGTGCTAGTGGCTGTATGAGAAGATTAAGCACAACAAGGACTGATCTCTGGCAGGAGATGCCGTATGTCCCTACATGTATCTCCTTTATCCTCTAGTAGTGGGCAGGAGGCAAATAGTTAAGTAGGAATGTCTTCTGATCTCATGAATTATGGCCAGGAACTCTTTGGGAGACTGTTGGCTGGCCCTGACCAGATGCACAGGCAGGGCTGTTCAACTAGTACATGCAACTGATGTCCAATGCCTAGGAATACTCCCTGACACTAATTTATTAATACAGTCTATCATAATCTGTATTTCTAGTTCAGTTTTTCACCTGTAAAATGGTGGAGCCCCAAGCCCCTTGTGCACTTCTCAAATGACTGCTAGATCCCACAACGTTTTCCCTTGGCTGAGCAGTGCCACTGTCTCTGGAGACGCTTTGCCTGGTAACTGGTCAAACACAGCAGGAGTGTACTACCCCAGCAGAGAGCCTGTAAGACCTGGGGGAGTCCTTGTGCACCCTTATTCTGGGCACAAGGCTTTTGCACTCACCATTCTTTCTCTGGCAATAATTAATCACATGACCTTGGGAAAGTTATTCAATATGATGGCTTTGCCTCCTCATCCCAAATGGATGTCTCATCGGCATGTTTGCAGGATTCATTATTTAACAGATAGTACTGCTATTTAATCTCTGTATTACAGTAGCATCTGGAGATCTCAGCTGAGAGGCAACATACAAATACAATGTGAAAGACAATTTCTTTTCAAAGAGCTGATAAGCAGAATAGCAGCATTGTAGGGTGATTTACTCCAGATACCACAGGGAAGTAGTATCAAAGCAGTATCTTCCACCTAATTTTTTCACTGTTGAAATAACACAAGTTGATGCAATCTTTATATATATAAATAATAGTATATACCAAAGAACAGTGTTTACTTTATGAAAGAGTATCTATGATAGCAATGAGAAGATCAACAGGGTTAGGCAACAGTTGTTGAGAAGATAGATATAGGTAAAAACATCACTTAAAGCAGATACATTTATAAGATATCAGTGAATACCTTCTAAACATGAGGGGTTTTAAAGACCTACTTCATAAAAACATGATCTGAGGTGAGACTCATGATATAGTTTTCATACTGTTATATCTACCAATGCTTCTGGATGAAATAGAAAATTGGAGATATGATGAAACCAAACTGTTCTGTAAATTCATGTCTGTTTTGCCAAAAGGCACATACCAGAAAATACATTACAAAACGATCAACGTATTTGGCCAGATGTTTGTAAATCAAACTTCTGAATTTTCCCTTTCAAAACCACTTTTAAGAATAATTTTAAAAGCTCAAAATAAGCATAGATTTTTTTTTATGACTGACATGCAGAGCTATATGAAAAAAATAAAAATATTCAACATGTTTTTTCAAATTTTCACTTTTCTGAAAATAACTTGATGTTGACCCAAATTGTGATGCATTTTAAGCTACCCTTATTTTACAGGATATTCTTTGCAGAATTACACTTTATATTTTCAGACAGATTCTTTGAGTCTCATATGCAATGAATGCTAATGGTTGTCTGAGTACTGTCTTGGATCACGAACGTATCTCTTGTAAGGCAAGAATGTGCACATGCAGTTTGAGTAGGGCAAGTGTTCTTTAAAGCTTTCTTGAGCTGGCCCACATCCAAACAAGTTATTGCTTTTCTGCATTATATTTTATATCTCTGATTAAAATCTAATTTACATACTCACAGAAAATTGCGTTTCTCCCCTTTCTTTTTGTCAAAATATATCATGTTTTGTTCCCTGTGCTCATGATTGTGACGTCTTCCAAGTGAAACCCTGGTGTTCTGTTGAATCCAAAAGAGAATGCTGAGGCTGTCTAGAGACATCTGAGGTCAAAATGGAAACTTTATGTAATCAGGGACATTTGGATCCATCTCCAAGGTTTGGACAGCACTCAAGATGCTCTTTGACTGATGAAGATACTTGTCAGGTAGCAATGAAGTTGTTAATAAAATTGCAAAGTGTAGCCTGCGAGCAAGTTCTTTTATCCCTCTGGATAACAAGTCCTTTGAAGTTTACAATCTGGCAGCAGCTCATCTGGCAAGAAGCATGTTTGGCAGGAGCCTGGATGTGCCCATTAGACCCAAAAAAAAACCAACCCTACCAATGTCATTCTGCTGCCATAAAATGGGACAGTCATAAAAGTGAGAATTTGCAACTTTGTGAGTCTTAGACATGGCTTTCTTTAGTAGTTTATTATTTGTTGCCTTACTTGGTATACAGCAAGGTCTACTAAAGTTTTGGTCTGGATGCATGATTCCCTACATTAAGAGAAACATGGATGGAAGAAAAAAAAATTGGTTGATCCTCAGACATCTTTTAGAGAGATCTGCAGTGCAAGAAAATTGCCTCAGCAAGAAGTTGTAATTTGATTAATCTACATCCACAATATTATTTAGGATTATCTGTCCTTATTGTGGTGTTCCATTGCATTCAGTGGGAATGAGCACAGTCTGGGAATTAAAGACCTCTCCTGAGAATTTCCCTGAACTGTGACACAACTTGGTTACTTGGTTACTTGGTTTTTTGATTTAGATTCATTCTGTGTTGCGAGTCAAGGATTCTGTGTACATTCACAGCCAGGGGACAAACATCAGACTGAGAGTGAAATGGAGAGCTTTAGGCAATGGCTTCTGGCTTTCTAGCATCAGTCTCCCAGGCTCCTGCATGTCTTCCCATTGCACAGAGTGGTATCTTTATAAGACTTCCACAACAGCAGTTGTGTTGCCAAGGTTCACATTATACAGTGCTGAACTAAGGTATTTCCATCAGTGAATAAACCAGACACATGTCAGGACTTCTTGGCATTGAGCGATTGCAGAGTAACAGCAGAACACAGCCTTTTCCCTTCCAGTGCCTGAGCTCCTTGATCACCTCCTCAACTCCTTCACTTGGTTCATTCAGTGTAGTTTGGGAAACTATTTCAGAACATGGCTGTTCTTTCTTGTCTTCTTGCTGTAAAGCTATGCAGTGCAGCTGGGTTAAAAAAAGAAAGCAACTGTGAGCCTGCATTATTTAACACTGTAAAGCGTTTTCAGATAAAGTTTGTATCGCTGGCCTTGGATACATGAGGAAATTGTAAGAAGATAACCCTCATTATAGCATCATTTCAGCAGTGCTAAAATACAGAGTAGAGACTTTAAGAATGGCTGAAAATTTGGTATCAATACTGTTTTCAATAATTATATTTCCACATGTTCTGATTTTTATGGAGGAAAAGGTTTCAGAAAGTCAGAAGCCTCTTCTTCTGAATACTTGCACTTCAAATATCATAGAATAGTTTGGGTTGCAAAGGGCCTTAACATCATCCAAATCCCAAATATAGTCTAAAGAGCTTGAGAAATTGTACATATGTCTGCCTTTTCCATTATCTACCTTATCTATGGTAATTCTCTGTTGCTAAGAACTCTTTTGATGAACCACTTGTTTGAAAAAGAAATCATAATACATTGTAGAGGAATATGGAACTCAATGGAAAAATGTGAAGTTATAAGAATTACAGTACCATGATGAAAATGGCAGTATTCTCTTATGAAGTTATCTGGGTTATCTGAGAACATATATGGGAGTTTTAGGTAGTTTTAAAGAGCGCATTTGAATATTTGCTAATCATCAAAACATTTAAATTTTGAACTGAAAAAAATGAATTAACGTGGATTCACATAGTTAATTTCTGCATTAAAACTGGAAAGATGTTCAAATCATGAAGCTCCTGCTGACACAACTGAACCAATGTTAACACAGCTGGGAATTTTCTCCTGAAATTCCCTAGTGTGAAAATGCTGCAGATATGCTAACACTAATATCTCAGAATTTAACATTCTCAGGCTTTTGGGAAATGCAATTCAAATGTAAAATGAGATCTGTATGGTGGTTCAAAACTTAGATATCCGTTTTCCAGTCCAAACTAATATCCCATATAAAACCATTTTAGGGAGGTAAATTTAAATATAATGAGTCAAGGGCATTACATTATGGGTAAGACAACTGTGAAAGCCACAAAAATGAGAAAAAGGAAAGCTGTACCAAGAAATTACATGTTCTCCTGAGCATGTTCCATGTCCACAAATTAACTCATTCATATTTTGATTCATTAAAGATTTTTATACCAAACATTTTCAAAGTTATAACTAGCTTGTTTTGTTTACTAAGTTTCGCTCACACATCAGAATCTTGATGAACTGTGAAATCTATATTGCAGTTACTTCACATCTGGCTTTAGTGAGGTTTGAGTGGCAATAGTAAATGAGCGTTCCTTTTAAATAATTAATTTATCTATCTGTCTGTCTTCTACCTGCTGTACCATTTTGTGTTTCTGAATATTCAGGAGCATAGACTTCTGCTAGGAGTTTAAGTACAGCTTAAAACAATTTTTGCAAAAGCTCTGCAAAGATCACCCAACACAGAAAAAATTTTAGAAGAATAAATGAGAAAATGTTTGTTTGTTGCTAAAAAAAATACTGTAATGTGGAAAAGTGGCTTGTCTTAAATGTAAGATTAACTTTATCCCCTTAACTTGAGCCTTTAATCTGTAGAAAAGCCTGTGGATTTATGAGTGTTAACAGACCTGAATTTTTTATTTCTCCTTCTTTCCATTTACTTGTTCATTTTCCATCTGTGTGTCCCCTAAGAACCTGAGAGCAATGATTGAAAGGAAAGATATGGTGATTTATTTGATATGTCTCTATTCTGCCACACAGGTAACAATGCAGTTAAAACCAAGGTGATTGCTAATGGTTTAACTGAACTTAAAGTTTTGAAATTCAGGGGCACTGAGTTTGCAGCTGATAGCAATACCTGGAAATGCACAGATTTTTAAATGAGTGATATTAATCTTATACAACTGTGTCAGTCTATGCCCTGAGACATGATCCACATCCTTTGGTGTTCAAAACTCCTATGGAATTCTTCCTGTTGCCAATAAGGTCCATAAGGATCATTGTTCTAAATGTACACATTTTACAGTATATGATGAAATAACACCAACAATTTCTTTAATATGCTGAATACTCTATTGAAAAACAAACAATTTTTTTTTTTGATTCACACATTTTTCTGGTATGTGAATTGTGATTTTAATTTTCTAGTGAAGAAAGGAGCTGAAGCTAAGTCTTCATGAGACTCATACTCTAGCTACTGGACTGTTGTGAAAGAATCCTCCTCTAATACCTGCATTTAGACTTTTGAGATTATTTCAAAGTGATTTTTTTCCAAGAGAAGACACCAGTTTCCACATCCTAATTTAACTGAGAAGTTTAAGCTTCAAAAAAGAAAGGTGAAGATTTAGACACTTCTGTGTTACAAAAACAGCTTCCAACCCATTAAATTCTTTTTTTTCATTCTTCTCAAGCAGTGTGTTCATGTAGAGAGCTTATTTCTAATACTTGGAATCCAAACTGAATGTTATGCCTAGGATTTATGCTATGTAATATCTGACCTGTTAGTACCTTAATGAACCTGGTCCAAAAAAGTCATATGTCTGCCTGTCCTTGTAATTTCGCATGAATAAACTAGGAAGTATTCCACTAAATTTAGTGGAGTTGTGGTGGTTAGATAGTGCAGTTGATAGTATTGGGTCAGGTCTTTCAAAATAAGTGCGATTAGCACCTGATTGATCTACAGAAAGCAATTTAATAACAAATTAATATTTGAGAGACTTGCTGTAGGAATGTAAATGCAGTGGAAACAGATTCACTCAAAAACAAATGGGAAAACATAAATTAGGGGAGGAGAAGAATAAAAAATTCATCAATATAGACAGTAATGAAGAAGTCCATTTAAATTCAAGAATAGTACCTTTTTTCTGAAATGCATTTTGTCAGAAGTTCCAAAAAAAAGCCTTTCCTGTTATGTCTTGTATCATCTCCTTATTTGGATCATCCTGAAAAATTGCAGGCTTCCTGTACTCAAAACTCACTGAAGCACCTGCAAGCTTCAGTTTGTATTCTTTTATGTCAATCCAATAGGTGCATGGGAAATGCCTATTAAATGCCAGATAAAACCAAGCATTTGCTGGGTAGCTGTGTTGCATATAGATTAATATTGGTTGAACAAGGATTTATACTTTCATTCCCCCTTTTCACCACTTCCCCCACTCCCCAAGCTCATAAATTGAAGCAGACAGGAAAAGAAAAACCCACAGTTTTCTTAATTGCTGATTTTACCATGTTTGATCTTATATCCTGTAGAAGAACAGAAAATTTAACTGTGGTTTTAGATTAAGTGAATACCCATAAAACCAAAGAAATGTAGCATCTAAAAATTCAGGTATTCTATGTGACATAAACATAAAATAAGTGATTAATTGGTTTTAAATTGAACACATGAAATATGCACCTTTTCTACAATAAATATTTCTAAACCTCACCACAAATTTGAAAAGAATAAGGAAAAGGGAAGGGGAAGAAGGGTGGGAAGGGTGAAGGAACAAGTAAAAGGGAGGGAAGAATATCTTTGCCAAATCAAACCAGAATTTAGAAGGAGTTTTGTGTTAGAGCCTCAGTGATGTTACTCTTGTAATTGTATTTGGAAGTGGGAAAGATAATTGCATTTTCAACTTTGAACCCTTGCCATTCGTTTCTGTACCGTGACCTCAATCGTCTGTTCGATTGCCAGCCTATTGAGGTACAAAGAGGAAAACAGTGGGAAATGACGCAGCAGAAATCAAACTGCATGAGTCATTTTTATTTTTTTTTAAATTTCCTTTATGTTCCTTATATAATTCTGATGGCAGCAGAACCAAAGTTAATGAACAGTAGTAAAAGCATCTGCTGAAGCTGTGTCAGTAGATTCACCTCTGTGTTCACAACTGCAGCTCTGCAAAATTTATCCAAGGTCTCTTTGAAACAAGTTTTTAAATGAAGTGAAATGTATCGGAATTATACTGCTCATGAAGTAACTGTATAGTGTTATGGTACCATAAACAAATGCTGACATTTCCTTATTAGTAAATACAATAGCAGTCTGTAAAAAAAAACAGACAAAAAAACAATCTGGAAATTCAGAGCTTTTTCAAACACATTAGGCTACTATAAAATTTTTACAAGGTTAAGCAAAGTGAGCACTGTGAAATGTCCACTGTGCCTTTTGCCCAGATTACTAAGGGCAAGTATCACCTTATTCCCCTCAGGGGTACACAAACGTTCAAAAGTAAAAGAGAAAAGCCCCATCGGATTAGTTTCTGGGCTTTGCAGCAGGAAGCATTGCTTGTATGTAATTGCTCAGTTTCATTATTCATGGGCTAAGAGCAAAGTGTTCAGGCAAAAGATAGTGACAAGGGCTGGGGCACTGCAGGGATGATATTTAAGGTTATATTCAATAAAATGCTTTATAATAACTTATGAAAAATTGATTTCCTGAAAGAGCACATGCCAAGTATCAACTTAATTTGTGTGTGTTGGTATTGTCATGTGCAATTCATGTAAGGAAGACCATGGGGGACCAATTGGTTTCTCATGGGAATCACACATGTAGGGGCAGGTTTTGTTTCTGCTTTAATTTCAGCACCTGCTCCTGGAAATTAACTAGTGAAAGTGTTCTAATAGCTCAAATTCCCACAAACAGTCCACTATAGTGATCTTCTTTCTCCCTTGTATGGATGCAAACAATGGTACCAGCAGGGTAGCAGGATGCTGGGCCAGGGGTCAGGAGTTTCTTGGCTAGTCTGAGCTTTGTTCATCAAGTTCCTTAGGCCTAAACCCTTAAATGAGAAACCTAAATCCAATTTTAGGACTCTTGCTTGGCTCAGACTGACTTGTGGATCTGGTTGTCTGAATACTGTGGCTTGGGAAAGCTGCTTACTTTTGCCTTGATTTCCCAGTATGACAAGTAAAGATAATTAAATGTAAATGACTAGGAGAAGATTCAATAACAATTTGGCTGCATCAAATTGTGTGTAGGTCTAACAAAAGTATCTGAGTTAGAAAACAGTGACCTGGAGTCCTCCTTCAGTTGCTACTTATCCCTGAAGGAGATCAGAAGTCATGAACACTCACTTGCCAACTGCTGGGCATCCAGAGATTTCTTCAGCTCATGTCCAGGAGCTATGACTGTCTGTGACATGGCATATCCATCACAGAATCACAGAATATCATAACTAAATTCATCACGGTCCAGAAACCAGATTTGTGTATTCCTCCACTGAGGCTCTGGCTACAGGCATTAAACTGGATTCCACTGCAAACAAACACCATGTTTTTTGCTAAGTTTGGAATGTGTTTCTGCACACCTGAGCAAAAAATGCAGAGACATCTATCGTCATCTTTAACCTGACACTCCAGGGGATTGGTGGACACGGACACAGAATCTAGGCTACTGACTACTCTCAATAATGCTATGGGAGAGGTTGACTAGGAGAAGAAACATGAGGCCCTGCACCCTCTATTAGAAAGCAACCACCCTACTTTCAGCCAGCTGACCATATTGCTTATCATTTGTATTAGCGATCTAGAAGTATAGTTTAGCCAAGATAGCATTAGGCAGGTTCCCTACTCAGAGAGGGTCCTCTTAGACTGCCAGAATAAGACAGAGAAATAACTTCAGGTGAAAGAGGGGTTGGGAATAGTTATAATCTGTTGCATGATAGGAGAGGAGACCACCCAGTGCATAAGAGATATGTGCAGTGATAGTATCACTGCATAACTTGCACATCAGCACCAGACTGCCCTGAGAAAACCAAAGAAAAGAGAAATATTGTCACTATCCATACTCACAAAAAAAAAATAATAATAAAAGGGCATTTCCATTCATTTTCTTTTTGGAAAGGTCACAAGCTCTTTTCTCTGATGAATTCTGAAGAGATGCAGGCACCTGAAAAGGGCTTTATTTAAGAGATGTCTCTATTCTCAGAGTTTTTATGGTGAGTAGTTTCAGGCAATTCCCTCTTCAATGTGTCAGCCTTAGGCATTTCCCTTGCAGAAAGTGTGGGCTGTTTTGAAGACTTCTATGATGTACCTTATTTTTCTTAAGCACTGTGTAAGGAGCTGAGGAACCTGTCTCAGTGCTCTGGATTTCAGCTTTAGGAAGGCCAAACCATCACTTGCTCTGTCAAAGCACATGAGTGCTAATGCGGGCCCTGTCTCAGATTTCTATCTGGCTTTTTTCCCTTAAAGATCAAGGTTTTCTAGCAATAAATACCACAAAAGTAGCTAAGACCTGTGCATCATATATGATACAAATTACAAGTACTTTTACAGCCTTAAGACCGACAGCTAAAGAAAAAAACAGTTCTATCTGCGTCATGGTCATGACTGTTCTTGAATCTATGGAGTGAACACAACTCTTGCTGGGGACAAAGCACTAGTGTTGATATGAGGTGTGCAGTGCAGAGATTGATGGATAGCAGAATGATGGGGTGCTGTTGGGGCTCACAAGACCACTCTGTGAGGTGGTGAAGATGAGCTCACACTGCTGTTTAATTCTCATGGGTTGGGAGCTTCTGGGAATGAAGCTGACCTCCAGCACAGGTCACAGCTGTTCAAGTGTGCACCAGGGTTCATGTTTGCTGAAGGTGGAAGGTTGTTACAGGAGAAGGGGCAGCTGACAAGTGAGGAGTTATGACTCCATCACTACAGAGGTCAAGCATTTCTAGCTCTCTGGTCTACATGCTGCTAATCCTTGCAAACAAAGTGTTTCATGCAGTTGCCTGGAAATCATAATGCTGATGACATTATCTCTTTCTAGAGTTCAAAAAGGGCTGGTTTTGGTTTGCAACTTCCTTCAAAATTCAGATGCTTAATGTAAGGGAACCAGTGCTACCTAAGAAAACTGGAACCAACCAGCTTTTATTGAACCATAGCACTAATAAATAAGGGATCATTACTTGCAGTTTTATATCCCTTTCATCCAGAATTCTCTGTATGCAGTGTAAGCATTCATTAACTCACAGCCTCATGATAGTACTGAGTTATAGCTATGTTACAGATCAAGGGTTGATACCAAGAGACAAAGCAACTGGGTTATTTTCAGGGAGGGAATGACTGCAGAGCCAGTGATGAAAAGATGCCAGAAATTCTGGCATAATTCACTTCTAAATCATTGTCATCATTTAAAAGTCACTGATAAATATTTGCCTTCCCATACCCTGAGACACACTGCCTTCCCTCATAGCACAGTGTTACCCACTCAATAATTGTATTGTTTCTTGTAATTCACAGACCCACAAAAGGATATGACTGTGAAGGGCATCAGGAGGACATTTCATCCATTTCCCCAGATTAGTCATTCCTGAGAGATATCTGCTAGGACAGGCTGTTTTTCAACAGTATGATGTCCTTAAAGACATCTAATATTAGAGATCACATGGCCTCCATCTGTAAAACTTTTCCATTGGTTTTCTATCCCCAACATTTTCAGTCTAACCTGCATGTTTCTCCTTGTAATTTAAAACTGTCACTACTCGTCCTATGCTCTATGGCCATGAGCACCAGATGTGCCTCTTCATCCCTTCATAATACCCTTTCTCACACGTGAAAACTGTTATCATGCCCCTCAGCCTCCTCCTTTTTATGCACTTTTGAGCTCAGAGTCACATTTCCTTGACTTCTGACTGCTGTCATGTCCCTGCAATATTTCTCCGGCTGGTCTGCAGCTTTCTAGAAGGTAATTGCCTGAAACCAAATCTGTGGCATACCTGGGGAATGCCCAGGTGGGCAAACCTGACCACCGCCCGCATCTCACAATGAACCCGCTGTTTGGCTGCTGAACTGCTGCCTTACCAGTTGTTCTTTATCCTCAATTCCCATGGCTGATCATTCCTGCCTGAGAGTTGCATTTGTCTCTATTGAATTTCATCTTGTTCTTTTCAGCCCATTCTTCCAATCTGTCAAGATGATTTTTGGATTTAAATCCTACCCTCCAATTTACTTGCAATCCTTCCTAGCTTCGTGTCAGCTGCAAATTTAATAAGTGTATGTTCCATTCCACAGCTCAGGTCATATTCATACACTTCTATGAGCTCCGGGAAAAGTGAGAGAAATCAGCAGACAATTTGACAAAAGCCCGCGCTCCTATGTACTGCTCAACTATGGAAGACGTTTCCTTTGTTTTTTTCTGAATAGAGCTGAGGTTCCCTTGGCTTTGATGCTCTTTTTAAAGCTCCCAGGGTTTTTTACTCCTGTTTTATTTTTACAAAAACATTTTGAATATTGACCATTTCTAATAATGGTTTTTGAAAGTCTGCTGTGAGATAGAGATATCAGATGTAAAACATTAGCCACTCACATTGTGTTAGCATTTTTAATGCTGTATTACACTATGTAAATCACTATTACAATACAAATGCCACTAATATGACAGAAATTATCCAAAACTGCTGACACCAACAGTCTCCAAGGGAAAATTTCTCTGTGATCAGCTTTAATCGGGCCTTTCTCAGAAGCTTTTATGTAGCCTCCCACTCATGCAGGTCAGGGCATCTGCCAAAAGAGTATTTTCCTTGCTGTTTATGTAGTGCAGCAAGTGACCGTTTAGCTTAGAGGCAGGAACGTAAATCCTAATGTGTTTGATTTTCCGGGCCATGGTGGCACCTTTTCCATCAGAAACAAAGCTCTCTTCTAGTTCAGCTTACTCAGCAGGGTTCGTAAAGCTGGATAATCCCATGACTTTCAGCTGCTAAACTTGTTGCAGATATTTAATATAAAATGACACAGCCACCGTTTTTTAAAATATTTCATTGGCACTTAAAATAATAAATCTGAGGCCACTGACCCACCATGAAACAATACTTAGAGTAATGGTAATGGCATCTTTGTCACAAACCATTGTGATTTATGTTTATGAGCAGTCTGAAGTTACCTGAGAAGCAGAGAATTTTAACTAAAGTTACACAGTAGTGTCTGTCTTGCCTCTTGTAAAGGGCACTATAGAAAACATCCAAATCTCTAAAAACATATTTAATGGGGGAAGTAACAGATATCAGGAAAAGGTGCCTTTCTTAACTGTACTTTTCTTTAAAACTTCACATTATTTATCTATACTGGTGATTATTTAAAAGTGACTGCAAACATGAATCCTTGTTTATCCATCAAAAAGAATACTGAATGGGGTTTTATACCTGTGGTATTCTACCTGGTTTCTTGTCCTTCTTTTGTCTGTACAAGTCAGCAGTTTTCTTCTGTAGCCAACAGGATGCACCTTCTGTATCAACATCTTCATATGGGAGTTTTTTGGTCACTAATGTTTTCAGCATTATCTGTGGGGAAATCTAAAATTATTCCAGGCATTGGTCCTTTAGACTACAATACCCAGAAACCTCAACAGGCTGCAGGCTGAGAAGGTAAGGTACGCTGAATTTTTAACTGAAAAGTCTACAGCCTTTTTCACCCAAATAAGTCCTCGCTTCAGATATACGGCAACTTTAACAAAGAATATATACCTCAGAGCATGATCTTTAATTTTCTGCTTTCAACAACATTACTGGCAATGTCATTTGGTTCTACGTTAGAACCTTTTTTAGTGAGACGTCAGATCTCTTTAAACTTTGCCTGAAGTAGTAGCAACTAAAGTTTGTGGAATGACTTGATCCTAAGGAAACCTGAATATGTTGCCAGTAAGGGCATGGACACTTACTGGTACGTATTTCTCTTCCAGGCTCCTGTTATAACCCTAAGGAAGATAGCAAACAGCGCCAGCTGAAAGATCCAGTGCAATTAAATACAACGGATGAGAGGATGGAGCTATAAATAACACTTTAAATATGTATGAAAAGGAACTCAGAGCACTAGAGGACTTAATTATTTTCAGTATATCCTCTCAGTAGGATTCTCCACACTATAGCCAGAATCTTCTTTCTTTTTGTTCCTCCAAAGGGACACTGTTGTCGAAGTCTCCCTTTCTGTGGTACCTCTTTCTATGGTCTGTACAGACTAGATGTCCCATGTAAATTAAGGTCTGGAGAGACTGTGTCCTGATATTTCAGGGACTGTTGCAACCCCCACAAGTGACACATTGTAAAACAGGCTCAGAAGGAAATGGAGCCAGGGTTTCTCCTGTCTCCAAAACATTTTGTATTGTTGATTCTTCTGTATTCCTCAAGGGCTGGTCAGCAAAACACTGAGCATTGGAGAATTGTTTTAGAGATTTGTTGTTGTCATATGTGCTATCAGTTGTCAAGAGCTAAAGAAACTTGTTACCCCAAAACAAAACTGAAAAAAATGTATCTTGTATTTCTGCAGAAAAGAATCATTTGGGAAAGAATCAAGAGGAGTAAAGTTTGATTGCGACTCTTAGAATAAAGTACTAAGACTTTGAGACTGGCTAGAAGGAAAAATAACCAGCACTACAAAACACATTCCATGCCTTCTAATATGTCATGACACACCAGCTTAGACATATGCTTTTGCCTTTTTTGAATAATAGTCTAATATTACCACCCAAACTAAGAGTGAGTAATGTCTCACTTCTTTGAATCTTCACAGTATAAATCCACAAGCATAAATTCACTTCTCAGCTCAGCACATTGAATGCTAATATCTATCAGTGCTTGCCATATTCCCACAAGAGTCAACAGCTGATATATGAAAAGTTGTTTTCAGCTGTATTACCCTGGGGAGGAGGGAAAATAGAGGATATTCAGAGATACCACGCTGGTGGTACAATAACCAACAATGACAGTCTTATTGCTTACTGCCACATATTCTCTCTCATCATAAGAAAACATCACAGATGCCTTTACCACCAACAAAAGGTACAACAACATTGGCGGTGGCACATGAACCTACTTTCAGCCAGTATAACTTCTACTCTGCCATCATTACCTGTAAATGTATATAATAATTTATCTAAAATAACTGAAGAGTGAGAAGGAGGGACACCATTTCCTTCCTTTAGGGACTCCATGGTATGTGGGAAACTGTCATAATTATCATTGGTCACATCAGAAAGCGGAGGGTGCTTTCTACATCAGTATTACTGTTGACATTTTCTTTGGAAAAATAAGATCTTTGCCTGTAAAACAACAACAATAATAATAATAAAAATAATAATAGCTTAATATTTGACTGTGACACTGCAGTGCAGTATTGGTTTTGTATTATAATTAGCTTGTTTCACTCACCCTTTCTGCCTCCCTTACAGGGCTCTCATGGAATCATCCTTCAGTGTCCCAGAGGGTATGGCAGAACCCTCATCTGTGGAGGCATGGGTTGTACCTTCAAAGACAGAGACTGCTGCACAGGAAGCCTTGTGTTTAGCTAAACTACCTGGCTTCTAGAAACAATGGGGTGTATGAGGAAAATCTGTGACAATACAGTAGTTCCCCTAAAACAAAATGTTTTCAATTCCAAGCTCTGTGCTCCTCTGTGAAATATCTGTGGGCAAGAGACATTTCCCATGGAAAAAAAAAACAAAAATTGAAATTTCATCCAAAAACGTGTAGATAAAAAATGATGGACAAATTCTAAATCTTATGACTTGCAACACTATTTTCATTCCAGAGTGGGAAATAATTTGGGAAAGAATTGAATAAAAATGTTTTAATCACAAGTACTGAGCAAGTTAAAGGAGTCAAGTATCAAACATAAGGGAAAATAGTAAGCTTTTCTGAAATCTGAGCTGATTTACATCTCCTATATAGATACAATGTTACAGATGACTGCAAACATCTTTAATATATTTCTGTATTTCTATTTCTCACCGTTCACTTGGAGTAGTTATATGTCAAGGTGTCCAGAGACAATTTTTCTTTTCTTCATGTTTCGTGACCCAAAACTTTGACTTAATTACATTATATTGTCCCTCCTTGATAACAAATGAAGTGAAAAATATTGTACATACCTCAGATGAAGAAGCTTCCTTTATGAGAGGGAACATGATAACCTGTGCATGTAGAAAAATGTGTATGGAAAAGGGTTTTATCCAGCTGTGAGGATAGCTATTGAAACAGGCTTTGTTCTCTGTCTCTGTTAATGGTGGGAAACACTGGCCAGACCTTGCTGAGATTAGGAGTATATCAGAATCCCTGCATATGGTGCACAGAGATGAAGTGACACAGAGGTGGCTCTGGGAACTTATGATAATTCAAGCTGAAGTGGCCAAGAGACTGTGGAGGGTAAAAACCAGTTGACCCACCACCAGAGCTGTAGACACTTTGTCAAGGACAGGGGTACAGCACATACTCCTTTTAAGACATCTCCTAAAAATGTAGATTCATCTCATCTTCATGTCAGCTTGCTGTTGCTGGGGTACAAGAAAGAGATCACCACAAATTGTTCAACATACACAGGTTTCCTGAAAGACTCCAAAACATTTTTAAGAACCTGAAGCACCCAACTTCAAATTAAAGCACAGGGGCTGTGGTCAAAAACAGTGCGTTTTTGGAGCATAGCTGCTCCAACAAACGACAGGCAACAGAGGGAAAACTTAGAGCTCTCCACTGAAGCCACTGTTAAACAGGGGAGGACATCACCTACTGACAAGGTGTCCTCCTACGGAACTTTTCGGCAATGAATGCTGGTTTAGCCTTCCCAAAAACATGGTTCGTTTCTTTGCCCTCTCAGTCCTCCCTCAAGAGATTTATTTGTTTTACTTGTAGGGAAAGAAATACAGTTCATCTAATTACAGTTCTGCATCACTGAGTGGGACAGTGGCACTTTGTGCCTTCGCAATTAAATGGGACTTTCACACAGTCTCCTGTTTAACTTTTGAAATTTTGGACTTTATACTTAAGTCAAACTTCTTCAAGGTTCTGAAACGGTTTAAAGAACATTTTTGTTTCACCACCAGCAGCTAAGAAGATGGGTATCAAATATACTGAGGTTCTTTCTCTTTTTTTTACCAAGTTGGAAAAATGCTTGTCCAAAAAAAAATCCATTAAAAGCTTCTACTCATTAAAATTTCTGTTCATTTCTCAAGAGGTTTAGAAAAGCTTTGGGTTGAACTTCCAATGTGATATTTCAGCCTTTTGGACATTCACTCATCTGAGTGAAGTGTAAAATTGTAAAATACCATTCTTTTCTCACCACAATAGTTTCCTTTTATGAGCTTGCAACCAGCTATCGATTTTTGCTTGTTCATTTGCAAAGTGATACACTTCAACAAAATATACAGTCCCTTAGATTTCCTGTTTATATGAAGTCTCAATATGTTGATGAGCAAGAGTGTTTCACATCCCCTACACTCCTGTACCTAACATTCAGAGGAACCTTTACTGTCGTGGACACTAATCTGTTTTGAGGTAAGTGTCATAAAGAATTTATTTTCCAGGCAATTCTTCTTAGCCCATGTTTTTGGCACCTAGTACCACTTATATAAAGCTAAACTGTACTAGGAGTATATTGTATTAAGCTAGCAGTAGGTTCAGCATTTTGTTTAGGTAATGGTTTTCCAGGAGTCTTCCAGACCAATGTGAGATCTTCTAAGGGTTTTCAAACACAAGAAGTGCTAAGAAGGCACATCCTCTTGTTTGACAACCCAAAAGTGTGTTTGTTAATGAGGAAAAGCAATATACCCCACTGCCTGAAATTATTGTGAAAGTGTGTTTACAGTGGAGTGCACCGTGGACTTGGATGACAGATACCCTTGCTAAGCTACCTACTTCTTTCACCTGGATTGCCATTCTACAGGCTATCTCAGAACTGAATTTTAGTCACATGCATTTTCGGCTATGTAGATAGGAAGAAAATTGGTAGATACCATTTATCTTGACTTCAGCGCATCTGGACTCTCATGTGCAACTTAGGAAACATGGACTAGATGAAAAGAATTATTATGTGACTGCATTATTCATTGGAGAGACGTTTATTAAAAGAATAGGTGTCACTAATTTCTGATTAAATTAGGATGGATTGAGTGGATGTTTACAGGAATAATCCTTAACACTACGTAATACTTCCCTTTGTGATTTTCAAGACAGGATAGAGAACACAATATATTAAGTTTACAGGGATCACCAGCGAGGTGATATATGTATGACAAGACAGAATTAGAACTACAACGGTATTGATAAATTGGAGAAATAGTCTGGAAAAAAAAAATGTAATTCAATAACCTAAAAAATGCAAAGCTCTGGCTTTCTGCAGGAATAGTAAAGCACTCAAAATCTGAAGGGTAATGCAGCAGCACTGCAGAAAGTAGCTCAGATTTAAAACTAATCACCAAAAAGAATACTATTTGTTAAAAAAAGAAAACAAAAACAAAAAGACAAACACATGTGTATTTACTTATTAAGTGGCTCTGCTCTAACAGTAAGATTTCTGAGTGATGTTATGTCCTCAATATGCTTCTTGTGGCCAGCTTAGGTGATGGAGCACAAAAAAGATGTAGATTAGCCAGAAAGAGACCAAAGGGCAACAATGAGAATGATGAAGATTAAGAAGGGACATCTGGGGAAAAATGAAGGCGTTGGATATTATTCATCCAAAGACTGTAAGTTTAAATAACAGGCAGCTTAGATGAAGAAAGGAATGAGCTCTTCCCTTTGTCTGCCTGTCAGATAAGAACAAATGCTCTCACATTTCTGAAAGCAAATATGGGTTGGACATAAGGAAAATCTTTCCAGCAAGAAGGATAATGAAGCAGAGAATCCAGGACAGTATTGGAAACCTCACTTGAGAAATTTGTAACAGTTTTTTGGGCAAATGTCTATCAGGAATAGCATAAGAATAGCTCATCCAATCTTAGACGAATGACTGCGTGACTCCTTCAATTATTTTCTGTTCTTATTTCTTATAATTCCAGATTTGTCTTCATTTTTGACCATGGTTGTATTCCTTCTGCTGAGAAACCCTACTCTTGACTTTTGATTTTTCTGTAATCTATCACCATTTTTGCCAAACTCTCAACAAATACAAAACTCTCATCCAACACACACCTGACATATCACAGGATGGTGGTATCCATTAGTTTTCCTTATAAATTATAAAGTTGTGAAAAACTGCATGTACTTTTGATAAATTTACACTTTTGGCCATTTCACCTTCCCTCTGCCGTCAGTCTGCTTACCAGTTTCCCCAGGGACAATCCTTTCATTCCAAGCAGATGAGCAAGTTCAAACAGTTAACCAGAAGGTATCTGTATCCAGCAAGGATCCTACAGAAAAAATAACACTCATTGTGGAAATATACCCTCCCTCTCTTCTTCCCCCTGAGGGCAACAGGTATCATCAAGTAGGGGGGTAAGAGATACTCAGTCATTCCTGATCTGCCATTAAAATGTTCACTGACAGCTGGCGATCATACTGTTATCTTTACACTCATGCAGAAGGGTCATTCCTGGACTTACAAAAGCAGATTTGTGTAATGTCTTAAACCATTACATTTTAAAAACATTTTTAATAAGCTCTGATGAAATCTAAAAATCTATGAAATCAAATGAGAGGCTCCTATTGATTTCAGTAGGGTGGAATCAGATCCTTTACAAACATGCAGAGGTTAACGAACTGGTTATGAAGTCTTTCTTCCCCTGTAATTTGTACATTTGGTCTCATAATATAACAAAGGCATCTAGGGAAATATGTACAAAGAAACAATGCAAGAACATTTAACAATAGTGCTTGTGCCTTCTTTTGCTTCCCTTTGAAAAATCTGTCATATACCAACTGATCAATAATTTGGGCAACTCAATCTCCCAGAGATAAAACCTTTATACAGAGACTCCACTACTGTGTTGTCTCTTCTTGTCTGTTTAATATTATTTAATGTGAATTTTCTACTGGCAAACCACAGGTAGCCTAGATAAAATGCAAGTATTGCAAAGTTGTCTAACAGTAAATCTGAATTTTTGCCTGTTTCTGAATATAATAGTTATATCAGTGATCAGTGACATTTCTGCTTTGCATTTTTTCCATCATTTGCTTCTATGTTTCTCAAATCCATTTCCACAGTGTGATATATCTCTAAAATGCAAATATTTTACAGAACACTGCCCAGGACTACTGTACACCTAGAATTTCTTTACTGATATGAAAAAAGTATTGTGGAATACTGAAAAAACATGAACAGACGCAATCCTAATTTAACCATTTACAAAATTCTCATCTGCCTAATAAAACTATTTCAGTCAGCAATGTTAGTGGTTTGAATTGTATGCTGGTGAAGCAGAGCACTGAAGTGCAAACTTGTATTTCATCTATCAGGAGTCATTTAGCTGGAAGTCAAAGGAAAGTCTGCCTGAAGAGATCTCCGTAAGAAATCCACTGTAACAAAACTGGAATGTGCCTGGGATTTTTCAGCTTGTTTGTTTCAGCTCACTGCCTTGTTTGTATCGATTAATGTGTGGTTCCTCAGAACCTAAAAGATATACGGTATGACAGGTAGACTTTTTTCCTATAGCCCTGAACTTTGTTTCTTTGAGATTTTCTTTTTGAACCAGCAAGTTAAGCAGGCCTCTCTCTGGCAGTGAACTTCTGCATGCACCATTGCTGCAGACAGATGAGAAATATTATATTATTCTAATAATTTTTTTAGGTATACCTGAATCACAAACAACTTGGAGGTGGCTGTCATGAGGTGCAGAGAAATGAAAAATAGTATTCCCTTCAGCAACACCACCAGATAAAAGTTTGGGGTTTTATTCAAAATGCACAGAGCAGTGGATGGATTTGGTTCACATTCAGATGGAGCAAACACACAAAGTGCAATGAAAATCTTGCCTTTGACTTCTAAGGGATGCAGACCACACATTATGACAAAAAGCCAAACCACAGAGGTGATTTTTTAGTTAATGTCCATGGTAATAGATCTTGCAAATCCAGCTCAAGACCTGTGTATTTTGTGTATTCTGAAGAGGATCCACCTTCAGCCATTGCTGGTGAGTGGCATGCTTGCACTGTTCCATTTGACTAAATTTGCTACAATTGCAGGGAAGATGTGCTTGGCCTTCCTTTCTCAGGAAAGTGAGCACTATGCACTCTGCCTAGCAATGCAGAGCAAAACAAAACCCAGCGCAGAGGCTGGCTCGCAGGCATGTACATTATCTTCTCCCTAAGCTGACAACCAGAGATGGCAGCGTATGAATGAAGGTGCCATGTATACAGTGATTATGAAATATGTATCCGCACTGTCCAGTTCACATTAGCATGAGTACGAGCCTCTTATTAGGCTAGGCTGTTTTCGCAAATGAATGTTACCAGGCTGTTCGAATTATCTGCACAGTCAGATATTCATTTTTAGCTTTTTCATCATAGCTGAAGACAGCTCCACTTGATCTCAGCAAAGTTATTTTAAAATCTGAGAGTTTGCCAATGTTTCTTTTGAAATGATCACATCTAGTGTGACTCATTACTCCTGGATTTCATTTGTCAGAGCAGCTAAGTAGCCTGGCTTTTGCATTCCCAGTGGCCATTATCTCTGTTTTTAACAGCCAAAGAGCTGATGCATGGATACACACTATTCCTGTGTTTTCTTGCAAAGACAGAGATTTTGCTGGAAACAAAACAATAAAACAAGAAACTAGAAGGATATGATAATCCATAGATTCTACAGAAAAATGGTTATTGACTAGAAATGCATAGTTTACTGAGTATTTGCTCTAGGGAGTTGATTCATTGGGTTTCTTTCCTTTTAGATCATATGTTGTATGTCCTGAAATTGTCCTGTGCTACTGACACTATGTGTTATATAATAACTTCTAGCAGAAATCAATACATTAATTCCAAGTATGGCACTTGGTTCCACAGTATGATCTTTATAGATCAAACTAGTGCCACAGTCTGCCTAAAAGTATGTGAATGATCCTGTATATATTTTAGCCAACTATTTAAGCAAGTGAAGACGGTTCCACTAGCCTCTAAATAAACCTGATTTTAGGCAAATACTTCACTGAGTTAGGGTCTGAATCATTGTAAAATTTAACTGAAGAAACCATTTGATTAGCTGACGTGGAGCCTGAACCATGTAATTATAAGATCACACACAGCTGGGGTGGAATTCATTAGCCAGCACATTAGAGTTACCTTTCGATAAGCACAAAGGGGGAAAATAATCATTGCTCCATACAATAGGCATACTACAGTTTGGTGCTGCAGCCACTTGTTTTCTGATTAGCAGTGAAACATGATGATGATGATGATGATGATGATGTACAGTTGCTGAAAACAATTTCATGTGATTATTATGTCAGCAAAGAAAGTTCCTACCACTAGTTTAAGATGTCAAACCAAATGTAACAAAATCTTTCAAGCCGTTAAAATTTCACATTTATCAAAAGATCCCCTCTAAACTGCAGCATGATAAGAGTAGCATCAGCAATAAAAAAAAAAAAAACAGATATAAACACTAAAATTGTTACTGTGACCTTTAGGCCATTAATTTTTTTTTTTTTTTTTTTTTTTGGTATAAGAACTGAACCTGGAGTAATGCTTGCTACTAGTTCTAGATCTATAAAGATGAATGATGTTCAGCTACTTTTGGTTTGGTAGATGTAATAAAGCAAGATTTCATTCTAAAACGCAAACAGGAATATCTCCTAATGTATGGTAGGCCAGGCAATGCTGGGAGACAGCAATTTCAGATGAATGTATGACATCTGCAGCACAGCTGTTGAGCAGGTTTGCGATGAACCAGGCAAGCAGAAATTTCATTGTTGTGTGGCAATAAGTTAAGGGAATACTATTACCATAAATGAGCATGGTCCAGTCACATAAAACTGTAATTTCTCCTTTGAAAATATTAAATTTTGAGATACAATTGTGTTTGTTAGAAGGAAGGGCATATAAAAGACCAGTAACATTAGCTAGTTAGTTAAATAGGCAACATCTCTGTCTGTGATGACAGTTAAGTATTATCATCACAGATATTCTGATTTTTAAAGATTTCTTCACCTGTGGTAAAGAATTCTATTTCAGAAAATAAATAAATAAGAACACCACTGTATGCAATTAAACTGTTCCTCTGCCCATTATACAAACTAACACTGAGAGAACCTTTCAGATGATCTGTGAGCATGGCACTTTCTGCTGTCTTTTACACCCAAACCTGCTGGTAAACCTCTGCACTTCAGAGATCACCTGTTCGCTTGGGGTGTATTGCAAACCGTTGTTGGAACAGACTCTGTGTCTGGCCTTGAGAGTGGCCTGGCTGTAGCCCTGAACCAGCATGTCTGTCTTAATATGTCTCCAGTCTAGCTGAGACTGTTACGTGTCTGGATCTCATTTTACAGCAGGTACTCATAATAATGACAGAGAAGAGAGCTTAAACCCTCTTTGTTCCTGAAGTAAATCCCTGCCTGGTGTACATGTTCCCACCAAGGTCGGTACTTCCTACAAATGGGCTGATATGTTATTTCAGCATATCATTTATAGAGAAAGCAGCTGATAAATTAAATTCTAATATATCACCTCCATGTTGCAGGTGACAGTCCAAGCTGTCGGAGGTGCAGCATGACTATTGGGCAGCATAGCACTAGCATTCAGGGGCTGTGAGTCCTCTGCCCAGCTACAGTGCAAATTTTTCTGCTGAGTGACCTTGAGCATATAATTTAATACAAACAAAATGATTCAGACTTCAATTTAAAACACTTCAAAATCTGCTCTTGAAAAGCTGTATGAAAGCCAGCTATTATTATAAGCAGCACTAGGATCTGCACCAGGTCTCCCTTGTTTCTGCATCTATTGTTATCTTCATCTCTGCTTTTGTCTTCATGACTTTGCCTCCCACAAACCCCATGCTATAATCAACCTTCATGAGACCGCACTCAAATCAGACCCCTTCAGCAACCTGAAATAATTACTTCAGTTTAAGGCAAGTAAAGAGATACAGAACAAGTCAATAAACAAGCTGATGAAGATTTTTCCCAGTAATCCAAACCACTCATATAAATTTACATATAATCCTTGTGCCCCCACCCTTCCTGCAGTCCTTCTTTTCCTCTTTGTTGCTTTGCTACCCTTCTTACTCGATGTGCTACACTTACTTTAGTTCAAATGTCCTTAAAGACAAGGGCTGTATCTTTTTTCCTGTCTTTACTGTGCCTCCCGTATAAATGTAGGAATTAACATCACATTTGAAATATTTTCAGAAGAGCACTTTGATGGTTTACTGCTCTGCATCTTTGTAAACTCTTTGTTTTCTCCCCTGCAGGGAAGCAAATGCCTCTTTTGGCTCTTTTGTCACTGATTCTGTCTGAGTGTTCCTGCTTTCTCTGTCACAGAGCTGAGATGGGTGCTTTTGAAAGCATTTATTTCACACTCATTTATTTCTTGCAGAGTCATATGACCCCAGGGCTGATTCTCACTGCCTTTTGCAAACAGTTGCTCCCACTACTTCGGGCTACTGCTGATTTCTTCCTGCTTTCTCTCTGAAAGTGGGTTTTCGCTTGAGAACTGTACCTGGTTTCTGAAGTAACCTAAAGTCTGTATCTGTGACCACACGAGAAGGGGCTGTGCAACACCATGCCTGGTCTCTAACAACAATTGCAAAATGACCCTGAGGCTGACTGCAGGGTGAGCCCACAGTGACACCTCCATGGGGCACTTCTGTGGGTCAGCCCAGAGCAGACATTTCACAGTATGCTAGAGATTGGAAGGGACCTCGAAAGATCATCTAGTCCAATCCCCCTGCCGGAGCAGGAACACCTAGATAATGTTACACAGGAATGTGTCCAGGCGAGTTTTGAATGTCTCCAGGGAAGGAGACTCCACAACCTCCCTGGGCAGCCTGTTCCAGTGTTCTGTCACCCTCACTGAGAAGTTTCTTCTCAAGTTTAAGTGGAACCTCTTGTGTTCCAGTTTGTACCCATTACCCCTTGTCCTATCATTGTTTGCCACTGAGTAGAGCCTGGCTCCATCCTCGTGACACTCCCCCTTTATATATTTATAGACACTAATAAGGTCACCCCTCAGTCTCCTCTTCTCCAAACTATAGAGCCCCAGCTCCCTCAGTCTTTCCTCATAAGGGAGATGCTCCACTCCCTTAATCATCTTAGTTGCCCTTCGCTAGACTCTCTCCAGCAGCTCCCTGTCCTTCTTGAACCGAGGGGCCCAGAACTGGACACAATATTCCAGATGCGGTCTCACCAGGGCAGAGTAGAGGGGAAGGAGGACCTCGGCCTACCGCCGCCCTTCTAATACACCCCAGGATGCCATTGGCCTTCTTGGCCACCAGGGCACAGTGTTGGCTCATGGTCATCCTGTTGTCCACTAGGACCCCCAGGTCCCTCTCCCCTGCACTATATATACTGGAACCTGGGGTTATTCCTGCCCAGATGCAGGACTCTACACTTTCCCTTGTTATATTTCATCAAGTGATTCCCTGCCCAACTCTCCAGCCTGTCCAGGTCTCGCTGGATGGCAGCACAGCCTTCTGGCATGTCAGCCACTCCTCCCAGCTTAGTGTCATGAGCAAACTTGCTGATAGTACACTCAATTCCCTCATCTAAATCATTGATGAATATATTAAATAATACCGGTCCCAGTACTGACCCTTGAGTCACTCCACTAGATACAGGCCTCCAACTAGACTCCACCCCATAGACTACAACTCTCTGGCTTCTCTCCGTCAGCCAGTTCGCAGTCCACCTCACTACCTGATCATCCAGACCACACTTCCTCAATTTAGCTGTGAGGATGCTGTGGGAGACTGTGTCAAATGCTTTGCTGAAGTCAAGGTAGACCACATTCACCGCTCTGCCATCATCCATCCACCGTGTTATTTCCTCATAAAAGGCTAAGAGATTGGTCAAGCATGATTTCCCCTTGGTGAAGCCATGTTGACTGCCCCTCATAACCCTCTTATCCTTGATATGCCTTAAGATGGCACCAAGGATAAGGTGTTCCATCACTTTCCCAGGGATGGAGGTGAGGCTGACCGGTCTATAGATACCCGGGTCCTCCTTCTTGCCCTTTTTGAAGACTGGAGTGACATTTGCTTTCCTCCAGTCCTCAGGTACCTCTCCCGTTTCCCAAGACTTGGTAAAGATGATGGAGAGTGGTCTAGCAATGACTTCCGCCAGTTCCCTCAGCACCCGCGGGTGCATCCCATCTGGACCCATGGATTTATGGATGTCCAGATTGCTCAACTGGTCTCTAACCCATTCCTCATCGAATAAGGCAAACCGCTCTGTTGACCTGACTTCATCTGAGGTCTCAGGGGTACAGGGCTCTTCAGGACTGCCTGCAGCAGAGTAGACGGAGACAAAGAAGGCATTCAGTAACTCTGCCATCTCTGTACCTTCTGTCACCAGGGCACCCATCCCGTTCATCAGTGGGCCTACATTGCCTCTGGTGTTAGTTTTGTCTGCCATGTATTTGAAAAAGCTCTTTTTGCTGTCCTTGACCCTTCTCGCCAGGTTTAATTCTAAGGAGGCCTTAGTCATCCTAGTTGCCTTCCTACATCCTCTAGCAGCAGCCTTATATTCCTCCCAAGTGGCCAGCCCCTCCTTCCATAACCTGTAAACTCTCCTCTTCCACTTGAGCATACCCAGCAATTCCCTATTTAGCCACGCAGGTCTCCTGGCCCTCTTCCTTGGCTTCCTACGTGTCGGGATGCTCCGATCTTGAGCTCGGAAAAAGCAATCCTTGAATGCCAACCAACTATCTTGGGCCCCTTTGCCTTCAAACAGCCTTGCCAATGGGAATTCCCCTAGCAATTGCTTGAAAAGGCCAAAGTTTGCCCTGCTGAAGTCCAGGGTTGCAATTCTACTTGCTATTCTACTAGTCCTACCACACAAGATCCTGAATTCCACCATCTCGTGGTTGCTGCAATCAAGGCAGCCCTCAACCCTTACTGCTTCAACCAGACCCTCCTTGTTAGTGAGGATGAGATCCAGCAGTGCTCCTCTCCTGGTCGGCTCATCCACCATTTGCAGGAGGAAGTTATCATCCATACACTGGAGGAACCTCCTGGACTGTGGCTCGGTTGCTGAGTGGTCCTTCCAGCAAACATCAGGGAAGTTAAAATCCCCCACGACGACCACGGCCTGTGACTGTGAGGCCGCTCTCAGCTGCCTGTAGAAGGCCTCGTCAACTTCCTCACCCTGATCTGGTGGTCTGTAACAGACACCCACAGCAGTATCAACCCTGCCAGCCTGCTCCTTTATTCTCACCCAGAGTTGTGCCATGGGATACCTGTCTGCACAAAAGGGCAGAAGGAGAAGAGAGGACATGATAAATCCTACAATATGTAAAAGGTTAAAACAGGAAAAGACATTAACTGTTTCCTACCCTTGACCATATGTGGCCATTAGCTTAACTGTACTTTAAAGTATACTTAAACCTAAAGAGGTTGTGAAAATACATAGCTGTTAGTGCAGGGAAAGCCTGGAATAAATGGCCAAAGAAACTGGTATAATTTTTCCTTGGGGAATTTCCATGAAACAGAAATATCTCACAGAGATTATTCAGCTACATCTACCCTACCTCACTTCAAAGCAATAACCTGGACACTAGGAGGTCCCTTTTGCTCTACCTTGCCTTGAAATACAAATTGATGTTGGAACACACTACATCACCAGGCCATAGTTCCCAGCCTCATTGTATATGACTGTAATTGGTTCAGCAATACCAGACAAACACTTCTGCTCATATTTTTAAAGGCGCAGGCTTCAGAAATTTGTCAGTGAAATAAAGCCTGAAAGAGAGCATCCCATCTGGGCTAACCTTTTTTCCCCCCGTATGTCAGACCCTGTGAAATGTTTTATGTATGCTTTCTTTGGAAATCATCTAGCAGAAACAGCTGTGTGTGCTGCCCACCTGCTAAAGCCTACAATCTAGTGTTATTTCAATTAGATTTGATTGCAGGAAAAGTTTATGAAACAGCTATCAATGATTTCATGCCATCTGGCTTACGCTTTTCTCCTGTTTAGAGAAACCCTGTGTTTACATTGATTGGCCTTCTATATATACAACCATGATTGAGTTTTATTATTCTTTTTATTTGTCTGATAGCAGTGTGCTTGGTGCTGTACAAACTTAGAATGGAAGAAAAGCTGTCAAAGATTTCAGGCTGTGAAGTTTACGCAAGGCTTCAGCTGAGAAGATAGTAGAAAGGAAATTGTATTTTAAAAGTTCCGGTTTGTAATTAGGATATAAATTTTCTGCTGAGGATATAACATACTTTATCGTGTCTTTAGCCATGTGAAAACTATGTTCTCAAACAAGACAGTGCTCTGGTTCCCTTTCAAAGTCAACAGAAAGAGAAATAAACTTGATAAAGAGGAGTGGGTCCAAGCACAGTCATGTCTCAGGTGAGGTGGATTGCCTCTGGAGACACATACCTCATTCATCATCATGGGAGCTTTGACACCAAGCCTAGGCAGGTCTTATCTTCTCACCTGCTAAAATCAGAGGATCTGAGTCATTGTTTGACTACTGTCCTCCTTGACAACTTTAAATTTCCCCAAATTATAGAAATACCCTCTTTGGTTAAAAAATGGTCTCCTATGAGTTATTTTGATCTAGTACCATTCAGAAGTTCATTCTCCAGCAGAATATGAATGTGAATCTTTTAAAATGTTATTTTATTATTTCTCCTTCTCCCCCAGAACTCTGCGTTTCTGTTGTCTAAGAGGATTTGGTACATAAAAGTCAATCTGAAACCGGCTGTCTCATTGTCAGAATTCCAGCTTTGACCTGAACTCAGTAGTGGCAGGCCATACCCCTAGTTTAGTTGAACTTGACATTTCATGCAACAACTGAAAGATTCATCTCTTTTTGTCTAACCAGGTCTAGGAAATGACAGCTCAAACTCACACAGCCATTTTGTGTGTTTGTCCCTCCTGAAGTGAACAGAGTTTAGGTACATGAGTTGATTTTGGAATTAACACCATCTGCCCACATTGTGCTTGCGTAAGGTTTGTTTGTGTTACTTGCCTCTTCCTTCCCGGAAGGATTACATACAGTGTGGAGCTTGTAGGCAGTCTGTATATAAGTTATCTTGTCAAATGCAACAGGCTGGAGGCATCCCTACTGTTTGGAAATACTATAACCTTTTGAAACTCTATAAAAAAGAGAGGGTATCCTTCCATTACAGGACACAGACATCTTCCAAATTGATATTTCAGGGTTTATTCCACAGTTGTGTGCCTACCTGGAATATAAAGCACTAACAGAAATTAGTCTTAAAGAAATAAATAGGATAAAACTCTAAACTCTTTGGTGAACAGAATATCCCTTTAATTTCTACAGTGCCCACTGCAGTGGGGATTTATTCCCCGACTTTCATCTTTTTGTGTGACTGCAGCATAGGTGTAACAATTCTGTTTCTATTTTAAACAGGCATATGACAAAATTTCAGTGGAAATTAGCTGTTTCAGCACCTTGCAGACCTCGCCCTGGTTACTTGTAAGCTGAGATCCGCTCTATCTTTTATGTCTTGCTCTCTTTAAAGAACAGATGAAGAACCTCAGTTGTCTGGATGCTTTCCTTACTTTCACTATGGCACGAAGTTTTCAAAAGTTTTACTCAGAAAAGAACAAACACACAGGCCATCTGGAGTGGAAAACACACTGTTACCACATTTTTAAATCAAATATTTGAAGAAAGTGAACAATGCTCTTCAAAACCAATGGAAATGGGGGAAAAGGTAAACATTTGCTTTTGAAGATTTCCTTATGAATTATTTACTATTTTACTAAAACAACGTATGCTAATAATATTGTAATAAGCATTGCAGGTCTGACTCATGATCAGCTGAAGAGGTATGTGAGGAGAACATGGGAAACTTTGCTGTAGCCTCCCATAATTCTCTAGAATACAAATGTTATAATTAGCTCAGCGTTGTTGAATATATATGAAAGCAGACAGATATAAAGCATAGCTTCTACATACATACAAGCATGTTTAAAGAGTAGCTGCACACTGATTTCACCATTATTCATCTATATTTTTATTATTAATTTCCATGACCAAAGCACCTAGTGGCTAGACTAAACTGCAACCAATACCACCAGTAAAAAGACGATGTCTTCGAACGCTTTTAAATGCAAAAGCAGTGAACCCTTCTCTGGAAGAGGTATTTTTAGCACAGAAGGCATTTTTAAACACACAAGGAATCAAGGCATGGGTACATGCATGCTAGCACCATGGATGGAGCATTGATAATGTCATGGAAGTAGCACTCTGCCTTACTGCAATCAGCTACAAGACTTTTTTGTCTACAAATGCAAGAACATTGAGACACCTAAATCTGAGCAATTCAAGCCAGGGAGTTAGCAAGCTGAAGGAGTTTTGATATCTGAACCTCAGTGATTTATTCAAGGCTATTTCATGAGTGCATGGGAGAGCCAGATATTGACCAGAACTTTCTAAGTGTGTCCTAATTCAGAACTTTGCCCCAGGATGAATACTCCTGTAATTGGCAATGTACTTTGGAACTAACTGCTTAATGTCTAATCATCACCAGATCAATTCCTTTAGGTTCAGGTATACAAAAACCTAAATGTTACTTAGGTTCTAAACCTGCTAAGATTTGCACATATGCTTAGCACTAATCTTCTGGTGGGACAGATCAAGTGTTTAAAGTAAGGATCATGGATAATTCTTTGCCAAAGTGGGGCTTAATTGTAAAAATTTAAAATCTCTATAATAACTGCCTGCTCTCAAGCTTGATGAATGCAGCCTCCTGGAAAAAAAAAGAAGACATGCCCCCAGCATAGAAAACAACCCTGATAACAGCCTAATACAAAGAGTCTGAAAGAACTGGGTTATTACCATGAAAAGAAAATCAGCAATACAATTGGCAATTTGAGGAACAGAGGCTGTCATTAAATAAATACATGTGCAAAACAGAGGCTGGTATTATTGCCAAAAATAGACCTGCAGAATACGGAAGTGATTAAGCTATTTGAAAGCCTTTTCGTATTTTGGGCACATCTGATCTTAGATGTGCAGTGTGAATAAGCAGTATTTGTCATATATACATGTGCCATATATGTATATTCTGTGTCTATACGCAGAATGAACTCAAAATGCAGGGAAACAGATAAGAGTAAGTGAAATAAATCTCAAACCATTATCTGTAAAAAAAAACAAGGCAAAACTTTTCTTACAAAACCTCACACCATTATGGTTTTGTTAGTCTTAAAAATCATCTCAGATTTGTCAGGAAATGAAAAATGGTTCACGAAATGCCTTGAATAAATGAAGGGGTTTTTATAATTCTTCATTGAACCTATGCAGATCTTTATTTTTCGTCATGGCTTCAGAGCAATATGAAATAACATTTTGTGGCTTGACACTTTCATCTGTGTTTCACCCTAGGAGGTTTTTGTAATTCTGGATAGATCTTCAGCTGGTGTAAATTTTATTCCAGCTGAGCATCTGGTTCTTAGTATCACTGGTTTTATATTAGCTGAATGAATAACAAAACTGTGAAGAATTATGTTTATAAAGTGAACATGGTATTCAAAATATATTGATGGAGAAGAATTGTTTCAAAACAGATGCATACAGGATTAGGAATACAGAAGAGTAGTTCAGTTCTATCGAATCTCTTCCTTGTTGCATTAGACATAAAAAAAATTAAGAGAATGGGAATAAATGGAAGAATTTCAGCAGCACCGAGCATGTGGATGGAAGCTGAGAGTAAAATTTACATGCGTCACAGCATCTCTAACATCCAGGATATCGTTTATTTCTACTCCTAATATATTGTGCAGCACCAACATTTAGGGCTATGCAGGTACACAGGCTTGTAAGCAACCTTTGAAAAAAAATTGAAACCCAGCATTCAGAAAGTTTGGCACAAGGACAATTGGTTGGTTTGGGCATTTATTTTTTTTTTTTATTTACATTATGCCCATATGTAAAAATCTCCAGCTTGCATTAAACTTGACTGCCAGATTGAAGGCATGGCTGTCCTTAAAAAATTACTCTGAGTTTTAATTTGCAGTACTAATATGTTACGTCATGCCATTCAGAAGTAACAAGTAATAGGCTGAAGTCCCAAGCAAGAGTGAGCCCTGTTCTCATGATGAGCAAATCTAGGGTGCTTAAAAAATGCATAGTGAGATTTCTAACATGTTTGTGCAGACAGATAGTGCTTACAAGGAGCTTTAGTAAAGTGTTTGTTTAGTTGGGTAAACACGAGAAATCTTAGCTTCCTACATGCATCCCAAAATCCTTTAGGAATAAGCTGTACATATGCATCTACAACTGAAGGGATGAAATGAATGTATGTCTACCAGAAAAGGCTTCCCATCTTCTGGTACTGAGCATCCTGAAAAGATTGCTCAGGAGTATGTGAGAAATCAGGGTTGAGAAGACATTGCTCTCTCCCCTACCTGCCATGGCTCTAGCAAATCACAGGACCTAGACTTTTAGGTTATTCTCAAGTAAATTATCTGGAGCTTTTCTCATCTTTGGAAATATTTTTCTTACGATTTTCATAGAACAGAGTTCCCAAAGGTTTTTACACAACAGAAAAAAATACGTTTGCAGCTGAATTCTGCATAGGATGGGAAATGGTTAAATACCTAGAGAAACTGTATTGCTCATTGCTTCTTCTCATCTAGATGTTTTCCAGAAATAAGTTAAGCAATCATATCCCCAAACAAATCCAGGCCAGAGTGTTTCAAATTGTTCCTCATATCCTCATCTTCAAGACAAGCAGAAAACCTTCCTTTTTATAACTCTGCCACAAGTTTGCTTTTAAAAGATTCTTCTAAGTATTTGCTGGTTTGAATGAACAGAGGAACTTTGGACAACATTTGAAATCACTCATCCTAATTTAAAGCATTTCTTATATTAAAAGTAAGTAAAACTGTCCTTTGATGAAAATACTGAATGGCATGTCATTCTGCCTTAAATCCGAGCTGAAAAAATCAATTAGCAATGAGAACGGATAACGCTAATATATATGTTGCAATAAGAGGGCCAGTGGAGAGAGGGCAATTTAGAATGAGAGCTACATCAAGCGCAGCAGACTTGATTAAAAATTTAGCAGTTCTGCTGATGAATGTCCTAGTTCAGATTTGGAAAACATCTATGAACTTAATTTTCCACTGATTAAATAATCATTTTAGAAACCGTGTATAATTCATGTAATGTTAACTCAACAGTCTTGTGAAATATGACTGCAGCTAAACTGTTAACACATGCCCGATGAAGTAAGACTTGCAGCAGACAATTAGCATGAACTGGACAGGGTAAAACCCATGATCTTGGCTGCTCAATTCCTTCACATTTTCCACCATCACTGAACACAGCAGTACTTATACCATTGTTCAACACCAGATCACTGTTACAGGTGTTTCCAGATAAAGGTCTTTAAAATGGGTGCCTGAATCCAAGGTTCAGTATCTTCACACAAAACCTGCGCTTGAGACATGCTGAACAATTGATCTCACCTAAACCCTCAGGAAGTAAGGAGTAGTCACCATTGATTTCAAAGAAAATGAGTGCCCTCCAAAGTGAAAAACTGTGATAACCCAAGTTACTCTGCATTGACTTCATGCCGGATGGTCATTGTGGAGAATTATAGTATACCCTTGAAAACAGCTCAGTTTTGCTGCAAAAAATTGCTGCTGAAATATAGGCATAGAATTACTCACAATTCCTCTTAGAGAGGTGAGGGTGATGCCTTTGTTAAAATGTAGAGCAGCAAAATCATGTATCAAGAAATATAGCCAGGCAAGACAGATTGTGAACGGTAGGGATAGAGGAGGTTTTGACTTCCATCTGCCTTGATGAGAAAACTCAGGAAAGTGTGAATATACACAGACTGGAAATTAGGAGAAAATTGCTAATTATTAGAAAAATTGGATTCTGGAAAGGTTTCCTGATCACCATACGAGACACTAAGGTAGAGCTCAGTAGGTCCACAAAATGAGTGATACAATGTGGAATGGTATGTTGAGGAGCTGGACTCAGAGAGCCAGGACATGGTTTTCACCCAGTGTGTGAAGATGTACAGCTTACTTAAGTTGGCTTTAAATTAACAAGAGCAATGGGAGAGATGAAGAGATTGAACTTCCCGCATCATATCAGCAAGGATTATGAAAGGCCAAAATAAATGTTTTTCAATTTCATATTTTAAGATATCTCTTGAAATAATGAAACCTGAAGAATAGCAGCACAAGGAAGAATAATTTAAAATCTTGCATTGTATCAAGTGTTCCTAAATGTGTTTCTTACAGTTCCTCTCCATTCAAACATCTTCTTATTTATACTACAACTGACATGGAGCAATCTAGCCTATTTGGAAGAAAATGGGAGTATTAATATCCCAATTATAACTTTTCCAAGTATAACTTTTCTCAGTGTAAATCCAAATAAAACCCAACAAAGCTGGGCTGGCTCACAGCTTTGTAATGTGCTTGAGATTTGCTGTAAATATTGAAATCACATTCGCCTTGCAGTTTTTCCCGGGTTTCATTATGAGGTGTTAGTTTCACTGATGCCTCAAGGACTGTGAACTCAGATTAAGACTAGCGAGAACTTTGACATGCACATTTGCAAAAGGATCCTCAGTGCAGCATAGCACAGCTTTGGCTCTGCCTCACACCTCTGAACAGCCTCTCTGCGCTCCAGAATTCAGAGGCATTAAAGAAGCCAGAAATATATATGTAAAAAAATAAAACATAAAGAAAAAATAAGGAAAATGTATGCGTAGTACAGTTAAACTTCTCCAGACGATGCTGCAATTGCTCATATGTGGGACTCCTATTTGCCAGGACTTCCAGCGGACCCTTTCCTGTTTTCTTCACTTCTAATCCATGCCAAAATATCTTATTTTTACTCATCCTGTTGCAGATTCTGTGGGTGGTTTCTGTACTTGTTGTCTTCCTGTGAAGGTTATTAAAAGCTTGGAGGAAAAGCATATTGACTGGGAGGTTTTTCTTGGCTGAGGCCCAAAATAGTGAAGCAGTGCACCCACGTTAACAGGGATCCACCCTCACAAGTTTAAAGCTCAGTCTAAAATCTTCCAGGCACCCAAAGTGAAAGCACAAGCTGCCATTTAAAGCATGTCAGAATTGCATGAGAAGTCTGTCGTCTGTGATATAACAGGTAAGCCACACTTGCGTTGCCCAAGCTGAGTCCCTAGGCAGTGACTGTGTGCTTTATCCATGAATCCTGAGGATGGTACAGTCTGCAGAGCTGGACTCACAGCTACTCCTTCTTGCTTGCCTTTAAGGCATAAACTGATAACTTTTTATCCTCCATTCACTCTCCATTCTTGATAGTGCCTGTCTCCTGCCTGTGTGATTTAGACCCTGCACCATGTTCAGAGATGAGAAGTGAAAGCAGTTTCTATCCCACCAAAGGTGAATGGAAATGGAAATGTTTAGATTGAAGATGTTCCTTTGCCCCAATATCACCTTTGCTTCCAATATCACCTTTTTGCTCATGGAGGAAGAAACACAGTCTCAGCTAAATGCTATGATGCTTGTTCTTCTGTCACCAGGTGACATCATGTTGCCATGGCAATGCTTGGCAGCATTTCATAGAGGATTTCTGCATTTCAGATAATGGAATTTAAAAGGGCTTTGATCTGAACTTTTCAGGGTCATTTCAAAACAGAAGATCCTATCCTTTTATCTGCTGTAATGAAAGAGGGGGGGAACGACACCCAAATATGAAGCAGGGTGGTAGCAAGAAAGCCAGGGACAGTTTATGTAAAACTGAGAGGAACTGACCTTCAAGGTGCACTAGGTATCCCCTCCACCCAGTTATTTCTTCACTTAAGCTTGAGCTGTTCTGATGTTGGACTTTTTGCTATAGGCATATGCAGTAAAGCACACAAACCTCTTTGCAAATTAATAGCTATCATCTGTCATGCAAAATGGTGTTTCAAATTTACATCACTGGCTTTTACCAAGAGGTATCCTCATCACTAGCTGTCATTCTCAGGAGGATCAGGAAGCACTCTGAAAAATCGATGGCTTCTTCTGAATAAGGGGAACATCTGCTTTTGAAAGTGATGTAATTTCATCTGAAAAAACTTTTTAATGTGCATTGTTTGTACCCTGTTAGATGGCTAAAAAAATATTTAAAGAACAGTTATGGTGTATGAAACTCTTGAATTAAAATACTTATCATCTGAAAAATTGGGTTGAAGTTTACAATTTCAGCACAAGTGAAAATCTGTGTTTTTCAATACTCAGATGCTTCCTGCATTATTGATCACACACACACATTCTGGTTTCCGGAATAAAGGAAAGAATATTCAGTATCTTTTTAAGTCAACCAAAAAATTACGGTTTCTTATAAAAATTACTTTCTTAGGAATTTCTTCCTAAGTTCTCAAGCTTTTGTTTCAAAAGACCCTTCAAGCAGGAAACATGCAGGAGAATTATAGATCTATAGACCTGGTCAGAATGGGAAAGGAAACACATTAATAAGCAATAATAAAGTTAATCACCAGAGTTCTTGCCTTTGGGTAACTGCAGTTTAGCTGCTTCTCATTTTTGCTAACTCTTAGGAGACTTCAACAATATTTTAACTATTTTCAAAGTTTATACTGGTTTGGACAAGTATTCAACAGAGCAATTTGCATGAAAAGGCACTAAATATGTTTTATCTGCCACAAATAAGCATCAAGCAATCATTTTAATGAATAGATACATCCAGTGATATACAGACATTAATGTCAATTCTCCTGTATTTATTAAATAACTGTACATTTCCCCATACATTATTGCACTAAAGTGTCTGATTCTTCGCCAACTGAGAGCACGTCTTGAACATTATTTCAAAATTGCAAGTAAACATGAGAAAACTGCAAGGCATTTGCACATTAACTTACAGTAGTTATAGTTTAAATAACCCCATTAATGTGTGATATTACAAAGTTTATTACATAGAGCCATGATGAGAGTAATGAGTGAGCAAATGGGAGTACTGCAGAATAAATAACACTCCTTTGCTTACAAACATCCCCATAAGTTACAATAATAAAGTGTATAAAGTGACAACCCATGAAGAAGCATGGTTCAGTTGGCTACACTAAACTTTCCTTCCTTGGCAATAAAAGAAGCTACAATAAATTTTTTATGTGTAAAGTTAATTTTTCATTATACCGACTAACACAAATGCAATCAAAATGTCAGCAAAGGTTTTGGTTTGATTTAGCCCATTACTTTAAAAGATGTTACTCATCTTGAAGGTGGTTTTTTGACACTCTTAATGTGTTTTTGAAAAATGTTTTATTGTCTACAGCTAAGACATGCTGAAAGTTTCCACCTTTGTAAATCAAAAGGGGAGAAGGGGGGCAAGTGGAGTTTTATAGGTTTGTTTTACCATACACAGACTTAAATGTCACTGAAACCTGCTTTGATTGCTTTCAAAACCTCATCTTTTAGTGGCGAAGAGGGCAGCAGTTTGCTCTTGGGCTGCTGCTGTCTGTCTCCAGTGGTTTTTCCAGATGACAAGTCCTACTGATGCCAGCAAAATCCACCATTGGAACAAGTGCTTGTCCCATCACACAAATCAGCTTCCACATGGTGTTGAAATACAATGGACAAGTCTGGGAGCTTTGTTACTCAGGTTCCACCTGTCACAGATAGGTGGTAGGCAGAAAGACTGGGCATAGCCCGGCCACTCCAGAGCCACCAGCGAGTTCTCAGGGACTGGACTGTGAGCCTCTCTCCATACACAAGGCTGCAGGGCTGCAGTCTGCATATGAATAGTTAATCCTGTGCAATGTGTGTTTCCACCCTGCGAGATTTCAGGGTGACATATCGGGATCCAGACAGCTTGAAGTTGGGGATGTTAGTCCTCAAAAAAGTTCTAGCTTTTTAATTAAGAATTATTTGCTCTAAAGTGAAATGTCAAGTTAAATTTGTCACTTTTCTGATGGATTAATGATTTACATGGGTAAAAAATATATTTTCAAGTATCAAAATATTCTAATTGCATTTTTATTTTTTCTTTAGTGTAGTCAAAATCCTTTGTTTCAATAAGGTCTCTTTGACCTTGGCTCACTTACAGGAGGTGCAGAATTCTGCTGTAACCGTGGTATCGTTTCAGCATTTTATTGTGCTAGATCACGTAGGGGTTTGCAAGGGAGGGACTAGGAAAACATTAATTGCCATCTCCTGCTCCCCAGCTGTTGTGCAGCACTACAAATTCTCTGCAGCTTTCTAACGCAGACCAACACCAAATCAATTAAAATTACCCGCAAAAAAAGGCTGAATCATGGGGTCTGCAGCACACCAGCTGCTGTGAGGATAAAGTAGTTGGGTACAATCTATTGGAGATACACACATCTTGGATTTCAAGCTATGTTCAGTAATTACCTTGTTCCTGGGAAGAAAGTCTTCCTTATATATTTGTTGAGAATGATTAAAGAAAAAATGCAAACTGGAGAAAAAAAAATTACCTGGCCTAAGAAAACAAGCAATGCTGCTCTATATTTTCAGAGAACATCCAGAGAACTGGGATGATACTGGCCAGACAGAAACATGGGATTGCTAAACTTCTCATTTGCTCTAACACTGACATTCTTTACTTCCATAAATTAGGAGTGTAGAAATCCCAACATAGGATTAGGATGGGATTAATCTCACCTGATTTCAGCCATCTAAATGTTAGGAAAGAATTTAAATGGTTTTCTAAGGTTCCCTCCATAGCCAGCAAACGGAAACAGGCACCTTCAGAACATTCAAACTACCTGCCATAAAAAATTCAAAAATTCCCTAATTGCTTTGGGCTATATGTCTGTTTTCTAGATTAAAGTCTGGTAAAATGAGTTCCACCCTCAGTCACATGAGGAGTCTGCAAGTCCTGAGTTTCTGAAGCTTCTCTCAGCTGTTTAATACACTTGGTGTTGCAAGTAACAGGCTGGCATGAAAATACATTCTCATATTGATACCTACCACAAATTTGATTGAAAATAACACTGTCCTGCATAAGTGTAGCATACTCTGATCATGATGCATAGGGAATTTGTGTCTGCAGTCCATAACTCAGTGAATGCTATGAGAATGCTCTCTGTAAAGTTCAAGACCTCTAATCCTCCTTCTGGTATATGGTGCCTGGTGAGTAACAGCCATAGAGCTGGAATAGTCTTTCTACAGTTTAGCAAGAGGTGAGGCTTGATTGGTAATAGATGGGGTCCTCAGTTCCCTTTGAAACTGTTATAAATCAGTCAGATAGCTGCAAACTGAGAAAAAAAAATGTCAGGATTAACAAAGGATTTTTCAAAGACATTTGGAGGTTGGAAGCATTGCATTGCTGGAAGTCAGAACACAAACTAGGGACTACACTGTTTTCTTCCCAACCTCCAAGAAAAGAAATGATCTATCCTAGGTCTGTAAGGAGAAAAGGACATGGATACTTTGAAGGAATAGACCAAGCTCTTTACACGTTTTAGGTTCTGTTGCAGTGCTCCAGGACAATCCACCTGCTCAGGGCCTTAACAGGAAAGGCAAAACTTGGGAATTTCACCTTTATGATGACAAGGATGGAGGCTGCCTGTGGCTTTCATTTGCTAAAAACATGACTCTTCCAGTTAAGAAATTATGCTTTCTAATGAAATAACATTGCTTATGATATTTCAGTGTAACTACACCAAACTGGTCCAAGAAAATCACAAAGGATTAGGAAGAATCTTTCACTTCAAATCAAGCATAAGAAAGATCAGAAATAAAGCCTTGTCAGTGAGCAACTAGAAAAGAGCTGGTAGCAGTGTGTATTATTAATGCTATCCAACCCTTGCCCTGAAGAGATCCCACTTTCTGTTACTTACGCTCTGCCAAGCTTCAACTGTTCAAGCTGAAATTTGACATGTCAGGCATCATCCAAAAGGGATCACAAACCTCATCCAGGGAAGAAAAGAGACATGTTTTTGCCACCGCTTGCTGTTGTGTAATGCTAGTGGTGACAGAACAAGTGACTTTCCAACTAGTATTGTTCTGGCCACAGAAAGCATGCATTTCTTCTACAAAAGGATCCCAACTTCAGGACTGGTCCCAGATGAAGCTGTCCAATAAACAGAATACTAAACCATTTTCTGGTGGATTTCTTAGACACAAAAATATTTGCTGTTTTAGACAAAGGAGTTAGTTTTTTGCTGTGTTTTTTAATGAAAAAATATATTCATCAGATTAATTTTGGGGTCAGGAGGATACCTGGGTTGATAACAAGTCATTGGAAATCTCCATAAGGAAACCACTGCATGCTGCACTCAGAGCATGCTAATGGGTATCATCAGGTCTCCTATGCTGTAAGAGCTAAAAAGCTGATTACAAAAGTCAATAGTTGAAACAGGCCCAGGGAGAGGATTTCATCTCGTTTAAAAATGCATCTACAGTACAGATACCAGTAACTGAGCAAGTGACCTAGGACTCAATTTATAATCTGTGGTTAGAAATAGGCACTTTTAGGTAGTGATTCATCTGACCTATTTTACCTGTCTACTCTAAGAGGAATTCCAGTGTGATGTAACAGTTCCTGTTTCTTTCCCATAAGATAACCTTAAAGGCATTAACTCTCTCTGTACCAGACATCTGCATTAGTTGGTGTTAGTTGCATTAATCTGCTTTTGTGCTGTATGTAGAACTTTGAGTGTAATGCTGGTGAGAAAATAGCAGGAAGAGAGCTTGCACTGCAGAATTCATTAGACTGCAAAGACCTAGTGCTGCGGAAAGAAATCGACTCCTACTGAGTGTAGGATAACTACAGCATAGAGCAAGCAGTAATGTCAGCAGACTTAAGAGTTTCCATCATGAGGTGGATAAATATAAAAAAGCCCGTGAAATAAAACTACTTTAGTGTCCCAGTTTGGAGAGAACAGTGAGAAGCATGAAAAGTCTTCCCTTCCACAGCAAGAACTTTTTGAAATTGTAGCCTGGCTTTGGAAACTGTCTGGATCATGCCTTTCTCATTTTAATGTCATATTTACAATGTGGAATTACACTGTTTCTGGGGAGACGTACTGTCTGCAGGACACTCAAGAACTGTCACCAAGAAATTGCAGCTAGAATGTAGAGACATGTAGAATCATGTCTTCCACACCATGTTCAGATACTAAGCCGTAGAAGACTGAAGATGCATCGATACCAGATGGGGAGGTGGGCACAAGACATGTCTCCTGAAGGTTCAGACTCTATATTGGGCAATTAGAGTCAATAAGAGAACCAAGAGCCAGATGATACAGCTGAGACATCCAAGAAATTAGTCTTGGTAGCATGCTTAAGTCTTCCTGCAATGCACCCTGCCACTATGTATGGAGCATTTCTTCTCACAGCTCAGAGGTCAGAGACTCCACACCTCACAAGCTGCAGGTAGCTGCTGGCCCTGGGAAGACATCAAGTATTAGTATGCTGGCAGCCAACTTGATTAACCCACCAGAGATTTAATCAGGAATCTTCTGCACTAAAAGCCTGAGTTGGCACAGGCAGAGTTGGCAATAAGGCATCCAAGAAATAAATTTGCACACTCAGAGTTCAGGCAGAAGAAGGGCTCTGGAATGGAAGGGCCATATTACTGTAATATTACATATTACATATTACTTCCATTCCATTACTCTGGAATGGAAGGCCCAAATTACAAAACATTACCTACTGTTTTGTAGGTTTCAGCCATATCAAAGTATAGAAAAAGAACTGGCCTCTTTAGGTTTTCAATTCATTGGTGCCCATCAGATGTTTATTTTCAGAAAATATCAAGGCAAATGTCAGGGTCCAGAAAAATAAAGAAATAGAGAAAAAATTATATTTGAAAAGTTATAAACATATTCAAAATTAAAACACATATGTTAAGTGAAATAGTTCAGGAAAAAGTTTCCCAAAAAGCAAGAGCTCTTGTCACCTGGAGAGTCAGGTATGCCCTGATGTCACATAATATTTGATGTAATAAAATGTTTCTGATACAATTTTCAGTGTACTGGAACATTATCTTTTATTCAGAGGTTAGAAAGTTTGTACTATCATCTCTGTCTTTGTCTCATTAATTTTACCCTTAAGACTTATTCTCCCTATACACATAGTGTTATGCTTTATATCTTAAAATTTTAGGAAAGTGAATCCAGAAACAGTTCAAGAGAGTTAAATTTAGCTTGCTCAGTTTTGAATGGCTGAAAGACTCAACACCGAAGACATTTTTAGGAATGCTCGATACTGTTAAGGAGTAACTTAAAGGCAGCCTAGTAGTTAAGGTACAGAACTAGATATCAGGAGATATGGATTCACTGCACTGCTCCAGGCTTTCTTTGTGAGCTGATGCAAATATCCATGTTCCCTGTCTGTATAATGGGAACATTATTATTCCTCTGTCTGCATTGCCAAGAGTCCTGCAAGCTTCTCTTCAGATGTACATTATTTCCTCCTATGTGAACACTTTGCAAGAGAAAAAGCCTTTGAATGTGTTCCTTTTCAGGGCAGAATGATCTTATTATGCTTTTGAACAGCCTTGCTCAGCCCTGGGATCTGAATCTGCTGTATCTCCTCAGCTACAGAAACAGAAGCGTTAATAATAATGATATTAGCATCTTTTAATTGTACTGCACTCGTACGCTGTTTCTTACCTCTTTGCTCTGGGTTAGGGAACTCCCCACTGTCTGCCTTAGCTATAGTAAATACCACCGTTGCACAATATTATTGTTGTAGTTGTCAGCAATTTATTCAAAGGACTTCTTATAAGTGCAAATAAAGCAAGCAGGTGTCTGCACTGAGGAGTTTATAGACTACATTGGAGATAGCACAGCAAGATATGAACAGCAGAAAGGGAGCATTAGAATTCAATGTCTTTCATTGAGATACAAAGCAGTAGACTTTTTCCTGTTCTTCACATTTACTTTCTTGTTGCTTTCTTGGAGTCCTGGTGTGTGTGCAACCTTTGCATTCTCCAAACACTGGGCAAAACACACTTAGCGGAAGTATAGGCCAAGATACATAGGAAGTCTTGAGGGAGATAGATGGTGCAAATAACCAGGCTCTCTGCAAATCCCTGAAGAAATGGCACCTCTTGAAAACAAATCAGAATCTCTTTTCCATCAAACCTACAATTGCTCACCTCCTCTTTTGTGGACAGCTGCACAGGGAACGGGGATGTCCCTCAGCTCCCAGTGATGGCTTATCACAAGGCAGAATTGACACCTTATGAGGTACATGAATCATTGCTTGACAAAACAGAGGGGAAGTTAATTCAGGTCCTGATATAAAGACTGTTGACATTAGAAGTAAGATTCCTACAGGGCTTTTGACCAGGTCTCTTTCTTAGTCTTTGTAACCTGAAAAAAAATCCAACCCAAAACTATTTCTTCTTTTTCTTTCTGTAATTCATTACTATCCCTTGTTAGATCATGCACTTACCTAGGACTGTGGTTCCCACATACGGATTTGAAAGAAGAAGCATGTGAAGATGTCCTGATCTCCCCTGTGCTAACTGCATCTGGTGCAACATGTCTAGCTGCATCACAAAACACAGCCAGAGTTGTTTAAAGAGGCATGTCTGTCAAAGCAGACTATGTGTTAGGAGCATCAAGGTTCATTCCTGACCAAGGCTTTGGAGTGTTCTTGTCTATCAACCTACAGACACTAAGTAAAACAAAGAAGAGTTGAGATGAGGCTGGAAAACAATGAGAGAGCACAGGAGGTCGTGGGGTAGAGCAGAGGCCCACAGCCCTTTATATAAAGAAGTTACGGTGCCTCCACAGGAGTCTGAGGCATAGGGAGGGACAAGTTGCTGTAAGCTACTTTCATTACAGGATTGTACACTGGAAATGAAAATGTCACCCCAGAGCAAAGTGTTAACTTAGTTACCCTACAGACAACTCCAACTGAAAAATAATTACAGGTTAAAAAGGAAAGAGAAGAACCTGTCACTGAGGCTAATAGCAGCTAGCATCTCTTCAAGGGTAGAAAATGTTAAAGACTGAACTGCTGCCAAAATTTATGGTGAAGCCAAATCCAGCAGGGAGATTCTGTGTTACATCAATAAACTCTGGATCAGGCTTTTCATTTCCCTTTTGTTTGTTGCACTGAGCAAGAAGTAGTGGAGAGAAAAGAGACTCACTCTTGTAGGAGTCCATTTGGCCCCCTTTGCCAGGTGGTCTGCTGACAGCATATTGCTCTGTAAGGCATGTTACATCTCTGCACTTTTCTTATCAGAATGTCAATACTTTCTCATTGCCTTTGAGTGTTCCTAGGAAAGTACATACAGACAGCAGGAAATGAAAGTCATGAGATCCAAAGGGCTGAGATAGATAGGTGCTCCTAGGAAAAGTCCCAAGATAGAGGCAGGAACCTGAGCAAAAGAACAAGAAACAGTTATTTACTTATTTTTTTTTTATGGCTGTATTTGTGATTTTTAAAGGCAGGAATAAAAGTTTGATGCTTGGCTCCCACTGGGTGTTAGAAAATCTGTTGAAGTCAGGAAAAGTAACTAACAAGTCCTGCTGTCAGCACTGAAAAATGAGTCAGACTTTCCCTTCACCAGCCTTTATTTTGGCTTCTTGGCTAAGCTTAGTTTAGTGAGTTTCCTGTCCCTATCAAGGGAAGATTTGCAAACTTCCTACCCACGTCTCCCTTCTTCTGGGTGAATGGCATTGCTATAGCCTAGGAAAAGAAACACATCTGCAGCAAAATGCTGGGCACTTTTAATCCGTGACACCTTTGCCAAGGTTTCAATGGGTCGGGGTTTCACTCCCATGCTCCTACTCTGACTCAGCTTTGTTCCCATTTTGTGTATGTAGTACTGGGCATTTTGAATTCATAACATCAAAACTGCAGAAAGGAGCACTATAACTTGACATTAGGCTTCTTCTCTGTTCCAAACTTGTCCCCTCATCAGTGTGGCTGTAAGCTGTAACAGACATTGTCTCTACAGTCATTGTCTCTACAGCTAGAGTAGAGTCTTTCTACTCTAGCAGGTATAAGGCAGTGCTAACAGCACAGGACCATGCCCCCCGCTCTGGTCCTCCTTCTTGAGTATTGAAAAATCACTAATAATAAAAGACTTTCATCCAATGCTTAATTTATGTTAAAAACTCATCATCTGATTAAATGTCAGGGGATTTAAAAGTGGCAGTTATCAGCTTGGTGCAAGATTGTGCCTCAATGCTTGATCCACGGAGCTCACCTTCCACCGATGTGCTGTCGAATGGAACTTCCCCGAGGTCCCCCACAAAAGGGCTGTTCCTTGGCACAGCTGGACTATGTAGAAAAGACAGCACAACCTCTGGCTCCATCATGTTCTCAAAGGAAATGCTGTGGGCTACTTCTTTGGGCAAGTAGTGGAGACCGCATTATACTGTCTAATACGCAGCCTGGATTTGAAGCAAAAATGCATCGCATCAGATAAATTGATTGTTTACAGAAAATCAGATTTTTAAAGTAACAGAAAAAATGTAAGGTGTGCAACAGCAGCAGACAGTACTAGCAACGGTAACAAACCAGTTACTAATAGGCTGGGATTTCAGTTTCAAGTTAAATTTGCATTCATATAAATGCACCAGGATAGATTTTACCTGAGAAAGTGAATGAAAAGAAAAATCCAAACTGATCACCGACACTCCCTCACTATTCTGCCATTTTATGTGAATTTTATGTGTATGTTTGGTGGCTGATCTCTTGGATAGAGACAAATTTGTTTTATTTCTCTCCCTCCAGCTTGTTCATTAAAATTCTGCTGTACTCCAGCAGCCAACATTGTGCTGCATCCTGAAAACTGTGCAGAGGGAAAGTGCCACAACAGACACATGCCAGCTGTCCCTTCCAATCCACCAAACTATTGCTTCCCCCGGTGGAAATATAGTATTTACCCTTTTCCTGGGGAAATAACATATTCTGCAGCAACACAATAGAACACAGCTTGTTCGTACATGGTTGAAGTACACATGTGGCAAACACAACAGTTTGATTTCCGTCTGCATTGCTTTAGTTTTGCACAGATGTGTACCAAAATTATTCCTACTGATCTGTTTTTTTGGCAGCCATAAACCCCAACTCCATCTATGCTACCTCCCACATAGCTCCTGAGTCCTAGAAAGGTGTCTGGCCCTGTGCTCATACCTGCAGTGCCTGGAAGATACATGTCCTCAGAGAGAGCTGCATGGCTGCCTCACACTAGCCCTGGTTATGTCTCTGTAAATACCAGGGACACATATCACAGTCTTATCTCCTGGATTAGGTGCAGAAATTCCTCAGCTGCTTTAAAGTACTGGCATTATGCCAGAATTCCTAGATGCCTAAAATTAAGCTTCAAGGTCATATCTAAAAGGGGCTTAGTGGGCCTTAGATGGAATTCAGGCACCTGAGTACCAAACAGTTACAACATGGTTGTAAAAGGGTACTGTTCAGCTGTTTTCTAATCCTAGAGATGCCCAAGGTACAGAGATGCTTAACTTTCTTACTGTAAAGCCTCCAGATGCCTAAAGCAGGGCTTGCAGTGCCTATGTAGAGCTGTCTCAGATTTGGCATAAGTGGACATGCTGGTACCTAACTCAGCAGCCACCCTAACCCTGTTTATTGTCAGTGGTGTTGGTGGACTGCAGTACCAGAGTTGCTGGGGGCCAGCATCCAACAAATGCTGACGCAAGGTTCTGACTCCTTTTTCTAAGTAACTAAACTTGAAGTTTCATTTACGTTGTTGATAAATCAGTGCAGCATTTTAAACAAGGCTATTTTAATATACAGCACAAGTATTTGCTTTTAAAAAGTACCTAAATGTCTGCAACTATTGAATTCCAACATCCTTCAGGCTATATTGTTAGTCTATATTATATTTGAAAGGGGAAATGTGCACAGAAATACTCTCTGCAGCAAGTTACGCCTGGTTAGCTTTCACATTGACTTGGTGTTTGCTCATTCAGCGTTAGAGAAGTATTTGGGCCCAGACTCCAATACGTGAAGGATCAGAATAGGAGGAGATTTTGCGTCAGTGTGTGGGCTGTGAATGCAACAAGGAGGTGATTAAATAGACACTGGCAGCAGAAGATAAAGTTAGCAATTATGAGGCCATTTCCAGGAACAGGCTGCCCAGAATAAAATTATTTAGCTTAAAATCAGCAGGTAAAAGTAAAAAATGTCTTTCAAAGAGGTCTGCTGTTGCAATAAGATTGGGTTTTCTTTCCCTTTCCTTTAGGGCTGCTAACTAAATGGTTGTACAGTTTCCCTTTGCACATATCTTAGTGATTATGTTTAATATTATAGCCCTTTCTTCAGAGCTAACAGCACTCATGCAGAAAGTTAGGCTGGAGAGTGATGCTGTCTGTTTGCTATGCCAAGATGGCAGAAAAAGGAAACTTGTAAATTTTCTTATGCATTCTTATCCTGATGCTGTGAGCTCAGCATGAAGGGGCAACTGCCTATAATGTGGATTCCTACTGTACTCCACCATACATAGGCTGAGATGGCAGCAACATCACCAGACAGTGCCAGCTGTAATGCAAAATCATTAGAAACTGGGCAAAGTTCATAGTTTTCTTCCCTAAGGGCTTCCAGATTCATGACAGATGACAACTCTTTTTGGTTGTTCCTGACATGATTCGCTTCAAAATACTTTTCTCAGAAGTGAAGACCAAATCCTGTAAACCATGCACATAAGCCATCCAGCCCCCTAACCTTTGCTTTGTTTAGGAAATACGCGTGCACCATATTCATATTGCACAAGTTGGTTTATATCGATCAAACAGAGCTATTGAATATGCATGTATACATGCTGAGAGCACCTCAGGTGCAGGAAAATTATGTTATGAGACATAAATGCACGAATTTCCATTGTAAGAAGACTAATGTGAAAGTTTAGCCTCCTGTAAATACTATTGTCTGTGCAACAACCTCACTCTCCTGAAACATTTCCAGCAGATAGTTTGAGAGCTTTCAGGAGCATCTGACTTTGTAAGATTTTCTCACTAAAAAAATACTTGAAAGATACCTGTTCTGTTTAGGATTTTACTTTTTTTGGCTGATACTTCATAAACATAGATACCTCAGAAAGTAGTCTTTAAGTGATTCCTTCTGCAATCAAGTCCACCCTTCAGAATAGAAGGAGACTGGCAATACTTTGCATATCCCTGAAACTGGTCTCAGCTAAATACAACACTACCTATGGTGTGATTTCCAGGTTTTAGAGTTCGTGGGGAAAATTATGATCATCTGGTCTCTTGTGCCTTTTGTGCAACCAGAGCCATAGCATTTTGTCAGTGCTTCCTCCAGGTTGTCAGGGTTTATCTTCATTTTTTTCCATCACTGCAGGTAACACAAATAACACAATTCTATAGTAGTCTCCATAGAGACAGATCCACCGCTAAATACAGAGCCTCATCTCTGCAGTCAAAGCCTGGTACTTCAAATCTGGACACTGGATCTGGAAACTTTAACTTCTGCAATGAGGGATTGACAAAACTAGCCTCGAGCTAAGCAGAAGATAACATTACCAAGGTACAAGGTTTTACTCAGTGTTAAAGAGATAGCACAAATAAGCTCTATCCTGTACACAAGTAAAAGGGTGGGAGGATTTTTTCTGAGGAAAAAAAATCCTTCAATATCTATGCTGTGGGGTACAGGGGCCATAGAGCTGATGATGCTGATCTGGGGAAAATTGTGTGGACACCTGTAAGATCCGTGCATGCTGCTATTTCTTTAGTAGAGTTACCATAAAGTGTAGGCACACATACCATGGCATAATAGCAACATAATAGCCCAAAGACATACAAGAACAGCCCAGTGTGTGGTTAGAGGATGCATGTGTTCCAAGGAGTGTTTTTGCAGACAGAAGTGCGGTATTTTACAGGTATGCCAGTAAACAATGCAGTAGGTTTGAGTGCTGATATTTTTTCCTGGGTGAACAAGCCCAAAGATATTTCATACAGCCTTATTCTTATTCTGACAAAATATGCAGAAGAACAAATGGTTCGATCTTTTTTACTAAATGCAGCTTGAGGCATATAATTAGCAATCTAGAGAGGATGATTGCAAGTGAACTGGCATGAAAAGTTACACTGTTATCACAGATGAAGTTGTAATATTTCATTATCATTTCATGATGCATGAATTAATTGATATTTATTCACAAAGGTGCATTGGAAATAGTGGTGCCTTTTATGATAATTATACCTATTTTTCAATCCAGGGGAGAAAAAAACCTGCCTTAAATACTACGAGTTATGAGGCAGACCTTCAAAAAGCAGCCTAACTACTTGTACCTACAAAAATACTGCCGTTATATGTGTTTCTTTTATATGTTCATGGTTCTAGTACCTATGCCTATATACGTATTCACAGTGTTTATGTCACGTAATGATGCATGTGAGAATGTGAACATACATCTTGTGGGGAAAAGTGTTCTTAAGTGTTCTTTTTATGAGAAAGAATTAATCTACCCACTAGTGAAATATATTCACCCTTGAGTGAAATGGCAAGGGTTGTTTGCCATCTACGAAGGCTGCATAGATGTTAAACAGGATCAAAAAAAGCCATACCCGGTTGAGTGCGTTTCTCTCTAAGGATTTTGTTGCTCTGTTCTGCAGGTACAATATCAGTTCCAGCGTTTAAATGTTTCAATTCTTAATCACTGGCAGCAAATGGCATCTTGAGGTAAGCTGTGAGCCTTTTTGTGCTTGTCAACTGCTTTGTGAAGCCGTATCAGATGGACAAGGGCGACAGATGCAGAGAGGAGGTTTTCAAAAATATTTAAGCAGATTTTGCCCTGCACACAGTTAGCATTTCTTACCATGGTGAAAAGAGATGGAACTGGTGTTCTGCTTTCTTTGTTTCTTGAGACTGGAAAGTACTACTTCTATACGTAATCAAAGCTGCTGACTCGGCTATGAAACCTCAGAGACATTAACAAACATTGGAAAACCTTAGAAAGGACAGGCCGGCCAGAATCAAGGTGAAGAAAGAATTTTAAGAGAGAAAGACAAAAGACAGAAGAAGGATTCCATACATACTGGAAGTAAAATAGGTGGCACTGAATGTCAGTATCCTGGAGGCATATGAAAGTAGAAAGATTGCAGTCACTAAGAAGATAGCCAAGAGAATACATTTAGAAATATCCAAGTACTGCTGAGTTTCAAGCAGAAACCTCAAGAGGCTTTCTCTGCAGATTCAACTAGTAAAGTGGAGCTGAGAACTGCATGACAGGAACATGAGTTTGGCTTTCAGGCCCCCCAGCAAGACACTAAGGCTGGGTCCAAGACTACTATGCTAAAAGAAATGGAAAGAAGAGTTTGTAAAGGAGACTAGACAATAACTGCTGTGTCCTTGGAGCCAAATTTCCTGACATCATTCTACAAATGGCAGGAAAAGTTCAACTAGTGAAATTGCGTATTAGCACAAATGGTACTTCTGAACATGATAACACATGGAGAGTGTGGAGGGGACTAGTAGCGACGCAATTCACAGTGGTCCCCTATCCTTGAAGAGTCTCATGTTGAATAGCTGCAAGTGGTGCCACAGTCGAGGAAGCGAAAAACTGTTCAGTGTCCATCACAGGACAGAAGAACCTTTCTGCTGAGAGAGCAGCTAGATTACAAAAACAAAAGCAGAACAAATAGCATTAGTTTTATGTCAAATAAAGAAAACAAAAGAAGAACTAATCAAACCCTCAAGGGACAGAATGAGAAGACATTCTTTCTGCATCAATACATCAATAAATCTATACATCTACACATCAGTATCAGGATTGTGTGTAATAACCAGGAAGAATTTGAATTGCTTGTTTAGGAACATATACTTGATTTAGTTACTGGTACAAAAACTCTGCAAGATTTGAATAAATGGAATGTAAAAACTGCAAGTTCTGTTTTATGTGGGAAGTGTGGTGTGGGAAAAAGGGAAAGCAAAATATCCTGATCATTCCCTGAGTTCCTGACAATTTACAGGAAATGATCTTGAATATATATACAGCAAATTTCAAAAAACATTAAAGGGAGTAATAGTTTGTGTCTGACATAGATGACTAGATCACACTAAGGAATAGCAGAAGGAGATCCTAAAAATTCTATAATGTGTGTGTGACAAAAATACATGTGATGGGGGATATCTGTTTCACTCAGATTTAATAAACTGTCAGCTTTGACCCTGCTGGTGTGTCCTTGGAAAATTTTTAATTTTAAAGATGAACACATTGAAATCCAAAAAGTAAGATAAAAATACAATAATTATAGATTTGAAAGCTGGGCCATACTGAGTGCCAAGTCACTGACTTGGTTGCATTTTTTCCAGTGAAAACAGACAAACCCCATGTATTTGCTATCGTAATGGGACAATCTGATATCTGGAACACATGAGCTGGGTCATCTTGATTTCATCATAGCCTGCAAGAGACAACATGGGGAAGAAAACCTTAAAAATAGTGTCAATAAATGTATCAGATAAAGTATCATGAAGCCCATGGCTCCAACTATACAGATTCAGCCAAGAAAAAAGTTTCAAGGTTTAACCATGAATCAGTGATTGGAACAATTTCGCAGAAGTGATGTTTGGATTTTCAATGGGAGAGTGTGGTGTGGTGGTGTCAGAGTGACTTAATGATTTTTTTCCCTTATTTCATGTGTAGCTAGTAGGTCTGAATTTCTCCCACTTTGTTCAACTAATCTATAAATCCTTTTAAATTTATGATCTTGTATTGATGGAACAGAATTCTTGGATAATATACTTTTCAATTCTTTTTTTTACAGAGGTCCTGCTCTTAACTTCATGTCTTTTTTTATGGTTTCTGCACACATTAGATTTAAGTGCAGTTTGGAGGCATGATTTGTTTGTTTGTAGCAGGTGGTATTTTGTACGAGGGTTGACTACGTACTCTGTATGTTGATTTGATTGATTTTAACTTCTCTTTAAAGCAAAGTATGCTTGTTGTTGAAACATTTTCTCAGAGGCTTCAAATAGGGCTGCCGCTGATAAAGGTACATGTACATTTTTCGCTGAGCTCAACTGAGAAAGCTAATGTTTTGGTCTGCAAGACCCTAATTTGTGCCTCTGTATCATGGGGCACACTGAATGCTTCCTGTCCTACTGACCCTGCTGTGGTCTTACCATCTCATCTACTTAGGAGACACTAGTTCTATCAACATAAGTGACTACAAAACATCCAAAGGACATTTTGGAGCAAAGAAAATGTTCAGGTTTTGAGACTGGATGATGGTGATTTGTCATGGAGAAAAGAAAGAAAATCTAAGTGCCTTAACTCAAATTACAGGATGCCCCAGACCTAATTGAGGGATGCACTCTCAGAGCAAGTACCTCTCCTGAAGAAACAGAAGAGGTTTGCTGACAGTTTCTGGCCTCTCTGTGTGTGCATATTCCTCATAACCCTAGTAATCTTGCTGTTGGCTTCTGCCTCTGAATGCATTAAATACAAGTGTGATTCCCAAAACTGCTTAGTTTAGTGTTGACCAAGTTAAAGTGGCTATTGTGGTAACATTAACTCAGGGTCTTATCCAAGAGTTTGTTGGAGAGCCAGCAGTTCTCTCTTCTTGAAATTAGACTACTTCTCTGGTATTAAGCAGTTGCTCAGCAAGAGGCACTGTTACCTGTGCTGTATCATCTCATTGCTGACATAAATTGTAGTATTTGTTATTAATCCAATCTATTTAATGCATAAGATATTGAAGAGAGCATATACACAGGTGCATGTTTGTTTACTGAGTAGATTGTCATCCTTCATATCTATTTTCTGCTCAAGATGGAATAATGTTTGAGTTGAAGCTTCAGAGCTGCAGATGTTTGATTATCATATCCTATCAGAGCAGATAAATGCAGCCAGCATCTTGCCAGCTTGTATCATTATTCTGTGCTGCATTCCCCCTTACCTTGCATGTCTCTAGCTACGTACATAAATCACCTAGAAAACACGGATGAGAAGTACATCAGGTAGTCATCAAAATGCATCCACCCATGAAAGGAAGGATCAAGAATATCAAAATTATTCTGATAGGCATCTGTCTAACAAATATGTTTATTAAACTTGTTTGTAAAAAAAAGCTCAAGTGACAGAGATTCATGTCTCAAACTGATGTGGTTGTTAACTAACCTTCACATCACGAAGTTTTTCCTAACATCTAATACTAACTTTCTTTTCTCCAGAGGTTCTCTTGGAGAGTTAATTTCTCTCTGAAATGAGATGGGCTGTTCGCAAGGAATGTAAGCAAGGCATTATGCTCTTCTTACAGAGTTTTTTTATGTATTTGAACACTAGTACATTTGTCTCCAGTTTCTTCTAGGCTTAACAGTCCCATTTCTTAAAATCCTCCCTCATTGTCATACTTCAGTTCCATCTCACTGCTTTCCTCCTCTTTCTCTGTCTTTCTTGGACCGCAAGACCCAAAAGTGGACACAAGACCCCAGCTACACAGCTTTATCAATGCTGTGTAAAATAGAAAGGTTCACTCCTGTATCATGTTTCCCTAAGTACCTTATACACCCCAATGATACTGCTTTTCAACAGCAACGTGGCATTTGGGGCTTGTGACTCACTGTTCCTGCCATATCCTCCTCTCCCAAACTACTTCCTGGCAAATTGTTCCTCACTCTGTATTTGTGCAGTTCATAATTTTTGATATAGAACTTTGTCCTTATTGAATTGAATCCCATTTTTTTCAGTACATTTCTTCAATTTATCAAGATCCTTTTGCACTTTAATCCTGTTCTTTAATCTCATTACAGCCTGCCCAGTTCTGGATCATCTGCAGATTTAATAAACTCATATTCTATTCCTTCATCCAAGTTGTAAGTGAAAATATTGGCTAGGCCCAGGACAAACTGGCTGAAATTTACTTATACATTCTTCTATTCTGAAATGAAGTTAAAACCAGTTTTGTATCCACCCCACAGCATTTCATTTTCTTGATTTGCTTATGAAAGTTTTACATGAAGCTGCATCAAAAGGTTTTCTAAGATACATGACCTCTAGGGTTTCTTCTATATCCCTCCAACCTGTTAAAACAGTTTGACATGCCAGATGAAAATAGACTAGGATTCTTGGAATAAAAATAAACCAACCTGGAAAAAAAAAAGATATCTAGAGTCTGTAAAACCTTGGAAGGTGGGAAGAAAATATAAAACAAATGGCTGTTCACTGTCTCTGATAAGGCAAACAAATGTCTTCTGCCAAGGTTTTGAGGCCTCCACTGACTTCTGCAGCTCTCCAGCTGGGAGTCTCCATGTCTGAGACTACTACTGCTCTCATCTCCTCCTTCCCCAGGACCATCACTGAGATAATAGTTTTCTCTACAGCTATCTTTTGGTGATAAATAAAATGACATGCACCTGAAAGGATTGATTAAATAACACGGGTTTTCTTCACTGCATCCCAACTGCAGTAACTATGCTCCTTAAGCAAGGTGGTTACTTGTTTACAAAAAGGGTTTCTGAGCCACTGATACTTAGCAGCCAAGTTTGTGATGTTTACCAGGCACTAAAAAACAGTTTTCTGGTCTGTACCATCTCTGATTGAAGAGATATGCTCAGGTTCCCATGAGGGCTAGCAGGCTGCATGAAGACTAAGTATAAGCATGCTACAGGCAACGCCTGATTTGCATCAAGAAGTGAATATCTGAGAGCAAATACCTATCTCATCAGTGAGGAAAATTTGCAGAGACTAGAGGGGAATAAAGCCTTTCTGTATCTCAGGATCAGCTGAGCAAGGGAAAAAAGCATCTATGGTCAAAGGTTTTAAGTGATGTTTTCATTAAAAACTAGGGGGTGGCTTATGGGAAGAGTTAAGCAGGAGCTCATGTGTTGCTGACAAAAACAGACCAGTTGCTCATCAAAGGTTAATTCAAATGATTCTGGCTTATTCAAAAGAATCAAGGGGGGAAAAAAAGCCTTTTAAGAACAACCTTTCACTAAATAAAAGTCCAGTGGGAATGAGCCTGTCACCAAAAATGAGTTTCAATGTGGCGTTACAGTTTATCTTTCATGTTTCAAATGTTTCCTACTGGACTGCTATACACTGTGCCACCACAGAACAGCCACATAGTAATGATCTAATAGCATATTCCCTCTAATTGCTGTTCCCTCTTTCACCAGGCAAGCTTTTCCTCTTTTGCTTTTAAACTGTAAACAAAAACATTTAGGGAAATTATCACACAGTTTATGTTGTGTGAACACATCATACAATGATGTCCAGGCTCAGCTAAGGCTCCTAGGTGTTACAGAGAGCAAGTAGCTAGCAAACACAGATAAAGTATCACCTGTGTGACTTATTAATATTCTACCAATAAGACTCTTTCTATTTTTATTTATAATCCTTTGCTGTATTTACATCTTAAGGTCAGTCTTGGATACAGCTTTATAAGAAAACAAGGTATTTTATATTCTCTTCTGGTTGTTATTAACACATAACCTGCAACCCAGAGAAATAGAGAAACCTCTTCAAAGCATCGGGGGGAAACAACAAAAGGATTGCTTTTCCCAGACATTATTTATCCAGTACACTTGATTATATTAATCCATAAAATAATAATTTTCTTATAGTCCACCTCAGTCATTATTTAGACTATTCCCTTGTGTTTCTCTTATAAGAATTTTGGTACCTTGTTATTCTGAAATATTTGAGTAACCTGAGACCAAGAATGATGGCTCTTTATTTGTTCTTCTTTTCTGTCAGTCTCATATTCTCATTAGATTCTTGTTACCTATGCCATGACAACAGTATTCTAATTTATCTGTTTTTCTGTTCTCTGATAATGAATTAACGATGATGGGAGCCATAGCAACTGAAGCAAAAACTTCATTAAGCAAGAACAATTTTTCAGTTTACACTGTACAATGTGAAATTGCTTTCTGTAACAAAGTCTTCCACAGAATGATCAGAACTAGAACAAAGAAAACAGTTAAGTTGCTGCAGAGGAGTCTCTATTTCGAACTGTGAGATGTTGACCAGGTTTTCACCTTAAAAGTAATTGTCAGAGACAGCCACTGTCAAAAAACACTCCCAAACTTCATAGGTTTCAGGAAAGCATTTCCATGATTCATGCTAAAATACTATTATATGCCAACAAAAACAGTTAACACCATTAGAGCTTTGTTTGAAACTTTTCATTGCACAGCTGAAGTAAACGCAGCTTGAGCAAACTGTCTAAATCATAGTACCTGTACCATCCCCCTGTGTTTTTGACATTTCCAGCAGCATTGGTGTCTCAAAAAGGTATAGGGATGCACATAAGACACAATGCCCTAGACTGTCTGGGGTTTGATGACAGGTAAGCTCTCCTAAATGAAATGTCACACATATGAGGATGGAGGTCTACCTGATCCTGCAAAAAGAATAGAGTTAACAATTAGCTGTGACAAAATGATGTAAATGACGTCTCCAGCAATTTACTATGCAAGAACCTTTTACCATTGAAGAGCTCTTACTCAGATCTCACTAAAAAGGTCAACTGCAAGTACAGGACTAGCACAATTAATACTGGCGACTGAAAGGATTCTATAAAATAAGAGCAGAGGAAGAATACAGACCTTTACATGTCTTTATGCCACTGCTAAAGTACAAATGTTTGGATTTCAGAAATAGAAATCATCCAAAAATCACTTATAGTGCATTTGTTGGGGCTTTTTTCCCCAGATGTTGAGCATGTGTAGGAAACACTTAATTTTGGTGTGTATATGCAGGAAAGATTTCATGAAAAATTGAGTGAAGAATATGTTTCAAATGTTGTGAATATCTTCATAGCAAAAACGGTTTGGCTGTGAGACTTCCCCATGCCAATGACTATGGCGTATACTTTATCATGAAGACATGGATACAAAGCCTAAATGTTAATTTCAGAGCTTGCAAAGGCAAGCTACTAAATTTGAGGATTTGCTGATTAATTAAATCCCATGAAGTTCAGGAAGATATTGCAAATTATGGGGTTTGAGAGGCCCAAAAGCTACTTTCCGCATTTTCAACACTTTGAAAAGCCAGAAGTATGTTGGGAGCATGCTAGAAGTAGACCTGGATGCTGTTGACTGTATGACGCATGGGGATAAAACAGGTTTTTTGGGAAGGTGTTAAACTGATCAAAATAACATATTTGACCTTGAAAAAGAGCTGGCTCATTGCAGCCAACAGGATGTAAAAATGTTGAGAGAAGACTGCATCCTCTACAAAAAGCAATGAAAGAAGTGGCTGTGACAGTGGGAGTTAGAAAGCAAACTGAAGGTTTGCTTTGGACTTAGAAGCTATCCATGTTGGCCTCAGGCCTACATTTTTTATTCCTTCAACCAGAAAACTTCTCTTACCAGATAACCGTCCCAAGCAGAAAAAGTGAGATTCTACCCAGGCTCTTTGGAAGCGGTTATTCACACACCCTAAACATTTAGCATGCATTTGCCAGCGTTTGCTGCTGGAATATCAACAGGACCCCTACTTTCAAGTGGTCTTCACTGGTAAAGTCCTTGAGTTTAACCATTAGTTTTATTCTGCCATGGATGCATTATCAGTTGTATGGAATCATGCAGCTAGGTTCCAGCTATTTGCTTTACTGCTTTTAAGAGCCACCAAGAAGGAGATGATTTATTTAAAATACTAAATCTGTGTGAGCATGACCGGAGACTGTGATATAACCTGAACTTGCTGGTATCTTGAAGATCTTCTTGGATAGAGATAATACAATTTGTCTGTGCAAGAAACATAAGGCCAGCAAACAAATTTATAGCTGAGAGTTTACATGTCTGAACCTGTCTGGAGATGAAACTAAGCTATGCAATCCTGAACACCTTGTAATCTGTTCTGTGCAACTTCTAGAGTTACTAGGTGCTACAAGGGCTTCTTTGCACAGCACTTTCCATCTCATGCACCTATGTTGTATAACTGATGGGAGAAAGTTACTACAAACCTCAGGTGCCTTTGGAACCAAATGTGATCGCAAAAGTGAGGAACAGCCTGCGAAGCCTCTAGCTTCTTTCAGAGGGCCAGCCAGCTGCTGGCTAAGAACAATAAGGCAGATCTCCTAGTGAAGGCAGAAAAGGTCAAGGTTTCCTGTTTAGTGAACAAGCACGACACATAGGTTATTTCTGTAGGAAAGGTATCAATTTATGATGGCACTGTCTAAATTTTCTGCCAAATTGTTTCTGAATTCCTGATAGGGAATTCTGATAGGGACCAAAAATATTTGATACTGGCCTCATGAATGATTGCTGTCTTGTTTGAATATGGCTTTTTTACCTGCCTTCCAAGACTTCTTGCAAATGGTTTGATATGTTTGGGAGGTATGTACAAGAAAGCTTTTGGAAGAACTATTTTCTCAGAACTGCTCTTATTTATATGCCTCCAGATGCATGTAATCTGTTACAGGAGTAGTGTCTGAACCTTCATGCAGCTTTTGTTACATCTGTGAACCTCCTTATACTGTTTATGCAGAGGACCTGACTAGCTATATTCTGCCAGATCAGAACACCAGTGTCAGCAGGGTGAGCAAACAGAGGAAGACCAAATGGCCTGCGTGAAAATCAAGTGCATTATTGTGTCTAGAAAGGCTCATGAAAATATCAGCTTCGAAAACTTGAGAACTTTAGTCTTTTGCTTAAACCCTCTACAGGAGTGCTGTAGAAAAATAACCATCTAACAGACAGACAGCATCAGAAATATAAGAGTGCTGACAGAAACCGAAACTCTCTTCCAACATGTCCATTTTCAGGTATTTTTGAAGGAGAAGTAACTATGGGAAACTTTTCTCTACAAAGGAAATAGTTAGAAAATATGAATCTGATGTTCTTTTTGCCTGGAAATATGATATTGGGCACTGTAACCACCAGTAATTTTGGCTTAAGTAACCCTTTTTAAGAGGCTTTTTCTCTGTTCATGGAGGGCTTTTACAGAAGAAGATTGTTTACACTCAATGTATGAAATGTTATTAATTGTGGTTGATTTTAACGGATGCTGCTTCTGAAAGCAAGGAAATGCAGACGGGGCTTAATCAATTGTGTATAAGTATCCAGAGATCAGAATATGTATAGCCAGGGCAGAAAAAAACAGCTGCACAAGCTAAGCACAGAGAGCATCGGGCTTTTAAAAATTCTTAGAAATAGAGATCACAACACTGATCAGTGATTGAACCTGTCAGTCTTGAGTTCTCTCCAGAAGCTTCTGAAGGTGATACCAATGAGCCAGATAGATAGCTTTCCTGTGGCAGAATTGAGACTTTTAAGGTTTAAGAACTGAGCTATTCCCTTCAGGCTGACCAGCAGCTGAGGCTTTGAAAAAATCAACAATAGAATATCAAAAGAGAGAACTTCTTTGTTGGTGGCTCCTGGGTCCCTGAAAACACGGCTTGGTTGAGAGATGAGAATCTGCCTCTTTCACAACTCTGTTTCAAGGCCCTAAAAGACCCACAGCATTTGACTCCTAGCAACTTAAGCAGTGACCCTCTTACAAAAAGCTCGTTGTCTTAAGAGAAAGCTTTCGGTGTCGTACTTTCAGCACAGAAGCAGAAAAGCAGCCAAAGAGCCAAATTAATTTTAAAAATAATAATAAAACAAAACAGTCTTTTTTAAAAGAAAACCTTTCTTGCAACATCCAGCAGGGTTTATCACGACTGCTAACTTTTGCTGTCCTTCTGATAAGAAGTGTTTGGACCAGCCAGTGCTAGAGTGTGGGGAGCAGAGAACACCCAGACTGCCTGGCACCCAGCCACCAGCTGGGGCAATTCAGGACACTTGTCTTGCACAGGGGAATACCAGAGCCGCAGGCACCCTCACCTTCGGGATGCTGAAAAAGAGAACAGTCTGAAAAGAACAGCTTTAACTGAACACACAAAAGACAAACTTCCCGCCTCTGTGCTTCGTAAATATTGTATATGTGTGAGGCAGGATGATCCACACAAAGTAAAAATGAGTGTGTCTCTATAAAGGAGATGATACACAAGAACTGCCAAACTTAAGGAATGCCAAGCAACTGTTGTTCTGCTGTCCAGGAAGTACTGGGAAATGTGAATAAATATTACAAGAAAAGAAAATGCTGAAGTACTACCAAATAAGCTGGGGTGATCTCAAATATATTTCTTAGAATGATAAATGAGGTTTTGTGTGTAATGACTTGACTGTTAGTTATTTTAGAGTACTTGGTTTGGGCAGAGTATTACCCAAGCTCTTTTCACATCTAAAGCATGGGAAAGTTTTGCACAAACCCCCAGTCTAAGTAAGAAATATCTTGCCTAAATGTAATAAAAAAATGCACCTTTGAAACATCAGAAAAGTCTTTACACAGACATTGGACTTGATTGGAGATCACTTCTCTTATTCTCTGCTGAAAACCAGGGAAAGCCTTCTAACTCAGTATAAGATGTATAAGATATATATATATTTAATAATTAAAAATTTGTTTTAAATTAAATGATTCTTTACTAGTGCACTGTGTAATCTCTTTGAACAAGTCTGTTGGGATAAAGAAATATGATGGCAGTGAAGGGAAGGCACGAGCAATCTTTGTGTCTACTACAGATGTTTTAATAAGAAACATGGTTTTAAAAAACACCTTCTATTGCAAGAACACAAGCCCAGGCTTGCTGGAATGTGTTTGAGCAAGTTTAGGCATCCCTATGTTCTATGTTTTAGTTTCATAAATGCATCACCAGCCAGTTGTGCTCAAAGCCAATAGAATCATAGAATCATAGAATCATAGAATAGTTAGGGTTGGAAAGGACCTTAAGATCACCTAGTTCCAACCCCCCTGCCATGGGCAGGGACACCTCACACTAAACCATGTCACTCAAGGCTCTGTCCAACCTGGCCTTGAGCACCACCAGGGTTGGAGAATTCACAGCTTCCCTGGGCAACCCATTCCAGTTCTTCACCACCCTTACAGTAAAGAACTTCTTCCTTATATACAATCTAAACTTCCCCTCTTTATGTTTGAACCCGTTACCCCTTGTCCTATCACTACAGTCCCTGATGAAGAGTCACACAAGTGACTTTGCACAAGTCCAGGTAGATGACATCAACTGCTCTACCCCTGTCCATCAGTTCTGTAGCCCCATCATAGAAGGCCACCAAATTGGTCAGGCAGGATTTCCCCTTAGTGAAGCCATGCTGGCTGTCACCAAGCACCTTGTTGTTTTTCATGTGCCTTAGCATGCCTTCCAGGAGAATCTGCTCTAAGATTTTGCCAGGCACAGAGGTGAGACTGACTGGTCTGTAATTCCCTGGGTCATCCATTTTCCCCTTCTTGAAAATGGGGGTTATATTTCCCTTTTTCCAGTCATCAGGAACTTCACCTGACTGCCATGATTTCTCAAATATGATGGCCAGCAGCTTCGCAACTTCATTTGCCAGCTCCTTCAGGACCCATGGATGGATTGTGTGCGTTCTGGTTCTTAAGATGGTCTCGAACCAGATCCTCTCCTACAGTGGGCCCAAGGTCTTCATTCTAACAGTCCCTGCATCTGCCTTCCAAGACGGGTGGTTTGGTCAGAGCCTTTGCCAGTGAAGACCAAGGCAAAGAAGTAATTAAGAACCTCAGCCTTCTCCAAATCCAGGGTAGCCAGTTCTCCTGACAGCTTCTGGAGAGGGCCCATGTTGTCCTTAGTCTGTTTTTTCTTTGCAGTGTACTTGTAGAATCACTTCCTGTTATCCTTAACATCCCTAGCCAAGTTTAATTCTAACTGAGCCTTAGCTTTCCTAACCTGGTCCCTAGCTTCCTGGAGAACATCCCTGTATTCTTCCTAGGCTGCCTGTCCTTGCTTCCACCTTTTATAAGCCTCTTTTTTCATCTGAATTTTCCTCAGGAGCTCCTTAGCCATCCAAGGAGGTCTCTGGCCCTCCTGCTGCACTTCCTTCTGCTTGGGATGCAACGCTCCTGAGCTTGCAGCAGGTGATCCTTGAATATCAACCAACAGTCTTGGGCCCCTCTGCCCTCTAGGGCTGTATCCCATGGAACCTCCTGAAGCAGGTTCCTGAAGAGACCAAATTCTGCTCTCTTGAAGTCCAGGGCAGTGAGCTTGCTGCATGCTCTTCTCACTGTCCTAAGGATCTTGAATTCCACCATCTCATGATCACTGCAACCAAGGCTGCCCTGGAGCATCACATTTCCAAAGAGCCCTTCCCTGTTGGTGAGCACAAGGTCAAGCATGGCACCTCTCCTTGACGGTTCCTCTATTACGTGCTTCACTCTTCCCAGAAGATAATCCCTTGCCGTGATGTTGTAGAAAAACATATGGTGATATACAGAGGCAACTGAGCAGCGGTCTTGCAATAGTTGAGTGTGCAGTGCAGTACCAGAGGCATTTTTGTTTAAAATTCATAGCTTTTCTCAGAAAGGAAGCACAGGCTGTGAATGTTCATACAAAATACTTCAAGCAGTTGTTTTCTGTCAGGCACACAGCAAGCCACTCTGTTTGTGTGTATCCAAGTGCTCTGCCAAGGCCATAAGATGTTGCTTCCCATGTCTAGCTTGGCTGACTGAAGATGGTCCTGCCCCTGCCTACCCTGCCAGAAGGCACTGCCCCCACATGCTCCATAGCCTACCGCAAGGAAAGCCACCTCATTCCTCTTCATTGGTCACTGTCTTGACTTTACCAGATAAGATGTGGTTAACAGACCCATTCAACTGTCAAAACTGTATGAACAAAAGCAGTGCCATGATACCATTGGCCTTTTTGGCCACAAGGGCATATTGCTGGCTCAGACAGCTTATTGTCCACTAGGGCCCCCAGGTCCTTCCCTACAGAACCACCTTCTAGAAAGTTGCAAGAAGCAGTCACAAGGAGCTTATCGAAGTAGATACCTTTTCTTGTCAGAGTCCACAAACACTGCATGGCACAGCTGTGTAGAGTTTGCATTTCTATGCTGTCAGACTACACTATGCTTTTCTTTCTACTGTCCATAATGCTGACCAAATTGGCATGCGTGACCACCAAGTTGTGCTGAGTAGTACTAAGCTTTCAGTGAACGTATTCTCCTATGTTCCCAGAGCTCATAGCCATCAGTAAATTCCTTTTCTCTGGAGATTAATAGAGCTCAGTCTTCACATCTTACTTACTTATACCAGGTTTATACATAATGTGTAGCTTCACACCCCTCTTCTGATTTTAGAGGTCTAATTTCATATGCATAAACATCCTCAAAAATAATACAATAATATAAAGGTAAAGGAGTTTTTAACACAGCTTTCACAAACATCATTATCCAGAAACCTAGTGAGGATCATTGAGTTCACCCAAAACAAAATGTTCCAGTAACTGCTATCATGTAGGACAGGGTTGCACGACCCTTTTCACAAAATTATTAACCTCCATCATGAAATAATTAGGTTCTCCTCTCCCACTGGTCCAGAGCAGCAGTGTACTCATAGTCATCAATTTTCTTTTCAAAATCCAGCAAAGATTTCCTCATGACCAGATGGAAAATATTTAGCTCTTTCAAGGACAATTTTGGCTAAGGCCACACTATAAACATGACAGGCCATGTCCTAGAAACCCTTTTATTCCCTACTGCAGTTTTATAACGTCTTATATTTAGCTGACCAAAATTGTGGATAATAATGATGGGAAGTTTGTAAAGTGTGGTACAGCAGCATCAGTACCTTTATCTCTTTTCATGCCCAATACAGTCAATAAAGTATTCATTTTTCGACAAAATTTTTGCTCTCCAGAGGCACTGGAACTTCCATCTTCCTTCTTTGTGCCCACCAACTTCTCTGTTTTAAATCCCTCTCTCTTGCCATCCGTATTCATTGATTTACGGTCTTTGTGCAAGAGGTCAGCATAAAGCTGTGCAGCAAGGGTGTCATCATTGTAATTGAGCATCGATTATTTAAAGAGCACAGTTGTTGTTTTGTTTGATGAGACCATTTCTCGGACTGACATCCACTCTGAGAATAGAAACTTGGGGTAATTTACCAGACCCTTTTTATACTCCTTATCAGGATTTGGTTTACCTTTTACAGACGTGCAATACTGCAGTGTGGGATTAGATCCCTGCAATGGGTGCTACACTCAGTGCTTTACTGGAGGATAAAGGTGATATCTTGATGATTATATCTGTGAACATTGACCTGTAATGAGAAACATGTTAAAAAAACACAGGTTGGCTGTTTTACTGGAAAAACAAACAAAACAAAAACAAAAAACAAAACCCAACCCTTGACTGTGCTGGAAATAACTTTCTATTTCATTTTATTTCATTTCATTCTTTTCTAGAGAAAACTTCCTCCCTTTCTATCGTTCATCATCTTGATCTTCCACTCATGCTGACAGAGAGAGGATACAAATGATTTTTAGAGCTCCACAAGGTAAAAACCCAGCAGGGATTATTAGGATCTTCCTGAGCTGGAAAATGCTATGCTTCAGCAGCTGGTTAATAAATATTTATTTTGTTTCTAATTCTGTGTGTGAGCGAAACCCCATCATGTTTATTTGAGCAGACAATATTATGTCTAAAAGGCACCTTTCCACAGGAAGATATGTTAAAGAGTATGTATCACACCTTGGATGAAACCAAGATTTTTAAGGAGTGAAACATCTTTCTTTTTTTCAGCAGCCAAAAAGTACAGAAAAAAACTTTGAACAGAAAGCAAATCACATCTTGACTTTTGGACTGAGATTCTCTACCATTCAGAATGAAAATAAAAGGCCCAAGGCTCTCCTTTCAGATGAGGATGCACTTTGGCAGGAAAACTGAATATGCAACAAGTATCCTCACACAGTGGTGATGAGAAGCACGTCTTTCGAGGGATGAATGTTCTGCGTAACGTGCTTTGGCCTTGGACCTAAAACACAAGAAGGCTCTGAAGTATCTGTAGCCTTGAATGCTAGTTACAGTATACTCACACATTCAGTCAGCTGTTTTCTTGTGTTCCTAAAGTTGTCCTAGGTCAGCAACACACAGAAGGGAAGTTACGATTTTAATAACTTAAATATATATAAAAAAATGAAAAAAAAAAAGAAAAGAAAATGTCACAGAATGTGGAAAAGATGTGGCTGTAGCCTGGAGGCATTCTTTTTAGCAGAGGGCTGGATACACATAATGGAGGAATGGAAAGGCCACAACAATCCCATTATAATTAGTACTGCTGAGCTACTTAAATACAGGGGTTGCTGCCAAATTCACCAGAATAAATGAATTCGATGTGTTCTCTGCCTGAGAAAAGCTGTGTGGGGATATATGTACATCATGTGAGTAAACTGAAAATGCCTAATCTTCAAGATCTTACACTGATGGGTCTTTTAGAGTCACAAATGATAGACACTGATAGGTGAAATTTTGCATTAATAACTGCAGCTGTAAATCCACGGATGCAACATTGTTAACAGCTACTCAGACTTCTATTGATAGGGAAGTAAAAATAGACCATTTTCAGCTGTTGTGTATTGCTGTTTCCGATGGGCAAAATGCTGAATCTGCTCTGTGATGGGTTTTTTATTTGTGATCCAGAATTATATAGTGCAGTCATACTGACATTTAATAATGGTCTTATTATTGTCCTGAAATACTTGCTCACCAGCTGCAAAGCAACATTTTATTTGCCCTAGCACGCTGTATGGCTCCCCATAGATGAAATGTTATTTATGCTTGATAAACATTCGAGTTAGTATCTCAGGTAAGATGATGTGCTTAGCAAGAGTTAAGGCCCATCAAAATGAAGGTTAATCTACACCAAGAGATGGACTGTCATTCAATCATTACTATCAAGGCTGCAGGAGTCTCAGCAACCAACAGAGGTGACAGTCCTTTTGGGATCATTTGTTTGTTTCCTGCTGGGTTTTTTTCTCTTTTTTTCCTGAAAATAATATTTAACCAAGTTTTGGTACAGACTCTTCTTTCCTGGTGATATAAAACAAGCTGCTGCAACAAGCTGCAGACCTGTTTCTAGGAAAACAGACAAAGACATTCCCATGCTAGTCAGAAAAAGCCTGGTTAGACTGGAATCTAGAGCCTGGAAAACTTGCTCAGATGTCACAAATCTTAGAGAGAACAGAGAAAGAGCTGATGTTACAATGGAGGAAATCGGCAGATAGAAGCCAACAGAGCTGCTAGTTGAAGCCTAGCCATTTGTGCCTGCTGAGCTCTGTATAAGTGGTAGTTTCTTTATCTACCATTACTTTTTGTTGTTTGTTTTAGGGCTTACTGTAGGAAAGAAATCAAGAGTGATGAGAAAACACTGACTGTGGTGCAGCTGAAGAATCTGTAAAAGGGCCAAATTCACTGGCAGTGTAATTCAACATAACAAGCAATGGAGCTAACCCAGGGGTGAATCTGGCACCCTTTACTTTTCAGCTGGTTTGGTATATTCTCTTTAGACAGAGAAGCTTTCATCAACACATTAGTGTATGCTATGTTTTTAATCTAGTGAGTATGCATTGCATTCATTTAATTATTAGGGCTGAGAGAAGGGGGAGCCCAGATTTCTTTTTTTTTCTTTTTTTTTTTTAATTCATTTTATCTGGATACACACACCACGTTTCCTTTCTATAAACACTGTCTGTTTATCTTAGAGTACACGTACCCTGAGGGAGTATGGAGGGACCCTCTGCCAACCCTGCAGTAGTTGGGTGCTTGTCCTGCTCATCTTCTAAGCTACCTAAGCACCATATCCTTTGGCAAGGTTCATCTGTTCAGATTCAGCATTGCCCCAGTGCAGCTACATGGAAACAGGCTCATACCAGGTAAAACTATACACTGACTTGTATGCTGTTACTTGACACTATAGGGTCCATACATCCATTCAGCAAAGTCACTAGTAATAGAAACACTTCTTGCATGTAAAAGTGTTCAGGAAGCCTTCAGTTTAATCACACAATGCTGTTCATGGAGTGGAGCAGGGACAGGTTGTGACTGACTTTGCTTTGCAGTTCTACGATTTCAGTTTCTCAGTTTGTGCGTGATCTCATCAGGTTTCCACCCTTTAGCAACCCCTTTTCTCTGCTTATTAGTCAATGAGGTAACAGCCCTTCAATGAACTTTTACAGCATCAAATTGCAGGAAGGATACAAATATCCTTCCTTTCTTGGATGCAAATTTCTCTTATTCATTTCACTTTTTCCTAGCCCGCAGAAAAAGGCTGTTATGATATGCAACATTAAATATGTTTGTCAGGTTTTCTTGGGAGATTGTAAAGGGATTTTCTTCCTTAGTTTTTGCTGTGAAGTGTTTTTCTTGTCCCATCAAAATGCTATGCAATCTTCCTCTTTTTGCTGTTTCCATCTTGTATTCTTATATTTTTTGCCAATGGCTTATTGTTCTCTTTGTTTAAAATCACATAATATGAAAAAAGCAAATTTATTTTTAAATTTCTTTTCACATAATTTCTGATAGTTTTTACTGACAAATGGTTATTGCTGGGTTTTGGTTCATTTGCAAACACCCCTTAAAGAAGCAGTAGAGAGGGACAGTACAAAGAAAGCTCCCGGTAGTTTTGAGATGACATCTTCACATACTGAGCTCATCAGTAACTAGTGTAGGGTCTGAGCTCTCCCCATCCCACCTGAATCTCCTTCTGGCAATGAAAAAGGCTACACCAACGAATGCTTCAAGCCTTCATTTTTACAGCACCACTGAGCAAAGTAGCATGTAAGTTTACATGAAGTTTGCCTTGACTCACTCTTTCACAGTTATTGTGTGGTCCTGTGCCATTTGATAAACCACAAAAATAACTGGAAAACCATGGAAATAATTTAAACCAGGAGCAGCAAGTAATTAGGACAATTTGGTAGCAGGATTATTTATGATTCATTCAAACAATTCACATTCCTTTTCCAGTTCAGATTCACTTGCGTCATAACAAAAAATACCTCTGGGTGGTTTTAGAGTCATTACATTATCATACACTTGTAATGCAGAAAGGAAAATGCAAGAACTCAGCTGTGTATATTGTAGTGGCTGATCATTACTCTTTGGCTAGTGGAATTATCTCCTATTGTTTACTAGTAGTATTTTTATTAATGACAGGCATAAGCAAGGTTTGCCAAGGGTAAGATTTAGTGCTGGGTGAACAGAGGGAAAATGTATCTGCAATAATGCATATGAATTCTTAATTCTGTTTTAAACAACTATTTTTTACCCTCTTTTTGTTAATTTTTCCAGCTAGTCAAGTTTGCAGAGGTTTTCTTACAGAAATGTGCCCTGGAAGTAACTTTTAGTCCTGATTGTTGCTTAATTGTGAAACAAACAAAAAAGAGAAACTAATGTATTTATTGCAAATAAACTGTAGGAGGAAAGTTGGGGCCAGCCAAATGAGAGAAAAAAAAAGTCTATCTAGACTGACCTGCCTTCAAACAAGGCAGTTCCAGTCTTAGGATCAGGTCAGCACAGAGCTGTGCCAGCTGATTTGAGCTAACTCATTTATACAGCCCCTGGAAGCTGAATGAGTATGCAGCATGGCACTGTGCCATGCAGACATACTGTCCTTCTTCTTGGGCTATCTTGACTATCCCTCCCATGACACGGCATTGAGTAACACAATGTAGATGTGTCCTTAGGTGACCAACCAGCACGCTCAGCGAGCAGATCCCAAACATCAAACACCCAGACAATTGAGCTGTAATCATTTATGAATGCTCTGTGAGCACTGCTATTTGTTCAGATGAACTGCTATACAACAAACAAATGGGAAAAATCTGGGACCTCGTTATAGGCAAGATATTAGCAGAGACAGGGGCTAATTTCAGACCCCTCTCACCCGTTTGTTTGCTGCTGTTGTATCAGCCAGTTGCTAAGAGTATAGCTGCATTTTCCATTTTCTGAACTTAGTTTTAATATTCAGAGGAGCTCTATCTTGTGTCATTTTCCTTGTAACTCTTGCCTGTATGATATCACATACAATGCATTTTGCTCTCACTGTTAAGTGTGAAATACACAACAGGTCCTTTTGATATATTTCAAACATATTGTTGTGTTCACCCATACAGAAAGCACTTCAGCAAATGTAGTCTGCTGGTCTATTCATCTTAATGCAAAGGTCTGTTCAGAGTTTCACACTCTTCAGTCATTACTTATATGTTGCAGCACACAGTGAATTACTCAGGGCTGCCTGAAGGTCTTTCAATCTTGGCAAAAAAAAAGGCTTTATTTTTAGATTGCAAACATTAATAACAATTCAAATTGACAAAAGCCTTTGATGATACCCTTGGATGTATGTGCATGTATGCATGTATTTGTGGAGAAAGAGAGATCTGAGCACATGCTTGATTGCCATCATAAAGGCCAGGTTTCTCCGTTGTAACAACAAAGTTTAGCCAGAAAAGGACTAAGTCATGCAGTAAAATCAAACTGATAAAGCATTTTGAATTTTCCTGTTACATCCAACTGTTTCATCTTCGTGTATGACCTTTGCAAAGATTTAAAAAATAGAAAATTACTGTGCATAATATCATTTATATTGTTTGGAAATTTGCTATATGTTATTCATTAAACATCTTCCATACACATTCTTTTGTCAAGACATAACAAGAACTAGATAATTTTCAAAAACTGATTTCTAAATCCAGCAGCCATTTTTGTCCTAGATGCTCATAAACTGAGTACCCTGATACTGATTTTCATTTATTTGGGAATGAAGCTACTCTGGTCCCATTGACAGTGCAGAAAGCCTGTGTACTTTGAGACAGGTCACCTTACTTTTTCCTCTGCAATTTTCTGTGTTCAGCAGAGGGTGATGGTACTATTTTAATGCCTTATAAAATGCTTTGAGATCTGAGGATAATTTGAGCCTTGTGTAAGTGTTGAGTACAACCACCTTTTTAATATCTAATTAGGCCAAATTCTACTCCTGTATCTACAAAAATGACTCCTGTTAAATTCAACAGAATGTCATAGTTAGCAACTGATACATCGATCAATTTTCAGGCTAAATAAGAAAGATTTTTAAATCTAAATAATACTTCAACCTGAAACATCCTGATGGACTTAATTTTGATGACAAATCTCCATCCTTTATTGGTTGCAGGGGAAAACTGCAACCAATAAAGTGACAAAGGACAAGGAAAAGGCTGAGGTACTTGCTACTTGAGGTACAATGCCTTTCTTGCCTCAGTCTTTAAGAATAATACCAGTTGTTCTAGGGGTTCCAAGCCCCCTGAGCTGGAAGACAAGGATGGCAGAATGAAGTTCCCATAATCTGAGCAGAAATGGTCAGTGACCACCTGTACCACTTATGGGGCCAGATGGGCTCTGACAGAGCTGGCAGAAATGCTCACCAAGCCACTTTCAATCATTTATCAGCAGTCCTGGCTAACCAGGGAGGTCCCAGTTGACTGGAGGCTAGCAGTAGAAGGGAAAGGACCTGAGGTGCTGGCTGATGGAGCTGAACATGAGCAGCTTGTGCCCAGGCAGCCAAGGAGGCCAACAGCATCCTGGCCCCTATCAGCAATAGCATAGCCAGCAGGGCCAGGGCAGTGATCTTCCCCCTGTAATGGGCACTGGTGAAGCCATACCTTGAATCCTGTATCCAGTTCTGGGCCCCTCACTACAAGAGAGACATTGAGGTGCTAGAGCAGGTTCAAAGAGCAACCGAGATGATGAAGGATCTGGAGAACAATTCTTATAAGGAATGGCTGAGGGACCTGGAGTTGTTTAGCCTGAAGGAAAGGAGGCTCAGATTATCATTCTCTACAATGACCTGAAAGAAGGTTGTAGCAAGGTGAGTATTGGTCTCTTCTCCCAAGTAACAAATGATAGGTTGAGAGAAAAAGGCCTCAAGCTGTGCCAGGGGAGGATTACATTGCATATTAGGAAAAATTTCTTCCTAGGAGCATGGTTTATTGGTGGACTTGGCAGTGTTAGGTTTACAGTTGAACTCGATGATCTCCAAGGTCTTTTGCAACCTAAATGATTTCATCCTCTTCTCTTCCCTTCTTTTCCCTTTCCTTCCCTTCCCTTCCCTTCCCTTCCCTTCCCTTCCCTTCCCTTCCCTTCCCTTCCCTTCCCCTCCCTTCCCTTCCCCTCCCTTCTCATTATTTCATTTCTGTCCTGTGCTTTGCTTTGCTATGAAAGCCAGTCTTCTAGAGGCCTGGGACCCTTTATGCCTGTAATTTTATGCCATGGAATCTGGTCATACACAGACCCGGGGACAGATTGATATGGAAACTTGCAGTACTGCTCAGGGCTCAACAGACACAGTACTGTCAGCTGAAATCAAGAAGCCTCTGCCTTGGAGCTGCTGAGCAGCCTTGCTGAGCCTCTCTGGATATACTCAGTACCCAATTCCCAAATGTAGAGAAAAGTCATGATCCTGTGCTGGGAAGAGAGAAGCAGCCAGAGCTATTGGGAAGGAGATAAAGTCTTTGTCAGCCCCTCAGGAAACCCATATCTGAAATGACCAGCTTGGTGTTTGTAGGATGGCAGCCAAAACTACATAAATTTTACTGCAAATCAATGTATTACTGCACAGCTATATCTTTCTAGTCCTAGTAGAAGTATCAAGCTTCTATGACCCTGGTTTACAGCTGTAAGGTAACACAAAGCCTAAATTAGAGCAGGTTTTTTTTGAGTTTGGATCAATTTATCTATAATAGAAGAATCTTTGGACTTTTCTCTCTCTAATATGTAGAAGTTGTTACTAATATTATTGTATTTCAGTTTTCTGAACACACCCAACCATTCTTCTCCTTCAGCTGCTTTTCTCAGAGCAGATAAATATTTGTAACAAGTAGAGCTGTGTGAGCTAGCAGGGGGAAAAAAAGAAAAGACAAAAAAACTGGCAAGCAAGTTCTGTTTCTTTGAAAACTAGCCAACACCATGAATCCTGTGAGAGCTTAATTAAAATGAAAAGCAAATTTTCAAAGGGAGAAAACAAAATAAGCTTTTTTAATGGTCTATTTTTGTTTTGAGCTCAGAAAATCTCTTTCTCTTTTTCAGCTGGTTTCCCCAAAACATAAATATTGGCAGCTTTAAGGTTTGTTTTTCATCCTCTTGAGCAAGAGGCAGTGAGTTCAAAAGCTTTTTCCAGTCAAGCTTAGAGCATTTGCTCACCAGAGCTTGGATTTCTGACACAAGTAGTGAATCTAGAAGAGTAAACACTACCATGAAATCAAAGTTGCCATTTCAAGGGAATGATGATTAAATGGTAATGTATTCACTTTCCTCATAATTAAAGGAACATGTTTTCTTCAGCCACAGCAGTGTAAAAGGGTCAAGGTCAACCAAACCCTACACAACTCCTTAAGTTCACGTTTTGAGTGCCAGCCACACTCAAAAAGCAAGCTTCCCAATCACCTCCCCTTCACCAGCTAATTGAGCAGCTGGGTGTTGCTCCGACATGAGTCTAGATAAAGACTTGGGTGTCTCAGGCCATATTAAAACTTACCTGCTCTAGCCATCTGCTGTTAAGATAGTGCTAGCTGATATTTCAAAGCTTTAGAGACAGAAATTGCTGGAACTTGGAATGCTTTTTTGAATATTCACCATTCTAGGCAAAATGCAAGTGCCCCTTCAGTCCAAAATAAGAACAATTGCAAGCCAGTATTTCAGTGTTGAGTTTTTCTCAATCTGAGTGACAAAAAGGGTCATATATACCCGTTCACTTCTTTCATCTCTTGAGTATTTCAACACTGAAATATGGAAACTTGCACATTAAGTATTGATGAAAACACAATTCAAGAATCCTTTCTGACTTCAGAGGAGTAAATTGACAAACTATTGCAATCGCTGTTTCAGGTTTTCAGAAGCTTTGCATATACATTGCACTTTTTACACTCATGGCATGTACAATGAAGAGTCCAATGTCAAATGGAGAGGCCACTGTCACTGAACATTTGATGCAGTGTTTGATCTTCTGATCTAAACTATGCAATGTAAGAGTTTGTGTGGCTTATTTTATATTTCATAGATAGTTATGACCCACCGAAGGAAGAGTGCTGAATCTGGTCTTCCTGTGATATATTACTGTCTGTGATATTGCACTTCAGCAGATCAGCTGTTAGGAACACATACGCATGGTCATTTACGTGTCTAATGTCAGACACAGCAATTAATTAGCAGTAACAGGGTCTCTTTCAAATTGAAGACTCGGGACCTAGCCCCGTGGACTTAACTCTCCAGACAGCACTGCTGTGTTCATTCAGAGTTCCCTTAAATTGCCTTTAAATCAATGTACTTTCCTGTGTACTGCTTGCCAGTCCTATATGTGGTGAGCATCTTTCCACTAACAGAAGAAAGTGCTGTGCATGTGATTTTTCTTCCAGGGGTCATTTATGGGACAAAAATCTGTCTAGATGACTAGCTTAGGATTTTAAAAATATGGTTTGTGCTAGACTTCTTTTAAATATTTATGGTAAGATTTAGTCAAGGTTGTCTGAGGATAACAGTGGCTTATGCAACAGCACTATGTGTCAATCAATTTCTCTATTTCATAGGGAATCTTTTTGTTACTGGTCCAAAGACCAGCCCATTCTTTCCCCATTTATTTGTAATTTGACCTGGGTACTTCATGAATTAGGAAAATGGGCAGAAATTCTCCTCCCAAAAGGAAATGCATTTCTAATTAAAAACTATGAATATGGGTCACGATTTGCAGAAGGAAGCTTAAGTCAAGCATCATTCTTCTTGGTTTGTTCCAGGTCACTGTGTTTCTCTGCATGGCTGCAAAACACTAATGGATCATCATGATAAAAATTCACTTTTGCACCCATCTGTTACACTGCACTTTTAATGTCTATTTTACTTAATGTATCTTGATGCTACCTCACTCCCAGCTGCAAACACAACACACTTTATTAAAATAAAATTTTATCATTTTTGGTCCTTTAAATGGGAGTAGAAGTTGTAGACAGTTTTCACTGCAGCACATTTTTTTGCATTGGCAGTTTTATGCTTTAGCATGTGAGCATAATAAATTCATTCAAGACAATCTTCAACTTCAGATTCCTCTCAGAGTCAGTTTTCTAGACACTGCAGAGAGTTTCTCTAATCTGAGTTGTTTATATTGACATGAACAGAAAGCTTCTATGGCAAAGGACTTAAGACAAAGTCAGTAGGGAAGTGTTTTCATGCTTCAAGAAATATTGAAGATGGGTACATGAAAAGGCAGATGGAAATGTTTTCCTGATAAAATGGGGCCTAAGCAGAGGTCTTCTAACATAAGTATCATTTGATAACCAGTGAAGGACAAGACATTTTGGACTATTCTGGCATTCTGTTGTTAAAGAGAAGATATTGAATAGGAAAAAAACAGACATGCAATAATAAATGTTGAAAAGAAAATGTTGATAGAACACTTATCCAGAGCAGCTGGTCTAATGCAGCAATTATCAACCTTTCTTCTGAATCTGATAGACTTGTAGCTCAACTGTTTTCAAACAGCCCCAGATATAAGCATAAACAGTAGATAAACATGCATTACTAATGGGTTAGCAACCCTGGTAGAGGTTACCATCCCTAGTTTGGGATGTTGGCTTCAAGAGCTTTCATTTCAGGTGTTAGGTGGATGGAGTGGGCTGAGAGGTAACAGTAAGATAATCCTGACAAACATAGTAAGCACAACAGTTACAATTACCAGCCACCCACCTATTGCTTTATAGATTTTGAGTGATTAATATTTGTACACCTTTCTGTGATGTTGTCTCTTCTGATCAAGTTACATGATCTTTTAAATCTTTTAAATCTGTGACTCACCTATCACAGTGCCTGACACCTTAGTAGCTAACAGTAATGCACCCAAGGCACTCTTTGAAAAGCCCTGGGGCAGAGTTGTAATAAACAGACTGCTCACAATGAGTGAGTTTGTGGCAGGGCTGTTCATGTGATTTCTGTGAGTCAAGGCATTTCTCTGCTCTTCATCTCAAGTTTGTGGACTTGGGTTGCTGCTGCATACCCTTTAGGCTCATACAGAGCCCGTGCACCTGACAGCTGTGACACGCCTTGTCTTCTTCATGCAGGGTTCTGGAGGCTTACTTGGAAAACCTTTCATTGAAGGCCCATCCTTTGGAAATCCTAGCATGCTAAACTGCATTTTATTCCTGGGAGAGGTAACAGTCCCTTCATTCAAAACTCTCTCCTCCCTTCCCCCCCCCCCCCCCCCCCCCCAAAAAAAAAGTAGTTTCTCATTAGGAAATTTAGTAGAATTGAGGCTCCTAAGCCAACAAATTACCTGTAGCACCTGAACATGAGGTAGAACTTCTTTACTGTGAGGATGATTGAGCACTGGAATTGGTTGTCCAGAGTGGCTGTGGAGTCTGCTTCCCTGCAGATATTCAAGAGCTGTCTGGACACAATCCTGAGCAATGTGCTCTAGGAAACCCCAGTTGAGCAGGAAGGTTGGACTAGATGACCTCTGGTGGTGCCTTCCAACCTCAGCCGTTCTGTGATTCTGTAAACTGCTTTTGGAAAATCACCCTGCAAACACAATTTGCAGCTAAACTTCTTATTGAAGCTTTTCTATCAGGGTGGGAAGAAGAAAAATAGCATTAATTTGGTCAGGCATGGGGAAAGAGCAGCATCTGAGCTAGTAGAAAAGGCATTCACCCAGGAGAAAGAAAGCTAGTCTGCAAGGCTCTGCTTCAAAGAACAATTTTCCTAAATTATATTGCATACATCTGGGAGAGGAGATCCCTTTCTCCAAGGTGAACGTCCCAGCCAGAAAGCTGTAGACTTGTACTCAACTCTATGATTTTTTTTCTGACATCTTTCTCAAGGGATATTTAATTATATCTGTGCAAACTGGGACATTTTCAAGGCAAAGGATGAAAAATGTCCCTATCCATCCACAGATTTCCTTAAATTGTGAGGTTTGGGCATTCTCCTGATAGATGAGAGTTGTGGCTCCACTTTCCTTGGAAAGAAGGCGCATTTCCTTCATCTTCTGTGAATTTAACTGGATAACTTTCACTGAGTAACAAAAGTAATGAGACTATTTTTCCTGTCTTACAAAGCTTTGGTTGACTCAGTGGCAGTTTCTGGAACAGCATTGGGCACCTAACTGCAGAAAGAGCCTTAGGGCTGTGAATCCTGAGCAGTGGGAAGCAGCAGTTCTCAATCCAAGCTAAGGGACCTATGTTTAGGACACATATTTTACCTCCTGCACAGTGTGACCTTTGGGCAAGCTTAACTTTTTGATGCATGCTTAACCAATCCATCGTTTTTGGAGCTTAGGGCTGTCATTTGAGAACTTTGAATCCCATTAAGCTTCCACACACCTAAAGGTTAAGATTCATGAGGCTGTGATTCATCCTCTTCATTCTGGAGCTGTTATTAAGGGAAAAAGCTGTGGTTGGAAGGGATTGCTCCTCCAAACTTCTAGCAAATAGAACCTAAATAAAGCAAAGAGTCATCACCCAGACAGACAGATGCTGGGGAAAGTACTGAGGCAGATAATGTATGAGGCATATTTTGCATGTTCACCTGGTCTTCTTCAAGTACTCCCACACCCAGGGGACTACCTTAGCTGAATAAAACACAGTGTCAGTGGGATCTCTGCTGATTTTATACCCTTTTGAATTTCTCTTGGATAAAAACATTCCTGATGTGATAAGGAGCAGTTATTCAGTCCTGTCAGAATAGGTGCCATGCATCACTTGTTCTGAAAGCCAGCATTTGTGTTACATTAAAACCAATATAGCAATTGTCATATTTTATTTTAAAAGCACCTTTCCCAGATTGCTAGGTTCTAGTCTCAGGAGCATAATGCATACGTTACAACAGAGCGTGAAAATCTGACCACCTACTTGCATACACCTACTAGCATAGCAATCTGAGATTTCAGGTTATGCAACGGTTCATATGCACCACAGTGTTGAAACTGGCTTTGAACTGGAAAAGGATCAAATAAGTCAGTCTCATTTCTTCACAAAACCCCAGGCTCCTTGTGATGCTACTAGACTGTCTGAGTCACAGCTTCATATTTATAAACCCTTGCTAGTGTTTTCACACATTTCAGAATAAAAATAAATGTATTGTAAAGTCATTTGTTCAAGGAAATTCACCATCTCCAAAGCACATATTTTTGTAGTTATCAATTGAAATGAAATGTTGCAACAAAAGACTGGCAAGGTTTCTGCTTTTTCTAGGTTGCTGTGGGTTTTGTTGTTTGGGGATTTTTAACAGAAGGTTGGTCTATTCTTGGTTCCATTTTAAACTGAAGTGAAATTTTTCTGTTCAAAGAATATGTTGAGAAAGATACATTTTCAGCACTTAATAAAATTAAATTTAGAAACATTTTTTCTAAGATGTTTCAATCCTATGTAAAAATAAAAAATGTCCTGTCATTTTGTATTGCAAGTTTCATTTCTACAGTAACTACAATAGCATAAACCTGTGCTTCAGAGATGCTGCTGTTCCTTTTAACAAATGGCTGTAAAATCAATTTGTGTAAATTCTGAAATGTACTGGGAAAGAAACTATGGTTTATGAATATGAAGGTATGATTCAGCCAGCCTATTAGTATCACAAGGAGACTGAGGTTTTATGAAGAAACTGAATTGCTATTTCTTCAGCACTTTCAAAATTTAAAGAACAATGTGATTATCAATTGTTGGCTTTACTATTAAAAATGGGAATTAATACCTTGTGAAGTAAATGTATTCTGGAGTAATTGTATGAGAGAGTCCACAGGTAAGCTAAAAGCCTAATAGTGGAAGCCTCGAATTTCGTAATCTGAATAGTTTGTGGAGCTTGAACATTGCATCATCATCTGCAGTCCGCTTTTATGACACTTACCTGACTTGCAGAATTAGATCAGGGACATCTGATGAGTATAAGTTTGAGAGGGAGACAGAATTAAAGACCAAAGCACTTAAAATTTAGGTGCTATCGTACTTCACATTTAAGGACTTGATCCACACTTCCTTAGAATCTATGAGGACTCTATGATGCCTCTGAAGGAGAGACATCAGTCCTATGTCCTGTAGAAAAAACCCATAAAGACTCTTCTTCCTCTTTCTGTCTCTCAGTTGATCCTGAATTCCTGTCTGTCTTGTGTTCCTGCTGTAAGGATTAGTGGAGTATGTCCACTTCCCAAAAGACTACAGTTTGGTGGTCTGGACCTGTCTTGAATAACCAATAAACCCCTCGAGTCTTGCTGGCCTTCAACCACTTAGGCTAAGAAGAGAGGATTGGCAAATTTCTGCAAGATTTCTGTGGCCATTAAGAAGAAAAAAAAAAAAAATACCAATACTGTTCCAGGATAACAGTATTGTTTCAGTCACATTCAAATAGAAAGGAGAATCACAACTGCTGGTCCTGTCAGACTTTTTTCTACTTTCTTGAGTTCCCCCAAAGGACTTAGGCAAGGGAACATAGTTTGCAGACTATGGTTGGCTGTAGGAATGAATGACATGCCAAAGTGTTAATTAACTTGGGGATGAGATCTGCTAGTACAGTAGTTCTGAGTAGTGCATTAGTCAACACCAGATACCTTGAAAACTAAAATAACAAGCTGCCGAGGGAGTTTTGACATGCCTCGGGTTAAACAGAAGCTTATAAAAGATTTTCAAGATTACACTTCTCTGTTTAGGTACCTAAATCCCATGTTGGGCATCAAAGCCCTTTTTGGATTTGGCTGTAGGTATTTTCATTCACTGGGAGATAGTATGCAGTCCTTAAGATACAGCAGCTCATGTGTTTGAATTTTAGTAGCTAATTCTCATTGAAATCATCATCTGATCTGACTGTATTGATAGAAAACATGCTTCAGGCAGTACCATAACATTCACAACCAGTGAGCTTCACAGACACCAAACATTACACCCAGATAAATCTCAAGTATTTAGTGTGTACAGTAAGTAGCTGACTTAATTTCTCAACTGCCATAGATTTATTCATTATAAGGATATTATTGAAAATCATTTTGAATTATTTATGAAGCTCATATAGATTCAGTGTAATGTTGATAAAATGTTGTTAACTTCCTGCAGAGAGTAGATGTGGCCCCAACTTTTTGCAAGCAGAATTAGTTATTTTCTTTTAACACACAAAAAAAAAATCTCAGCACAGAAGACTTCTGTGTGTTTTTAGCTACTCAGTAGAGAATGACTGCCAAAATCTGAATGGCTATCACTCCCACTCTGCTTAACTGACCTTCTGAGAAATCATTCCTGCTCTAGCAATTGTGCTTTTTTGGGTTTGTTTGTTGGTCAGTTATTGTGCTAGCATCTCTATGCAAAGCCTTAAAGACACTCCCAAGTCACCAAAAACTTTCAGTTATAGCTTAATAAATATAAACGTTTCTTAAACTGCCAATACTTCCAAAAATAATCCCCAGCCAAACACATATGCTTGTATCTCCAGTTGCGTTTGTTCCATGAATGTTTTCTGTGGAAAATCCATTCAACCAGCAGGTTGAGCAAAAGAGGTTTATCTGCCTGCTAACTCACACTGTCTGAAAGGCCAAGTTCAAAATGGCACTTTGAGTGATGTGCTCAGGTTGAAACCTGCTCCCAGCTTTTGAGCACCCTACTCATCTTCTATCTGCATCTTAACAAATGTGAAAGTGGCTCCTGAGTGAGTACAGCTAAATCTGGCCATGCTCACATATTTTCTGCATCAGAGCCTGAGGCTATTAACCAAAGCGCCAGGAACAGTGGGATTTACTTTCTGAACTGATCATGCATAAGACCAAGGAGTTGCTGTCCACTGACAGTGTCATGGTACTGAGTGCCAAATTTTAACACCAGCTCTGAAACAAAATAATTAGGGGCTCCCAGGACCTGGGGGGATGCACGTGGGGCCCTACAACTTTCTGCTGGGATATTGCTGTTGATTTCTGAATTTTCTAATTGCCTAATTAAGCCAGAAGGAGTACCTGTGCCAGGCTGTGCTGTTTAACATATGCTGTATAACAGTGCTAATTTATTTAATTTAAATATAGAGTATTTTATAGAAAATATCCAATATAAGCCTTAACCTTATCTTCCAGCACTTTGTTTTAGTTCTAGTATTGCTTCCCAAATTGAAGAGCTAATTATCTTCCCTGCATAGCCATTACAGATTCTGTTCAGCTTGCCAGGAACCTTGTTTTTTATAAACTAAAATAAATTAGCTGCTGGAATCCTTTGCTCTCAGATTTTTAAATCATCATCACAGTTCTCAGGAGCCCTTCTAATTCCCCAGTGACACCCTTGCACTAACAAAGAATTCCAACAGAGACCCAATGGCATGGTGTTTTCACCTAACTAATTTGCCTCCTTATCCACGTTCCTGCTTTTACTAATAAGCACACTGGGCTTTGTTGGACAAAATATTGGTAATTTCTGATCATGTCATTCTCCAACAGAGACTCTTCCTCAGTCCTGTTTCCATTCAGTGGTTATCAGTCTAGAGTCCCACATACTGCCTGGGAGTTTATGATCTTCATTCTGAGGACAAAGTTCAAAGAAATCTGGATCACTCAATTGCAGGCAGCTGTTCATAATGTATCCAAACTGTAATAACACAGGACATGTTTTATTTTGCTTTACTTAAAATCCTAGAATCATACAATGGTTAGGGGTGGAAAATACCATAAGATCATCTAGTTCCAACCCCCTGCCATAGGCAGGGATGCCTCACACTAGACCATGTCACCCAATGCTCTGCCCAACCTGGCCTTGAACACTGCCAGGGATGGAGAATTTGCCACCTCTTTGGGCAACCTGTTCCAGTGCTTCAGCACCCTCACAGTAGAGAACTTCTTCCTTATATCTAACCTGAAGTTCCCCTGTTTAATTTTAAACCCATTACCACTTGTCCTATCACTATAGTCCCTGATGAAGAGCCCCTCTCCAGCATCCTTATAGGATATTGGAAAGATATAGGAAACTCCTTCAGATACTGGAAGGCTGCTATGAGATCTCCATGCAGCCTTCTCTAGGCTAAATAACTCTTAGCCTATCTTCATCTGGGAAGTGCTACAGCCCCCTTATTATCCTTGTGGCCATCCCCTGGACTCGCTCCTCCAACTTGCTCCAACTTGCAGGGAAGATGAATGATGGTACTGATTTAACTTTTTATTTGCATTCCCATATCAATAATGTTTAATTTGCCAGGAATATTGTTTTACGTTCTCATCCTTCTAACTTATAGGTTAATGATGTCATCAAAAGCCACCCAACCCAAAAGAAATAATACTGTAGAGCCAACCATTTTTCTGTCATTTGTTTTAAGAATAAGATGTCTTTTATTGACCACTCATACTATACATGCTATTGCAAAACGTATAATTTTGAAGGTAAAGCTGACTAGGTATGACTACTCTACTTTCTCTCTGTTGTATCAGCTATATAAGTATACATGTATATGATCACAATGAGCTGGGATAAAGTGATTCATCCCTGAAAACTGCAATTAAGGAAACTGAAACTGTCAATAGAGAAATCAACACTTGTTTGTTATTCATGTTTGTATTATTAAAATTCATTTTAACAGTGCAACTTACAAGAAAGAGCTGTACACATGCATAGAATACTTCACCATTACAGCTACACATCTTTCCAACCAACCATAAGCACCTTTTACATATATTGGTAGTTCTTTCTAACTCAAGACACTTTTAAAGTTTAAGACACCAGTGGTAGATTGTTCTTGGTGATCATTTCAACCCGAATGGAACGCAAATGTCTCAGGCACCTGCTTGGTCATAATGCGCTTAATCACAACACCAAAACAGCCTCTCTTTGCTTGTACCTTAACTTCATAAGCACCATCATCTACCAACTAGGCAGGTCTGACTTCTCTGTGTGTGCCAAGGTATCTGTTAAAGCAGAGTCTCCTGAAACTGAATAATGTCACCTTATTATTGCTTGTTGCATTGCTTGTTGCATTGCTTGTCTTATCATCAGTTGCCATTGCCTCAAAAGCAGAGCCAAAGAACACCCTACAAAAACCAGCAAACCTGGCACTATTTCTTTTGGGAAAGAAAAGACAGTGGTTCATATTTAATCATAGTTTATTATCTGTCTACTGAAGGTTTTGTATTCTCCTGTCATTGCAGCACCTGAGTGTTTTACACATAAAAGGCTTTGGCAATAGTTTAATTCCCAGAGGACCATATGGACCTTCTGGCTCTGCTCCCTGCTATTATATTCAATAGCCAGGATTTCCAAAGGGCCTGTGGGCTTAGGTGCTTTACTGTCACTGAAACCGAATGTAATTTTTTGCACTCCAGTCCTTTAGGCTGTTTTGAAAGTCCCTTCCCTTACCCTTTCCAGCAAAGAGAAAAACTGTGACAAACAGACGGTGTGCAGCACAGAAAATATTAGTGGCTGAGGATTTTCCTGTGTACCTCTATCAGCTTTTGCCCTGAAATTTTCCTCCACCCTTCCTATTCTTGTGCCTGTGGAGGGGGTGTGGTAAGAGAAATTAAATTTGTTCCTTCTCCACAAATGGGAAAGTAATGCTCATTCCTAAGGCTTTACCCAAGGGAGGTGCTGCTTGCACCTGAAAAGGGGGCCATTGCCCCCATGCACATCCTTTGAATGACTCTAGACCCACCCTAGACTACAGAGTTAGGAAGAGAAAGGGTAGCAAGTCCCTAACAAGCAATTTTAGGCTATCTATCTGTTGCCAGTGGCAGATTTTGGGCACACATAAGCAAACGGTTTAACAGCATATAACAGCACTGCACAACACATCAGGAGAGGAACAAACCATATTCCATTTAAGCTGCAGGGGGATATGTCGATAAGAAGAATGTAATTACCAGAGCAGGAATTTAGTCAAGATGCTAATACTCTTAATCTTGCCAAAAAAAAAAAAAAAATCCCCTTGCACCCTCAAGGGATATTGATGAACAGAAGTGGTTAAAACCTCAAGTTTTATGTCTTGTTTGAAAGATCAACACAGTTGTTCTGGACTAGACAGTGTAAAACTTTCCATAAAACAAAATGACAAACAAATCGTTATTTGATTTTATATCCACAAGGAGCAATAAACAGAGAGGCCTCACAGCTTCTGCAGCGCCTGAGCTATTCTAACAATTTCAGAACTGTAGCATGTAAGTAGTAAAACATCTGTTCAGTGTGGAGGGTTGTATATATTCTTTGCCGTTGTTTTTGTCATCTCTGTCTGATAAATAGTTTTGGGGCTCCCACTGTATAGAAATGGCTAAATGGAGAGTTTACTTTTTCAATGTCTTGTTTGACTCTTAAAAGTGCAACTATCACGTCTTTGGGCTCGTTTCCACTACTTGCTCTCAATATTTTTTAACTGTTTGAAAAGCTTTTTATGTCAAAATATTACAGTCAATTTTATAGGTAATAGGTACCAGATGCCATGACTCTACCGTATTCCTAAAATTTTTGACATGATGTTTCAAGAGTTACTATGATTATCTACATAGGCAAACCCTGAAGTGGTATGCAAACTGAAGAATCCTACATTGTAGGGCTGGAGAGCAGATTCAAGGTTCTTGGTTGACCATATTATACAAATACAAGCCAAGCTTTCAAAAATCCAGATTTGGAACAGGGAATGTTATCAGAGCTGCCCAAGGTCTTCCTACCTGACTGACTTCAGTTTCTCTGAAAAGGGGTATTTTAGGTTGGCCATAGGTTTCATAGCAGTCTAGAGTTTGTGCTTTGGTGACTACAGAACCTAAGTCTATGTGACATTTATTTATGGTATAAATGTATTTGGTTAGTGTCACCTATTGACGCTACTGAAAAATGTCTCCACTAGACTAACATAATCTCACTCCTAATCCAGATTTTCTGCTTCATATTGAAACAATTACGTTTTCAAATGCCAAACTATACTATGCAGATTAGTAAAGAGGGAGACCTTATATTAAGGATTGTTTAACTTTCAAGAGAGGAAGCTCAGCATTTTAATGAATCAATGAGTTTTCCTCTCTTTTCTTATTCAGATCTCATTTTACATTCACAGCAAATCGAAAATGAAAATGGAGAGAAAGAAAACCTTATTTTTTAGTCTCAAAAAGAACTTTCTACGTAGAAAAGGTGAAATAGTCAATTCCTTTCCAAGAGTCTTTATTGTCCTACCAAAAACCTCTCAAAAGTAAAACAAAATTCAACAGCCTGAAGGAGGAAAGTGCATGCAGAAGGGTTGCCATAGTTGCCACAGTTGCCACATAGATTTCTTTTTCACAGTGCTCTAGTACTAACAACACAGTTTGCATGGCTATAAAGAATAATACTACATGCTGTAGCAGACTTCCTTGCTTCTGCAACAGGCACTAGTGACATACGTTATGTCACTTGAGACAGATGAATTAAACTTACGTTGCTATTTGGAAGTTGTTCACATCTATCTGAATTGTTTACAGAAGGGAAAAAACTTCTTGCAATAAATTTGTGGAGCAATATACTGCTATATAGGATAGAGAGGATCTGTCTTACTTTCTCCTCTAGAATATGAAAATATATAGTTCGGCTGTTTATAAAATCTCAGGCTCTCTTCCCTCAGGATACGCATTGCCTTGCCCATGTTGCTGTTTGTTATTTATTAATTGCAATTTCCCAACAAGGGCATTATTTAACAGTGTGGGAGCAAGTTGTCAATATAAGATTGACCTGTGACTTGCAGGGGTGAAAAGCTAATGAAGTCAGCAGGAGTAACCAGGATGAGAGGGGGTTTTAAAAACTCTCACGCTTTTAAAATCCTCTCTGAGTAAAATTAATTCACTGACTCTTTTCACCTCTGCAAGCTACAGTGATGGCAAACAGATCACAGGTAAGAAGAGAAATATATTTCCAGACATTCTGAATTATTTTGTATACAGATCATGCATGTTTATGTAGTCCGGGCATACTGCAAGCATCATATTTCAGTGCATCTTGCACAGAGCCTCTCTCCAGTAGAAAACCTGAAGTCTTAGAGGCTCCTCTTGATATAGTTGCACTCAAATGTTTTTTTTTCTGTATTTTTCTTGGCAAAAAAAAAATATCTAATTTCAAAAGAAGTGGGACTAGAGTACATAGTGATGAGAGGATGTTGTTAGATCAATTTCAGTGAGAAGAGATTTTAGGATGGGAATGTTGTGAAGTAATTTCATTATCTTTTGGGAGTCTGACAGACTGCTAGAAGTGGTATTCAGGCTATAGGCAGACCCTCATGCTGCAGATGCTTCGGCTGAGCAAGAGAAGCATCTCTTACAATGTGGGAAAGGAGGAGAACTGGTACAACAGTTCAAATGTACAGAGCAGATGAGAACAACCACCAGTGGGACAAGACTTATTTAGCCTGAATATATATCCATCATGCCACTCACACTCTCTTCTAAAGAGATATCTATACTGCTCTGAGCAAAATATCAAGTTATTTTTCTTGGAAGCTAATTTCTCATCTCTCTCTTGTCCTCCAGCACCTTCCTAACACTATTTAAATACATTAGGCATCAGACTGTTAAAGTTACTGTGGAAATGGATCCCGTCAGAGTAATTGAAACAAAAGAAGTCAAGGACTTCCAGTAACTAGTCTGCTTATTTTTGAAGTTTAACATAGGATATTAAAAAAAAAAAAAAAAAAAAACACACAAAAAAAACCACCAAAAAAGTACACCCAGCACTAAAATATGAGGAAAGTCAGTTATCTTTTAAAAGGTAGTCAAAGGTACTAATCCTATTTTCATCATTTTGCGTAATCACCATGAACTAAATGGCCATTAGAGCACCTTTCTAACAGAAATTAATATGGGAAATAGCCACGCAAACCCATTTCTCCCCAGCCACAGTGAATGCTGAAAAGCAAAGTGAAAAAAAAAAATAGCTTAAATCCTGTTAGGACAATGATCCCTATACATTCAAGTCCAAGATGAATTCTTTCCCACAAGGGCATATAGTACATGATTTCAACCAACTTTTCAAGAGGAAAGAGAAAGACATTTTGAAGAAAAAGGAAAAAAAGTCCTGATTCCTTAAACCCAATAAACATATGCTTAACCTGTGCAATATTCAGCAAAGCAGAAGCATAAAATATAGATTTGATTTTCAGTCATCTGTTGATTAAGCTCTGATTTGCTGATTTGAAGAATTCTGCAGTATGCAGGCATGTGAAAAAGAAAAGCATGTTGAAGGTATAGCTGCTTAAAGGGCCAAGTTAAACAAGGGATAATTAGTCTTTTCATTCCACTTCAAAGCTTCCACTTGTGGGAAGGGGCTTGGCAGGTAAGCTTTGGTGTCTCATTTAACTTGACTTTTTCTAGCTCAACCCATTTCTAATGTGCCTAATTCTTCAAGATACTATAGGACAAATTTTGCTTACCAGCTTCAAAAAAGTCACACTGATACAACTGGGCCCAACCTCTTTATGAGGATGAGCCATTCTTTTTCTACTTGGATTTTATTGCTGGCATAAAATCTTTAAAATTGCAGACAGAGAGCAAGCTTTAAGGTACTGTAAGAAAAGAAAAAGGCACATGACCATATACTCTGCATCCTTTATCTCAATATCTAATAATAAACCCACAGGTAATAACATGGCCTGTGGAACCTTCTAGCTAGGTGCTTAATTAAAAAGCAAGATCAAAGGTCATTGCTTCATTTAGAATACAAATCTCTCCCTTTGAAACCATAAGGGAGAGGGCAGTGCTCAATAGCCTGAAATACAATGCTTTGGTTCATCGGTCCCATGCTAACCCTACCGCAAGGTCACCATAGCTAGAATGCACCAGGCATGTTCCCCTCCCTAATGCCTGTTTAAGGACAGCATCTTGCATTTGTGCTCTCTGAGCCTGGTCTCACAAGCTGCATACTGATACCAGCTGGAGGAAGGGCTGCAAGATCAGGGGAACACGATCAGCATCAGGATGTTACTTAGGGAAAGTGTAACTCCAGCACATGCAGTGTAGGGGTGGGCAAGTGTGCTTTGCAATAGAAGTTACCGCCATAGGTTTCAATAGAAAACACTCTCTTTCTTAGCCTTTTCCTATGCAACATAAAAGGGAAAGCCGGCCATGACACTGTTAAAATTTGAGTTTAACGACAGAGGCAGCACAGCTAGCATATTAAGTACAATAGCGGGCAGGATTTTATCAGGCACAGCTGAGAGATAAGACTAAGCTTGTCATGATGCTAAATAAAAATCTCTGTGCAGCCCAAACTCTGATCCTCATGCAAATTAGAGATTTCTATGAGAACACCTCAAACATGTTTGATAACTTGAATTCATCACAAGTTAATGATCTCATTTAACTTAGCCAAACCATAATATTGCACTAATACACAACCTAATACACACAAAATCAGAAAAGAAAAGAAACAAAAGAAATCAACTTTTTTTTTTTTTTTTTTCCTGTATGGTCTCTTCTGAACCTTCTACTTCACAGCAACTGCCCATTGATGTTGTCTCCTCAGGGAGAAACAAGTCATGGCACAAAGCTTGGTGATTAAAAGTACCCATAAAATCCTAAAGCAAATTGATCAGCTATAACCTTGATTACCTTTGCCACAATGTACCACAAAATCTAAATAAGTGTAGACCAACTTTGTTGATCTACAGAATCCTAACAATGTAGAACTGTTACAGAAGTAGATTTTGATAGCCAGGATTAATTTCCTACCATTGCTGACATTGCTTACAGTGGGAATTAAATAGCTTCACAGCAGACAGTTTGCTTCACGAGATTTTAGAGGAATAAGCCCTTGGTTTGGGATGAGGCTGTCAGATTTTCCAAGACTGTACATCTCAGTCAGCTTACCCCATGCCTCATTGTGCCACTTAAGGACAAGCGGTATTTGGCAGTGCTACATTAACAGTTGGACTTGGTGATCTTAAACATGTTTTCCAACCTAAAAGACTCTATGATTCTATCATTCTATGATTCATTGTGAAATAGCACCTCTTCCTGCCACATTACATCTGAGGAAGAAGCTAGAAAGAAGTACACTTTTTCCTGTATTTCCAGTTCTCTTCCCTTACCTAATAGGATTAATATTCAGCTCTTATTACAGTAGCAACCCAAGCCCAAGAGTTTGTGAAAATCTGACACAAAAACTCTAAATATTAATTTCTAACTGCACTGAATGAAACCTTTTTCCTTCTGAACACTAAAATAATTTTTTTAAGAATCACTTTCTATTGTATGACAAATCATGCCATTCTCTTGATTTTAACATATATCTCTTCTAGCACAGCATAAGGTTGGTTGGTGGCTGTCAATATTAGAAACAGCTATCACAATGCTAGTCTCTATTTCTTGCATTTCTGACAATTATTTTCTTTTTTATGCTCTCTCATCATTAAAATCAATATGTGGTGGCTTATATGCTGTTTTCATAAAAGTCATCTGAATAGTTAGGTGATGATGCCTTTAATTGCCTTCAACATCACTTTCTGTGGCTTGCATAGTTCTGGGCATGGATGTTTTATTTTAAGTAATAATTGAATTCACCAAGTAAAATTTGTGATTAATATAGTTGTGAATTATTCCAGAAGCACTAGACACTTGTGAATAATGGAAAAAATATATTTTCTGAATAATTTATTTGAAAGATATAAGAATTGAATATTAAATTATTCAACAAATATGATTCAACTGGCCTTTAGTCATTTTTGAGGTAGCTTGTGCTCCCTCTACTGGATGATTAGATGCTTCCAAAGGAACTTAAAAACTGTGGAGTCATGGTTTCAGAACTATTTTGTAAAAGATCTAAAAGTAATTATCTACAGGACAGTGGAATTTTTAATACTGATGCTTAAGCTCAGAAGGGCATTTCTTATTGGGCAACCATCTCGTAAAAGGCCAAGTTTTAGACCTAGTTACTTGGCAATGTAGGCTAAATTCAGAAAAATCAATGTGTTACACCTTAAGTACTATCTGACACCCAGTGACAAACTATGGCTTGATCAGTGTAGACAATGGCATAAGGCAATTGTGTAGTATTTATGCTAGTGATGATTGGTGACATTCATTGACCATGCAAATGTCTGGATGTGTGCAGCATCTCAGGCTTTGCAATCTTAATGCTGGTCAAAGTCTTCAATAAATAGTTCACTGTGTGAACATAATCTATTAAAATATTAATGATAGCAAGTGACAAGTAGATGTTGATGCCATCAGGCAGGGGATGGACACTGACACAACTCAGCATGCTCATTTGCATGATGCCCCGTAGACAAGGGCATCACCCTTGCCCCCACCCCAGCCCTGACCATGGTAGCAGGTTTGATGTGTGCCATACAGTAAGACAAAGGGGTTTCATTTGTTGTCCCAGTTAGGCTGCAGTAATCAAGCATGGGACTGTCTGGCAGGTACCCCACAGGGGCCAGATTATACCATTTGTTCTGTATTATCCCTTTTCCAGTTACTCAGCCATCCCTGGACCTCCTTTTCCCTGACCCAGCCTCCTTGCAAATGAACAGCTCATCCCCAATTACTTTTTCTTCATTGGTCCTACTTTTGTTATATCAGTACACAAATTTGGGATGGGGATGGAGGGGGTGGTTAATGGTCTCCTCATTCATCTCAGCCTTGCATGCTATTTCTGCTGTGCAGTGTTGTCCTTGCAAGCTACCACCCTCAAATGGCTCCCAACGCCCCCCTTTTAATTTGCCATGAAGTTCAGCCCACCCTCATGTAACTCTTATAAAATCCAAGCATTCTTCACAGTGTTAACCGCAACCTTTGCCATCCTCTTACATTGTTATCTGTCACATCCACTAGTTTCCTAAGCCATGTACAGTAGTTCTCCACATCCTCTGTGGTTAGCTTAACCCCAGCCCAGGGCACTGCTGGCAGCCTAGTCATGGTAATGATAATAATAAAACCTTATGATCTGCTCATTCTTCTTCCCCAGTACACGATGCTCATCTTTTCTTGGCTGGCCCTTCAGATCTTTTGATTTCAGACTGCCAAGGGTTCCAGGTCTTTTCAGCAGACTTTATCAGGCTCCACCAAGATCTCTCTCAAAGGCTAGCTAGAGAATGGAGAAGCCTTGTAAAGCTTCTGATGAGCCTGATCAAACACATATTACAGGGTAGTCTTTCCATTTTCCTTTTCTCTAAACTTCAGTCATGACCCTTGAGAGTCATTTATCCTAGCAAAAGCAAATTGAATGTAATTCTTAACTTACATTGAAATCAGTATAACTTCAGTGAAGTCAGTGAAGTGAAATCTGAATACAGCTAGAATAAATGAAAAAAAAAAAGATAAAAAAGTCAAGCCTGCTTTGTGGGACAGCAAAGCAAGAAATCCATAATTGCTAACATTAGAATCGGTTCTTCTAGGTGATGAACATCAAACAACCAGCTATATTCAAAATCTATTCACTTGCATGTTATTCTCTTCACCCCGTATGCCAATAAAATAGCATCATGCTACCAATCACACTGCTATCAGCAGTCTTTAGATTACAGCTTTTATTGTGAGAGAATGGATGGCATCCCTTTGGAGAAATAAAGAGAACAGGAAATATATTCATGGCTTCATAAGCAGAAATTCAGAGTGGAAATCTTGAATTAATTTACTTAGTTCAGATGTAGGATTGTATAAATGTTTGTAATTATTTCTAGTGTAAGAATGAAGAAAGATTCATATAAAGAGAATTTGTCAGAATACTCATCACATTTCCATTATATAGGAAAAATGTGACTTGGGATCCATTAAATACAGAAGAGTGAACAGCTAACTCACTTCCTGATAGTTATATCAAGATTAATTAGATTAATATGGCAGTACAGTACATACAGAAGTGGTATAGATTTATTTATAATCACTCTAAAAATGCTGCTGAATAGATACTTTTGGCAAATAGCAAAGAATATGAGACAAAATTAAGTGGCATAAGTTTTTACTAGCAAAATGATGCTTTTTTTGTAACTAGTATAAATATTCTCATCAATATTAAGGTTCTGGAACTCCAGCATTGCTAAAACAATCCACTTTTTAATTTAATAGCATCATTCTTGTTGTTCCTGCCTCGATAAGTACATTAGTATCACTAAAACTCCTAGCCATTATTTCATTTAGCTCTATAACTGGGAAAATCTTGAGTGTGCAGGTATTTGTAGATACGCAGGCAGTTGCTTTCTTCAAATAATCTGTCTCTACAAACATAAGGGCATGTAAGACTGAAAATGATAACTCCTTTTTCTTATTCATTTGATGTCTATTAGAAGAAGGACACTCATACTGGGATAGGGAGTTCTGCGATCTACAGACCCAGTACAAAACCAGAACCAAACACCTTCAGAAATTATTGGAGAGTACATGTATGGCACTTGCACTCCTGTCCAATGGGGCCAGGATGTGTTGGAAAGACTGTGTATAGCACACTTAGCTCTGCGCATGAGAACTATTATCACATTTGAGATCTATTGCAGCTTTGGTGCACAAACAGGTCACCAACCTGCCCCACGTTCATTGAGTCCATCACATCTTAAATGGCATGAAACTACCAGGTTGGGTTGCCTTACCAGCAGTCAATAAGACAGGAATAAAGCCATGTCAGCCAGTTAGAGATATGCCAGGTGGCAGGCTTTACACTGTGGTAGAAATTTGACAGATAGGAAAATGCACCAGAGACAGAACAAATCCACCACATGGAGCATTTTCCAAGCAGGTACGGGAAATGAATTCATGCACTCTGAATCCCATGGGAATGCCTTAACTAGAAGACCGTTCTTCAGCTTGAAAACAGAGATCATGTTGGGAAAACATGGTGTGGAAAATCCGAAGGTGTAGGAATCTGCAGAAAAGACGCAATATGAATAATGTTTCATTTATTTTCTTCAGGCTCACACCCACATCTTGCTGAAGTATCTGAATTTCAGGAAACAAAAATATTTAAGGAATGACATTTCCAAATCTGGTTTAAAACTGAAAATTCATATTAAAAGGCATCTTGTTATAGGTTGAGAGACAGTAGGTTTCGTATTTGTAAGAAACAGAGAAGAATTCACAGCACAAGCCAGTTTTTTTTAGGACTGAAATAGAAGCCAACACGACCCTTAGGTTATCATGTATTCAACAGCACTTTTTTAGAAGACTGCTCTTTGTCTGAAAGCATCAACTGTTACTATGGTTGCTAAACACTGCAGCAAGACTTTTAAGTTTGCATGTGAATTGTCAAACCCTAATAATGTAGATTGAAATGCTATATGCCCCATGACTGCCTCAGACTGTAGTTTTTTGGAGCATTTTACCTTTAACTGTTCATAGCCTTTCTCTGAATGAGGCTATTTTTTTGGCTGTGTTAGAAACACTGGTGACCTCTTCTTTCATAAGCTCATGTCTTTAGAGAAGACACTTGAAATTTGGCAGGAATGTGAGAAACAAGATTCACAGCTGCAGTGAATGTTAAAAGAAGCAGAACTTCAAACATGTAAAACACTGTATCATGTTACATACTTGAACATAACATCAAATTATTCTGTGCTTTGCCTTATTCTCTCCTCACCTTTGTTTGACAACTGCAAAATGCAGGTGACACTACTTACCTCTCAAAAGCATCACGAAAACAAGGGGATGTTTGTGAAAATCATAAGGTCTATACAGATAAGCTTCCCTAAAACAAAAACCATGAAAAATTAAGGACTCTGTATAAGAGGGTTTGGAAAATGTATGGTAAACAAAGTAGGAACCACCACAAAGAACAAAGATGAAAAAGTACTGAATATAGACTGTCTAAATGAGCCTCATCCTCTGTGTACTGAGGCACAGATTTAGGAGACACTGTTATGCAATGAAGACATGATAAAGATGTATCATCATAGTACTTAATATACGAGACAGGCAAATGAAGGTAATACAGCCTGCAAGAACTCTGAGAACAAAATAGCTGGCTCCTCTGATGGCAGGTGGAGTTCTTAGGCATAAAAATGTCAACTGCTATTACATATGGATATTACTTTCAGCTTCTCATCCAACCTTCACCAGCCTTTGATGTAAGTAGGAATCTTGATGTGAATATGAACATTTTTCTTGATTTCTTCTTCATAATAGATTAGTTCAATTCAGCTCCAACAACCCAAAATCTGTCTTCTGCTCCAATTTTCAGATCTTCCAGTCTTTTCTGAAAACTTTAATTTTGCAAGCCTAGTAGTGAGATAATTATGATCTCAATCCCTTCTTGAGCAATTTCAGTTTTTGCTTATTAGCCTTTACAGAAAGATTGCACAGCCCTATGAAAGGCCTTAAAAACATGTGACCTAAATCATAAATCATGTCGGCTTAGATACCTACCCATGTGCATGTGTGTGTAGTTTGTCATATGGAATAATGATAAGCATTAGGAATTAATGCTTATCATTAAAGTCTATTACTGTTGCTTTAATATCCTAAGTCTGAAGATTTAGGCATCACATCAGTTTCTCACCAGCTTCCTTGTAATCCTTTAATTACCCAGGTGTCTGCCAGTAAAATATGATGTCTGGCTTGCTGGCCATGTACATAGCTGTATCACCTGTGATACTGCAAAGCTTCAGAATATTCTCAGGCAGGAACCCCTCTGCTGCCTTATTTCTGCGTCATTCGTGGAGGACTGGGACCAATACAAACTAACAATGGGGATTTTTTGCTGTGAAGTCTGTCTTCACCCAGCGATGAGCACTCACAGAGGGTATGGGAAAGTCAGGTTTTCCAGAGCAGCAGAGCACTGTGCAATACACATTCATTCCTCCTGTCAGCATTTTCTACTGAAGACATGAGACTTTCTGGAAATCCTCATCTCAGGCAACTGCAAGCATGTCAACACCACACAGCAGAGTGTGACACAAAGTCAATGGCAACAGAAAAGCATTTATCCGAGAACATAACTTCTGCTTTTGGACTCAGCCCAGCTCATGTGAAGCACAGCCTGTGCATACAATGCTCAACTGCAGAGAACTATCTCAGGCATATCTGTTCTAACTGATTTATACTTAATTGCTCTCTCTTCTGATACTGTGTCAGCCATCAGGATGGCTTATGAGCATCAGGGAGTCCTGTGGTTCCTTAGAAACAGAGATGGTAATTTTTCTTACATTTTACATGGCCAGGCACACTTTAATACTGTATGAACCGGGTAAGTCTCTGACAGGTCTTTTTGTCTGCACATAGAAAATAAAATGTGCAAATATACGGAAAAGGTGCAATGTTTATATCATGAGAATATAAGATTTCATGTGAATATGAAACATCATGAGATTTCTCATGAGACGTTTTCATTGTAACCTTTCTGGTGTTCTTTTGACATTGCAGGGTGGGTATTTTGAAGTCATTTACGCTACTGCTTACTAAATAAACATCTGAAGCATTTTTTAGATTTAGGATAAACTATATCAAATTTTCTGACTTTTGCTATGAGGTTGCTTATACTAAGAGGCCCTGTGACTCAGTTAATCTTTGCAAAGGAACCATTATATCTGTAATAAAATGAGGAATGAGCACACTGCAGACAACACCTCTATTCAGAGAGTCTGGAGATGCAGAACAATTTCAGAGAACTGTAGCCATTAGCAAAAGCAGCAGATTACCTGTGACAGCTAACCAGATGTATGCACAATATCTTTGACAGTGTTTTCACAAAGAACAGCCAGCTAATTGTAAAAGAAGAAAACAAAATGGATTTTAGAGGAAAGCCAACCAGGACGAACACTTTGGGATGGTGAATATCCACATTGACGTTCCAGGCTACAGAAAATACATGGAAACTGCTCGCAGCTTCCTTTGTGGATATGGTCCTAACTGTGCTGTTAACCAGCTCTTGCTTGGGTCTTCTTGCACCGAAGGTACAAAGGAGACAGAAGGGAAAAGGTAAAGGTTTGAAGACCAATAGTCTGAGCTGCTACACACACCAGGAGACTGTTTCTCTACCCCACAGCAGCACCAGGGAAAGCAGCAAGGCAGCAATAAGGAGCACATAACCCTACATACCCAACAAGCTCCTTAAGCTGCAGCAGCTGATTACCGCAGTTGTTCTGGACCAGGGCCCTGAAAGGAATTTGTTTCCAGGCACCAGTCCCTGCTGCTAAATGCTGTCTGCACATGTCCCCTGAGAACAGCAATAGGAAACTGGGGCTGCCAACAACCTGGGGAAAGTACTAATAGTTCCTTTGCCCAGCTGAATACCACTATAGCTGCTTGTTAGGAGAGAAACGCCTAAATTTTGTTGCAACTACAATGACCCTCAGTGCCGCAGTGTGATGTTTACCATGGATGTGGAGCTCCTCAAAGCCTAAGGAAAACATTTTTACATTACTTGCAAAAGTAACTGTAACGTGTAGGGCTCTTTGGAGTCAAACCTAGAAAATGGATGGAGTATATATAACACATCATGATTTATAACCATTGTGGGTTATGCCTTTCTATAAGAGGTGGTAACAGGCCAAGGATACAGTTCAGACCTTTCTCCTTTACTCTGTACAAAGAAGTCAGCAGTCCTCTGACAACTACTTGCAGTAAATATAGTTAACAGCAGATACTAAAATGGTAAGCACAGAACCACAGATCATTCAGGTGCTTACATTAAAATAATTTCACCTCCACAGTTGCATAGGTCTGTATGCCTTCTCTATCAAGTATTACTTATGCCAGTTTATGAAGTATAGTTGTGCTTCATAACTCTGGCTGAATTTGTTGGGGTTTCATTTCTTTTTCCATTGTAACACCTGTATTCATGAATGTTTCAGCACTTCTGTCAGAGATCTGTGTAGCCCTATGAGACAATTATTACGTTACAAGTGTATAGGTGAATGTTGAAATGTGTAGGCCCTGGTCAAGCAGATTATAAGTGTCTGGGATGATTCAAGCTCTTAAATGTCTCATATGCATTTCTAAGAGGGACTTGGTTCCATTTCCTTGATGCTGTCCCCATAGGTTGAATTCTCCGGGCTAACCAGTCCAGATCTCTCAGTCCTTCCCTGCAGGGCAAGTACTTCTGCCCCCACCGTTGTGACTGTCTTCTGCTGGGCTTTCTCTGCTTCATCAATAACTTTCTTATATTGTGAGTGAGACAAAAGTAAGACTTAACTGTCAAAAGTGCCTATAATTGGGGTGCTGATCTTTCTGACCAAAGCAGTCAGAACCGGTGAAGTGGTCATGCCCTAAGTCAATGCTCAAACTTGCTCTCATTTTATTTACAAAATAAGATTTGAAAAATGACACTGTGGTTTTATCACCATAAAATGACCCTCGCCTGGAGTTTCTGTATGGTATCAGAAATGGAAACCAGAGCTGCCAGCCATGTATCACAGTGACAGCTTACAAAACCCTCAGTTCAGTAGTAACAGAAAGCTTTTCAAACATTTTTTGTCAATAAAATGCATCAAACACTTTCGCAATAAGCACCTGTGGGTTTCCTTGCATAGAATACTGCTTTTTATATGGAAATCAGCATTCTAATGGGTGGCCTGCTTGCTGAACTTCTGAACTTTGAAGTCAGTGAAAACAAGGGGGATGGAGGGGTGGGAAGTTACACGCACTGGACAGGCTTACCTCAGGGTAGTTTTGTTTTAGAAACCACTATCCCAGAAGTACATTAATTTGGTAGAAGGAACACACAAAGCCAACAGAGAAAAAATACATTTAAAATAGCTTTTACTCTCAGGTAACTCTTAGTGACAGTAGTAGAAAATTATGCAGCTCCTTGTTTGACCTTTCAAATGCCTCGACTTCAGCTCTGGGTTTGTCCTTTTTGCTTGCTTTTAATGAATATTCCAGAACATTATGCTTTTGTTGGTAGGAAAGTTTGCCAAATGAATAAATTTCACAGGTAAAAATTCAACTCCAGGAAGTCAATGGGGCCTCATTTTTGACTGTCCCAGATGCCTGAGAAGAGCAGATTGAAAGTCATGATCAGTTATTTGCACCTAAAACTTGCTTTGAAGAGTAATACTATCCAAGGAGAAAGAGAAATGGTATAATATGCCCCATGTGAGCAATAAAACCGGCTCCATCTTCAATGATAAAAACATATGAAACCCAGCTTACTAATAGTGTAATTCTGAACTGTACGTTTTGCAGACAGTAGTTATTATAGGCTGTATCCCCTTTAAGATGTCAAGGGTGAAGGTACCTTCACCTTTGCAGACCATTTGGTTTTCACATAGGAGCTGTGGTATTTTTTTTCAGAAGTATTTTTTTCTTAACCTTAAATTTTCTGTGGGTTGCTCTGTATTCTCTGGTTGCTTTGGTTTTGGTGGGTTTGATTTTGGAGACAAAGTAGAGTTTATTCTTTTTATGTCTTTCCTTCATTTTCATAGCAAGCATTTTAACATTTCCTTGGTTTATTGACATAACTTACTTTCTTGATCTTATTTTCTTCCAATATTGTTTCTGTTTATTTGGGATGTATTTTTCCTTTGGACCTTTTTTCCCCCTTCCAATTATATCTTTTTCTTTTATTATGTTTTTTTTTGCTTTGGCTTCGTCCCCTGCTAGTATGTTTGTTTTTCAGATTGTGCAACTTTAGGCTATGACTTCTATCAGCTGCTGGTACTGAGAGGAATGCTATACAATGGACAGGCCCTCCGGGACCACTGTTACAATGCACTGAGAATGCACCAAGGGCTCAAGCAGACCTAATCATATCACACAGTTTGACTGCAGTATTATTACCCCTGGAAGAAGGGCTGTTTTCTTTCTCCCACCACAGAGATGTAGGTAGTCAGCACTGAATGAGAAAAAATTTGAATGACATCAGACAATTGAAATATTTTCTAAATAATGGATCCACATCCTGACTATACAAACTAAGAATGTATTCCTGTTATTGCTGAACTCCTCAGGAGCTATATTGAGCCCTCAGAAAGGCCTTTTCACATGGGAACAGATGTGCAAAAGAAAGCATTTAAAGAAAATTAACTTTTTTTTTCCCCAGAGTTCTAGAGAATAGATGTAAAATGGCAGCATGGGAGCATATACCTTAGTAACTGCTCTAACTCAGAAATGTGCTTTATATAAATGCACTTAGAAGAACAGATGCTTATAAATATATGGGTTATGTCTTATCATTGTTTTAACATAGCCCAAGCTGAAACCCCTGCTTCTTTCTAGGAAAAAAATGTTAAGGGGGGGGAGGGGGGGAAGGGGTTCTTGGGAAAAGAATGTTATTTGTTTCATCTGGAAAGATTTTTTGGGGGGATGGTTTTCTCTTGGACCCCAACTGCACACCTGTTTGAACCCCAGCCTAAACAGAGGGACAAGACCCCATGCAAGAAGTAAGAAGGCACAGATGCCCTGTCAGCTGCAGCAGTGACAGGTGCTCCAGGCTACTGCTGTCCCCTGAGAAGAGGGGAGAGGAAGGTAACAGCCAGGCAGGGAGATGCTGGTAGGATGAGGGTAATGCTGATCAGAACATATTGTTACATAGAGTGGAATGATGGTCCAGTAGCTAATGCAGTAGTAGAGAAGTTAAGATAAGCAAGTTTTCAGTGCTCCATTACCCACCATTGCAGTGGTGCTGGGAAAACCACCGACTTCTGTGTTTTGACAATATTCATGTGCCTGACTGCTACCAATTTCAAGGGGAATGAAACACATCTATATTTTTCGATATCTGGAACTTAGTACCAAATCTTTCCACCTCTGGGACATGCACTGTCCCGTCTCCTCCTGAGTGCCCCTGGGGATGAATGTGTCAGGGACACATTATGGAGGTGTTCAGTGTGCAGCTGCTGAAGTTTGTGTTTAGCATCTTAGATGTCACATAGAAAGTAAAGCTATGTGTGTAATTCCTAGGCATGAGTGAGTAGGGAAATCCTTAAGCACCAGGCTCTCCGCAGACCCCTTCCCACACACCTAACAAATATCAATTGCCTTCATCAGAGGACTTCTGGGGTCTTCCGGAACTCCAAGTTACTTCATCTGCCTGCTATCAGCCACACCATCCCATAAGGGCTCCTGCATATAAGGAGCTAACCGGGCCAGGAGGACATGCCAGGGGCTGTCATTGTTGTCCCTGATATACCTTGAAACACAGCGTGCATGTAGACACCCCTGATAATCCAGCTATAGTTTGAAGGTCACTCACAGCAGAAACAATATAACTGGTTGGATCATTTGGCTTTGAAGCCACTCACACCCAAAAGCATAGGCTATGCAGCCAGGCAGTCTGAGGGAAAGACAGGTATTTTTGTCATTAATATATCCATGGACAACTGAAGTGCTACCCAACTCTTACTTTATCTGACTCCTGTCTCACAAATTTCATAGTTCCTGAGGAGAGATTGAAGGAGAGGAGCAGCCCTAACAAATTTTGTTACGAAAGCTCATCGTTGCTTGGGAAGCTTACCATTCAGTGTAGGATATGAGCGCTGTTAGTGGAGCTGATGGGACATAACCCACAAAAGACAAAAGAAGCACAGCAGAGCTCTGCAGAATGCTAAGAGGAGAGGTCAGGTTTGCATCCTTTCTGACACAGGAAGGGCAGTGATGGTCCATGAGTATTGCTCCAGCTGAGGGCTTGCGAGTTGGCAGGAGGGACAGTGTTATGGGATCAGGGACAGAGATCACCCCCAGGGAAATGGGCTGCTGCACTCAGGAAGGGACAGAGGAGCCATCCATGTTGTCTATATTGTTCTCTCCCCATCCCACAGAGATGATATTGTCATGGTGATTTGTGTGATTTACGTGAAATTGGGGGGAGGGGAGAGTTGTCACAAATTTAACACTTTGACATCATTATGGCTTTTGTAGGAGCAAGGAGGTTGTAAGGAAAAAGCACAACTCAGTTTTCAATGCAGTAGCTGTGGCAAACTGGGAAACAGTGAGACAGATAAAATTCATATGACAGATAAACATTTATTTCTATGAGAGAGTACAAAAGAATTTTCTTTGTAAACAAGATAATCTTAAAATGACCATGCTGCAGATCAAAGCTTAAAATAAATAGTAATAAAATTTAGAATTTATTTGTGAACATCCAAGTATTTTATACTTTTTCATAAACCCTGCAAGCACAAAAAAATGAGAGTTCATTCATTTTCCAAGCATTTTTATTATTGCTTCTCTAGAACACCTGGGTTATTTGCTCATTCAGTTTAAGACCTTTCATCATCTCTTTATCTAATCTCAGAACAGCATGGGATCCTACCTCCACTAATCTATTTTACATGTTTAGTAGAAGCTGATAGCAAGATAGGGGGAGGAGTTAAAGATCTGATTTTTATGAAAAGCAGTGATCAAAATGTTTGGTACACCATTTGGACTACAAAATGAAGGCTACAATTTAAAATGCTTCACAGGCTTTCTGTATACTGTTGTCTAGATAATGTCTACCTAATAATGTACACTATCTCCTTGGCCACCAAGGTTGCAATTTGCCACATGGATGCTATTGTTCAGTTATTTCGGCAAGATCCTAGAATCACGAACTAACTACAAGACAAACCTGAATGGCATTTGTCACAAGCTCTTTCTCCAATATATGAGACTACATGTACAGATTTCTTTTTAAATGGATTTGGTTGCCTCTGGTTGTACAAAGAGATTGACTCCTATGAAGTGAGAAAGCTCTGGTGTATCACTTTGAAAGACTGACATGACAACATGACAGACATGGCTTCATATGAGCATGTTATTTATTAGATTATGAGAAAAGCTGAACAATATCTTGGTGAGCAGTAAGAGAGATCCCTGGGAGCATGCCACAGGAGTGATGCACAGCCGCTCTAGGAGATATTTTCCTTGCTCCTGGTAGTGTTGGTACATAACTTATCTCCTCTTTATGCATTTCTTTGTAATTTTTTATTTTGTCAGTCAAAGATTTCAAAAATCTGCTAGTGAAGATAGCTTGTCCCTTACATAGTGAAAAAAGGTCTAATGCAATAAAAGATAAAGACATTCTCAAGTCGGGTCCTCTTATTTAGAGGGAAGCTGGAACCCTATGGAAGGCATATATTTCATGTTAAAGACCAGGAGATAATTAATTCATAAGACTAATGATTTAGGTACCCAGCTGAGCAGAAAACAATTTAGTAATAAGATTAAAAGTACATGTTGCACAAAGTATGCTATAAATCCTACCTTTTTCTGGAACTGAAACCAGTAGCCCTTGCAGGTGTCTCCATTCCCATGGGATCCTAGTGCAGGGTTCTGCTGCCCTACTTGCTCCCCTACGCCTGCCTGGGGAAAGCCTTATCCCAGTCCTTGGCAGAACACAGTTCTGACCTTCTCATTTTAATTACCTGGCACCAGAGTACTCATGGCATTACGTTTTCTTCTAGATTGTGATTTTGGACATAGCACCTGAAGCCCATCTAGCAGCAGTTAGAGGCATATCTACACTGACATAAATATGCTGGTGCCGTCTAATTCAGTTAATTAACTGAAGCACTGTATCATCCTGATGTTGCTATGTTGCTTCTGGGTCCAGAGTTCACAGGCTTGCAGTTATTTAAGATCCCTGCATCTCATTCCACTGTGAAGGTGGGTATACTCTGTGTGTCTCATTAGTCTCAGCCAAAGATTTTGTTTCTGCAGTTTGCCTAAGTTAGTTTTTCTATTATTTATTTACCTCACTGCAGTGCACATCCTCATGACCATACATCCTCATTATTGCTCTGTCCTTTTATAAAACCTCCACCAAGTTTCCTCTGCTGCTTATAGATTGTATAAAGGACTCCTGAGTGTTGAATAACTGATCATCTGATTTCTGAACTTATTCTGAAGTGAGTAACTAACAGCAGAGCCACTTCTGTACATACCTAATGAAAGCGAGAGCCTTCCTCTGGGTCTCATCTGCACTCCCATATAGTTTACCCTTATTGCCATCACTGCGATTGAAATAGGATTTTACTGCAGTGACTCCAATACTGTCAAACTCACCACCACCACTGCTGTTGCCACCACCTTTGAATAACTAGAGTTAAGAAGTGCAGATGGGACCATTCACGACATTGTCCCTTATTTTCTCTGAACATTTTGTTATTCATTCTTATTTTCTGAATAATCTGTATGAGTAACATTTGAGCTATAGACTGCTCAGACACCATCCACTCGCTATCAATGTTCATTACTCCTGTTCTGTGACTTGGCTGCCTAAATTCCTGTTCTTTGATTTTTAAACAGAATAACAACAATAAGGGAATACGGCCATGAATTGTCACATAAAGCACATTTTCCTAAAGATCATTATTTCAAGACAAGTGCAGTTCAGGTACTTGAGAGGATCTGTGTTCCCCTCTCAAAGGACTTACACCCTCCTTCCCCCCCTCCCAGGGGAGCTTACATTGACAATCTCACCAGGTTTACTATTCAGTGGCGGTCTTTTTGCTTCCTTCGTACCTGAAGATATTTCCTGATGTGAGGCAGCTGAGGAATTATTATGGTTATATATTAGCAGCATGCATGGAGCTCTGCAAAGCGAAGAAAAGCTTGTGTGCTCTCAAGCTCCTCTGTTTTTTTCTTCTCACTCCATTAACCTAATAAAAGATGTTGCCTCTCCTTATAAACTCTATTCACTTTCTGGGGAACAGAAGGAAGCCAGAGCATTTGCATATTGAACAGAATAGAAATTGTTGTGTGAAGCTCCCCAAAGAGCAGATGAAAATAGGAGCATTTATTTGCAGCTGCCAGTGAAACAGAGAGATACGAAACTTTGTTAGTACTTTGCTAGAAACTGGAAATCAGGGGGGAGCAAGAGCCCTGAGAGCTCTTCCTGACACAGGGCGAAGAAAAATGAAGGAACTAGTACATTTAGGCATTAGAGATCAGTGCTGGTCTACCAAAAACCCCAAAGAAAAGGAAATGACACTTTACTGGGAGTGGTGCTAAGCTGTCAGGAAGTGGTGGGGCTTCTGTTTTTACCCAATTCATTGCATTTCCAGTGAAGTAACATCAGAGTAGCAATGAGGATGTAGCCAAAACCATAAGCAGAAAACTAACTTACCACAATTAAATATCTGCATCAGATTCTGGGTTTGAAGGGGTTAAGAGGAAAAGTTTCCGGTTGAAGAGAAAAGGTCTCTGATTCCAGCCACCTAGAGCAAGAAGAAAACTAAGAGCGTGTGAAGAAGTAGCCCAGCAAAGCATAACTGGCAGTTGGAATTGATCTGGTTTGAAAATGTGTCTTCCCTGTGATGTGGCAAGATGTTGGGAAATGAGGAAAACAGAAGTTAGATATAAATTGAATGCTTCAAGAGACATGAATGTGCTATGACAAGCCAGGGACCATCATTTCTTTGTTGTGCAAAGCAGCACTTGCCCAAAGGAAGAGACATGAAGGGATGCAGTGCTGTGAAGCTTTTAGTCTGTGGCTGTGCACCACTGGAAGAGAGCTGCTTGTGTTGCTCACGCACTCCTTTCTCTTCTTCAGCCAACACTAAGGTCAGTGACTGCTCTTCAATTTTCATGCAGGTCAGTCACAAAATTGTCCCATCATTACCCTTCACTGCTGTGGGAACAGTGTCCCTGTGGTAACTGAGAAATGAATCACCATCTAAATTCATACATTGTGAGGTAGGTGACCAACTGTCCACACATTTCCCTGATTACATGCAATACAGGAAATTTAAGACATTTCCCACCTTGTTTTTGAGATATGTCAATCTATTCCTTGGAGAAAGGTTTATCTTTCTGCCTGGAAGAATAACATAAGTTTCAGCCAATTTCTACTCCAGACCAAAGGACCTTGTTTCTCTCAGGGATGTCTCAGCTGAAGCATATGGCATATTTCAGCTTGCATTTACCTAAATCTGATGGCACCTTTAGAGGTGCCAGAGTAAAGACTGTCTTAATATAGCTTCATATCATCATCTGAATGATCTTAAAAGAGAACTGTAGATACACAAGTCAAAGCTGAATGGAAAAGATGCTCGGTAAAATTCTCAATGATGTTGTCATGACAACAATGAAAGTCAGTAAATCTCCGGTTGAAATCATCTGTGATTTGAAGCGTCGCCTGAAAAAAATGGAAGCTGAATACTCTGACATGTGATGAGTTTGTAAGAGTGAAGTGTGTTGCCTTCCTGGAAGAGATTGTACCATATTTTAACAATTATATGTTGATATACTTGAAGATTACAAGTGGCAGGTGATGCATTGCTTCACAACTAAAGGACTCAAATCTCCAGCAATTAGGTTGAAATAAAGTAGTTCCTAAGTAGTCTAGAAACATCATCTCACATATAACCTGAAAGTTTTCACAGAGAACTTCCAATCTTGCCACTTACTGCACCATAAATAAAGGAATTATCCTAGCACTGAGTTGTTCAGAATTCTTCAAAATCAGTTTACACAAAAATGTAGAGGTTTTAAATGTCAAAAAAAAAAAAAAATTCAGGTTATTTAGCAATCTGATACCAGATAAACATGAAAGCGGAAAGTGATTTTAACTAGAACTCATTGACTTTCAATGAGAACTGTGCAGGAGACACGCATTCCACTGCACAAAAGATTTTGTGGTTTCCAATCTTGACTTGGTTCTAAATCTAAATTAAATGCAACAAAATACAAAAACACTGAAAAGTTGTCATTTCAGATTCATAAAACCATTTCTGTTTGCTTTTACCCATTTTTCCCCCCCTTGCATCAGTTATCCCTCTCCAGCATTTTTGGCTATGTCCATGTCAGTGATCCGTCTCAACCCCTGACCAGTCATTTTCTCTTCCTAATCTCTTTATTAAACTACTCACTCACCAATTCATTTATCACTCTTCTTATTCCACTGAGACCCCTTTTGTCAAAGCTTTTATAGGCCTTTACATGTCGGTCCATCACTGGCCCTCCAGCCTTACTCTCTGAAGCCTGGCAGCTGCCTCTGACACTGTCAGCTGCAGCCTTGTGCTTTCATTACTTTGCCTTGAATTCAAATTCCTGCCTTATAGCAAAAAAAAGTCCTCTGTGATTACACCAAGTTCTTCTTTCCTTCTCTTGCTGTCTATAACCAGTCTTTCCTTCGCAGACACAAACAGAATTGCCATGTCACATTGACTATTTCTCTAATAAAGCCCACTCTGTCCATCTTCACCAACAGGGCTGACTTACCTTTGTGTCCATCAATATATCTGTGACTCACCCTGTGGCATAGATTTCATGGCAGCAAAACGGAGGAGCTATACTGCAATACAGCACAAATTTCACTTGCAAGTTCCATAGTTTTCCAAAGACACATTTCATTTTAATGTTTTCAGTTGACAGTTTTCAGGGTATGGATGAGTGGAAGATTATACAGGGATAAACACCTCTTCAGTTTTCCTTGGAATATTCTGAGTACTGTGCTACAGCCAAGAGTCACAGTACAACACGCTTAGAACCTAAATTTGCAAAATAGAGAGAAAAATGAGTATAAAAAGAAGATACTTGCCTACAGTCACACAGCAGTTCTGTACCAGATTGCTTTACACCCTGACAGAGTCCTGAATTACTGACACAAGGAATATAACCCTGTATGCATAGATTAACATATTGTCCTACCTACTCTCTATAAAGTTAAGGAAAATAAAAACAAAGATTTTTAAGCTCCCACAATCCATTGCTGAGTACATAGCTCCTTCAGGGGTGGATTTGTAAAAATGCCCAGGCATCTAATGGTGCTGACAGGTTTCCAACTACATTTCTAAAGATGCCTTTATAAATTCTGTCATGCAGTTCTCTGTAGCATTTAGGGCCTATATTTATTTCCTTTGCTCTAGTCTTTCCTTCATTTCTGCCATGTTAATTTTGTATATTTATTTTTTGCAAAACCTTATGTGGCTCTTGAGAGCAAAGTAGTCTTATGACACTGAATAGGACTTTCAGGATCTCAGAAAATCTGGGAAGATACATGTCCATCGAGCTCTTCCCTATCAGCAGAAAGAAATCTGACCCCAGGAGAACAACACTGATGAATGTGAGGATGGTCTGAGGGTTGAGGTGTAAACTTCACTGATGTGGCAAGGCTCTAGAGCAATGAATTCCCTAAATTAGACTTGCAGGTGATCAAAACTGCTGAATGGGTCCTCAGTACACTCACTGTAGCAGGTTTGTACACAATTTTCTACCCCAGTGCATTATGTGCAGTTCTAAACCAAAGGCATTTTGGCTTCAGATTGTCAAAGCCCAGTACTGTACCTGTGACAACTATTTGTCCAGGTCTAGCTGCCTGGAACTGCTTGGCTCAAAGGAAGCATCTTGGCTTCCCACAGTACTGAGAGCCCAGTAGCTTTGAATAAAAGTGACTCTGATCTACTCGTTGCTGCTGTTAAGCTTTCTCGGGAACTCAGCAAGCCATAATACAGTGCAGCTGCCTAGCTTGCATGTCAGTGGTATCGTCAGGTTTATGCATTATACACAATGCTGGAAAAGGGTATGTCCCTTTGAAACCTTCAGATGAAAGCTTCTCCAGGAATGCAGGGAATGATGATGAGTATTCCTGTCCCCACCAGAGGTACTGCTTTCTTCCGAATCAGTACTGCGCTGGTTTGGTGATGTGCACATCGAAGAGGAAGGGCTGTGCTGTCTCCATGCTCACGGCTATCATTACATCTGGCTGTGGATAGCAGGAGGAAACAGCTTGCATTTGGGCTGTGTCAGGATCCTGTGAGCAGCCTAAATGCTCAGATCACCTCTTGCCTGTACAGAGAGGAAAAGATAAAGTAATTAACTCCAAGACGAAACCCATGCCATTGTCTTTGCAGTGGCATTGTTGGCAATGTATTTGTGAAGCTCATTTATAATAAGTAGCAGCAGTCTCCTTCTGTGTCCTGGCTGGGCACTTTAGCTGTGAGGACTGGATTAAAAAGTGTCATACAAGCCCTGCTGCCCACAGCATCAGTTGGTTTTGATGTAAATGAAACAGGAAGCCATTGCTCTCCATAGTGAGGTGATGTGCAGGGAAAGTGAGATCTGTGGAGACTGGATTCAATTGTGGGAACTTTGTGGGTGTTAAATGAACCTGCTTTGGAGGGCTGCCAAGGGAGGAGATGTAGGAAAATCTGATGAGAGATACCAGGCATGAAAGTTAATTGTGTTTCAGAGGTTGGAGAAAAAGCTAAAATTAAACCATTATCAAAGAAAAGCCTTGGACAGTTTGTTTTAAAACAGAGTTAATGGCTAGAGCCTGCAGAAAACCTAATTAAAAGGGAAAAGAAAACAAATGAGGTTTAGGACTGTGGCAGTGCATTCAGAAACAGTTTTATAAATGGATTTTCTTCTGCTCCCTGCTGTATTTCTGTGGCTAAAAGGCCATTATGGCAAAGCACGTTAGAAAGGGTTTGTAGCTAGGTAAGAGCAAGGTATTTTGCATGGGGCTGCAGCATGAAGCCCCATTGCTTATTTTGGTCATCAGAAAGGACAGGTAGAAAACAGACTTCTATCTCAGAGGTGATTCTGAAGCAAATATGTCACAGGAGAACAGCAAGATCTGGGCTGCAGACAAAAATCATAGAATCATAGAATCACAGAATAGTTAGGGTTGGAAAGGACCTTAAGATCATCAAGTTCCAACCCCCCTGCCGTGGGCAGGGACACCTCACGCTAAACCATGTCACCCAAGGCCTTGTCCAACCTGGTCTTGAACACCGCCAGGGATGGAGCATTCACAACCTCCCTGGGCAACCCATTCCAGTGCCTCACCACCCTAACAGGAAAGAATTTCCTTCTTATATCCAACCTAAACTTCCCCTGTTTAAGTTTTAACCCATTACCCCTTGTCCTATCACTACAGTCTCTAATGAAGAGTCCCTCTCCAGCATCCCTATAGGCCCTCTTCAGATACTGGAAGGCTGCTATGAGGTCTCCACTCTGACCACCCTGAGATTGGGTGTATGCACCATTCTTTTGCTAAGACCTATGCCTTTGGGTGAGAGTTATACCATTTAACTTAACTTGTCTGTACTCCAGATGTTAACATCTAAACTCATCACCATTACCTAGCCTTAGATCCAAATAAAAGAGAGAGACATTTTCAGAGTGTGATTCAGCTGAACTAGTCAGATACCTACTGTAGGATGACACGAATCATACTGTAAAAGTGTTTATGTCTACTGACTTATTAAAGGAATCTAGAGAAATAGCTTTAGTGTAACTATATTTACATTCTGTCAGATATAACACAACACTGTGAATCACCTGGAAGGGATATTTAGCATAGATTTGAACTAGTTTCTGTTCTGACTTCCTCAGAATACAAGCCCGAGAAAGAAGCAAGAATTTCTTTTCCTTACCACTGTGCTCTTCACTTTCTGTGCTCAGTGGGGGATGAAACAGTTTCCAACAAAAGTTAAGCAAAATTCGAGATTTCTTATGAGTTCTTTTGTTGCCTAGAAATAGTTCTCATCTTCAAACACGTCTGCCTTCCTGTCCTGGCCCTGCATAAGACTCACAATTCAAATTCAGCCTTATGCAATTGCCTAGGTCAGCTCTAAGCTCTTGCTCTATTTGTGATATTTGTATGGGAATTTTGCTGGCAGAAAAACTAGTTTAGCCTACCTGAAATTCACCTACTGACTGGTTTATAGACTTCCACAGAGAGAGGAGTTATAACTGGTTATCATAAAGGTTTCCCTTTTAAGTCATTCACTAGTATGCACAAGTTTAATTTTATCATCTCTGGAGTGGTCCTCCCTGTTCCAAGGAACATATTACAGCACCAGTGTCATTCACAGACAACTGTTTCATTAGCTGCCCTAAATCACCATGTATTACAAGTCATCCAGGGAGATGAAGATAAATGATGGATGTTTCTGGCTGTGCCATACCAGAGTGAAATAAGAAACAAAGGAATTAGATATCATGAATGACCAGCAGACCACCTAATATACTGACCTGTGTCTGATACTAGCTAGTATGAGCTGTTTCAAAATCAAGAGAAAGAAATCTTTTAACAGAAAACAATATAATTAAAGGTCAAGGGTTTTTATCTCCCACAGTTACTGGTTATTGCAGGTCTTGGGTCAGGAGACACTTATACCCTTGGTGCTCCTGTTCTAGCTTAAGGTTCCTATTCTTCTTCAGTTCTGTCTAGATTGTGCATTCAGAAATGTTTTCTAGGAATGAATTCCACCATTAAATTATTTAGTATAAGAAAATGTTCCCCTTTATCAGCTTTAAATGGGTTGCCTTCAGTTTCATTCCATGTCTCACAGTTCACATATTTTGAAGCAAGGATACACACATGTCCCCCCTTTGCCATTCATTGCTTTGTACACCTCCATCAGGGTCTGCCTATTAAGCTCTCTGCTAAAGTAATCCATCTCATTCTCATTACATTACCTCTCATAAATTCTTCCTGTGTCTAATAATTTTTATTGCTTGTTTCTAAGCTTCCTTCAATTTCTTCTGTATCTCAAGCTCACACATATTTCAGAGTATATAACGGTATTTTCTCAGTTATAGTATCAGCTGCCTTCCCATTACCAAGTGCTGTTGGCTCTTTCCATCCTGTAGAAGAAGGGGCTGAGCTGAAGACGATGACCCTCAGCAGGGCTCCCGATGTGATTGCAGCAAACTCTGGAGGAGGATGAATCGACAGAGTTGTTCTTAGCTTGTATCCCTCACTAGGCAGGAAAATGGGACCACAAGCAGGGACATACAAGCAGGGACATACAAGCAGGGAGTGTTGCTGGGCTGTAGCACAGGATTTAATATCTGTAAGCTTACACCCATAGGTACAAGGATGGGCTTTTATACCAACAAATACTTGATAAAAAAATTATTTTTAAAAAGTCAAATTCAGTGTAAAAAAGAACAAAAAACAATTTTTGTCAGAGCTAGCATATCTTCTAGTTGCAACGTTAAAGCAAGGCAAAGGCAGAAATATCCCATAACGGTTCTCAGATCTGTAGCACAGCAACTTTTCCTGCAGAATACAATAGCACTAAATACATCAGCCGACAAACTAGCTTAAATAAGCAATCAGGCAGAGCACAATTACAAACAAATATTTTCACCAAACTAGCATTATGGCATTTCATCTTGAGAATCTAAGGCGTTGTAAGCTTGTGATGTCAACTTGACTTTGAAACATTACAGTAGTGTTGCATTTAATCTTTTTAACTGTTCCTAATCCAAATATAAATTGTCTATACTAAAAACAGCATCAATAACATGGGCAGTAATGTAATAAAAATAACAGAGCATACAAATAGTTGCTTGAGAGCTGGCTGTGATAAAGTATGGACTGATGAATGACGATTTTTCTGATCTTTTTAGATGGTCATATATAAAATTATCCCTAGAGAAAATCTGAGGGAGGAAAAAAAGGATCACCAGTCTGGTTAGATCTAAATGTGCAGAAATGACTAGTATTTCAATTTCTTATACTCTTAGAAGTTAAGCATCCAAATACATGTGATGTGTTTGAAACTCATACGTAAGATATGATCATCCTTCTCTATCTCATAGCAGTGATGTGTGTATTGAAGCACCCAGGTATAAGACTGATGGAGCAAGCACCTCCACAAGCAGCTGTGTTCTCCTCCTCTTTTGTAGCAGCAGTGGCTCAGTAGGTCTTATCTGTGACTGGGCAGGCTCTGATGCAAACTCCCTGGGAGAATAATGATCCCTGTTCTCTCCAGGCTACTGGCCACAACATGATGCTCTGGTGGGAGACATTTACTGTTTATGGTGGGAATCTGACCAAGCCACCTCTGAACTCCAGGACTGAGCCGCTGGAAGAGCCTAGCAAGAAAGTCAAAGATGGTTTTGCTGTAGATTTCAGAGTAAGGATTGTCTCAGTCCTTTAGTTGGGCTGTAAACTAGGTCACATCAGGGGATGCAAGTCTGAAAAGCCACACAAGAGTTAATGCAGCTCAGTGCTCAGTTTCTGTAAGGGTTACAAAAATAATAAGTATTTTTTCTACCTTTGTGTTATTTGTCATGAAGAATTAAGCCACCTGGAATAATTAACTCACAAAGGCTGCCTGTGTAAGTGTTGGCAGGCAAGGCATGTTGAACTGGGAAAACTTCCATAGCAAACTTAATATTTGGAGAATATGAAGAATATTTGAAGAGAAGGTTTAAGTAGATTTGCATAAAGACAAACAAAAAAACCTGAGCAATCATGGAAATGTGGATGCTATAATCAGAAATATTTGCACTAAAGATGACATGAAATCTACAAGGAATAATTTATCAACTTTTTAATTTATGAACAGTTTATGTTTTTCTCTTTTTTTTTTTTTCCAGTAGATTGTTCTCTTTTTTCAGAGGGAAAAATGTTAAATCTAGTTGGGTTTTTTTTTCTTCCTTCCCCTAATCTGTTATTTTTCCTTTCAGTGCTTTGATGCCCTTTATGCCTGTTGGGTTTGCCTTGAATATATTGCATTGTTCACACATGGGAACCTCTCTTTTACATGGATACTTAGGCAAAGAACACCAGAAGGGCTGTAATACCAGCAGAAGGAGGAGCAGTGCAGAGGAGCACCAGGAAGCAGGGCAGACTCTGAGGCTTTCCATGGGACACAACAAAGTTTTAGAGTTAGGAATGTAGACTCCTCCTGACAGAGGAGTAGAAAATGGGAAAGAAGATCAATTCTAATGCCTTTTCTATGTCAAAGTAAAAAAGATCATCCATGTGGACAAAAAAGGAGCTCCACAAACAGGGAGCTGGGACGCACCTAGAGTAATATGGAAAGGGAAGGGCTCACATATTTGGACAAGGGGGCAGTTTTCATCTCTGGGGTTACAAAATGTCAGAAATCCACCCCCAGTTTATAAGCCAGGACTTCTTCTACAGAGAGCTCCTTCTTGCCAATCCTCCTTCCAAAAGGAAATTCTGGAGACTGCTATGACAACTTTTATTTTCTAGGCTGGCTTATTAATCTTCTGTGCTCCTTCCTGCCCATTTTGCTTTTTTTTCCGTTCCTCTCTGCACACTACATCCTCCCACATCTAACATGTAGGCATCTCTATATTATTAATGTATTTTACCAGGAGCCAGATTTTCATATCTCTTGCAAGTGTTTATGAGAACGTCTCTCCAATGATCTATGTTCACTCACTGTGAAAGTACAGTTTCAAATTTGCCCTTGAAATCTGAAACAATCAATGTTGGCAGCACTTATTCCTTCCTGTCAAATATTTTTCTTTTTCTAGACTCCATAAACAACTTAAGAATAATGTTTTATGACAGTGATGCTGCAGTCCAATAGGGCCTCCTTTGCTTCCTAATTTGTCTTACATTTTCTCAAATCAAAGGGTAAGAAATCTAATGCATACCAGTGGCAGCATCTAGCTCGACCATCTCATCACTGATAGGTTCTGTGATTAGTGCAGACAAGCAATGGAGAATTTGGACACAAGCTTCTAACATTTCTAGGTGAGGGCAGCTTCCAGTCCTTCTGTTACATAATATATCCACTAACTTATACAGCTCCTCATTCTGAGGAGTCCTCCTCAGAGACAGGTTAGGATTTGCTGGGTTTTATTAAGGTAACAGTATAGGCTGCTTCTGCATAGTTCACCTGAACCATAACATTTGCTCCCTGCAGTAGACATCAAACCAGTTTACCAGGAGGTAACTGTAATACCTCCACTTGCAACATTATCAGCCCATGACGACAAAAGCCATTTAAAGCATTTTAGTGTTCATGAAAGGTTCAAGATTAGTTATAAAAAACCTCAGATTAACTGTTGAACCGGTGCAACAGCATAGTCTGAATTTCCCTCAAACATCATTGGACAGACTAATTAAAATATTGAAAAATCAAGTAATTTTTCATATCCATTTAAATTTTACACCTTCCTGCAAAGAGGAACATAGCACACAACAGTGCTGTGGTTTACCACTATCTCTTTTATCTCAGTGAGGTTTGGTCAAAAATCAAAGCTTTGGGGTGTCTCTAAGTGCCCAAGAATTTAATGCCTCTGACATTACAGCAATTACTTAAAATAAAATCTTGTTCTCTGAACAGTTAGAGCCAAACAACTTAAAGAGTTTTTGCTCCAAGTCTAATTCAGACAATTATCAACCCAAAAGACCACAACCAATCCTCTGTCCAAAGCACCACATTTCTGAGGCTGCTTTTACTTCCTGCTTTTCTGCCTCCTTCCACCCCTACTTGAAGCTATACTCAGGGAAATAACTGACCTTTATGGTTGTGATCTGCTTTGAAGGTTTTTGTATAACTAATTAATTAACCATCAGGATTAATGGTATGAGGTAGAACCAGGTATTGTGAGAATCCTACAAGCTGTTCCCCATAGTTCCACCAAAGTAAGATTGACCCATATGCAGAAACCCTATTTTAGCTCTGAGTTTCTCATGAGTACAAGCTGTCAGCAAGCACACTTAATTGACCATATGATACATCTGGTTAGTGAAGTGGATAAATTGGTGTTACAAATGTCAGCCAGATTTGATGCTCCTTTTTCTGAGGACTGTGTCTGCAGGACTTTCTCCTTCACAGAGCCATTCAAACGGCTCATTTTTCTCACAGTTTGAAGTGGTTCCAGAAAAGTAGAGCATCCAGTTCTGCCAAGTCCTGAGGAAAATCAGCAGGAACTAATAGCTGGGGTACAGCTGACACAAGTGAACAAGGCAGGCAAGATGTTGCTCCACAGAAACCGACCATGCATAACAGGGAGAATGGTAAAATTACAAACATCACAGCAAGCCCTCATAGCATAGGGCTGGGTTTGGTCATTCTCCAGTCCTTCACCTTTTATGTAGTTGTATAGAGAAACCCAAGTAGGAGCTTAATTTAGTTTGCACTCGTGATAAAAAATTCATTTTAAAAGTTCCCTTTGGAAGACAGGAGTGCAACCTAACTACCTGTAATTTTTCTTCTTCAGATGATCAAGAGCTTAATCTGGTTTGGAGATGGTCCCTATCTTTCAGCAGTGGCATAACAAATACAAGAGAGTAACCTGAAGGGATGCTGAGGAACCAAAGTGAATACTATGGAGACAATCTTTGGCAGCTAGACTGTCTGCTGCTAGTCCTAATGCATTTAACTGCAGTGTAGAATACTCTGCTGCCCCTGACAAATATGCGTTAAGTGCCATTTTCAGTACATTATAGATTTTTAGACAGCTGATCACCCTTACTGTTGTGCCTGTTGCAGTTTCCTTTCCACTGCCTATCCTGAAAAGTTAAATATAGCCTTCTGAAATACAGCAGTCCCGGAAAAGGTTACCACTTGTTGGATCTGGTATGTGCTCTTATTCTCATCAATTCCTCATTCTTTTTGAACCTGACGTATAATCCCTCTTAAATGGGTCCCTTTATGCTGTAATTTGGAACTCTTCCACTTGATAATTTATGCTATCGTCACTAGTTAACATGATCACTAATCTCAGTAGCTTTTATCGAGCTTTTATCAGTGGTACTGCTTTGAGTTGTTTGTATTAATCATACTTAAGAGCAGTGACTGGGAGCGATGGTGTCTGTTAGCTCTGTGCCCAGCCGCTCCAGGGGGTGACCTTCTCTCCCATACAAAGCAGCGGCTAATGGAAAAGCACCTCCGCCTTTTCTTGTTTTCAGGTTCACACATCCTTGAACATATACTAGTTTAAAGTTTGTTTGACATCTTAGATCAGCTGAAGGTTGTAAGTAATTTAAAGTCATTCATCTAAGTCAGCACCTAAAATGAAAGCAGTAATGGTTTATTCCATAGGGAGTTACTTGTGAGCAGCTGAAAGTGTGTAACAGTCCATTGCACAGTGCAAAGCCAAGCTCAGTAGAAAGTAGATGAAAACCTATACAGAGTTTAAAGGGCATCAGCAATTATTCATTTTACCCCAGACAGTCAGTACAGAGGCCACTTGTCTTTTTATCAACGGTATCTGATAACATGAAGAAATTAATAATTTACAGAGGGCAGGCAGTACTTTTCCATTAGAAGCTGTGTGCAAAGGAAGAAAGAACTGCTGGCACAGGCCAGAATGCTCCATGCAAGGTCGTTCTGCCTCAGTGCTGCAAATGTGTTTCTTTTTAACCCTTTCATAATCAAGAAAAAACATAGCTCCAAATTGCATGCATATTTTACCTTTATTGAGTGCAGAAAATAGCCCACAGCCATGATGGACTTCATTCCCTGATATCCTCCAGTCTTGCAAGCTGTGCAGCTTTGGCTCTAGCATTTCCTTGAGTGAGAGATCTCATAGGAACCCTTGATGCTTTTGGGACAAGCTGAAGATCTTATATCCACTGTCACTCTGGAGCTGACACACCAAAACTCAACAGGTCACTCTGAGCAGAAGAACTGACAAAACGTGGTTTCACCCAAGATGTGCATCCTTTGCCCACCAGTCTTGCCCTCCTGCGCCATCCTTTCAGATGGCAGCTGCCTGTGTGCCTGCTCGTTGCCTGTCCAATGCATGCACATTAACTTGGGTGCTGCCAACCGGAATGCGCCATTGTTGTCTGTGACCTGCCTTACCCTCTTAGCTCAGATGCTGCCTCTTGTGTAACATCTGGGGTTGCAATTACCTATGAGCCTTCAGTGTCTCTCTCCTGTTCTGATGAGGGTTTCTGAGGGAGGGGAGAAAAACAGACAAGTAGACTCACAGCACAAGAGGAGAGGTTTGACATATTGTCCTAAGAAGCTAGGCTAAAATGGTAAAAAAGCTCACTCAGGCCATACACTAATGAAATATTACAGCTTCACACTTTACAGAGCAGGAAATTATAACATTATGAATCCTACAGAAACACTGTTCTCTGCTACATGGCCAGTATAGTCTTTGATTAGACCTGTTATACCTGTAGTCTATCATTCATCCATTCATGTTGTTAAGCACATACCATAAAATATAGTAGATGTGCAACAGAGCAAAAACATTTGAGTTTATATCATTTGTAGATTGAAAGACTAAATAAATGCTTAGAATATGCAGAACATATCAAAAATCCAGACACCTACTAAAACTGCAAGATACCCAGTTCTATGCTTACACATGATTTCTTCCTCTTCTTGATGAAAATGTCCTGAAAAGGAGATAGCAGGGGAGGAGACCTGAAGGATTGCCATGGATGGCATTTTTCAATTTGGTGTTTTCTTTATTTTGTTTACTTAAGCCCCATGTATTTCCAGAAGAGGTTTTGATGCAATTTTTTTTCAATAGCAGCATGAGAGCAACATCAGACAGCATGGAAAATCTGTGCTGAGATACTAGCACAAGTGGGACAGGATTTCATCAGGCTTAGTTAAAAACCTCCACTGATGCCATCAGAGCATTCTCAAAAGTGCAGCCATTTATAATTTTATAATTGGCCAATCAAGGTTGTGAGTTTTTTTTTCCTACCAGCTTAGTTATTGAAATGTATTTCATGATTCATGGAACACTCTGTATGTGTCAAGTTTTTTCCCTGATGATATATCAGGTTTCCTTGTAGGCTTGCTGTATATCCAGCTTCCTTTTTCACACTGTGGATAGAGAGAAGGAGGAGAATTATGAAGGTGCCAGGCACTGCTCCGAAGTTGAGACTGAACTGAAGTTTGTACTTACAGGCGGGATCCAGTTATTTTGCTATGAATAAAATCTACTGAATTATTCCTAAGATTACAGGACTTACTGAGTATGAAATGGATTTTCTGAGAATTTACAAGTAAATCCATTAATTAGTTTGAGTTAGAGTTAATTGAAAAGAGGTTCTTTTGCACCTTCTGTCAGACTTTTATTTATCCCTAATGAATTCTGTTATAAAATACAGACCCTTCATTATTCATATATCATCAGAATGCTTTGAAGCCTTTCCACAGGACATTTTCAAAGTAATTATTTTAGGAATTATGTCCCTTCTTGCTATAATTCATCAGAGCTGGGAGTTTCTAATTTATCAAGGAGAGAATGGAAAATTGTTGCTTGGAGGGGTCCTCTGAAGCACTCCTCTCCTCGGCTGCCACTGGCCGTTGCTCTTTCTTCAACAGTTCTCAGGAGGGAGAAAGGAAATTAATTGTCTATGAATCAGTTTGATCAAATGACAACTTAAATCCCTATAATGCCATAATCATACTGTTATTACAGTGTCACACCAGGACTAAGGCTGTCCAAACAGACAGACATTGTTTGGTATCTTAATATTACCGTATTTTTCTGAAGTTGAGAGTAGCCCTAAGTTTCTGGGATCTGTAATGTTTGTTTGAGAGATAATTCAACCTTCCTTATTGTATTTGGCCCTATCTGCAAGTGTTTACTCTTTTATTACCACAGGGTCTAGAAATTCACGTCCCAAATGCTACACAAAGAGAACAAAAAGATCTCCCACCACAATAAGTTTGCACTTTAATTACAAAAGATTAAATGAAGAATAGAAAACCAAAGGAAAATGTACAAAAATTCTTAGATAATTTTGGCCTGCAAATTGGCAGTGACCTCAGCCTGCTACTGGCCAGACCTGTGAGAAGTACTTTAAGCCTTGCAGTGAACAGTGAACTTCTAAGGAAGGATCTGAAAGAGTCCATGGGTTTCACTATGCAAATATCCTGGCGCAAGGAGCAACAGGGGAGAAAATACATGTGTGGTAGTTAAGAAATACGTAAAAGGTGCAGGGAGCTGGGTAGCTGGAGATGAGTGGCAATGTATTGATGCAATTTAAAGTACAAGAGGAAGACCAAGTGGTGGGAGGATGTCAGGTTAGAGAAGTAGCTTATGTTCACACCACAGGGAAAAGACTGGAAGGGGAGTGGCTGAGTTGCCATTAAAGAAAAATATCTTTGCTTCGCTTTTCTGAACTGATAAGAAAACAAGGGAAACACATTTTGCAGTAAGCAAGATGCAAGTATTGAGAATCCAGACAGAAGTTTTATCTCGGTGCACAGTAGAGGCTCTGTCACAAAGAGTACAGACTTAATTGTGGTTTTCTCTGTCAACATGCATGATTGCCATTAAAATACATTGCAGTGCAGTAACTGATACTTTGCTCATTCTCACATTAGATTCCTTTGTATAGGTATAAATGTTGATACTGTGATTGCCTGAGGCTATCTGAACAGCATGCATAGCATGCACATTGCAAATCACTGGTTTTCTGCCTGTGGCTGCAGAGCACTGGAGACCCATGAGACCAAGGGCAGGTGACCTTCATCACACACTGCACCCTGCTACATAGCATAGACACCAGCTCCGTTACAGCACTGGGGTTTCTTCTTCAAGCATCTTCTAAATCAAACACACCCACTGATACCAGGCTCTGCTGATGCACAATAAACCAAAAAGGAAAGGGAAAAAAAACCCTCACATTAAAAGCACTGGAACAAACACCCGTGGTCTGAGGCAGCCTGTCATCCAGTCAAATAAAGCCACAGATCTCAGCCATTGCTCCACATCCAGGCTTCCCTTCCAAAGGAATTTTGGAGACATTCTCCCTTTCATTCTGAATCTCTTTTTGTTGTTTTGGAATTGTAGGTCCTCCCATGGAACACAAACTGCAAATTTCAAAGCAGCTGTATTTAAACTCAGTCAAGAGTATAATGCAAACAACTTTTTTCAGTGAAAAAGAAATGATAGAAAATTAAAATACACACAGCCAGTGATTGTTAAAATAGTAGATCATCACATAAATTTGCATTAATTGCACAAAAGCTGAAAGTACTTCATTAAATACTCTCATAACACAGTAACCTCTTTAGAAAATTATTTCTGGGATAAGCATGTAAATAATTATATACTCTCTGTCCCATGTAGTTTTATCTGCCTAAGCAAAGGGGAACGAAGTGTTACAGCTCAACAGCACTCTGATTTTTTGAGCAATTGATTAGAAAGAACAAGCATTTTAATGATGTTCATCAAAAGTGCTGTACATACATGAATTGTATATTCAAGAATGTGAGGATTTGAATCCCTATGCTCAGTTCAGTATGGAAAAATCAAGTGTATAAATGATGTATTGTTAGAAATCAGCACTGAAGGTAAGCATTTGGGAGTAAATCTGATTAATTTCAATGTAAATTAGCAACGTGATATTGCTTGTAAGTATGAAGATGTAATTGGTCCATGCTGGTCCTTACTGAAATACTCATACTGACAGCTTTGTATTCTGTAAAGAAATGAAAGAGTTTATTTGAGCTGCAGTTTCAAATCAGTCTTTATTCCCAGGATTTTTTATCCAGAGTATTTGAGTATTTTGCAGTAAATAATGTTATCCTCATAACTCCAGTCTGCCATGAGACAATTTCCCTTTTTGTAAAATGTCTCCCCATTTATAAACAGTTTTCCCATTCCAGATTAGGAAGGAAAGTCTCTAGCTCATGAAAAATCATACAGTCACTTTGGATAGCCCTTAGGTCAGAGTGAATTCATTAGGTGCCATGGAGAACTCTTTTTTTTTTTTTTTTTTTTTTTTTTTTGCCTGGAACTTCTATATGCTGTAACTGAATGTCAGGTATGCCATAGTTGAGTCTAGTCTTCACAGCATTCTCCTGGAGAAACTAGCTACTCTTGACATGGATGAGTGTACTCTTTGCTGGGTAAAAAACTGGCTGGATCGCTGCGGCCAAAGAGTGGTTGTGAATGGAGCTGAATCCAATTGGCAGCTGATCACAAGTGGCATTCCCAGGGGCCAGTTCTGTTTAATATCTTTATCAGTGAACTGGGTGAGGGGATCGAGTGCACCCTCAGTAAGTCTGCAGATGGCACCAAGCTGGCTGGGAGCGTCGATTTGCTGGAGGGAGGGAAGGAAGGCTCTGCAGAGGGATCTGGCCAGCTGGATCAATGGGCTGAGGCCAGTGGTATGAGGTCCAACAAGGTAGTGTCGGGTCCTGCTTGTTGCCCACAACAACCCCATACAATGTTACAGGCTTGGAAAGAGTGGCTGGAAAGATGCTCCTGGAAAAGGACTTGGGGTGTTGATTGATGGAGCTGCACATGACCCAGCTTGCGCCTGGGCAGCCAAGAAGGCCAAGAGCATCCTGGCCTGTATTAGCAAAAGTGTGTCATCCGCCTACACTGGGCACTGGTGAGGCTGCACCTGGAATCCTGTGTTCAGTTCTGGGCCCCTCACTACAAGACAGACATTGAGGTGCTGGAATGGGTCCAGAGAAGCTGGTGATGAGGAATGGCTGAGGGAACTGAGGGTGTTTAGTCTGGAGGAGAGAAGTCTCAGGGGAGACCTTATCGCTCTCAGTAGAACATCAGAGTGAGCAGAGATTATATATTTCATCTGGGAATGTAAAGAGTCTATGACAAGACAAAAAATGAATGATGGTCTCCAAGATATAGCTGAACAGTTACCAAAAGATGCACTTCAGGCCCAGTTAAGTCCTTAATGTGAATTTGTGAAATGTCAATGTGCATCATTCGTCTGTGTGTTACTCCTGAAGAGCATTTGTTTGCTCCTTTGCTACTCGTAAAGACTTTTTTTTTGTAGTTTTGGCCTCAGCACTTCGCTAATGAGTGAAGCCTTCTGGCTCATGTTTCTTTCTAGGTCTAATGATAAAGACCCAATTCTGTTAGATCTTTTCTCTCCATCTTCTGAAAAACAAGTAAACACTTAACTCAGCTGAATTGCAACTTAACAGCTGACTGTGCAGGCCCATGCAAATCAAAATGAAATCTTAAAAATGCAGATGTAGTCATCAGAGTGCTAATTAGTAATTTGGCTGCTGCATCTCCACTCCAGATCTTCACTTTAATTGTAAAACAGGGGGAAGAAAGTATCTTAGGGTCATATTCCACCTGGCCTTCCCAGGGGAGTGAGCATGAACCATTCTTTTTGTACTTGGATATGATCTGTGCCGCTGCCAGGAAAGCAGTACAAAGGCTCTGTCTCCAGGATGGAAATACCTGCCTGAAGTTCCCAGCTCATAGCACATCAGCAGTGATCACTATGGCAGAGAGATATAAAAACACCTTCATCTCACTGTCTTCAACAAAACCAAAGGTACAAAGTGTACCATGCACCCACCTTTCCATGTGGCCCCTCTCCCCAGCAGAACAGCCCATTCTTCAGTGAGAGGGTGGTTTTTCTTTTCCAAAAAGCATCCATGCCTGTACAGCCTCTGCATCCTGGCATCTTAAGTGAAGAACTATTCTGCATCCATAAGGCAAGTTTTGCTTGAACTGGCATGACTCCAACTGCCATCACCATTGCAGTCCTCTTTACCATTATGAACAGGAGCTGCTATCAGCTTTAGTACCTTTGCAATCATTTTTCCTTGTGAAAGAAAAGCTTAATAATGCTTTGGAAAAAAACAACTGTGCTGCATCCTTTAAATGGATGATGCTGAGATTTGTTTTGTAATCATGACACTTTTTTGAGAAAGAGTAGTTCTTGTTTACAGGTGATAAGAGCTGACAACTGGGGTCCCATTCTTCGCTCACTTCTTTCTCCTTCCTAGCCATGATGAGAATATTCCCTTAACTATTGCTATAGCTTTGATTACACTTTTTGGATGACACATTTTTTTTTATATTAAAGCTCTGTCTTAATTGCTACATAACCATCATTCCAGCTTTATATCCACCTGCAAAAGAAGTTACAAATTTTTTTAAGGGAGTTACTAAAGGCACTTTCAAATTTTCCATTATTTAGTGATTCTTGTGTGATTGTAGCTGTATTGTTAAGACTTCTATTAATTGCATATAAAACATACATAACCGACACATTAACATATATCAGTCTTCATACAGTGGTGATAAAACTGTACCCACATCATGAAAAATTCATGTGGTCTGTTAGAAAATCTTTATTGTTCAATGAATTAAATGATTTACCTGAACCTATTAATTGTATTTAACTTGAACGTGGCCAATTGTCTGTGTTTCTTCTTAAGTCTTGCAACACTTGTTTTCTTTTTTTAAGTTATCAGTTTTTGAGTTATTTTATTCCTTCAGAATACAAAATGTTGTTATCTGTAGAAATACTTAATGTTGTTATCTGTAGAAATATTTTTCTGGGCCTCGTGGTTGGAAAGAAGAGCATGAAAGCAAAAACTTTAGAGCCTAGAAATCAGGAAGGGAGGTACTATTATTATTATTATGCCATTATTATGGTAATTATGAGAGATACAGGTAAAGTTGCAAATTTGAGCAGATCGCACCACATCATTACTTATAAAAAGAAAGAATTAGTCCCCTTCTTAGGTTATTAAGTGAAAATCAATGTACTCTTAATGGTACCTCCATAATTAAGCTGTCCTGAGTCTGATGCTCATTTAGACTATGGCCATTCTATGTCACTCTGCTAATATAGGGAAGTCTTCAAGATGTTGCAAAGGGGCCAGAGAGTAACAACAATTAGAGGCAGTGCACGTAAATTATGGAGCTATAAAAGACATCGGTATAAATGTCCTCATTTTCAGGGCTGCAAAAAGAAATTTCTATCGATATCAAGCAAAAAAAGAAAAAAAGAAACAGGAAAAAGCATAAGACAGATTCCAGTGAAAGCACTTGTCAGATCAACTCTATTAATTAACCATAAAGATGCAGATTAAGGATACTTTAGACAGAATTAAATCATCCTGAGACAAAGCTAGCAGTCAGAAAAACCTGATTCAGCTATATGGGAAAGAATTTTCTTCCTATCTGATAAACATTTCATGGTTGTCCAGAAAGCACAGACCGTGGGCCTCAGTCTATGGACGTCTGTGAGTGATTTTTCTAACTTAGCTTTTCTGAATGTGCAACATTTGGAACTCGATATACACATACAGCAAGTGCTCACACAATACATGCCAGATCAATATTTCATGTTTACAAAATGGCACTTTTTCAGCAAAGCAACACTTTATCTCCTCTAGTACTTCATCCTCCCTGTCAAATCCCTAACACAGAAAAGTCATTTTTAAATAAAGAAGTCATTTCTCTCTTCTCTTAGATACAGGATAGTCTTCTAGTTGCTATGTGGCATGACTTGGTATGTAACAAGCCCAGCAATCAGCAAAAATGTGCGTCTCACTTTGCTGTTGTGTTGTGAGCCACTTTTGCCAAGAACCCTGTGGCTTTCCTGATCTGAGGCACTGAACTTTTGATCAACCCTGAGGGGAAAATGCAGGGGAAAAATAATGGGATTTGAGGTCTTTCTTAACCTAGAACAAAATGTCCTCCAGGCAGCAAAGGAAATAAAGTAGAAGGCTGCGGCAGTAGCAAAAGAATTCGTTTCATATCAATTTCCTTGCAAGACCAACTACAAAATCTTTGTGTGGTAGGTGGGACTGAGACTTAACCCCCTTATAAATCTGGGACAGATCGAGCCACACGCTTTGGTGCACAGGTTCACACAGATTGCCGGATGAGGCATGTTACACACTATGGTCGAAAGGCTGGAGCGGGTGGATGTGCTGGGTTTGGTTGCAGACAGCACAATGGTACCCCAGGTGCTCCTGAGAGTAGTCCAAGAATGACTGTGGTCACTGTTATGGAACCAGGGGATTTAGAGGAGCATGCAGCACCTCAAAGGGATGGATGGAAGAGAGTTAAATATTTATTCCCCTTTTAACACTTTGTGGAGGGAGAGCTGGCGAATGAAGTTGCTAAGCTGCTGGCCATCATATTTGAGAAATCATGGCAGTCAGGTGAAGTTCCTGACAACTGGAAAAAGGGAAATATAACCCTCATTTTCAAGAAGGGGAAAATGGATGACCCAGGGAATTACAGACTAGTCAGTCTCACCTCTGTGCCTGGCAAAATCTTGGAGCAGATTCTCCTGGAAGGCATGCTAAGGCACACGAAAAACAACAAGGTGCTTGGTGACAGCCAGCATGGCTTCACTAAGGGGAAATCCTGCCTGACCCATTTGGTGGCCTTCTATGATGGGGCTACAGAACTGATGAACAGGGGTAGAGCAGTTGATGTCATCTACCTGGACTTGTGTAAAGCGTTCGACATTGTCCCACACGACATCCTTGTCTCTAAATTGGAGAGACATCAATTTGATGGATGGACCACTTGGTGGATAAAGAACTGGCTGGATGGCTGCATGCAAAGAGTTGTGGTCAATGGCTCAATGTCCAGCTGGAGACCAGTAACGAGTGGTGTCCCTCAGGGATCGGTGTTGGGACCGGTCTTGTTTAACATCTTTGTTGGTGACATGGACAGTGGGATTGAGTGCGCCCTCAGCAAGTTTGCCGATGACACCAAGCTGTGTGGTTCTGTTGATACGCTGGAGGGAAGGAATGCCATCCAGAGGGACCTTGACACGCTTGTGAGGTGGGCTGATGCCAACCTCATGAGGTTTAACCATGCCAAGTGCAAGGTCCTACACCTGGGTCAGAGCAATCCCAGGCACAGCAACAGGTTGGGCAAAGAAGAGATTCACAGCAGCCCTGCAGAGAAGGACTTGGGGGTGTTGGTTGATGAGAAAATGAACATGAGGCGGCTTCAGTGTGCGCTTGCAGCCCAGAAAGCCAACCGTATCCTGGGCTGCATCAAAAGGAGCGTGACCAGCAGGTTGAAGGAGGTGATCCTGCCCCTCTACTCTGCTCTTGTGAGACCTCACCTAGAGTATTTTGTGCAGTTCTGGTGTCCTCAACATAAAAAGGACATGGAACTGTTGGAACAAGTCCAGAGAAGGGCCACGAGGATGATCAGGGGACTGGAGCACCTCCTGTATGAAGATAGGCTGAGAAAGCTGGGGCTTTTCAGCCTGGAGAAGAGAAGGCTGAGTGGAGACCTCATAGCAGCCTTCCAGTACCTGAGGGGGGCCTATAGGGATGCTGGGGAGGGACTCTTCATTAGAGACTGTAGTGATAGGACAAGGGGTAATGGGTTCAAACTTAAACAGGGGAAGTTTAGACTGGATATAAGGAGGAAGTTCTTTACTGTGACGGTGGTGAGGCACTGGAATGGGTTGCCCAGGGAGGTTGTGAATGTTCCATCCCTGGCAGTGTTCAAGACCAGGTTGGATGAAGCCTTGGGTAATATGGTTTAGTGTGAGGTGTCCCTGACCATGGCAGGGGGGGCTGAAACTTGATGATCTTAAGGTCCTTTCCAACCCTAACTATTCTATGATTCTATGACAAGCACTCAACATTTTGGTTTTGGTGCACATGAGAGAAAAAGCTTTTCTCTGCAGGAATGACCAACAAAGCACATAAGGGTATGATTATTTTCTTAAGAAGAGATAGGTTGTTATTGTTTTTCTTGATCTGAAATAAAAAACACATGTGTTTTGAGGATCTGAAATACTACTGACTCATGTCTCAAGCATGCATCATTATCCCAGGCACCGTGTTGCAAGTCTTTGCAGTTTATAACATTATGTTGCAAATGGTCTTTTTCGAGAAGTGGCTTTAATGGGATTTCCATAATGCCCCAGTAACACTGAGCATGACTGCTCATCTACAGTACTTTACGCCAATTCACAACTGTGAATTTCAAGAATGCAATACCTGACAAAAAGTGAGATCAAAATAATGCTCTTTCTTTGCTCAAGACCTCTGTCATGGATTACAGCATCCTGCTGTAGAAAGCAGCTTAAAGACAAAACCTGTCTCTGAATTTTAGTGTTTGGGTTTCATTCACACAACAGTGAAAGCCTTCATTTTGTTAGGAAACTCCTAAAGTAACTCATTCTCCTTTATTTTTTCTCCTCCTCAAAGTCGCAGCACTTTCAAGTTTTCAAGGAAATCTTTCCAGAGGAAAGGTCTTTAATCATAAATTTAAGCTAAACGTTAGAAATCATCCGTGTAACCTTCCAACACCTTGAAAACTATGTTAGTATTAAATATGGCCTCCAAAACAGAGATAAATGAGATGCAGAGCTGGAGGAATTGGAGTTTGTTAAGAAGTTATGGTTTGACACACCACAGGAAGAGGCCATTGTGAGATAGTGTTGTTATGAAGTTTTCATTATTTATTTGTTTACCTGCATTCCTGATTCTCTTGGCCCCAACGTCAGTAAGTTTACGTACTGAACACTGTTACATATTTTCACTTCATGGTATGGTACTTAAGGCTAATCTAATATCCCAGAAATAAGTAACGGCACTGAAGGAGAGTGAATTCAGAATACTTCAGAAGGGTCAAAATTGTGTTATTTTTTCTTTTAAAGAAAGCACAGTATTCAAAGACCCCAAAATTACTATCACTACAAAAAAAAAAAAAAAAAGGCCACTCTTCCATTCTCACACTAGAAGATATTCTAGACATAAAAGTTAAGGAAAAGTAAGTTAGGTATTTTTAATTATTTCAGAATACTTTTTTTTGGTAAATATGAGTTCTTCAATCTCATTAGAAGTAGGTACATTAAACCTAATGCACTGAACTGAACATTATGTGATCAGAATAAATTGGGTCTATACAGCTAGCCCTTCTAATGCAAAGTCATATGGAAAAAATATAATAAACTAAGTCATTAATTCACTGCATCATCACTTCTCAGTAGCTCAACACTTTCTGGGTAGTATAAATTTATACTGCTTGTTTTACCTGTCTTGAATAATTTCCTTGGCATAAAAACTACAAGGGTAGGATAAGATTTTTGGAATTTTTCACAAGCTATCTGCCTTCTTTGCTTCAGTCTTCAGTGTCAAGGCCAGCCCTCAGGAATCCCTGACCCAAGTGAGCAGGGAGAAAGTGTGGAGAAAAGAAGTCTTTCCTTTGGTTGGCAATTGGGTTAGAGATATTTTAGACAAACTTGGCATCCACAAATCCATATGTCCTGACAGAGTTCACCCATGAGTGCTGATGGAGCTGGCACACATCATTGCAAGGCTACTCTCAATCACCTTTGGTCACGTTTATCAGGAGAGGTTCCCAAGAACTGAAAGAAAGCAAATGTCACCCCAGTCTTCAAAAAAGGCAACAAGGGCCAGACAGCCTCACCTCAGTCTCTGGAAAGGTGATGGAACATCTCATCCTGGAGGCCATCTCTAAGCACGTGGAAGGCAAGAGGTCTTGCCTGGAGTAGTCAGCACGGATTCGCCAAAGGGATCATGCTTAACAGTCCTGGTAGTTGCTCAAATAACATTGCTGAGAAACACATGATTAACAAAGATGAAACAGGACTGGACAGGGACTATTTACTACTTTTAGTTTGGGTTATGAGTTCAAGGAGTAGTGATAGGTGTATAAACGTTACTGTATGAATACCTGTCACAATAATTTTCTGACATGCAAGTTCTCCTCTCTTCTTGAGATTGCAGAAGAGTGACATGGTATCAGCCTCTGTTTTCTTTGGAGTTAGTGCTATACAGCTATACAGCTTTGGAGAAGCTGAGCAGCTGTACTTTAAATGACCATGAAAAGGAAGGTGGATGGGATGCTGTGAGCTGGGGGCAGACAAGTGTCAAAGCATGTTCAGTGGAAATGTAAGTGATGAGCAGTGAGGGTCCTTTCTGAACTAAGCTGGCCCACTTTTTTCTGTTCTCCTGCTGACAAGACAAGTGCAGAAACTTTCATCAAGCCTGACTTCACTCAGGGAGCATCAGCAGGAAATTTAGCAAATAATTAGCAATCAGAGTTTACTGTGAAGAATCGAGTTGAGGGGATATTTTTTTTCCATCTCAAGGTAGAGGGCTGATAATGAGGGCTTCCAGTCTGACACCAATCTCTGCTTTTTCTGTTAGTGTGAAGGTTACAACTTAAAAATAAAAATAAAAATCACAAACCCAAATAAACTAAAACCCCCCACCTTTTATATTTCTAGTTTTTGGGTTTTTTCCTCTTCGATGAGGACACTCAGCATGGCTAGGCTAATTATTTTCTTCCCACTGTCTCTTATTGTCAGCCAAAATAACAAGTTTGCATAGGTAATAGTTTATGCTACTTGCTTTCTCAGATCTGCCAAGCTGGTGCTTGCCGGTGGACAGATCCAAGAGGAGGCTATATAAGAAGTCAAGCACCCACAATTTCCACTAAGTCATTAAGGAATTACAGATATATATTGCCTCTCAGTACTAGACCCTAATCATACAGCTCAAAGCTTGATACGTGAAATCCTGCCAAGTGCATCATTCTCTCAACCTCATTAAACACTTCATTCCTTTAATCTTGCACACCAGATCTTATCAGGAAAAGAAAATGATGGCTACGTACATATAAAGCCACAACAAAAGTGGGATGCTGTTGGTAGTGGAGGGACCATCTATCAACCCTGGTTTTCCAGAGAAACTAGCAGGGTGGCAACTGTCACCAGTATGACTGGTGGTGGTCAGGAATAATGAGAGACCTATTTCTATGAAAACCTTCAGGAATGGCTAGGATTTCTGAAATATGCCCACACACTTTTCTGCACATTTGCTTACACAGCAGGCACATGAATTATCATAGAAAAAGCATAATAATGACTGCATATATCTATGTTAGACCCTTGCCTTGGAGTTAATGGGCTATTTATAGAGTGAGTAACGATGACTAAGGTTCATTTCCCATAAGGCTCTGAGCAATTTGTTTTAGGTTTGGCCTAAGGTACAGACAGAGAAGGTATAGTGCAAAGTTTGTAGAGATTCAGAGAGGGGCCATGTGGAACAATTTGGTCCTAAGAGTGTGTGTGTAGAGTTATGTAAAATGTGGTTTCCTGAGAATTACAGAGGTCAAATTTGTCAAATGTTGCACAGGAACTTCTGAAATACATAATCTATGCTTTTCACACAGGTGGTGCAGGGTAGGGCTCATACTGTACTTCTGTAGGGCACTTTTCCCATGGTCACGAATGAAAAATGTTGTTAAAAAAATATATATTTAAATTCAAAGTTCATTACTGGTTTTACTTCACATTCCCACTAGTTTACATTTTAATGGTCAAATAAACATTGGGGAATTAAAATCAAGGCAGGTTCAAATAAAAAAATGCAGTAACTACCATTACTCTTCAGGAGAATGTCAATTTTATTCTCATTTATTCACTATATTAAATCCATTTTCTAAACTTTAGAGACAACAAGAAGTAGGACAAGAAAGGAAAGACTTGCATGGGATGAACAAGCTAACCAAATGCATCAGTGGAAGCCGTGGTGCATGCCCCGCCTCCTCCAGAAGCACCATTACCAGCTTTATATTCATCATTTGCAAGACGATATGTGTTCATACAGCATCATTCACCTGAGAAACTCAAATGGCTTACAATGTACCCTATCATCACTCACACAGTGCTGGGAGGCTTGCTCCCCACTCTGATCACCCTGGCTGACAGCCTGCAATCCACCATCTCATCAGCTTTCAATCCAGTGCTGTCATTCTCAAGCATAGAAGGCGTTCCCTGCACACAACCCTAAAGCTCCTTTCCTCATCTCCTTCAAACTCTCCTTGAAAAGCACCTTTGCCAAGACGTCAACAGCATTAAAATAAACCAGCAATTTGGCAAATGGGTATGTTGCTGGAGTGATGAGGCTACTGCCTGTTAGACTGGCCAGTAGCACAATCCTGAACGGAACCATTGGCTTACTTCTTCCTCTTCATGGACTATAAGATCCTTGAGGTAGGGATAATTTTATTTTTCATCTGTATATGAAATATTAAGTAGCTTAGGTCCAGGTACATAACTTCAGACTCCTAGGTGTTATGACACTGCAAATATTATAGAAATAAGTAATAAATCTGACAAGTGTAAATGACCCCTTTAGATGTGAGGAAATGAGAAGCCAGGCTCTTAGTTACCTTACGGAGTACTTAATCACACAGCCTTCTAGAATACTTGAGCATACCCAATATAGCTGAAGGTGCAATTTGAGTGATAAATTATGGAGTGTGTAATGGTAATTTTTAATATTCACAAGGCCAGTGTATTCATGTTCAGAAAATCACTCTCTTTACATGAGAGAGAAGTAAATGACCCCTTGGATACATGACAACTTTTATCACTAATCTAATATATTTCCTAGGCACATACCACTGGAGCATTGAGGACCAGAGGTGCCATCCGGTGAAGTGAATGGAAGGACTCCCACTGAATTGGAGAGAATTTAAATCAGGCCTGAAGCCAATTAAGAAAACTGGACGTTTCTTGGCCACTACAGCATTTATGTTGCTTTTCAGTGCCTGTCCATATTCATCAGGTTTTAAATGGAAACACTTTTAAATTGGTGCTGACACTGCTTTTAGCACCATAACAGTGTGAAATCTCCACTTACCATTGGCTTTTCATTTTGGTGATATTGTTATTAAGAGTAATGTCTATTACTTGGGAAGGTAATATGGAAAGAAATAACACAGTTTGCATTAACAGTGCCATTCTGAGCTGGTAACTACCAACAGATGCCTTAATGAGACAACAGCCTAAATCCTGAATGGAACTATTTATTCAGCCCATACATGATGGACTTCTTATGGTTCCTTACATGTATTTAAAGAAAAAAATCATCCAGTGCACTCACATCTTCTCTTGTTTAGTATCACACTGCTGCATGCTTTCAGGCATTTCCTTTCCCTGACACACTAGGCATCCAGGGCAGAGAAAGTCTGTCCTCATCTTCCTTAATCCATGGTTGACAGCAGACTGATGAAATTCTTAGTGAAGAATATGTATTTTCCTAGTCAAGTAGCTAAAAAGAGCAGAGGTGCAGAATCTAACTTAGGTCATTAAGCACTTGAAACATATTAATCATTACTAAATTGTAATTACTTGTATCTAGTATCTTTAAATGCCCTTATGCAACGGCTGATATGAGCCCCAAGCTTGCTGTCTACATGTGGGTAATTACAGAAAACTCATTTGAAAAGTGGGGGTAGGTGTCTCACCACAGCTACAAAAGCTGGCCACACAATCAGCCGTAAATTAGACATCTGACTGAAAGAGAGGTCACCGATAAGAGGCTTTAACATGAACTGAAAAGCAAGACAATATTAAACCTGCCCGTAAAAGATTTGTTTCCTCTGTACCTCAGGGGAGAAGCCTCATTTCTTTTGAAAATTAGAAATCTAGAGCTTTTAGACAGTTTCTGGATTTTGATTCCATTTTCTGTTTTTATGTATCTCACGTTTGTTTCTATCATGGCACAAAGACAGCAGGAAAAGGAACCTATCCTACAAAAGGTGGGGAGGGACGAAATGTTATTTTGATTAGAGGCCTTAGACAGTGTGTGTTGGGCACCACAAAGGTGCGTTCATGTCTGCTAGGCACATGCAAACAGAAGTAGACAAATACACAGTGAGCTGGTGAAGGTGGCTTGCTCATCACCGCAGTTTTGTTGTTATTGTTACTGCAGAAATGTCCTGTTCTCCTGAACTGCAATCAAGTTTTTTCTCTACTTGCTTGATTGGCAGAAAGCAAATAAGTAGAACACATCCCAAATGACCAAGAGCCTGAGTGTCCAGGCACTCATCTAGGAAAGGGGAAACCTGGCTTTCATTTTTATTTTAAACCTTTTTCTACCAGAACCAAAATGAAAATCCCCATTGGTTATAGCTTCACTTTCACATATCTTGTGCTTATTTTTCACCCTATTCATTAGCTTGTTTAGAACCTGAAGTCAATGGGAATTTTAACAGTGGGAGCAGTGTCATATCATTAAAACTCAGCACTTTTGGAGGTATCTTTTGAAGCCATCTAGAAGGGAGCCATGGGAGACAAACTAAATGAAGTGATTTTACCTTACATCAAAGCTCAAAAAAAGAGGCGGAAAAAGAAAGGAAAAAGAAAACCTGCTCTTTTTCTTCTTTAAATGCAGCATCATGTATAGCCTGAAGGAAATACTTTAGGAAGTTAGAAAACTGAAATCCTGCCCTATGATGGGTAAGATATCAATGCCAGGTCTAATCAATGGCATACTTAAAGCAGCTCTATTACCTATTTTATTAATTTGGTGATATCTGGTGATCTCCAAATCTGACTTGATTTCTTCCAGTCCAGATTTTCTGAAAATCTTTCATTTATTGTTTTTACTTAAATCATTCTTGCTGCTTACAGTGTACCCTTTTTCTTCCATCATGGTGCCAGCTTGTACAGTCATCCTAATGTTCCCTCGGTCCTTTGCACCTCCTACTTCCCCATGCCCTTCCGCTTGCACACCACAATCATTATAATCATCTCCCTTCAGCTGACTTTTCTTCTAGTAGCTTTGTTGTCATATATACTTAAATTGTCCCTAATCATTTCTTATTCCCCATGTTTTTTTCATTTTCTGTAGAGTTTTGGTCTCCGTATGTTCCAAGAGCCCTTGCCCTATCTGTGCTTCTGCCTGCTGGGAAGGGTTGATGCCTTCATGCAGCTGGAGACCAAAATGTATTGTTCTGCTATCTGAACCATCCAGATTTCTAAAGAATATGGAAAATTAAGTTGAAATAATCTTCCTGTAAAGTGTTTCATGTGCTAGAGGCTGAGCAATGACTTTGACAGGAAAAAACAGGGAGGTCAGAGCTCATCTGACATCAGCAGGGATGGAGGGAGAGTTAAGCTTTAGTCTGACCTTGCAGTATTTGGGATCTCCTGGGAGAAAGGAATGCCTCTTGCCGCCGGTGTTCACCGGTTTTCTATTGAATGGGCTCATTGGTTTTCCCTTGCATATCCAAAGGGAAGAGAGGAAGGCAAAAACATACAATTGCTTCCGCCTGTTCCCACTTAGCAGTAACACTGCCGTGGGCCTGGCATCTGCAGGCACTCAGCCAGATTTCTAGCTTCATTTCCCTTCTGCCCTGTGCTGCAGGTTTATTTATGCAAGTGCTTTTTGAAGAAGCAGCACATCACCTTTAAGTGCTTCCTTGATCACCCGCTGATTTCTCCAGCCTGTCTCTTCTCAACACTCAGGGCAGCATTAGACCTGTGAGTGATTTATAAAGAAAGGAAATGCTAATGGAGAGACAAATACAGATGGAGGTATTGGACCTATTTACTCCCTTCCCAAACCAAAGATCAAGCATAAAGAAAACCACTAGCTGGGAAAACAAAAATATAATGCCTTTAAAATATTGCCTTGACATTGCCTTGTAAAATGGTGACAGATAGGCCTAAAGATACTTTTGAATATCTGTCATACCTGAAGGAAAAAGATCAGCTGAGGGCTTGTGAGCCTGAAAGAATTTACTGCCTATGAGAAGAATTTCTATAAATAATAATGGTTGGCTTAATAAAATCTTACCTCTTCTTACATACCTTGCCTAATCCTCCACATAGGTGCAGCAACAGTTACAGAAAGGTACATATGGGTGCACAGAGGTGTGTATAAAGGCATACCAGCTTAGAAAGTTTGCAAAATGCTATTATTTGCTTTATAAAGCTCTGCAGAGGTCTTCAATGGTAAGCCAATGGTAAGCCATTGGTAAGAAATGACCTGTTGGTGTAGATGCATTACTGTAATCAGCTACAACTTAATATTATAATGGTCAATGTCACCCAAATGTTGGGACCTTGTCTGGATACAAACCAGGAGATTCCATATTTCTTATTACACTACAGGTTTTTCATCAGGAGCACCTATCTGTGAATGCAAGACATCAGCCTGCCAGACCTGGGCCTGGGACACTGCCTCCTGCTAAGTTGATGGTAATAAATATTAGTTATTTTGCTTTTGCTGTTGAATGTCCAATAGTCCTGATCATCTTGTGCTTCCTCTGCTGACAAATACCAGGAATAACCCCTGTGAGAGGCATTTCTCAGTTGGCTCAAAGGCTGGATTAAAACAAGTCATAAGCATTTATGGAGCTTAAAACGAACTTCCTTTGGATTTCTGAAATTACAACATAATTGTTCTCCAAGAACCAGCTTTCCTAAGAGCAATCATGGAGTTAGTCAGTGACATAAAGAAAGCACATTGCTGTGACACAACAGCAACAGTATTTCTAGATGATTGATAAGAAAAGCACTTCCCAGAGGTAATTTTGGCAGGTGCCCGTTAATTCCGTCCTCCAGCTGCCACTATGACTCATAAACCTGCCAGCAAGAAAAGACCTCAAGTGGCCACCTACACCCTCCTTAGAAACAGGCTTTAGCTTACACTTTGACCAGACTAAATAAAGTGTGTATGGCCTGATCTTACATCCTCCCACTGAAGAGGATTCTCTTAGCAGCCCCTTCAGTTTTCTTTCTGGCATTCAACTTAAAACTTATTTGTTGCCCTATTACTCAGCAGGCATAGCAGGCTCCTGTTCTAATAACTTTTTACTTATTTGAAGACTGCTATCTTGTCTCATACTTGTCCTGCTTTTTTGAATCTGTATAAACCAAATTCACTGAATGCATTCACAGGCCATGTCGATGGATTCTCTGATAATTTCATTGTTCTTTTCTAGGTTTTCTATCAACAGTTTTTTTTAAATGGATACATTTTTCCAGGCAACAATTTCTCAGGACAAATGAAAGAGAATAGATATCTCCTCTGCCTTCTGTATCACAGACTTACAATATCAGTCCCATAATTGCAATGTCTAATATGTAATTGTTGCACTTCAACACTGCTTTCGTGATCCCTCTCTCTCTCTCTTAACAAATATCTTTCAGTTTAATCCCAGAATAAAACAAAAACCAGCAGGCCGATTTTCAAGTCTGTTGGGAAGCCCCAATTAAGTCTTTGTTCTGCTTGCAGTCTTTGTGGAAATTACCAGTCTCAAAATGAAAAAATTTGTGTTGTAGGATTTTAGGAAAAGTTTTTTCTATTACCATTTAATTTGTTCAACAAAAGGCAAGGATACTGAACCCTTTGCCGTCAAGGGCAGCAGAACTCATTCCATGATGAACATGTGGCTTGTAAAGTGAATATTGGTAGCTCTCAGGGCACGACCAGTGTCACCAAGAAGGTGAACATCCATGCTTTCAAGGGCCAGATATGGAGGAAGGCATATAGTGAGCAATGACAGGCAGTAAGAGATGTGACATCCAAAAGCTGATGTAAGTTGCCAACTCTTTCCAGCCCTCTGAAAGAGAAGGTTTTGTGTGCAAAGTGTTGCATATCCATCTGTCTTCTCCAGTGGAAGAGGAAATTGATGCAGAATAGCAGGATTTTTCTTAAGATAAGTGAATTTATTTATACTTTGGCTACTAGTTCACCAAGAAAGACTGTCAGACAGCACTCACACAGTTTCAGTCAGAATACCAAGAGAGCAGTTGTCCTGGGCTCAGGAGTAGCAGTCATTTTTCTCCTTCTTAGTACCTGGTGCAGTGCTGTGTTTTTGACTTTCAGCCTGGGAACAGCGCTGATAACACCGATATTTTTAGCTGTTGTTAAGTAATGATTACTCTGACCGAGGTCTTGCTAAGTCTCCTGCTCTGCCAGGGAGGAGGGGAAGTCGGGAGGAAGCAGAGACAGGACACCTGACCCAAACAAACCAAAGGGGTATTACATACCACAGCACATCATGTCCAGTATATAAACTGGGGCCAGTTACCCAAAAGGGGAGATCACTGCTCGGGTAGGGCTGGGTATCTGTCAGCAGGTGGTGAGCGGTTGTATTCTCTTCCCTTGTTATTTCCCTTATCATTAGTATTATTTGTGGTAGCAGTAGTGGTTTGTGTTAAACCTTAGTTACTGGACTGTTTTTATCTCAACCCATGGGAGTTACATTCTTTCTATTCTCCTCACCATCCCTCTGGGAGCAGAGGGGTAGAAGAAGGGAGGGAGGGAGCAAGTGCCTGCATGGGTCTGAGTTACCAGCTGGGCTTAAACCACAACACCAGTCCTGCTCAAGGTATTGAGTCCTGCTCAGTACTCTTAGGAACTCGGATGCAGTGGCACAACCTCTTGCCTCTGTCTGTCAAGATCCATAAGTCAGAATTCTTCCCTGGATCTGCTCTGTGGACAGCAGGTGCCAAGGAAAAGACCTATTTTCCAAAGTACCTATCCAATCTGATGCAAGGTCATGGGCTTTTAGCTGAAGTACTTTAGTTACTACCTAAGTGTGATCCCAGGATCTCGTTAGATGCCATTTCACCTCCTATCACCAAGCCTTTTGAAGTGCTTAGATTTCTCTATGTGGACTGGCAGTGAAAGTTACTGTTTTGTTGAAACTGTAATGAGGATGGAATTGTCTTTTGAGAGCCTTTTGTTGAGTAGAAGCTATAGATTCATACTTTCCTTTTATTCTGCTGCAAACTCATTACTGTGGCATTGGCCATGAAGCAATGTGTTATCCCTTTCATCATACTCTTTGTCTCATTAAGACAAAGCCCTATCTTTTCTATTATTATTTCTTCTTTTTGGTCTATGTAATTAACACCCAGGGTCTTACAATGTCCTGTTTCTCAGAGAATATTGGAAATCAACAGCGAGAGCCACACTCTTGGGCACAAATCCAGGTCCCATCATCTACCACCAGGCCCAAAGGAACTTTGTTTGCTAACTACACCCCAGGAAGTTCATCATTGCTTCCTGCTGTTCAGTCACTTGATTCTGTTTTTTTCTGACTTTTCTTCTCTAACGCATCCTGCTGCACCATGTATTGTCCTGGCTCTCACAAGCCCTAATTTGTATATCTTGGACTTACTTTTGACCCTAATATCACAGTTCTGTCTGTAAACATTCACTTTTTTCTACTTAGTTGGTAAGAAATAGAAAACCTAGGTTTAATGAGCTCCACCATAATCTACAGGGCAAAGATTTACCCTGTAGTAACTTCTCTGTATCTGAACAAGTTTCAGATGGCCTTTGGTGCCACAGACTTGCCTAGCTGACAGTAATATTTCAGGAAGGCAAGAAGGAAGCCACAAGTAGGTGGAACAAAATTAGTAACTATGCACATTTAAAATGTTTTTGAGTACTCAGAACCCTGCCTGTTCACAATTTATGGTTTACTATGATCAGTATTCATATTAACTTTGATAAAAATCAAAACTGTGCTAGACAGCGTGTTTTAAAACAGAGGCAATTTCCCTACCCAAAGGAGGGTATGTAAGATCCTTGCAAGGTAAATATGAAAAGAAGGTCAAAGTAGGCCAGAAGTTTACAATTTCAAAGAAACTTAGTATTTCACACTGGCAATAAAGCTGATTCCAAGTTCCTTGTGACCAACACAAACAGTGTTAATTAAATATATTTTATTAAATTGCGAAGAAATGGAGTATTCCTTTAAGAGGGCCTTGAGAAATTGTGTGTACATGGTAAGGGGTGTTTTCTTCTACATTTTATAAGGTGTTAAAAACAAGGACAGGCAGACAGATAGATTTAAAATTACGTTGATAAAAGGGTGCAAGTACATAAATCAAACATTTTGTGTGAAGGAAAAAGCTTCTCCTTCACAAGGAGATGCTGCTCAGTTTGGCACTGTAGGACAAATTACACAAACCATTGCCCATAGAAAACACAGCATAATGAATAAAATTTGTCTTGAATTATTTATTTTTAGTGCTCTATTTTATCTCCTCTATCTTGCAAAGCCTCGAAATTGTTCTTGATGAGAGCTTTTTGAGTGTCTGAGTCTCAAATTAAAACAACACATTAACGTCTTCTATATAGTATAGAGGTGGGAAGACTGGAGTGCTTAAAAATGCACTGGATTTGACACTTTCCATTAATGGGACCACTAGTGTGTACCACTTTAATTTACTGCTTTAAAATATATCCATAAGATACAGTATTCTTGGATGTATGATGACTGAATAAAATTTAATAGATACACAAGTGGCAGACCAGAACTAATCCTTTCCAAGGTACAAGCTCTGTCATAAACTGTATTTATTCCGGAATCTGATTTAAAACATGTCTTGCAGCATTAGCAAGACCTTAGAGAGAGGGAAATCAAATGCAGCGTGGGCCATGAGAGATTTCAAATGGTGAGATCATTCATAAATGGAGTATTTTTTTTTCTTATTATTGAGGAAGGTTGGGTGGATTTTTTTCTTTTGTATCAGTCTGTTATCCTTCTAATATTCTTTTAGAGTCAAGCCTTCCTGTCTGTGGGATAAAAAAGGAAAAGCGGAAAAGCCATTCTTCTGAGCGTGTCTGTGCTGTGCTTTACATACCAGACATAATGATGATGAGTGATCTTCAGTCCAAAATACCACCACACCCTAATAAGTGACTGTGTCAGTGCAGCTTTTTTGTGTGCTCCTAGCCCATGTCAAGTGCCACATCAAGTTTAGCTCTTAGTGAAAGAGGATTTAAGAAACACATGCCATGAGCTGAGAACCTGCCTGTGAAGAATTACCTGAGCTAATGAGGGGTAAAGGTGATGACAAAAAAAAACAGGTAAATTTGTTATTCATTGAAGCACTTATTCTAGCTAAGGGTTTAAAGAAAGGAGATCTGTAAGTAACCTGTGTATCATGCATCTAAGAGCTCAAACAAAAGCTTCATGCTTGCTTTAAGGAGATACTTCCTTGAAAGTCCTATGAAATATAAGGAAAAGCAGGAAGGTTTGCTCCCTTACAGCACCCACCATCACAGGGAAGGTGCCCTGCAATCGTATTTACCTGCCTCTTTGAAGTTTGCAATTCCTGTTCATCCCCTCTCTGTTGGGGGGAGAGGCTGTGCTCTGGTAAGGCTGTTCAGCACCACACACTGATACAGACAGAAATCTGTCATAAATTTCTCTCAAATATTTAACTTTCATTTTTCTGAGGAAACTTACTTACAATGAATTTAAATGAATTTCACCTCCAACACAGATTACTTTTAAATCCATCCCTCCAACATCCCACATCTCCTATAGAATAAAAGGGCAGTGCAGAAATGTAGGATCCTGAGCCAGGTCTGTCTTGCAAATCTCAGTTTCATGTTTTTTAAGAAGACTTATGAAACTAGGAGCAACCAAGCTCTTCACGGACCTTCTACTCATGTCTTAGGTGCTGAAATGCTTTATCTTCATATGGTCTTTCCTACTTACCTCTCCTAAGCCTACAGCAGCAATAGAGGACCATATGGAGAAAGAGCCAATTTTTAACATCAAAATCTTCATTGTCAAAAAAGGAAGTCTTCACTCCCTCTCTGTGTAATAAGCAATCTATCCCCTTACCCACCACCCTGTCAGATACTGCTTCTTTGTGCTTAATATACCACATACATTGAGTAGAACATCCTAATTTCAGTTTCAGCAGTAGAAAAGGAGTTCCTGCCCATAAAAACCACATGCAGTAGTTCGGCAAACTTTTGGAGGGAAACCACTCAGACTGCAAGACACAATAACAAGTTTCCCTCAAAATATATCTGATTATGTAACGGATTGCTGTATTAAAAATTAAATAAGGCTTGAAATATACAGCAATTTGGAGGCACTAGGGAGTACGCCTAATAAAGCGAGTGCATTAGCTGCTTCTTGTTTTTGAAATCCAGTCTATAAATACTGTAACATCTTCCTATTTACTTCAGCGTGGACCAGACTTTGTGAATGTGCTTGTTAAAATCAGCACTGAGTTCAGTCTGACTGACTTTTTTTTAGCTGTGTCTCTGTGGTATTAATATTGGTCTAATCGGCATCTGAGGATTGCTGTTCAAGTCACTGGGGACACTGTACCTTGTGCATGCTCTAAATGCAGCATGAATGTGCAATTCAATCCTTCTAGGAAAAGTAACGGGACCTAAGCAGGATCCTAACCTCTCCCAGGAGCCACACAGCAATTCATGGGATTCACTAGTATTATACCGCTTTGACAGTGGTTATACTAACGCTTGCGTTAACCCTCCAAGCACAGTCAATGCAAATCAGATATGTCTCAGAGTTAGACTGAGCAGCTTTCCAATGCAGGTTGGAAATACAAAGACACTTCAGAAAGATCCTACTCAGTATCACCATCTACATCTTACAGTTCCCAAACACACTTAAAAATCAGACCCTTAGGGGCACAGTTCTCAATGAAAGTCATATACTGACATTAAGTGAGAGAGAAATTCACAAGGACCCAATTCAAAGAAGGTCCTCCATGCTCATTTTTCATGGAATAATTATTCATTGGCAAGGCAAGAGGGGGAGAAAGAGTCAACAGATAAGTTACCAGGGGACTGACCTTCAGGGTGAAGTTCCAGTCCCTCTCACTGTAGCTGCTGAAATATTTTACACAGAGAGCAACAGCCTTACCAAGGAAGACTGAGAGCCCTTCAGTTAATGTCCATGCCTGGAGGCTGGACATCCCCTTCCCTCCATTAGCAGAGAGCTTTGACCCAAGAGCTGGCTCTGTCTATGAGGCATGCAGTGCCCTGGAAGGACCTCTGCCTGCACTCGTGGTGGCAAATGCCCAACAGCAGAGTACGAACTCAGCCAGTTTGCACTGAACAGGCACAGAGGATGGTCTAAGGACCAGAGAGAGACAGACATTCTCAGACCTAGCTACTGTAGGACTGGGTCAAGAATTTGTAGGGCTCTGTCATGCCATTCTGGGGGTGGGCTTCCACGGTATTGCTCTTCTCCAACCATGCAGAGAGAAGCTGTCAGTCCACCACTTTTCAGGGGTACTTTGCCCTTTTGTTTTTTGCATGCATGGGAAGTGGTAGGTAAATGAATGTGTCTCAGAGAAGTTAAATGAAACAACTGTGCACTGGGTTTGTGCAGTTTCCTTCCTGTCACATTCAAACGCATCAGCAGCCCAGTCCAAGCACACACTGGGCTAGGTTAGCAAGCTAATCAGGCATGCTATCCTCGCCTTCTGACTTCCTCTTGGAATTAAAAACGGTGGCCCTAATGAGAATTAATTAGGGCTGGGGGTGGAAAAGGGGGATCCATCGTGTTTTTGTTTGTATTGTTTGTTTTCTGTAAACCCATGGAGGGGGAAAAAAATCATATTACTTCTCCATGCAATATAGTAAACGTAATAAAAAATGAACACATGGTAATTAGCTTCTCCATTAAGTATACCAAGCATAGACAATAGCAATCGTGCAGTGCTGATTACAGACATTATTCTTGCCTGGTTTTTTTTTTCCCACCATTCAATCAACACTGCTAAATAGAAACTTCAGTGTTCAATATTATAAGACACTAGCTGGCAGTTATACAAAGATGCCTTACACAATGTCATCTGGCTGCTTGCCTGATTCTCATATTACCTTCCTGTCTTGCCTTATACACTAATACGCATGGCTGATTAGAAGAAAAATGCAGAAGCTGCTTCCTTCTCGTCTTTTTTCTCCAGCTTCATGCCTTGAGGGAAAAAAGGAATCACATTTGCTGATTTCGCCAGCAGTGCTTAACCTGGGAATGGAACAATTCCCTTTCAGTTCCACATTAGTTATAATTCATACACAAACACTGCCTTGCACCAGCCTAATTGGGCAGCCTTTGATTCCACTCTGAGAGAAATGTTGATTGCTGTTGTACAAGTCCTTTACTAGCATCAGTAAAGAAAGTCTCAGAGTTCAAAATAAACATTCTCGGGGGTTGTACAGTATCCAGGGGTTAGATGTCTGGAAACAGGATTTCAGACTGAAAATCCCAGAAACTCAAATGACTGGAAAATGTCTCAGAACATCTAAAGTGACTGCTTTCGGGTGGATTTGCTGATATCAGCAGACCCCTTGGGGAGTCACAGTACAGTTTATGCCAGTTTCTTCAGGAGGATATGCTTTCTTACAGGAGGAATATTTTTCATATGTTGAAAAAAAAGCCATTTTCTGTATTTGCGTTTACACATATCTGTTTCATTGTTTGATTTCTTATGGTAAAGCTATGCCAAGGCAGGTGCTGCACATCCAGGTTTCTCTGACATGCCTTCATTCTTCCCCAGATATTTTAGCCAGGTTGAATTTGAAGTCTGGTCAGGTGTCTAGGATTTCCAGATGTCTAGCAGCCACATCAGAGCTACTTCTCTGCACCTGAAAATCCTGGGTCACTGAGCATATATATGGACTTACTTTATAGCAGAATAATCAATGCCTAGGATGCCTCAGACAGATGTCCAGGTGCAAGACATCTTCAGAGCAAACATTTCACAGGTCCAATAAATCCTAGTGAGAGCACACTCTCAGTGAACCTTTCAGGAAAAACATGAGGAAAAACTAAGAACTTTCATGTTAGGGATAGGAATCTGTTGATTTTTAATTGATAAAGTTATGCATAGGTACAGATCAAAGTCTACAGGTTGAAGTCTTACCTTGCAACTTTGTAATCAGTTCTAGAAACAGATGGGGTTGTGAAAATGTGGTGTGTATATCTATGCATATGCATATATAAAAATTTATATATGCAAAATATCTATGTTGATATACATTACAATCTCTGTGTGTTGTACAGATGGGAGAAACTTCAGGCCACCTACAAACCTTCTCCCTTTCTAGCTTTGTGACTGCTACTCATGAGTTTATGCGAATGGTACAGTATACAGGCAAAATAAAGGACTAGAAACTAAGCACTAGGTGAGAAAAAATGTATTTCTTCAAAACTTATGCCTGTTAAGATAATTTTTATGTGGCCAGAAAGTGAGGTCTAGGATTGCCAAGCACCACAGCAGACAGTTCCAGCTGCTCCTGTAGCCTGCATTCAGTGGCACAGGAAAGCTGGGCTAGGGATACATCTGCTCATTTTCGATGGTGCAGAGATCCTGAGCTGGAATTGCTCAGGTTTGACTTGACACAAGAGATGTGAACAGCTGCAATTAGGCCCTCTAATCAGAGGTGGTGGCAGCAGCCCACAGCCAAGCAGTATCATATATGTCTGAAGAATATTTTAAATACCAGGAAAACTCTGTCAAGTGTTTATGATAAAAACTCAGCTAAGCAAGTCCATTTTGGCAGAAACGCTCCTTTGCTAAGCTGCCCACCAGTCAAAGTGTATACAGAGCGCAGTTTCACTGCTGTTGCTCTTCACACATTATGATTGTTAACAAAAAAAAACCAAACAAACAAAAAAAAAAACTAAAAAGGCAAGTCAAATGATGCATTTAGAAATAAATTTTAAACCCTGTCCAAATTATACACCCTTTTATTTTACCATTCTTGCACTTCAGAGTATGACACAAAACCCTTCATGGTCAACACTGTCTGGACTTGTTTTTTTACCTTGAGCCAAGCAATAAGCAGGACCTCAAAAATCCCACCTGCCTGCTGCTATTAGAAGACTAACAGCTCAGTTCTTAGATAAAAAGAGCTTTAAAGGATGCCAATCTGCTGTGTTAGTCCCCAGGAGATGGTTGTTTTCTTAAGACATTGAAGGAAGGCTGGGGAAAGGAAGACTCATAAAACATGAAGTTCACACTCTATGAAAAGTGTCTTTTTAATAAATTTCTCTTACTTCCCTCAGAAGCTCCACTTCTTGACTGCAACACTGATCGTGAGTTCAGTCTGGTCCTCCATGAAGGTCATTTTCAGAAGTTGGAGAGCATATATAAAGTACAAGGCCGTTTAAGACCTTTTAAACCAGCAAGTGAAAAGCTACTGGTGTCACCTAAGAATGCTTCAGACCTCAACCCAGCCACAGTCCACTGGAAAGATGATCACAGCAGCCTTTTCCAATGCTCAACAACCCTTTCAGTGAAGAATTTTTTTCCTAATATCCAATCTAAACCTCCCGACACAACTTGAGGCCACTTCCTCTTGTCCTATCACTTGTTACCTGGGAGAAGAGACCAGCCACCTCCTTACTTCATCCTCCTTTCAGGTTGCTGTAGAGAGTGACAAGGTCTCCCCTGAGTCTCCTTTTCTCCAGACTAAACCCCCTCAGGTCCCTCAGCCATTCCTCATCACACTTGTGATCCAGGCCCTTCACCAGCTTTGTTGCTCTTCTTAGCACCTCAGCATCTCTTGTAGTGAGGGGCCCAGAACTGAACACAGGATTCGAGGTGCGGCCTCACCAGTGCCTACTACAGGAGGATGATCACTGCCCCAGCCCTGCTGACCACTACTTCTGATACAGGCCAGGATGCTCTTGGCCTTCCTGGCTGCCTGAACACAAGCTGCTTATGTTCAGCTCTGTCAGCCAACACCCCCAGGTCCTTTTCCACCAAGCAGTCCTCAGCCCTCAGCATGCACCAGAACTGTTTCCACAAGACACCTTGCTTTGTGCTCCTCCTGGCTTCTCCACTTCCACCACTGCTTACATTTTCTTGCATGTAGGCACCTACAAGGCTAGAGAATAAAGCATCCCTCATACATCACCAACCCTGCCAAAAATACTTTAAATAAATGTATTTTGAAGGTCAGCTGTCACATCCCTCAAGTTCCATAGGCAGCTGAGTTCATGGCACACTGTCCAGCATCCAGCTTTTCATATTGCTGAATAAGCAGAACTGCTGTTCCAGCTATCTACATGACTTACCATGATTTAGATGTCTTGTACGTACTTACTTTATAGTCAGGTTTTAGCTCTTTCAATTGAACAGGAAAAGAAAGATAAAATAGAAAAGGAAATGGAAGTTTCTCCCAACTAGATCTTTTTGTGAGCTCAAATGATTTTTAATGGTGCTTTCCTGTGCAACAGGTTACTTCTTTGTGCTAGCTAATACTTAGGGCAAGTTTCTCCAAAACTGCTTTAAATATGCATCAGTATTTACTTCAGTAATGCATTTCGAAGCTTCCTGCAGTCTTTCCATGGTGAAATATCCTGTTCTTGTACATCTTACAGTAATCTTAAGTGATTCTGCCTCTGAATTCTTAAGTCAACACATGGTGTAATATGATATAAAATTACATCTGACCTTTTTTGTTCCCTCAAAACCACACTTCGACATAGAGATGTGCGCATTTTACAGTAGATACCTTTATTTTAAAATGTGGTCACAAGAAGCCAAAGGTTGCCAAATATTACCTGTCTTATCTGTGGAACAGCTGGAAAATGCATGAATAACCAGATATTGTTGCATTTTTCTTCTCCCTATTTTCAAGCTAAAATAACATTATAGCTTATAAACTACAACGAAATAAGGCAATGAATTCAGATAATGCTAAGAGGGGATGATAGATAGGATATCTTGGCACGAAATAAGCACAGTCATTTAGGATCTTTAATAAAATCTGGCATTTTGCCAGTTTGCCAGCCATTAAATTAAAGGTTATTTAAGCCGTGATAGAGATTTTTTTTGTTTGTCTTAAAGAAATAAAGAACTACTTTGAATTATTGAGTTTAAATCATTACAAGACACTTATCTGTGTTAAAAGAGGTATTTTTGTGCTAAGCTGGCATGGGTGCTTTACCCTGACAGACTGTTTCCACACTGTGAAGCAGATTCTTTTGGACAAAGTTTAGCACAAGGCTCTAATGTATCAGACCAGAGACAAAAATGCAGTGAGATAATGCCATGGGGTAACTCTGAAATATTAGTGACAAGAAAAGCTAAGTGCTGGCAGCCTCAGTGCATCAGGATGGGCTTTTATGAACATCTGGACAGACTGAAGAGCTCACCAGTGCTAGCAGGCAAAGCTTTGCCTTTTCTTTTCCCTGCCACATAGTTCTCCCCTTCTGAAAGGAAAGTACTATGAGCCATTTTTATACCTGTCCTGTAAAGAGTTTTTGTCCTGTGTCCTGTGCTTTGAGTTGGTGTGGCAGAGGCCCTCCCAGCTGTGAGCACAGGTGCCTGACTCTTCTTCACCCCAGACTCAGGCACAGGTTACACCACATGGGCAGAGGCAGAATCCACCCTGGTTCAGTCACTTTTCCTCCCTGTCCCAGCACACTCTGAACATAGGTGACTGATGGGAGAAAGGATGTAATGACAGTAATTCTAGCTGTCTGCCAGGAAACTCTTCGGTCCCAGCAAAATGGAGTAAACACAGCATTTAGAACAGGCAGATGCAGTGCTACAGCTCGTAACAACAAAAGAGTCTGTATGAAAAGATCAAGTTTTACATCTGTATCATCTAAATCAGATTGGTTTAAACGCTAATGCCCTCAGTCCTGTGACACATTTTTCCCTTAGTTTAATATTGCCTTGGTAGTGTGACCTTCAGTTTTTCACAAACCCCCTTTCTCCAGTCTTTTGGTGAAAGAAAAATAAGAATAAAGCTCCTGTGTAGGAGAAATCTTGGTATGAATAATCTTGCTCAGAATGTAGTATTGAATCTTGCCCAATTTGCATTAATTTCTCAATGTATTTTGTATATAGGCCCAGAGCTTTGTGCATATTTTAACAATATCTCAGTATACAGAGATGTTAATACTCAGTATAAAGAGTGCTGGGTCCCATTGTTAATGTTGCCAGTGCCAAAGTCAAATGGCAGACAACAGAAAACTGAAGGCAATTTACTACAAATTTGTTTTTTATAATTTATATATAATTCACTTAGTTCCTTGTTTTTTCATGAAAGGTCTTCCTTTACCATCAGGGCAGATAAATCTCATGGCCTGAAAAAATAAAAGAAATGAACTATCACAAATAGGCTAAGTTATTAATTTGAGCAATAGGTTTGATTTTGTTTAATCAACTTTCCCTCTCAGGTAGCTTATTCCCAAAATATTTTCTTTTAATAAGTGCAAAAAATTATGAACTGCACAGCTGCTTTTCTTTTGCTGTGCAATTCCTTGTTCCTTTTCCAACTAACCTATTTAGATTATCTCCTTGTTTGTTTATTTTTATGTTTTCTTTTTTATATGTATGTCTTTGGGTTCAGGTGCTACATTTACCCTGTGACTGCACAGCACCTAACACAACAGGGTACTGACCTAGCGAGTATGCCTTGTAATTTAAATGCATTATCACAGCAGTTGTTGTGGTTATTGTTGGTCTTATTAAAAAATAAATGCTCTTTGGCAATTATATTCATTTGATAGATTTATTTTTTTTTAGTCACTGTATAATGGATTCATGAGTAATGATTTTCATTACCCTGGTCCCCAGCCCACTGAGACATTAAACAGACATTTTTCCTTTAAGAGCATAGTTTGGTAAGCAACCAACTCCTAATACATGAACTAGAGGAAATGTAGTCAAGAGAACAGAAGCTCCTGTATGGCTGGCAGCTATAGATATACCTTTGAAAGTGGATTTGCAGTTGGACTAAATAATCCATGCAGTTTGCTGTAGCCTCAGGCCCAGTTTTTCATCTAAATCATGGTGCTCACTCAGCATTTGCAATAGAGCACACGTGCATGTGGGATTTCATCAGAAATATGCCAAAGATCTCACTCAACCAGTAGGTGTCAAACTGGGTTCAGGCTAAAAGGAAATCAAAGTTTGTCATTTTAGCCTTTAAAATGGTAGTGGAGTAGAAAACATATCAGGATATGTGTCATGTTAATATTTGTTAAGAGGCTGGCTCATTACTGACCAACATTAAGTAATGAGAGTGAGATGCTAACTTGAACTATGGCTTAGTCAAAACCAAAATTGGCAAAAGGCAGTCAATGCTATTATCCTTAGTCACCATTACCATCATCATTTCATCACCACTACCAGCCATAGGGAAGAATGACCTTGTAAGGGAGGAACTGGTCAGGGATTGACTCTGGGTTCAGTTCCCAGTTCTGCCGCAGGGGCTGCATGTGACAGGATTAGATGCTAATATCCTGGTTCACAATGGCAGGGGATTTTTCTGAAAGAAACAGGAAATAAACAGGTACTGAATAGCAATTCAGTGTAAGCAGGGCTGATTGTGTGTGAAATGAGATGCTGGAATAGTTATTCAGTATATGCAAAACCAGCCTTGGCCCCAAATGAACCTGCATGAATGAAAAGCATTAACAGTGGTCTTAAAAACAAGACCTTCAGCTCTCTACATACTTTAGGTCTTTATTTACAAAATAAGACTAATATACTGCTTTGAATAATGATTATGTCTTCTGTCTTGTCAACTTGGAAACTTTGGATAGAGCGTCTTTTCCAGCTGTATAAGAAGATCCGATGGACAAGATGTCCTTATATCAGCTGCGAAATCTAAGCACTGCTGCCATACAGATAGGATAGAACAGAAGAGAGCAGAAGAGGTTGATTTCAGTTGAAAGTGACCTACAGTGATCATTCAGTCCAACTTCCTAACCACTTGGAACAGAATTTCACTTCTTTTTTGTTTCTGCCCATTGGTTCCTGTCTTGTCAGGGCCTGGCATTGCTCCATCCTAGGTGCAGAATCTGGCATTTGACCGTGTTATATTTCATTTCACTAATCACTGCCCAATGCTCTGATCTATCTAGACCCCTCTGCAAGGCACTTTGTCCCTTGAGAGAGTCAACAGCACCTCCCTGTTTCATATAATGAGAAAATTTGCTAATGGTGTGTTCACTCCAGCATCAAGATCATTGATAGATGTACTGAACAGAACTGGCCCTTGAATTGAACCCTAAGGCACACTGACAGTGACCAGTATAACCCCAGCCACTAAAACCCCTGGAGCTCTGTCCTCAGCCAGTTCTTCACCCAGCACACTGCAAACCTGCTCATCCCACAGTTATCAGATCCATTAAACCGGACTTTCCCTTTTGGAACCCATGACAACTGTGCCTGATGACTGAAGCATTCTTTAAATACCTTTCAGTAGTACTTGGTATAATCTTCTCCATAACTTTCCAGGAACTGAGGTTAGATCAACAGAGCTGCAGCTCCCTGGCTCTTCCCACATGCCTTTCTTGTAACTTCAGTAATGCTGGCTACATTCCAGGCAGTAGGGACCTCCCCAGACTCCCAAGACCTTGAGTAGGTCAAAAGAAGTCCTGCCATAATGCCCACCGGCTCCTTCAGTATGACGGCTGCTTGAATCCTGTCAAGCCCCCTGGATTTGTGAACTTTCAGCTGATACATCTCATCCCTTACAATTTCTTTGTCCTCAGATGGAAAATCACTGCTCCCACACTCATGGTCCCCCAGCTCAGGGGATCAGGCAGCCCAAGGTCTATCAGTATTATTAAAGATTAAGGCAAAAAGAAGAATCAAATGCTTCCATTTTCAATTCATCCCTATTAGGTGACCATCTTCAACATGAAGAACTGGTCCCATGCTTTCTTCAGACATCCTCTTGATGTACTTAAAAAACCCCTTCTCGGTATCTGACACAAAACTGGCCAGTTTCAGCTCTAACTGAGCTTTGGCCTTTCATATCTTCTCCCTGCATATACGAGCCACAATTCTGTAATCTTTCTGCAAAGCCTGACTTTACTTCCAGAGGTCATACAGTTTCTTTGTCCTGTTGAGCTCCATGAGCAGTTCCCCATTCAGCCAAGCTGGTCTCCACCCTGCTTGCTTGACTTCTGACACAATGGATTGCCTGTTCCCATGCTTTGAAAGGGTGGTTCTTAAAAACTGACCAGCACTTGTGAATTCCCAAACCCTCCAAAGCAGATTTCAGGGTACTCCTTGAACAGCTCAAAGTTTGATCTCCTGAAGTCCAGAGTAGCAACTCTGCTGTCCTTTTCATCTTAAATAGTCCCACAGCGGATCAACTCTTTCCAGCACTGCGAGTGGTCCCATCCTGTTACAAATGATAACAGAGGCCTCAGCTGCAACGGCTGCACTACAAAAACTGTATAAGCCCGGCAGGCTATCCCTGGGCTGCTGGAGAAAGCACAAAGCATCCCCAGGAGCCACCACTCCAGCACCACTTGGACATTGGTGGATCTTGCTGGCAGCTGCCCCGCAGTGTCCCGCTCCAGGCTGAAAGAGTGCCTGGAGGGTGGCCACAGGAACACGAGCAGGAAGCAGGCAATGCTGCTCTTGTGGACACTCCAGGTTTCACAGGTGGCATCCATCCCAACAGCTGGATGAATTTGCAGCTTGAAATTCACCTTGGAAAGCACTCAGCAGACACCAAGGAGGTCACCCACCAGCTCCATCAGCACCTTGCATATGTTGGGCAGGTCCTGCATTGGCGGTGGGGTGGGCACAGACAAGGACTTGACACCATTGTGTGCACCACTGAAGCGTTCCTTCTCCCCCGTCTGCTTCTCCTTATTGCCACTGCTACTGTCAGACCAAAGCTTCATTTTTCTGGCCAGCCTGCAGACATAAGTGAGCAGAACCAGGGTGTCCCTGCCCATGGGAGGGGGGGGGTGGAATTAGAGGAAATAGATGATCCTAAGGTCCTTTCCAACCCTAACCATTCTATGATTCTGTGATTCTATACTGCAACAGTCCAAAGCCACAGCTGCAACACAGAAAGGAGCGCGGCTTCCTCCATGGCCCTGATGCGCTCAATGTCCTGCAGCAGCCGAGTCATATCCTGATGTAAATACTCCTTATGCTGATGCATCTTTTCAGACATGGTCAATTCTATCCTGGAATCAATCTTCAGTCTGTGCTTGAGGGCCAGCACAGCCAAGTCAAGGGAGATTACCGCAGCCATAGTCTGGAGGACTGAGAGAAAAGGTGGCTCATCAGGGCTGTGCGGAATGGAGCATATGGCTGGAAGGCCCCATGATGACTATGCCTGATGATGGCAGCATTTTATAAATGGCTTTCCACAGTACCCAGTAAAATCTTCTCCATAACTTTTCCAAGATCTGAAGTTAGACTTACAGGGCTGTAGTCCTCTGGGTCTTCATACATGCCCTTCTTGTAACTTGCAGTAACACTGACAAGATTCCAGGCAGCAGGGACCTCTCCAGACTACCAAGACCTTGGGTAGATGAATAATTGGCCATAAACTTTAATAATCACCAATGTAGTGCTGTGTCCATGTGACATACCAAATCTGCAGCTAATGTGGGTGGAGCTTTAACTGAGTTTGAACAATACATCTCACTTGGCCTCCCTTTATTGTTTTTGTGACATTTACTTTGGTGTACTCAGCAGGGTGTAATGGAGGCACTGTTCCAGAGGTGCAGATGTTCCCCTTCTCCCCTAGAAGGGCAAAGGAGAAGTGTCTGGTCCCACCGGTGGTCGCTGGGAAAATGGACCCAGGCTGGGGCAACAGTGGAAACTGTGGAAAGCATGTGAGCCATCTTGGGCACATGCTCAGTACAGGCACCACGCTCCAATGATTACTGTGGATGATTAGGAAGGAACCAGTTGGAGAAGCAGATGGAGATAAGACTGCTGAAAAGGAGAACTGAAAAGGAAAGAGAACAAACAGAAGTCCTCCCACAGCGCTGGGAGGGGGTTATCTGTGGAGATTCTTATGAGGGTAGCTCTAAAGGGGTGAAGGAGGAGCTGGAGGAAAAAGGCTGCTCTTGAAACGGGAATGCAGTGAGCCCAGTCCTGTCCGCATGGCTCCGGGACAGGAGAAGACCCAAGCGCGCCCCCTCCCTTCACTTTTTGGCTATGGCGGGGACACGGCACAAGTCAAGGCACCCCGCACGCTGGGCTGGGTCGGCGCGGGAGGGTCCGAGGGGCCGGTCCTAAACCCCTCCACGGCCAGGCCCTGCAGCCGTTACCTAGAACCTTCCCTGGGCAGAGCTGGCTTGCACCGCCCCCCCCGCGGCGGTGGTGTTCACCCTTCTCACAGGACCCAGAGAACTGAGACCAGAAGGCACGGTTTGGGGCTGGGGCTGCCCGCTCCGCCTGGTGAACACATCCCCTGGGCTCAGAGAGAGTAAACCCGGAATGTGTAACTGACCCCGGGGCCCACATGAGTGTTTTAAATAAAGAGCAGGCAGAGGAGTTAGGAATTAACCCCTCAAGGAAAGCTGTAGATACGGTGGGGGTAATGGGTGTAGCAGAATGCCCCTTAGCTCTAACTCAGCTCTGGGTAGCTGGGGAGAAAGGGATGGTAGCCGTGGGGGTGGTTCTGAGCTCTCACAAGGAAAATCCATGAGGATTTGACATACTAGCAGGCAAGCGATGATATCTAACACACAGGCCCGGCAGCAGCGAGCTACCAGGGCCTCTCTTGACAAAGTGGGCTGAGACCCACCAAACCCATAACTGCAATGAAAACAGGGACTGTGGTGGATGTCCCTGAGTTACGCAGGGAGGTGCAGAATCCAGCATTAGGACTCGTTAAATTTCATCCCATTATTCATTACCCATTGCTCCAATCTGTCTAGATCCATGAAATTTCAGAAGGAGGATCCTTCCTCCATAAGTTCCAACCTGACTTGCCAGAACTGGGAGCTTCAGAAGATTCAGTAAATATTTCAGGAATCGGGAACTTTTGGGGACATAACTGTTCTGTTTCCCCTGTCCTTCAGTCCACGACCACAAAGAACATCTCCTGATGAATTTATGGGGTTTCTTTTCTCCACAGAAAAGTTCTAATCTTTTAAGACCTTAATTTAACTTGAATCTGAATGCTAGACTTTGAGCATTCTTTTAATTATTTACAGGCAGAAACAGTCTTTCCTTTCCTCACTGGCAACATTCTAAGACTTCAGGGTATTATTTGTGATCATTCCTATAATGTTGTCTGGAACTCATCAGAACTGTTAGCAAACTTACAGAACTCGACTTCACACCTAATGTAAATAAATGTAATTTGTCTGTAGACTAATGAAACTAGCTCTCTACACTTTATACATTCAAGTTTAAACAAACACCCTTTGGCATGTTGTAAGCATTTTTACCTGAAGAACAATAACAATTCCTTTGATTAAAGCTTAGCCATCTCACAGGTCATTGATTAATAGGAAGAAAAGTGTGTCGAGACTTTCAAGAGAGAGTGGATATTGGATGGATCTCAGATATTGCAAAACACTCAAATTTTTTAAACAGGTATAGTTTTCTGAAAGATGGAAATTAATCAGTTTTTTTTTTTTAATAAATGTTCTTTCACTCACTTCTAAATCTCTGTATACACTTGGCCATCTCAGTAGTGCTACGTGGCCTTTGGAGACACAGCCCTTGTTTGCCCAGAGCTCTTTTAAACTGGCTCACAGGTGAGCAGGCACTAGTCTACAGGCATTATGCTGACCTACTGGCAGCAACAGGAGGTGATAATTTTTCATCTTTTTAAATAGTTGGCTGTTATTCAACTGCTGAAAGAGAACCTGGTATTTCTTGCTGTTTCTACAAAAAGCTCCTCTTGGTTGTTTAGGGCACTTCATTCCTTGGTTGTATTGTGTACAGCCCTTTTATACTCTTTTGTGGCTAAGATACACTTATTTCAGTACTGCATGGATAGGAATTCTTTTAAAATCATCTAGAGATACGTTACATTTCAAGCCAGAAAGGACCATTAGGCTGTCTAGTCTTTACATCACAGGCAAATTATGTGTCACACTTACATGGAGCCTAAAGACTTGTTTCTGACAAAAGTATAGCTTCTACAAAGCTATTAAACTTTGATGAACATTCTAAGCAATGGAAGAAAATCCACCTCCCCTGTGAATAATCTGCTGTATTGGAAATCAGTACTAAAAATCTGTGCTGTATTTTTCGGATTAATGTATCAGCTTTCTGCTTCCAGACATTGATTCCAGAGCAGTCCTTTAGAAAACCAGAACTTTGTTCTTTATTAAGATATTTGTACACTGCCACCAAGTCTTGTTAGTGAGTTTTTCTTTGTGAAGCATTTCCTCCATGTCTCCCATAATTTCTGTGTCTCCCTGTAAGTGTCTCCAATTGCTAAACAACTTTTTAAAATGAAGGTGCCCTTAATCTTACTGTAGCATGTGGAAGTTAAGTTCCTCATTTCTCATCCGTGATTTCCAGTGTGTACATCCCCAGGTGACACTTCTTGGCAGAATGTAAAAGGAGTTTTGGAATCAGGACTTTATAACCCTTAAACCCATAGAAGAATCCCATTCTGTGGCATTTTCCTCTGTGCATTTATTCCTTGATATCTATCATTTAGCCAATGCTTAATCCCATTTCAGGTATTCAATACTGATATTATAGGAAGCAATTTTTAAAATAAGGGTCAAATGCTGCTAAATCAGATGTCATAGAAGTCTATCCCTCTATAAATAATTTCATAAATCAAATCTAAATTAAAAATCAAATAATACTAATATTTGCCATAAAAACCTATTGTTTCATTTTATATATTTCACCCCTTTTATTTCTTTTCAGATTTAGTCCTTTATCAGTTTTTCAGATGTTCCACCTTGTACAGATGGCAGGATAGGCATTCTCTGTGTAATCTGTGTTATTTCTCTGGTTTTCGGAGTATTAGCATAAATGGTATTCTTTCAGAGTTTCCGTAATACATTGCTAGCCAGCTCTTCTGAAGATCTTGGGAAAGTTCTCCAAATTTTAAATAGTTCTCTTTTACAGACACTGTTATCTCCGTTAGTCACTAATGGTAAGGAATACTGGACCGTAATTCCTCACACTTAATGCAGTGAAGTACTTCTTGTCCCTTTCCATATTCTCCAGAGCCCATTTGCCTTTAGCAGCCAGCAAAAGTGTCAGATACTTTCTAGGCCATCTGCACATCTTGTCAAAATACTTTTCCTATGGTTCTTTTTGTTGCTGGTGGGTTTGGACAAATACAGACTTCAGTGGTTCAGTCTGCTGCCAGAACGTGATGCAAGGGTCTTACATTCCTGTTCATTAACTAGGTTTATTAACCAAAAAACATTTCATCAAACGTTGACTTTTTTGCTTTGGAAAAGGAAAATCACACACTATGTGACCTGAGCTATAATCTCAGACTTCTGTTTCCCACATCCTCCTGAGATTTTAATCTCTGTCAGATGTCCTTGGACTCACCCAAGGGTTCAGAATTACTGGGAGGGTATACAGAAGTGTATGCACTGCAGGGATAACGCATTGCATTTTCTTCCTGCTTCAGGTAAAGGCAAACCCAGTCATGGGATTGATTTTGCTCTGGGACCTGGATGCAGGGGCAACGCTGTCAGATTTACTACAGATAGAACCATCCAGAGTGCTGTTGGGCAGGGAGCTGAGATGAACCGTACAAGAAGAGACATGAGATTCTGGCTTGATTTGCATTGGCAAAAGGAAGTCTCAAATGAAATTTTATAATACTGCATTTAATAAATGCATCCTGGGAGATGGGCCAGTATGTCTGAAGGAGAAAAGCTAGTCAAAGTAGCAGTGTTGATACCAGCATAAATGAGTAGCCAGAAATAGACATAAGCTGAAGTCCCTGATGTGAGAGGGCACACTGCAGTATCCTTGCCCTGGCCATCATCCTCAGCAATTCCTCTCTGTGCTGTGTCCTGCATAACTTGCATACCTTTTGGTACGCAAAAAGCACACCTTGAGAGTTACACCAGTCTACACCAGTCTCTGTCATCCTTGAAGAAATAGCCTCAGTTGCAAAGGAAGGACCGCTTTTTGTTTATTTCTCAAATGACATTGAAAGTGTTTGGGCAGAATACAGTTTCTGAAAGAGGACACAATAGGCTGTCTTGAGTGCTTATGCAATGCAAATGAGCATTTATGTGGGGAGGGAATCAGGTTTGCTTTTCATATTATTTAGTTTTGTTTGCTTGTTTATTTTCTTGTTAAACCAAAAATATTTTCCCTCTCATTTGAATAATCATGATTACTGCAGTATCACCTCTGACGTCTGTAACCATTATTTAATAACAAAATAAATAGAAGGTAGAAATAATGTGAAACTGCTGTTGCAAGTATAAAGAAAAAGTTCTTTTGCAGTAGGTGAGTGAAATGAGTAAATGGGTATTTATTGTTTAGACACATAGTACTCTTCATGCATATTAGAAGCGACCTTTCTCCTTCCAGAGCCGTACCTTTTTTCATGGTGTCCACAAAGTGTCTTATCCTGAACCAATTAAAGTGTGTGAACATCCAGAAGGCAATATCAAAAAAAAAAATAGCTACACTAAAATAAAATGCGTTTACAAGCAAACAGGAAAAAGCAGTCAGGTTTGAAATACGTTTCCCTCTTACTAAACTAGGCAGCAAAAGCTGTATAACAGAACTAGATTATCACAAAGCTGTTTATCATTAGAGTGGGAAGGGAAAGGAAAAGAAGAAATTTTGAGATAACTTTGCAAGCGGATTTTAACTCTTTATAATATATATGCCATTCTTCATCATTCATTGACTAATTTTCTATTGTACTTCACTTGGAAGATATTAGCTACAAGTATATGACATTAGAGGACTTCTGATGAGAAACAAGGCTCACATTGTGAATAAGAGGAACAGTCCGTAAAATTAAAACTACTAAAAATACTACTCTGGTATGAATGATTATGACTTGTAGGTTGATAATATTATAGCATTTATCCTCTACATTTATTTTCTCAGGTCGGACTCTGTTTTCTGCATTTGCAACAGATTAAACTTATCTTGCTGCCGTGATCAGAATGGTTCTGTAGTCATCAGCAGCATATATGAGTTTCCCAGCACTTTCTGCAGACAAGAAACAGGACATAGAGCATCATATTGGGACTTTGCTGACTATGCAGGTAATTGCAGATGTCTGTTCTGGTATACCTGAAGTCCTGTTTTGACCACTGCCGGTGTGCATAGTCGGTGTGAGATCTTCACCTCACTAGTCCCCTGTTTGATGACTGCAGAAAAACAAAGGCTTTGTAGTAGCCTTTGTATGGCTGAACTTCACTTTCAAAGCAAAGAGCCCAGTAAGGAAATACAGCATCACTTTTCATCTCAAAATACTTGCACAATAAGTTACAAGATGTTGAGGCTGTGTCACGGCTCTGAGTAAATCTGAGATTCTTTTGGTGTTCCCTTTCTTCTGCCCATACCAAGCCCCTGGCTGTTACTGTTACTTTTCATAAAGCACCATATTTCCAAGGTGTGGATATCCCCATATGTTTAACATTTTAGATCCTGTGCCCCCCAGATGCAATCAGATCATCATGACTTTTTAATTTAATGGCAATGGCCTTAGATCAGATCATCCACTAGATAATTAAGCTGCCACAAAATAAAAATGTGAACACAGAGGGAAAAATCCTGCTTGCAGTGCATCCAGCACTGCATTGTTCTTGGATTCAGTCTCCAGCCTGGTTTCATGTACCCCTGCTTCCCTTGACAAGGCTGTGGAGGACTACAAAAGCAAGTTAAATATTCACGAACCATCCCAGGCACCAAATATCCTAGGGCTCTGTAGATGATGTTCTGTCAGGGGAACATACAAATGAAAAACTGACCAAGGTGCAATGCAGCTCAGTAGCAAAGTGCTTACAAATTTGTCATATATAGTCTCATTTATTTTGGCCATCAAAACTTTTTCAGCTAGTTAAGCGGTTCAACTATTTGTCAATTTTAAGACCAGAAGGTATTGACCTGTTCATGTAGTTGACATCTGCAATGTTGATGAGGTCAGAGGGCCAATAACTACAACATCTGCATAGAAATTGTAATTTCCAGGTGACTTTTAGCTATAACACATCATCTATAGGGACATCTTGCTCTCTTGAAAGACTTCAAGTGGGGAAGTCCATCTACAACAGACTAGTATAAGGTTTTCAATTATGTGAATAAAATACTAAACCGCATACACTAATTCTGCAGACAGACTAAGAAAAAGAATGAACCATAGATACTGTATATAATTTGCCTTGCTTAATATGAAGGAAAGTCCATTGAGCACTGAATGGTCTTCTGAACAGACAGACACAGCAAGCTCCAGAGGAAAAAATAAGTGAAAAACATTGGTGCTCACATAGGAGCAGGCTTTTGGGCTTAAGCTTTCCACTGCCTGTGTCCATCTGCCAGATTTACCTTGGGTACCTATGTACCTATGTGTAGAGGTACTCTGAGAATAGCATGAGATCTAGCAGCAGCATGGAGTTAAAATATACCATCATTGTCAAAGGATTCTATCTTCCTTATAACTTCTGACTTGTCCAATACCTACAATTTTTGTTTCTTTCTTCTCCTGAGACAATGTGTGTACTGACATTCAGTCCTCAATCGTTTCTCTCTCAATAGGCACAATAATGAGTCTTTTCCTACCCAGTGTATAGGGTTATGTTCATGTCTTTGAAAGTTGCTCACCTGTTCAAACATAAAGGGGTAGAATACAGAACACCATAGCACAAGACACAAAAGTTGCTAATATATTTTCCATTTTTACACATTCCTCCCTGCCTTCCTAAATCTTACATTCATCAACTTGCAGGTAGTAGAATTTAATTACTGAAAAGCATCAATCACTGGTTTTAGGTCCATTGTGAAAAGTAAATTAGAGTTCCTTGTATATTACAAAGGCCTTTCCTTTGTTTTGCAATACAAATGACAGCACAAATAGAAAAAAAGACAAAAGAAAAGAATTGGACTGTGAACATAAATGTCATAGTTATACTGGCAGACACAATACCACCTCAGGAATTTGAACTTTACTAGCCTGACGCATAAAGGCACATGAGTTAGTACATAGGTCAACAGGAGCTGAATGCAGTCTAGCAATCTCATTAACGTAAAAAGAATAGAAAGGCCAAGAATCACAGAATCATAGAATCATTTAGGTTGGGAAAGACCTTTAAGATCATCATGTCCAGCTGTTTAACCTAGCACTGCCAAGACCACCACACTTGAAAAATTCCCCCTTTGCCAGGGCATTGCTACTCAGTGAATATAAGAATAGGTGAACTGGCGAGACACAAGATCAACAGGAGACAGGGTCTGAGGTTACAGATACCATAAGAGGGTAAACTAGGGAGGACTAAGCAAAAGGCAAGAATAGACTATACCCGTCCATGGTAGTTTCCCAGCCACCACCTCTTTTTCAGCTCAGGGACTTCCTCAGCCAAGTCTGGTGTCTGCATAGTTGGTATCCCCCAACGTATTTTTCTTCCATTAATGTACCCAGTCTGTCCTTGGTCCCACCTAATCCTTTAGTATTCACTGAATCCTTTGGCAGGCAGTATCACTGACATATGAAGAATATGAAAATGTATTATTGGCATATGAAGACATATAGAATCATAGAATAGTTAGGGTTGGAAAGGACCTTAAGATCATCAAGTTCCAACCCCCCTGCCATGGGCAGGACACCTCATACTAAACCATATCACCCAAGGCCTTGTCCAGCCTGGTCTTGAACACTGCAAGGGATGGAGCATTCACAACCTCCCTGGGCAACCCATTCCAGTGCCTCACCACCCTAACAGGAAAGAATTTCCTCCTTATATCCAAGCTAAACTTCCCCTGTTTTAAGTTTTAACCCATTACTGCTTCTCGTATCACTACAGTCCCTAATAAAGAGTCTCTCCGCAGCATCCCTATAGGCCCCCTTCAAATACTGGAAGGCTGCTATGAGGTCTCCAAGCAGCCTTCTCTTCTCCAGGCTGAACAGCTCCAACTTTCTCAGCCTGTTTTCATACGGGAGGTGCTGCGAGCGCACACTGAAGCCGGCTCATGTTCATTTTCTCATCAACCAGCACCCCCAAGTCCTTCTCTGCAGGGCTGCTCTGAATCTCTTCTTTGCCCAACCTGTAACTGTGCCTGGGATTGCTCTGACCCAGGTGTAGGACCTTGCACTTGGCATGGTTAAACCTCATGAGTTTGGCATCAGCCCACCTCACAAGCGTGTCAAGGTCCCTCCGGATGGCATTCCTTCCCTTCAGTGCATCAGCCGAACCACACGGCTTGGTGTCATTGGCAAACTTGCTGAGGGCGCACTCAATCCCACTGTCCATGTCACCAACAAAGATGTTAAACAAGACCAGTTCCAACACTGTTCCCTGAGGAACACCACTCGTTACTGGTCTCCAGCTGGACATTGAGCTATTGACCACAACTCTTTGCATGCAGCCATCCAGCCAGTTCTTTATCCACCGAGTGGTCCATCCATCAAATTGATGTCTCTCCAATTTAGAGACAAGGATGTTGTGTGGGACTGTGTCGAAGGCTTTACACAAGTCCAGGTAGATGACATCAACTGCTCTACCCCTGTCCATCAGTTCTGTAGCCCCATCCTAGAAGGCCACCAAATTGGTCAGGCAGGATTTCCCCTTAGTGAAGCCATGCTGGCTGTCACCAAGCACCTTGTTGATTTTCATGTGCCTTAGCATGCCTTCCAGGAGAATCTGCTCTAAGATTTTGCCAGGCACAGAGGTGAGACTGACTAGTCTGTAATTCCCTGGGTCATCCATTTTCCCCTTCTTGAAAATGAGGGTTATATTTCCCTTTTTCCAGTCGTCGGGAACTTCACCTGACTGCCATGATTTCTCAAATATGATGGCCAGCAGCTTAGCAACTTCATTCCCCAGCTCCTTCAGGACCCGTGGATGGATTTTATTAGGTCCCATGGACTTCTGCACATTCAGGTTCTTGAGATGGTCTCAAACCAGATCCTCTCCAACAGTGGGCCCAAGGTCTTCATTCTCACAGTCCCTGCGTCTGCCTTCCAAGACTTGGGTGGTGTGGTGAGAGCCTTTGCCAGTGAAGACCGAGGCAAAGAAGTCATTCAGAACCTCAACCTTCTCCAAATCCTGTGTAGCTAGTTCTCCAGAGAGCTTCCTGAGGGGGCCTACGTTCTCCCCAGTCTGTTTTTTATTTGCAATGTGCCTGAGAAATAACCTACTTTCTTCTTTTGAAGCTTGTTCCTACTATTTTGCTTTGATGATCCCCAGTACTTCTAATGGAAAAGACAGAGAACCATCAAGCTCCATCAATCCTCTCCACCTCACTCCTGATTTTAGAGCCCTCTAGCATGTCCCCTGTAATTTATCTCTTTTTCCAGAAAGAAGAATCTTGGCTTACTTAGTTATTCCTTACTGTCGTGGTTTAAACCCAGTCAGGTAATTCGTTCGCTCACTTCCCCCCCTTTTCTTGCCCTCCCCCTGCTCTCGGAGGGACGGAGAGGAGAATCAAAAAGAATGCAACTCCCACGGGTTGAGATAAGAACAGTTTAGTAACTAAGGTATAACACGAATCACTACTGCTACCACCAATGATAATAATGATAAAGGAAATAACAAGGGAAGAGAATACATCATCTCACCACCAGCCAACCGATAACTCGCCCCCCCCAGCCCGACCAAGCTCTGACCGATGCCTCCTCCAACCCCGCAGTCTCCCAGCCCTTCCGGCTAACTCCCAGTTACATCCTGGGCATGACGTGCTGTGGTATGGAATACCTCTTTGGTCAGTTTGGGTCAGGTGTCCTGTCCCTGCTTCCTCCTGGCTTCCCCTCCTCCCTGGCAGAGCATGAGGCTCACAAAGTCCTTGGCCAAACCAAAACATCGCTTGTTATCAGCTCTGTTCCCAAGCTGAAAGTCAAAACATTGCACTGCACCAGCTACCAAGAAGGGGAAAAATGACTGCTACTGCTGAACCCAGGACATTATCCACCCCTTATTCCATACCATTCACGTCATGCTCAGATCCCACATTTTCAATATACCATCACTCTTATCTCGGTGCACTCTTAACTTAGTGCATGGACCAGTCCCTATAAAGCTGCTGCGTCCATCTGGTCCATGTCAGGCTCCATCTCTTGTAACAGTCTTCCAGAGCAGGAGAGACTGTGTGCAGTGTTCACACTCGTGAATAACCTGGGCAATAGTGTCCATTGCTAAGTCCACCCCTCGATCATGAGTCCATCTCTGTGTTGCATCTCTGCTCTGATGGCCTGAAGTGCCATGGGCCCACCAGGCTTAAAATAATTCACTGTCCCCTTAAGCAGTTTCTGCAGCTTGTTGCTGGGGACTCCATACAGCTGCCTTCCATCTCCAATGCTTCCAAAGCACTGGAGGGGCCCAGTGGACTAGATACTTGCCCATACTGTCACACACACCCTGCCACTCATCACTGTCCAGCCTTGGAGAAAACCTCTTGGTCCCCCCATATTGTTGTCTAACCCCAGACAAGACCCAAACCTGACTCTGCTTAACTTTTGAGATCAGACAAGATGGTTGTGGGTAGAACACAGTCTGTGTGTGTGCCAACATGCTGATCCCCATCACAATCAGCAGGCAGGTCCCAAGGACACCCAAAGGCCATTCAAAACCTCCAGAACTCTCAGCTGATGCTGCTGTACTTGTCACTGGGGCTGGTGCAGCTGCTGTACTTGTCGGCTCTCCCACCACCAGCTTCTCTTTTCCTGAGTCCAGCTCTTCCTCCTCTGCCTTGCTGGGAAATGCTGCGTGGTCTCCTGTATCCTCCCGGGGCTCGGCGGGCGGCTGCCGGGAAACGCTCTCGGCCGTCGCGGGGCTGGGCTCGGCCGCGGGGCTGGGCTCGGCCGCGGGGCTCGGCTCCTCCTCGGGGCTCGGCTCCTCCGCCGCCTTCTCCCGCTGCTCGGCAGCCGCTTCCTTCCGCTCCTCGACCGCCTCGACCTCCTCCACCGGCAGCCTCGCGGCCTCCGGCCCCGCTCCCGCCGCCGCTTGGTCCCCGGGGCCGCTCTCCCGGGCCGCTTCGGCAGCCGCCGGCTCCCGAGGCCGCTCCCCCTCGGCTCCCCGCAGCCTCACGAAGATGGAGAGTAGGGTGAGGGCCAGGACGGTGAAGAGCAGCCGGACGGCCAGGTACAAGTCCACGGCCACGTCCGTCCCGCCCTGCTGCTGGAGCCCACCCGTATTACAAGCCATTGCCATAAAGCACAGTGAGACAAGAACCTTAGCCCAGGCCCCATACTTGATAAACACTAACACAGCAAATACCGGCTCTACGTAAGTTACAACATTCTGAAGCTGTGAGATCAAGCGAAACAACTCTGAGAGCCAATAAATCAGCATTGTGATGAGTGACTATTAATCCAGTCAAATCTGTTGTTATCTCAACCCTTCGTGCCCCACGTTGGGCGCCAAAAAAGAACTGTCGTGGTTTAAACCCAGTCAGGTAATTCGTTCGCTCACTTCCCCCCCTTTTCTTGCCCTCCCCCTGCTCTCGGAGGGACGGAGAGGAGAATCAAAAAGAATGCAACTCCCACGGGTTGAGATAAGAACAGTTTAGTAACTAAGGTATAACACAAATCACTACTGCTACCACCAATGATAATAATGATAAAGGAAATAACAAGGGAAGAGAATACATCATCTCACCACCAGCCAACCGATAACTCGCCCCCCCCAGCCCGACCAAGCTCTGACCGATGCCTTCCAACCCCGCAGTCTCCCAGCCCTTCCGGCTAACTCCCAGTTACATCCTGGGCATGACGTGCTGTGGTATGGAATACCTCTTTGGTCAGTTTGGGTCAGGTGTCCTGTCCCTGCTTCCTCCTGGCTTCCCCTCCTCCCTGGCAGAGCATGAGGCTCACAAAGTCCTTGGCCAAACCAAAACATCGCTTGTTATCAGCTCTGTTCCCGAGCTGAAAGTCAAAACATTGCACTGCACCAGCTACCAAGAAGGGGAAAAATGACTGCTACTGCTGAACCCAGGACACTTACACAGCACACGTCCCATATATTGATAGCCCTTGACAATCAAGGACAATTGAACCTTTTCCCAGTTCTACTATGTACTTTCTGAGATGAAAAGAACAGAACAGTGTAAAGACACAGACATGCCATACATTTTTATAAAGGCATAATCATGAGCTCTGGTTTTTTCTCTGTTGTTTTACCAATAGTTCCTAACATTTGCAATTTTGTTGTTGTTGTTCAGTGCTGGGCACTGGGCTGTCATTTTCATGGAATTTTCAATTGTATCCCCAAATCCTCTCTCTAAACTGGTAAAGCTTAAGTCAGAACACCTTGTTTTACAAATGAAATCAGTGTGATGTCTTTCCTACATGCATCACTTTATTTTGTCATGCATTTAAGTTCACCACCTATGCAGGTTGTGCACATTTTCATTCAGATGTCTTTTCAGTTATGTTCTGTTCTTAGCAATGTTTCAACAGCTGCTAAGAACATTTCACACCAAAGCCTTAACATAGAAACTAGTATATCCATTCACTAGGGCACCTCCCAACCAAGAGGTCCTACAGAAACATCCATGCGGACAGAGAGGAGACATGGAGCTCCAAGAAAAAAAACGCACAGGGAGATAAAAGGATGAAGCTGAAACAGCTTTCTGTCTCTCAGCGATTAATAATGTTCCTCTTTTGGGGAATCTAAACTGTAACTTGTTCAGTCATTTCATAAAGAAGAAAGTGAAATTCAGCCATTGTGTGCACATGGAAGTCCTGTCTCAGGTCTGGAAATCAAAAAGAGGAAAAAACATTTAAAGGCTTAGGGTCCTTATGATGAAGTTTCCCTCTGGGCATGTCTAGCTTGTGCCACTGCTTTCCTTGTAAAACTTGATAGTTTTTTTTACTGAGGTTATAGGAAGTGTTTATTATACCATTATATATTGGAATTTTTTGCAGCTATGATAAACAAAGGCCAGAAGATTACAAGGGAAACTCTACCAGTAAGACACAGAACAGAGATCTCAAGCTTTTATATTCTGAGTTTAGTGAAGAGACATGTTTATATACAGTTTTATAAGTTTGTGTGCACTCATAGCACTTTGCTGATCACAGTAATGCAGACCTATCCTATGATGCTTGAAAGCATGATCTGGTTTCTAGTCCTAATTTAGGTGTTGTCTGCAAGGGACACTTACGTATTTTTACTCCTTTTTTTTGCTGATATCCACTAAATGTCTCACCCAAAAGGCCTGAGAAGGGTACGTTCCAAGTTTATTTTCCACTGTTGTAGGTATACTTATTTCCCTATTTTGGCTCCAGATAAAGAACTTCCACTATAGAATTCTACCAGACAGCTCTGTGAGAGAGTTTAGATATTGACGGCTCATGCAAAGAGAATTACTTTTCAACAACTGTTGCAAAACAATTTTTTTACCCAATATGGCTGCCTATAGCGAAATTCCACTGAGCTTCTCTAAATGCCTTCCTCCCTTTATCCCGTCCCCACATGCTTCAGAGGGTCACTTAACATTTCATTTGTCCTGAACTATTGAATACCACTGCCCACTGTCACAATTAACGCTTTTCATCTTTCTCTGCCGCTTTGCTGAACCCTGTTTTATGTTAACACAAGTAGAAACATTTGCAAAGTGCTTAGGGATTCATCTGCTTAGCAGAGTATACATGTAGGATCATTGCCACTGATAATAGTTAATAACCTTCTCCATTCTTGGGGAAAAACCTGTATTTATTTTGTCTAGAGCCCATCTTCAGGAAATAAGATGACACAATTCATCATGTTCCAAGCTTGCATTGTGTTCTTAGGTCAGGGAAAAAAAGTGATATAGTCTGGGAAGTCAGCCTAAAAGCTTCTTAAATACAAATGATGTCAGGGCTTCAGGGGAATGCCGGGGCAGAGTCTTGCCAGCTGCACCCCATCCCTTTGCCTCAACATGAACTAGGGGAGCAGCCAAGGGCTCAGCCAGCCCAGGGCATCAGGCACCTTCCTGGGCACAGGGTTACGGCCACACTGGGACGGGGGTCAGCGGGGCTGGAATGGGGTCCTGGGGCAAAGACAGGGTTGGGAACACCCCAGGAGAGTCTGGCAGGCACAGTCCATCCCATTGGTGCCCTCAGGCCATGGCAGTGTGCCCTTGGGTGAACTCCAGCTAAACTCATCTTCTACTCTCTTCATTCTTCATCCACTCTGCCTCTATTAAAACTCTTGAAAACTAGTACCAACAGGTCATAGCATACTAATATTCCTCCTGGTGTGTTGGCAGGCCAAGCTTTAACTGGTGTGTGACTGAGTGTTTCAGTCCTGGCTGCATGTCCTGATATTAACTGGGTTTGTCATGCTACGTAAGGGCTGTGATCAGCAGCTGGCCTCAGGCAAAGGGAAAATAATCAGTCTTTTGGAGAACTTTTCCAGTGGCTGCCAAGAATTTTCTGCATGAGGAAGCCTATTAACAAGCATCATGTGAGAGAATGTTTACAAAAAGTCAGAAAATGCTGACCCAGGATAAGGAAAATGTCCCATCTACGTAGTTTCACAGCTGAATAACTCTCAGATATTTCATTGAAGGGATTTATAGATAAGATTTACAAAATAACTGGAAAAAAGTGCTTTTAGAACATGTTTACACCAACAACAGCCCTGTCCTTTATGGTAATTTTTTAGCAGAGATTACATTGCAAGGGACAAAGGAATGTTCCTGGAGTGTAATATGTGTGCAAAGTAAGATCTCAAAGGTCAAATGAAGCATCTGACCCCAGGAGCTGCTTATTCACTGCCTCACCTTGTGACTGAGCCACCATAACGATAGGCTTGTGAAAGCCTTGTGCACAAGTTAACTTGATGGGATCCTAAAGGGAACTCAATAAAACTTCAAGTTGTGTAATGAAAATAAACTACACAATTACCTGTGGCAGCTATTCTATTATTTATAATCCACAAGGAAAAGGGCATTTTAAAATTCCTTTCCAGGAGCTTTGCCAGAGAAGCAAATATTCCCATAAACTATATCTTTTAATTCTGTTACATTATTGCTTTTTTTGGCTATAAGAGTATGTTCAGAGCTGAAACATGGAATTTAAGTGTTTAGGCTGACAGTCATTCTCCTCACAAAAATATATATCAAGAGATTTTTTCTGAGACCAAACATTTGCTAATTATATCAGTTCAACAATTGTCTCGTGCTCGCCTCTAAACTTTGACATGACTGAAGCAAAGCAGTTCTCAGGTGCTTGCAGGTTGCCTGCCCTAAGCGTGTCACCAGAAATTTACCAGACCCCTGGCAGAGCAGTGCCAATGACCTGTCATCTCATGTTGATGCACTTCTGTCACCCATGTGATTGCTTTCTTGTCACTGAGCTGGAGGAGGGGAAACAAGCTTCCAGCCTCATCTGCTGCTATTTGTGCTCAACTGCTGAGACTTTATTGGCCTCATTTAAATCCAAATGAAAAAAAAAGAAGAACTGAACCAGTTGTGACAGAAGAGATTAGTCCAACTTGTTGCCATATGACATGCCTGAAGTTAATACTCAGCATCTCTGCTTTGAAATAGTGACATTTCCATTAAAAAAGCTGGTAATCAAATCACCCTGAGCTAAACCATCTGCCTTTGTAAATGAGATTCTATCTTCAATGGCATTTAACATAAACTGTAAACACAGAAAATGATTTTTCCTTTTATGTATTACCTTGTGGTCTTAGCAGATATATTTAAAAAGGTGGTATGTTTTACCTCACTTTCAAACTTCTCCGCCTTCTGCCTGTCTGTGCCTATGGACACTGACGCATGTGTCCTTAGGTTCTATGTACGCATACAGTGGTGATACTATAAACAAAGTTTCAGAGCAATTTAATACACATCTTTAAGGCGAGCTCTGCTAACTAATTGTGCCTGCATCTCCTAATGTACCCAGTTTTCAGTCCAGCAACTGACAGAAATAAAAGACTCCTGATAAATATTCCTGCTTTTCTCAAAAATACCCAATCTGAAATTTCCTCCACAAATTATACTGGACTGAATTTTGAGGAATATTGCTTGGTTTAGGTAAGAAAGATACCAAAATCAATGCTTTATGGCAAGGGAAATAAAGTAAATCATGAAACTGGACAGAATCGTGTTTTCATGATCTTTCTTGTGCATCTACTGATGGAAAACAGTATAAATGGTCCATACCCCACACTGGTCATTCAGACACTGAGCAGTTTCAGTAGGTAAGCAGCCACACGCTACCACAGCTGCTCCTGGAGCTGTGGGTACAGAGATGACAGAGCTGGTGGGAATGTGCCATCAGTGGAAGATGTATCCTTTACCACCTCCTGAAGAAAGGGGTTCGCTGAGCAAGAGGATATGTCCCCTTGGTCTGCACACCCAGGGATGCTCCGCTTAGAGAGTCCAAGGCAAAGCTGAGGTAATGTTGGACATGGTGCTTGGCATGGATTGAGAAGGTGAAGAACTCTACCCCAAGAGGTGGTGTGAATTCCCTCATGTGGGTTTGCAGGGGTGGTAGGCTGCCCCCCGGAGAGCTGCTGTTGCAAAATATTAATGATTAACACTGCTAATGACAGGGAGGAGGCCACAGGAGCAATTCTAAGTGACCTGGTGAGGTCAGAAATATTGCCAGGAAGTATCAGCCCTGAATGGAGAAAACTCAAAGAGCAGCTTCAGAACTGCACCTGGAACAGCAAGCTTTAAACTGTAAAATGGCAGCAACAAATGCAGAAAATTAATTTAGGATATCACAACTGTATGGTGGTGCCTTTTGCCCACTGACTTCTAGAGATTTTCACGTACACAGCCAAGGTACAGCAATTCTGCACTCTTTGTATATATGTAGCGTATATATGCAGCATATATATGAAGCAATTGGAGCTGAATGGCAATAATTAACGGGTTTGTGAGAAAGTTTGAAACATATTCAGTGAAAACTCTTGTGCAGATTAATTCTTCTTACAATACTAAACTGCAAACTTAAATAATTTTCAAAAGTATTTTACTTTCTTCATAAACATGAAATCTTAATTCCCACATCTCTACTGTTATATAATGCTCTTCATTATAGAAGACAAGAGCTTTGTTTCTGTGAAAACAAAATAGTGTTTTTCCAGGAAATCTGTTTCAATCAGAATTAAAAAGCAGTTGAACACACATCTGGTTCCTACAAAATATTTTAACAGAAATCTCCTGACAGCCCTCAGACTCCTACACGGCATATTATAAAACTAGCTCATTTTGCTTGTTTTGACCAACACCTGAATGTAGCATCAGACATTAATATAATGTCTGTGTTATCATTATCTGGATGAGCACAAAAGATTTAAATTAAAAAGAAAATAAAACAATATTGACATGAATGTCTATCTTAAAAATTACACGAGTGGTTATTCGTAACAACTGTAAGTTTTCCATCTGAGCCTGATTCTTCAAAGCAAGTTCCACACACACGTTCAAATCTGTGAACAAGTCATGGCCAACACTGGCCAACACAACACTGGCCCAGCTTGGCATTGGAGTAACGCAAAGCATTGCTGCCATCACCAAGGTCAATAAGCTTGGTAGTCACACTGAAATGTGTTTGCCTGGGAGCCTTCTCAGGGACTGCTCTGGCCATGCCAAACACAATCTGGTGTTTGCAGGCTCTGCATGGAATTACATAGACAGAAGCGATTCCAGGCTCTTGGCAGAGACATGCTGGAATCTGGGATGTGCCACCTCATTCCATCACTTGCTTTTTTACCTTATGGAGGACATGATTTTTCCATTTAAGAATGCAGCAAAAGCAGTCTGCAACATCTGACTGGCTGATAGAAGCAGCTTTTCCAGAGTGCAGCATGGCTGAGGCCTCAGCACAGATCTCGTCATCCCCCTTGCTCCCTACTGTATTTCTCACTCTGTACCAAAGCCCTTTTTTTGCTCCTGCTTCCCACCCACTTCCCACACATTTCTGATATGCTGATGTAAGTACATACAGCATCGTGGGCTCAAAGGATAATGTGGGCTAGGAGGCCTAAAGTCCAACCTGCTGCTCAAAGCGGGGTAAGATGGGCGATCAGACCAAGTCGCTCAGGACTTGACCCATCTGGTTCTCAAAAATTTCCAATGGAGACCACACAGCCTCTCTAGTCAACCTCTCTGTCCCACTGCTTGCTATCCACATGGAGAAAAAGTGCCTAAAACACAGGGGTTTGTGACAGTGGCTTTCCCTCAGAACTAGATAAGCATGTATAGATAGAAGCTGCGCTCTCCTTTCCTTCCAGTGTCCCCAGAGGTCACATACTGAACAGCCCATTTGGTATCCTCTGGACTGAGCTCATGGCAGTGTGAACCCTGTGTGGCAGCCTTGGGGGATCTGTGGCCAAGAGCAAAGCTGTGTCAAACCTCTGCACACCCTGTGCCTTGCTGTTTCTACCTGACACCTAAACATGTCCATTTAGAAGACAAAACTCTGTGTCTTCTTCTCTTGCTATCTCTATTTGTCTGCTACACTAATGGTAAATGGGAACAGAGATAATTGTCACGTTCAACAAAAATCTCCGGGATTTTGGTGCAAAAGCAGTTAAATGAGCAATGCCAAGGTACTTCTCAACTGAAGAAGCATGGAAGACACAAACAGGAGTGGGTTTTGAGGACAGCAGTTATAAGAGTGATAGAAATAGAAATTTGCAGGCCACAAGGCTCGGTGCAGTAGGTATATTTTCTCTACTTTGGAACAACAGCTTAGCACTGTAAGAAGAGAGGCTTTCTGCAACTATTTGTCACAGGGTTGGCAAGAGACAACTGAAGGAGATGCACAAGAATCTGACTGACCTTTTGCAACCAAGACCACACAAATGCATTCAATGCAATTACCCTGTGTTATTGTGATGAGAGAAAATTTAATTTTATCTCTGGACCCAGACAACAAGTGTTCCAATACCTTATTTTTTTTCCAGTAATAATGTCTGAGGGAAACTCTGAGTCATCCAGAGAGGGAAGAGATAAATAATATCCACCTTGAACTCTAGAGATAGATGAAAGCTTTCCAACCTGATGTTGAGAATGAAAAGTCTGTTTGCTTCCTTTAAAAGAAGGGTAGTTTTTTGTGAGAAAGACTGGAACAGGGGGATACAGAAGCCACTCAATACCTAACTTGTCAGTTATTGCACAGTTATGCCTTCCAGCATCTTCCAGAGCGACTGGTTGCAGCCACTGTCAGAATATTGGACTAGTAAATCCTCAGCCTGATTCAGTATAGCATCAGTCTTGAATTAGAGACGTGCTGCAGGGCAGGCAGATTCATACGAATGTTGGTAATGGTTAGCAACATTTTGCTGTGTATGTACTCTGTCACAGGGACTTGAAAGAGAACCACAAAACAGGACACTGACTTGTTTGCCAATATGGGAGCAATTGTACAGGCAACTTTGTTGGCTATACAACCCTCTCCTACAGATTAAGAGCACTGCTGTCAGGCACACATTGTGCAGCATAATGGGTTTGAGCCGAGAGTTTGCATAGGTCTTTTTGTTATTTAGCTTCCTTCTGATTCTTAGAAGCAAGAAAATTCTCAGAGAAGGTGGATTGCTTTAGTTGTTAGAGCACAGAGTAAACCATAGTTGCTCGAGGTCATTTCCCACAGTCTGGCTTACCAGTGAATGCCTGACAGTTGCCAGCGAAACAGCTGAATTTGTTGTATTTCTTAAATGGTTGAAGACAGGAGCTTCAGCAAAGAGAGATCAATTAGCCTGTGGGAATGACCTTTGCAGTATCCTAGATCAATTTGAGCTCTTGCATGTGTGCAAAAGATCTGAAAATGTACAGCAGGCATTTTTGGAAGGGCTCGGATTTCTAAACCCAGAAGTGGCAATTCCAAGGAAAACAGATCCAGCAAACTATCGACATAAAAGTCTGAGCTATTTGTGCTATTGGAAAGGAAAATAAAAACAAAGAAGGCTTTCCCAGTTAAAATCTCTAGACTACTTCTAGAGTAAAAGTCATACCCAGCTGAATGCAAAAACAGAAATGCCAAAGCGTCTGCATTTTAGGATCAGAAAATCAATCTTGGCCTGTCGAGGGGACTCTGGGGAGCCTCCCAGGGTGTTAGGGGTGCCCAGACCTGGGGCTGAGCCTGAACTTTGTGGCTACGGTTCTCCCTTCTGCATCAGCATGCCCAAAGCAAAAGGAAGGGTTTGAGCAAAAAGAGAGGTTACCAGAAAATCTGCAACTTAGGAGCTCTCGTTGTCTTCATCAGCCTAATTCCTGCAAGATCCTGGAGTCTAATAGTCTTCATCACGTGCTCAAAGCCTGGTTTGAGGCTGTCCCTGTAATTCATTCCCATAAATCCTACCAAGGTATGATCTGTCTTGTCTAGGTAAGTCCTTAGTGGCTTCCCCTTGATCACGTCATCTGTTACCCCAATGCAAACTGCAATCTCAAGCTTAAATTGAGATATTTAGAAGTGTCTGCATTCTTTATATGACACACTGATTATATGAAAGCATCAGTCTACCCTGTATGGTCTCTGGGTTAAACTGATCCAATCCAAATTACATTTAAACAGATTCAAATGCACAGCTTTTGGCTCCAGTACAAATGAATAAAATTGAAATAATGCCTCCTGTAAAAGCTCTTGCCAGCTTCTTTAACAAGGCCTTTGTTGGTTGGTCCTGATTTCACCTCAGATTTCACACCAATGTGCATCTATAGGAATTTAATGAAAAAAAAATGCTTTGGGCTTTGAGTGGATTAAGTACAAGAGACTTGCACCATCAGAGTGCAAGAAACATCAATGATTTGACCTTTCTAAGCATTGCACCATCTTGAAGAATTTGTAACCTTGGCTAAGTCAGCAAGCTGGGCCAGGAGTATTTTATACTAGCCAGTTGGAAATGCCACTGAGGGACATAGTGTCTATGCCTGTGTAGTGGAGACAGCAATAAGCTGGAGAAGCAGCATGAGGAGGTGATGACAGTGCTAGAGAAGAGAGAAAAAACGACTCCCCCCATGCCAACCATTCCTGGCTGGTAGACACCAAGTCATGATATTTCTTACACTAACAGTTATTACTCTGCCTATGTACAGACAAACTAGTCCCAGTTAAAAATTGAGAACTCTATTTATTTGGTCTTTGACTTTGTGAAACACTTTGTCCTTTTCTTACTCTGAAAAACAATTGAATAGGATTTACGCCTTGGCAGATGCAGAGCGAAGCCATTTCCAAACCATGGGAAGGATGCAAAATTATTCTACAGGCTTTGATGAGTGAAAGTAGAAAACCAAGAGGCTGGAAAAGGTTTACACACTGATGAACACAGGGCAGAATTAAAGGGAATGAAGAAAATTCCTGGAAAAGTCAATGCACTCTCCTCAAACTATCAGATATCTTGGTTCACTTAAGCCGTGTGTTTATATTACTATTATTTCCTAAGTTCACCTTGGTAAAAACTAACCAACTCTGTCTTGGTACAATGAGAAACAATTGAGCAGGATAAAGTGAAAGAGAATGAACAATGACCTTTCCTTCTGCAGAGCCCATTGCTGAGAGAGGCAGGAAGAGATCTATCTGGTAATGTTTATCTGACTAAGGCAATTTACTGGATGATAGCTTTCCCCAGAAGATCTAAGGACAAAAATGGCATAATATCAACTCACAAGGGACCCACTAATATGAGTCCTAAAATGAAGCCCTCCGTGCTGAACCAACTGTATATTTCACATATAAGCCATGCCATTGGGATGTTTAATGTTCATCTGGAGAGCAATAGACCCGTGACAAGAAAAATAAACAAGAGCTAAAGATGAAGATGTCCTTCAACTGAGAGTGCTTCACTTTAGGAAACCCAGTAAAGTGAGTGAGAAACTGTGAAGCATGATTGCATTAAAATAGGCAATATTTTTTTGTCTCTTCAGTGGGATGACTTGGGTATTTTATGCCATAGGTTTCCATGTAATTATGAAAACAGTGGTTTCAGCTTGCTGTGTACTACTGAAAGGTGGAACTCCATCTCCTGATGACAAAATCTCATTTCAGTGGGAGTGGAGGCTTAATCTGTAGCCTCGTATACATGCCCAGGTATGCTCAATATTGGGCTGTAGTGCCCCTCTGTCCTTTCCTCCTCATGCATGCATTTCCTGACATTTCAGCATATCAATAAAAGTGTTGCTGAATCTGGCTTTTTCCTTTAGAACATTTGATTTTTAACCAACAATTGCTTTGTCAGAAAAATCCCTGCAAGCACCACATGAAATGTATTAACAATTGGGTTACTCTAATAAATACCTTTATTCTCATGCAGCTCATGGCCACAATATGGCAAGCTAAACAATCCAAAAATACACACAAAGGTTTGTCGACCTTGTTTTCAAGCCCCTGCCTAAATGCATCAAGCCACTAGATCTGGAGTAAATATAATTAAGTGAGCAGAGGTGGAAGGCTGTGGGTGGTTTCATAAGGCATGTACACGCATAAACACCTATAATGGTGAATAATCTTTTCCTAGGGTGAAATAGGAAGTACAAAATGTCTGGAGGCATAAAATGATACAGTTTATATAATTCCAAGATTTTCAGAGTAATTGGTTCCTTTGAGGTCACTTGCACAGTTGTTTTTTTTCCTGTAAATTTCACTTTTCCACAAGTATTTCAGCATTTCTTATCCCAAATTTTTAAAGATTCCCATTCTGTGAGGTAAAATATATTTCCATCTGTCCCCTTTACTTAAAAGTTAAGCAGAAGTCAAAGTGTCAAAAGTAGCTTGAGGGGTAGAAAATTCAAATATTTTTCTGTTCTAATTTTAAACTTGGAAGTTGTGGCCATTCTTAAAATTAAGGTATTGATCATTATTTCCAATCAGTCATGCTACAGTCCTTATTTTCATGCCAAGGTCTTTTTTTAAGCGTGTCAAAAAGTAATCTGCACTATTACTTTCAATTACAGTTTAATAATTTATGAAATTACTTAGTATCATACCTGCAATATGTCAGTCAGGCTTCATTACATTGCAATGAGGTCTGATTTAACACAGTCATTATTGCTGCTGTTAAGGGTTTGTGGGGGAAAGATTCCTGCGACTGTATTAATTTTAGCCATTTTAGACTAAAATAAGCAGCTACAGATAAATGACAGTATACATTGGGGTACTTACGCATACCTAAGACTATGATGTCTCCTAATTGCAAATACTTGCCTTTTGGAATAGCTCCATGTTTTGCACTCCATTAGGGAAACGTTCTCCTACTTTCTTACAGCAGTTTGTTTTACAAGCAAGGATGAGCTATGAAAACTCATGAGGAAGGCAGACTTGCATAGCATTCCCTGGCAGCTAACATGCAGGCAGCTTAACCAGCACCAAGACTGTTTGCAAGTGTTGATAAGGACATCATCTTCATACAAAGCATGCTCAGGTGTGTCCTTGGCTTCAGGCTGGTCCCTGTGTTGTGGTTATACTAACAGTGGGTTTGAGTTTATACCCCTCATGTAAGATATCATTGGTGGCACAAGGTGAAACAGTGTGCCAAATAATAAGGAAAATCTTTATTCAGTTCAAAGAAACTTTGAATGAAACAACATTTGGGAAGGAAGATTATGAGGCTTTTTCCTTGGCATTAGTTCTCCAATTTACCTTTAGGTGGCCAGAACTAAAGCTTTGCCAACTTTGAGATCAGGGGTTATTCCAAACTTTGAAATTAACATAATAAAACACAGGTATTTGGGTTTCTCAGGGCATGTCCTCTTTTGTATCAAAGCATGAAATCCTGCAAACATGTAATTCAGCCAAAGCATCATGTAGTATGTAGAAAGTTGCACTTCTTTTCACTGGTAATATGAAAAGCTACTTTCTCATGTCTCAGTTTTTTCACAAAAAGGCAATCTAATTTTCCTGATCATGTGCATAATGCCAGCCAGGACAAGGACTGCTTCTTTGCCTGCATGTACCCCAGACCAAGGTAAAGTAGAGGGAAAAAAGCAAACCAAAAATGCTGTTATTTACCCAGGATTTCATCAGGAACAGAATTAAACTGAAATTTAACTCCCCCAAATAATTGAAAAACAGCTTTTACTCCAAGGTTAATGCTTCTGACTGCAAGCCCCCAAGGCAATATTGTCTTCGGTTTGTATTTGATACAGCTCCAAGAGCAGCACATTGAAGAAATAATCAGTGTAATTCTTTGCTGTTGCTTTCAGCTCATTAGGTGCTTTTTTTCTGACTTAAGCGCCGGTGGCTGAAGATGATTTGAGGCATCAATCGGAGGGGCTGTTCGGGTGCTGTGCTGCTCAGGAGTCACAGCAGCCTGGCAGGATAGGAAGAGTTAACTGAGGCTTCTGCTGGGGAGAGAGGTGGCAGACTGGTGTGCAGAATTAGAGTAGGAGCAAATATAAGGGGAAAAATGAATCATAGTATTGATGTCTGGAAAGAACAATATTATGACTATATGGATTTAATGACTGTTGATATCTAGTTCAGTGACAGGTAGTCTCATCCACAGGGACAAAAGTACACTGTGTGCTTCGAGGAGACCTGGAGGCAATCCTTCAACTCAAATCCCATGAGAGGATAATATGCTATGGCTCCTTTTATGCTGGAGGTGGCATCCTTTCTAGATCCTTTCTGAGTATGTCAGTTGATGATAACAGCATAATTTGCCTTAGAAATTTTAATTCCCCACACACGCCCTTTTCCTTACAAAGAAGAAAAGCGTGAACGTTTCCTTTGAGCTGTCCTGAATAAATACTTTAAAAATATTAAAAATGAGAAGTGGATTAAAGCTTTCTGAGTGAATTCCAAGCCATGTAGGGCACTTAACTAATTTTAAAAGGAGGGATGTTATAACATTCAGTGCTCACACTGTGTGACAGACAGGCATAGCCAGTGTTAAAAACAGGCAGAGTCTATCTGTGGCTACAGCCAGATATATAATCTCTCTTGGAACAACATCTGTCTGCCTCTACCCTGTCAGAGAGGAAATTTAGTGAGGAGCAGGTAAAGCAGTCCTGTGACATCATGGTTGTTCTACAGGAACTCCTGGATGTCATTAACTGTTGCACTTTGTTTGCCCGTATTTTATATTCAGCATGCATTAGCGGTTGCTTGTTTTGAAGTTCTCCAGGGTATTCTACAATGAAGTTGCCTGGTAGCAGAACAATCTGTGCTCCTCAGATATGCAAGTGACTAATTTTCCATCAATCAGAGATGAGACTTAAATAAATAAAGGTACTTCATGGGGCTGCTGTGCCTAATGATAAGCAATTATATAAAGTCAAATTAAGGCAGTTCTTTGTGAAGGTCCTGTGAAATTGGTTAAGCAAAAAGAATAACTGCACCATTTCAGTGATTCATCCTATTGCTCATTTCAGTGGGAGCATTATCTCAGTTAACTGATGCAATTAATATGAAAATGAGGAAATCATTGTTTAAGGAGATGAGGAGAGAGAGGGGGTCTTAATGCGGCAGCAGTGAAGAAAAAGAGTCACAGAGATGGAAATTTGCATAGGTCAATGGTAATGTAATGCATTTAGCACATATTCAAAGCTTAACTTGCATAGTAATACAGATCCATTAAATTCTCATTATGATGACCTGTGTCCAACACAATTCAATTTTTCTGAATCTTAATGATAAAAAGTTAATTACGTAAGGTGAAAACCTTTTGTACTTGGTCTTAAAATAAAGCATTGAAAGGGCATTGAGACTATCTTTTAGATATGGCAGGTAGTTTCACTTCTGCTTAATTCAATATTTTATTAAGCATGACAAGATCTGAAGTTTGGCTTGTGTGTGCACTGCAGATTTTTAATGTAGTCAGTGGCAATAAATAAGCCTTTGTCTGCACAACTACAGTTTAGCACTAGCCATTTTCTACTTACAGGCTTCAGTTACAGACTGCATTCCTATTTTATTCTGGTTTTCTTATTTTTAGTAACCAGAAAGCCTGTCCAAATTTGGGAAAAAGGGGAAAAGACATCTTTCCCCTCTCAGTGCTGTATACATATTCTAGCTTTTGTTCCCCAGACTTGTCGAAGCCAACAACTCTTAACATGGTACAGTGCAAGGTCTCCAGCAGCTGTTTCTTGTCATTACCTGATTTTGATTCTCACCACAGCTACAGGTGGAAGATAAGTGTTTGAGTGCTGCTCAGCCTCACTCCATTTCCTTCCACTTATCCCATATTCACAGATAATGGTCATTCTTTGACTTACTCATCCAAGACAGGGAGCAAATGTGCCAGATTCCTAGTGCTCTGAATCATACTTTGGATTAAGCAGAAGGTGTGGAGATATGTTATAATCAGATTCAACAAGGCAGGCTGCCATGTGGAACAGGTTGTTGTTCTTAAAAGAGGGCATGCCAGAGCAGCACCTTCCTTACTCGTTTACATTAAAGCCACCATATATCATTCAGGCCATGTCAGGCTATTTTAAATGGTGATTAATATGCATTTAATAGATTTATAAGGCACCTTTATTAACATCTGTGTAATGTAAGTAAGGCTTAGTGCAAACGAAAGCCAAGTCCTGCACATATTATTCTCCTTGTCAGGGTCTTTTATCCTGAAATCTGCATTATACTCACTGCAGTACATGACTGGTGTTTGTGGAGGAGATCCAAGCGATGACTTTAGCCACCTATCACAGAGCCAGATCTCAGGATTCATTTGACAAAATGCAGATATCTGCAGAGCAGATGCCTGTACCTGAGCTAGACACGCAGGGCTATTCGTGCAGGAAGTGAAGATACCCAGGCACAACACATCACAGAGCAGCCAGCCACATGTGGTCCTGGGCAACAGCCCAGCCCCAAAGATGCAAAGCTACATGAAAAAAATATGACACTAATTCTCTAAACCCAAGCCTGATATCCAATCCTTGTCTTACTTTTAAGGCTACAATTCACAGTAGTTTAAATTGCCACAGTCCCCTGAATACTCCGAAGTTCTGTTTTTACCTTCCTCTACTGTTTATCTGAGTCCCTGAGCAGCTATTTGGCCTACCAGGGAGACAGTTCAGCTCTCAGCCAGCATAAAACTAATCCAGCCCCTGCCCATGCATACACACATGTACACGCGCAAGTGGGCATTGGGCAGAGCATCACCAGTGCTGGTGCAAGGCAGGCCACAGGCGCATCTCTTCCCAGCACTGTCCTATGCTCCCTGTCGGATCTGTCATCGCCCATGATTCAAGTTTCTTAGCACCACACAGGAGCTGCAATTTTAAAACCATTTCAATACTTTGGAATGCAGATAAGCTTCAACATCTAAAAGTATGTAAGAGTTAGGTAGCTAAATATTTTGTTGGGCCAGAATCCTATCAGAAAATAATTGATCTCAGTCAGAGTTAAATGTCCATTGTGGACCAGTCTTAGGCATCTAACTACCTTTACAGATTTAAGCATATGTGCTTCAAAGGTCTACCTCTTTACAGACAGTTTACAAACCACAGTTTTATGTTTTAGAAGAGGTAGAAGATAGATGCAGCACATAAGCTGCGAGGTTATTTAGTCATTCTGCCTGCTCCAGCTGTTTTCATCAGCCTTCTTTCTGGCAACTTGCTGACAGTCACTTGCTGCCCCCCATGAGGTGTCTCCATGTGTGGCTGGTCAGTGAACAAAATCTAGTTGAAAAGTAACTCAGAAGAAAAAAGTCACTCAATACCTTGCTTTTAATCTTTCCTGGTTTGTCTTTCACAGCATGGGAAAAGCAAGCAGCTCTGGATGAAACCATGTGGTCAGTCTTGGAGTATGTGGAGAACTGTAAGAAATGGTTATATAAAATTGTGATTAAACCTATAGAAGAAAACAACTTGTAGATCACACTAATCTTGCTTAAGAGCAGCATATTCACCAAACTACTTCACAAACACCACTCTAATAAGCTTCAGTTAAAGAAGAAGAATCAATAAATACTGCTATTCACAGGAAATAGGTATTATGTGAGGAGTAAGACTGGATTTTAAAATAGGTCAGTTTTCTCCAAGCACAAATGAAGATTCTTTTAGTGAAAAAAGAAACACCAGGTAGTGACAAATAGAGGAATAACCCAATTAAAGTTTCACTGGTTTCATTGTTTATGAAGATCTGACAAAATCATTTTATCTCAAGCATTGATATTTACCAAAAGGGGAATTCTGTTTCTAATAATAGAGAAAATCCACTTTTCAACACAAACACCATTGCATATTGCTAAAAGAACCTCAAATGTGCCATATAAACAGAGCAACAAGCAAAAGCAATGCTAGGAAACCCTGATGACTATAAACAGATATCAAGAAATTCACAGTACATGCTGTGTGATATAAAATCTTTGAGATTAGATTGATTTTCTTTATTGTCACTATAAAGCATCAGAAGAGTCTGTGGACCTTTTTCTTTTAGCTGTACAGGTGTTTTGCAACAAACAGCAATAATTTGCCAACAAAAGAAGAAAATTGGAGCATGTTCTGTGATTCCCCACAAAAAGTTTTTCAGAGGACATATTTTTATAAGCCATCAAAATCCTTTTCTTTGTATCTTGTTTCTGTGAGCTGCTACTGCTTTGTGACAATATCGTGACACATTGCTGTCCAATTTCATCTGCAGCCTCCTTGTAGAGGGAGGCTCTAGAACCAAGCACTTTGCCGGTATAGATGATCCACTGGGACCTAAGAAGCTATACTAGGGACATGAGAAGAGTCTTATGAGTGCTTTGGTATCATGCTTGTAACTGCAGTCTGTGGACAGGGTAGAATCTGTTAGGAAAGAAAAATCTTTGAAGTTTTTTTTCACAGATTTACAGGTTTCAGGTCCTTCTTGAGCTGGACACTGGCAGTGGACATCCAGTACAGTTGTGTGAATCTCCAGGAATTAGTCTAATCTCTTTGTGAGACACTCTTGGCCCTCGCAACACCTGATAGCAAGGAGCTCCTCAGCATCTGTGTTTTAGGCTCTATGAATATGTCTCCCTTTCCACCTCTACTTTTTTTCCTGTCCACTTTCTTTTGCATCAAAAAGCTCTCCAGTGGTCTTCTCTGATGACTACTATGGTATCCAGGTCAGCCAAGGACAGTAAACTATTCCAACATGCTGTTGGTTCTTCAGTGCTCACCAGCTTCCACTATAATCTGCAGTTGTTCTTACAAAGACTGGCATCCAGGTCCATCTGTATTTTCCACGCCTATTAAATATCTTTGATCATCAATGACCCTGAATGGATTTGCCTTCCCTAACTTCAGAGGTCTGAAATTAAGCCCTTTGTCTACACTTCTTGTCTGTGCTCTGTCTTCTCAGATAGATCCCTCTAGAGGGGTATTCAGATCACTTATCTCAGGCCCCTATTTTAGAATGAGATTAATTGCTGCCTGTGAACGCATTTCCCTCTCCATTGATGAGGTGGCTGACTTAGGCTAGATACACGGGTTTTTGATGGCTAAATTTAGAAGGGATGATTCTCATGCTGGGTGCCTTCCAAAAGTCAACAAAAAAAAAAACACCCAAAAAAAAACAATCCGACCCTACCTTGTATTTCCACATTGTTACAAGTATTAGAAAATGCTGTAAGTTATTGGCATGGTCTCACATTCCCCTATTTCCTTAGCTACTGATTCTGCAGTACTGAAACCAATATAGGCTCCATGCAGAATTTTCTAAAGCAAAATATACAGAATCATTGTTTATGTTATAGGACTAATAGGACACACAGACCCTAAGTGTGTAAGCAAACCCTCTGGAACAGCCTTCTGTCACTCCCTTCAGTATCTGCTCTCTGCGACCCTATCCCAGAAAACTTGCCAGCCTGTAGATGCAAAAAGCTTAATTCAGCCATTAGAACTACATTCAGATTTCAGAACTCCTTAGAGCTAAGAGGACAGATCCAGAGACTTAGGTGAGATCCATTTATGTTTTAATGCCATCAGTAAAATAATGCTGAAAAACACTGTCTCCTGTTGCCACTCACCAAGGCCAGGCAGTGACCCTTGTGCAGCTCTGCTACCTGCCAATACCCACCCTGGGAAATCAGAGCCCTTGCAAGCAACGGTTCTCAGGGCAGTGTCTTCCGTGTCATAAATAGGATATCTGAGTTTCTAAAAAAGCTCAACTTGCTTCACTACTGAAGTCCTGGAAAATCAAGGAAGACAAAAGATGGCATCTTGCCAGCCTGTCAGTTCCCTTCTCTGCTTGTTCCCAAGCTTTTGATTTTGGCAAGAACAGATCCCTCTGCTGCAGTGATCCCTGCATAAAATTTAAGTAATCATCCTGATAGTTTGCTAGACTAAATTTTGCTGGATATGCATACAAGAATGTGAAAAGCTATTTTTGTGCAACAAATCTTGCTCTGTTCTAGCTCAACAATAGAGAGGAGGCTAGAGCAATGGAGAAAAAGTTAGTGTTGTGGGAGAGGCAAGGGGTTTTATTATTTCACTTACACCAGTATAATGCAGCTGTGTCCTTTGATAGCTTTAATGCAGCTCCTTCTAATTTACATTGGTGTAAGTGAAATCAAATAAAACCCATTATGTCCCTGAACCCCAGTAGGCGATCAATGTAATGCAGACTTTTACAAGCCCAGTTTCTTTCTGTAATAGCAAAGGAACAATATGGGTTTACAGAAGGGCCAAGCTAAAGATAAACCTCCCCTCCTTTCTCTTTCTTAGGCTGCAATCAGAAGAATCTAAATGGCCATTTGAGTATGAAGACTAAGGTCAAGAAGGATGACAAAAGATCAAGTGAAAGCCTGGAAGCTGAACCTGGAGATAATCTTGCAGCTGAAAAATGCTCAGTGCACAGAAGATCATCTACCAATTATGCAAAGATATGAAAAATCAGAACATTAATTAAGATTCTTTTATTACTTCATTAATAATGAAGTCAAATTGAGTTATAACAAGTTAGGATATGAAGATGATTTCTTTGTATTGTTAAATGTACTTGTTTCAATTTCACTGCCTCAGAATTGCAGTATAAAATGTATTTCAAAAATAATAGATACATTTGTAGTATTTATAGGATAGGGGCACACTCAAAACGCTTTTAAAATCATGCACTCCCCAGGCTCCTTTCAGCACCTCTTGTCTCTGCTTATTTTTCTCTAGTTCTCCTTTCCTAGTACTGTCATCTTCACTGTGAGTCGGCAAAACCCTCACCGTGTCTGGTGCCAAAACCTCCTCTGCAGCTCTGCAAGTTAAAACAGTCTGTCTGTAACTCCTTATATCAGCACTTTTCTGATCTCCTCAGGAAAAAAAAATAAATGGTACAGTGGATTCTTTCCTGGGATACCTCCAGGGGCTTCGGTGCAGCTGAACATCAGGTTACCTCAGATGAAAACTGCCATTCTCCATTCTCTTTTTTTCTCATTCGTTCCTTCTTTGGTCATTTTTCACTCTGCTGCTCTGTTTAATGCAAGACATGTTGTAGGGACACTGGTTGTATGAAATACACAATGTTAAACAAATTATATGCTAAACAGTCAAGAGAGTGACAATGCCCTTCCTTGCAAACATCCTCCTGAGTCAGTGGAAGTGGCTATCATACGGAATATTCACAAGTCAGCTCTCTAATGCAATAGCAGTTCACTTGTGTTGACAACCAGAGATCCAGCTTTCTGGGGCTGGGAGTGACTTGTCTTACATTATGAATTGAAATGAGGTGAAGGCATCTTAAAACTAGTGACTTCCACAGACAGCTTGGATGTGCTTTCTGACAATGCAGCACAAGAACCTCCTAGACGAACTGGTCTTCTCCAGCACAACAGCCTAGGACACAAGTAAGGGAAGAAGGTATCTCTGACGAAGAAAGGGTGGTGGTATTGCCTATGGTCCCCTCAGTCCACAATTTCACCTGCACAAACAGAGGGAGAGAAAAACCCAGCTGCCCAACGGTGAGGCACAAGTACTCCTAGGAAAGAGATTTCCTGATTCCCAGTCTTGAATTTCTTCTGAAATGAAATACTGTCTGCTCCCACAGTCTCCTGCTTCAACCTTTGCTTTTCATTGCAGATATTGCAATCACCATTCCGTCTTGACACTCGAAGATGCTCTAATCAATACCACTGGAAATGTCATTTAACTTTTCACTTGGGCAAAAGGTGATGCTGACATTCTACTTTTCCTGAGTTTCCCGGGAGAATATTTAATCTCTCTGACCTTGCAGATATTTAAGGAACCATTCACAAGATAACATTGCATCTTGGCAGCCAGCAGGGACTTTCTCACAGACAGCATTTTGCCTACAGGGACCACAGACAACATATGGATTCAGATAGAAAGTAATAATAAAAGGGAACACATTATTGTTGTTCATCAGTGTCACTCAGGGATGTATTTTTATTTCTGCCCATTGGAAACAATGCTGTTGTTTTTTTTAAAGCAAAATGACTGTGACCTATGAATCTGATGATGAGAAACTGTGGTGGTAAAAGCAAACGAATAAGATTTACAGTTGCTGAATGCAGACTAGCCCCTGCCATCAGTAATACTTCATGTTTCTCATCCCTTTGGAGGGGATGTGAATGCATTCTGTGGACATGCTATCAGATTTGGGGGTCAACAGGGATGGCAGTCACTGGTAGGTATATCTAAAGAGCTCTGGCATAGGCCTCAGAGGAAAGCTGTTTGCTTTGCAAAGCAACAGGAAGAGATACAGGGGTTAAATAGCAGAGAGCAGTGGGACCCTAGTGGAGCTGCTTTGGTCGGTCAGGTGTGGGCACAGCAGAAAGCAAAATAAATTAAACTCCTCCAGCTGGAAAATAAATATGAAACAGCAAGTGAATTTGTGCACTTCATGACTGAGTGAGTAAAGCTTAATTCTCTAATTATTACCTCTATTCTACCCACTGAGATAAAGAGCAAGTTAGGAGAGATAATCAGGTTCTAAAATACTGTGCCTTCTTGAATTCAGCCCAAATGTAACATTCAGCAATCATTCCAAAACTGATTCAGTCTCCTGAAAGATCTATAATAATGTAATATTTGCTATTTTGTAATTTTAAGGTAGTAGCAAGTGAAGAAAAGCTTCATTCTTTTTTTTTTTTAACCCACTTTTCATTGCTGATTCAAATGGTTGAATTGCAGAATTGTGCAGGTATTGCAGAAAGGTCTGGTTAAAGCATTCTACATTACGTTATTCTAAATATTCATATTCTTCTAATTTAATATAAATTCTGCTAATACCACCCAGATGTAATCTTGCATTCACAGTCTTTAGTTACGTCAATGACATATTGTTTTAGGATTGATCATAAAATTCCCTGGTTTCACAAAGGCGCTCTGTGCATGTAGCTACTGTACAACAAAAAAGAAGGGGGTGAAGTTCTTTCTAGTTTTTGCAATATGAAAAGAATAAAAGATATCAATAGAATAATTCAAAATGCTACTTGCAGTCACATTATGCGTTAATTATCCTGTGACCCTTAAGAGTGCCTGATAGCTAAATAACACTCTAATCCTTTGTTTCAGCACTTCAAGATTAAATTTTATTCATTCAATACCTGCAGTAGGTAAAAGAAAAAATGGAAGAGATTTGATTTGGGTCCATACAATTAAGAAGAGTATCAAGGAAGCTGATCAGTTCCTCCTTCTTATCTCATCCCTTTCTTCATGAAAAAGAGCAGTTAAGAAATAAAGGTCTGACTGAATAGCATCGAAACTGAACACAAAGAGGAAGACATGCAAGCTCACACAGGAGGAAGTCAGCCAGAGGTAGCTACTACAAGGCAGTAAGTCAGCCGGCAGAGCTTCAGTTTTGAAGAGGTGACACAATTCTCATCACAAAATTGTTATCGCAAGAGAACCTTTTGCAGAAATGGTTGTTACCATGTGTTGTATATAAGGAAAGGGAACAAGGGAGGAAAATGTATAGCCTCAATAGCCATAGGTGACTGGAGGAATGATCGCCACTCTTCTGAGTGGTGGCCATATAAAGAGGCAAGGGTCCCAGCTTCCTCAGCAAAGCCATGCCAATTAATGGTGCTCAGAGAAGCACGAGATGCTTCTTGGTGAGGTGGCTGTAGGAAGAAAGAAGTCTGAAATCATTTTTTGATCACAACAGAAGTGGATCTGCAGAGCAAATTGCTCCATGCTGTACAGTGCACATCTCTGTAGTTGACTTTAACAAGCTCTAGGCTGAGCTTGTAGGTTTGGCTCTAGCATGAGAATGGTCAAGGTGTGCTTCTGGAGAGCACCTTCCAGTTTAGTTTCATTTCAAAGGAACCCATTTCTATGCCTCCAAGTTGCCCTGTGGTACTAATCAAAGTGCATGAAACAGGAACAACTGGGTAATGCAAGGTGAAAAGATGCACAGATTCCAGGATAGGCATCTTTTAAATTATTTTAAATATTAATTAATCTGAACAGCCAAATAAATGGCCATGAGTTACTCAGTGCAGCGTTCCAGAGGAGTTACCTCTCATATGTCCTCCTCAGCACAGTAAGAAAGCTTTTTTTCATTTCATCTTCTCATTGATTCATGCTGGTTTCCAGACTCCAGTAAGTCTGAAGCCTATACTTGCTCTTTGCTTAGTACTTACTTTGTCAAATTCCTCAGGGTTTTCCTGAGCAAAGGCTGAAGCAGTGTTCCCCAGGCTCTTCCCACTTGGTATGCAACATGCTGCCCAGGGGCCTTCAGCTCTGAGCTACAGGCACTGCTGTGGGGAGAAACAGGCATTTTCAGAGCAACCTACCAAACAGGGAGTCAGATGTAAAACACAGAGGCAAACGGCCCAATGCTGACCATCAGCTACAAGTGAGTGATAGGTGAGGAGGGTTCTCCTATTGCAATCCATAAACCTGGAGCTAAATGTTTCTACCCCATTTGCAAAACATTAAAAAAAAGCAAGGGAGTTTCCATCTCACAGGATCCAATAATCCAGTTAGAGCATCCTGGCAATGTCAAAGAGCCAGGTTCAAACCACTCTTCTGGATGATTTGATTTTTGTCTCTTCTGTGCTGGGGATCCCTCCCGTGGGAGCTATTCATTGTGCACACAGCATTAAACATTTAGCAAGGACTGGGACCTCAGCTTCCTAGATCTCAGCTGAGTGCACTTAACAGAGGGGTATAGACTCAGTTAGACCAATATAGTATTTAACTTAGAAATGTCCTGCATTGAAGATAGCTGAAGCTCTCCAACAGGAGGAATACCCATGGAGAGTGGCTGGTATCACTTTTCTGGCACATGAGACACCAAAGCCTGCTTCAAGCAGAAATATGAGTCAGGACTTCCCCTGTTCCAGAAAGCATAAACTCATTTTGGGAGCCAAGGACTGTAACCCATAGGTTACAGGTGATCTTTGCATTTCTAATGCCTCAGGTCATGTTGTTAAAAATTGTGTGAGAATGGCTGTTCTGAGGAAACAACTCTGGTCCTGCATGGGCAGTGTGATAGAGTATGTGCAGTCTAACGCACTTTTCCCTTCCACGTTTTGGGTAAATGTAGCTCTGCAGTCCAGACCAGTCCATTGCTTGACAAATAAATAGAGGAAATGAATTGAACAAAGATCAAATTCTTTTCTCAGTAATTATACAATTCCCCAAGGTTTCTGATGCTGTCAGTCACTGCAGGATTACAGGTTTTCAGGACAAAGCAGGTGGATGAATATGACATCAGTGTAAAAACACCAGGATCCACTCCCTGCTGCATTGTTGCAGTGACAGGTATGCATTTCTGCCATAAGAAGAGTTACAGACATAGACAGGTTGTGCTGACAGGACAATACATATATTTTGTGGAGGAAGCTAAAGCTGCCACAAAAAAATGGTCCTTCTATTTCTTTAAATGTAAGTGATTATGCAGATAATCTCGTGTCTCTTTGAATCACAGTTTACAGGTCCTCACTGAATCATTTAATCTCAGCAGGCACTGTGTTGTTCTAGTATCCTGATGGGCATTTTCTCCCTGGCATATGTTGAAATTCAAATTCACTCCCTGCCCTGTGCCAAAAAAAGATTATCTAGATTGTGAACTGGAGCTGTGTATTTGTTACTATCAGCTGACGTTTGAGGCATGCTAAGAATTCTCATTATAGGGGCTTTAACCCATGCACTCACATGTCAGCTCTACAGTACAGGCAAAACAGTTCTGAAAAAATAAAATTCTCCAATGATTTGCCCTAAAAAAATAAACTTTATGTTAAATTTGCATTTTGTTATTTTAAGATTGTTACGCTTCTATTTTACTCTTCTAACTTTTAAGAGAAAATCACAGAAGGCTGCTTTAGAAATCAGGAAATCTCAGCAGCTTAAAGAAAGCTTTGCTGGGTGAGGTAGTGAGCTTCACTTTTAGATCAAGTCTGACACAGAATGAAATTTCTCTGGACTTCTGAGTGCTGCACATAAAAACTTAGTATAAACTTTGTCCTATTTGAGATCTATCTGTGTCAATGCTGACTGAGGCATTAAGCAGTTGTAAAATCTGCCGCATAAAGTTTTGAGTAATATAAACTACTAGAATATAGAAACTCACATTAATGTAAAATTCAGGTTACAAACAATAATGCTTAAAAATTAGGGAACAGCAAACTTATGGCAAAGTCAGCCATTAATTCTCTTCCACTTGCTCTATGATATAGATTATAACCCAGGATTTTTCTGCCAGTTATTTTATTCCATCGTTATTCCCATTGATTGCTATAAAATAAGAACATTACAGCAAATTATCTGTAATCATAAGACTACCTATTTTTTGTTCAAATAAAATAGTATAATCTCATAAATACAGCTGGGCATGCACCGTATTTCTCTTATACAGAAAACCTTTAATTAAAAGAATCCTAATCCAAGATAGAATGAAAACCAAAACAATAAGAGGAATTAAATCCCCAAAGAAAATCAAATGGAATGGGCATTTTAATATTAAAATTAAATCGTTTTATCTGGAGTCTGACTTGCTGCAGGATGTGGCAGTTGCTAGAAGTTCATATGAGTGCAAAATGCATTTCAATACATTCACAGAAGAATCTGGTGAGGTCCAGTGAACACAGAGATACCTGCTCTGCCTCACAACGTTTCTGAACAGAAAATTGCTACAGGCTGATAAAGTGCTCTGTGAAAACACACCAAAGTGCTTCCTGAAAGCAGAGCAGTTAAATTTTTCCCTGGATATCTGACATAACTGCTGTCAGAGACAAGACACAAAGTTCTGGCATCCGTGGGTGGGATTGGTGTGCTGTCCCCTTGAACATCACAGAACGGCTGGGTTGGAATGGACTTCCAGAGGCCCTCTGGTCTAACCTGCCTCCACACCAAAGCAGGTTCACCTGTAACAGTTTGCACAGGATCATGTCCAGACAGGTTTTGAGTATCTCAAGGGTAGGAGTCTCCAGAACCTCTCTGGGCAGCCTTTTCCAGAGCTCTGCCACCCTCAGAGAAGAAGTTCTTCCTCATATTCAGATGGAACTTCCTGTCTTTCATGGAACTTCCTGTGTTTCAGTTTGTGCCCGTTACCCCTTACCCTGTCGCTGGGCACCACTGAAAAGAGTCTGGCACCATCCTCTTGACAGTGGCCATTAAGGTATTTGTACACACTGATAACATCCCCTCTCAGTCATCTACTCTCCAGTCTAAACAGGCCCAGCTCTCTCAGACTTTCCTCATAAGAGAGATGCTGCAGTCCTCTAATCACCTTTGTAGCCCTCTGGTGGACCCTCTCCAGTAGTTCCTTGTCTTTCTTCAAATGGTGAGCCCAGAACTGCAGCCTCACCAGGGCAGAGTAGAGGGGAAGGATAGCCTCCCCTTGCCTGTTGGACACACACTTCCAAATGAGCTCCAGCATACCACTGGCCTCCGTGGCTCCTAGGGCATGTTGCTGCTCATGGTTATCTTGTCCACCAGGACACCCAGGTCCTTCTCCACAGAGCTGCTTTCCAGCAGGTCAACACCTGACCTGTACTGCTGCATGGGTTTATTCATTTCCAGGTGCAGGACCCTGCACTCACCTTTATTGAACTCCGTTAAGTTCCTCTCTGCGCAGCTCTCCAGCCTGTGCAGGTCCAACTGAACGGCAGCACAGCCTTCTGGTGTATCAGCCACTCCTCCCAGCTTTGCATCGTCAGAAAATGTGCTCAGGGTACTCTCTGTCCCTTCATCCAGGTCATCAGCCAGTAAGTTGAACAAGACCAGACCCAGACCCGTACTGACCTGGGGAACACCACTAGCCACAGGCCTCCAATGGGACTCTGCGCTGCTGATCACAACCCTCTGAGCTCTGACATTCAGTCAATTCTCAAGTGCTTATCTAATTTCCATTAATTGCATTTTATTAAATTAGAACAATATAGGGGGCAGGAAGCAATCAAAACATAGAAGTGAGTTGTTCCATGCTGAAAAGACCAGGGCACTCCATTTTCAATTAGCTTTCCAGAGGAGGGTAACTCATCACCTTCCAAAGTAAAAAGGTTACATGAGGAAACATCTTGCGCCTAATGTTCTCTATCAATCGGCTTTGATTCGTAGGTCTAGCAATTAGCAATACAGAAACTCTTGGAGCGAGACAAAAATTAACATTTTTGTTTTTACAAGACTGGATTTCCTTTGATCAATGTTTGTAAATGTGGAAATTACATAGAAATGAAAGCAAACTGTAAAACTTCACAAATAAATTTACATGCCAGTGACAAAATTCAAAATAACTGTAGGTCTTTCAAGAAAAGAATGTCCAAATTTAAGACTCTGCTTTCATAGTTAGACTCCCAAAGACAGGCCTTGCTTTGCTTAAGGTCCTGTACTTGCCATTCATCTCCACATCCATTCTGAAAGATGAAACTAGAGGCCATGGATAGAAGTACATGTGTACAAATATGTACATTTTGCAGTAGCTGTTTCAGTCAGTGTCTATTAGGAAGAAACAATGTGCTTAATACATTAAAACAAAATGGAAACAAGACATATCCATAAAGTCTTAGAGCATTAAAACTAAGGTGCATGAAGTATCCTAAATGGAGAAACTGTCTGGAGTGTTTTCATTTCATTCTTATTACTTTTAGTCTTGCGGGCTGTATGGAAGGTCTCAGTGTTTAGGGGTCTCTGGTATTATGCGTTAGTCATTATTGATAAGTATTTACAGTTCTCCAGGTGGAAATAAAATGTTAAACAATATTCAGCACTATTGTCACATCACTGGATAAGATATTTTCTATCTCCAAAAGTTGAAAGCACTACAAGTGGATAACAGCCCAACTTTCCACAGGCAGGAATTTAAGAGCTTGCAAAATACGCAGGGTTTTTCTCATTGAAGAATCATACCATTACAGCTAATGGAGAAGCAGAATGATCTGTTAGAGCTATTGCAAAAATGATTTCAGCTATAAATGTTGAAGGCAAAGAACAGGAACTCATGAATGTAAAACTGCCTGTGCAACCATAGAGACATGCCTCTTAGTGCTATTGGCTTGGCCCCAGCAAACACCATCTTCAGGACAGAAATTTATACTCTGTTGCCCAACTATTTTCCTCCAGCAGATGATGATGAATGAATAGAAATGACTCAAGCTGCAATCAAAACATTATTCAGATGCCCACCTTAAAGAGTTCCTATTGCAAAATAAAAGGACAAAGCAAAATGAAATGGCTTTCCATTTCAGCCCTTGCTGCCAGGCTGATTCTGGGCTTGTTCTACAGGTTGTTTCAGATGAAATGTATTTTTAAAAACCTTTGGAAGAGGAACAGGTATACAGAATTCCTTTCCCTCATGTGAGCACCTCTGACCATGCTGGTGCAGCTCTTCCATTTCTGACCTAAATAATGTTCAATTAATTTCTGTAGCTTTAAAGATGAGGGCAGAGAAGGGTTTCTTCATCTCCAACATTGAGATGGAGAACTCATCCCCACGCCCCACTGCTCTCCAAATCCAAAAGGGTACCAGGGGTTTGGTCTCTCTGGACAGGAGACTGGTCTCCTCACTGGTTCTCCTGCTGAGTTATGGGTGAATGCTGAGCGCAAGCCTGGGACATACATGGGAACTGATGATGAAGAAAGTTTGTCAGCTTCAGAGAAAGACCATACCATGACTGTGAGCAATTGAAAAGGTGGTGATTTACTTTCACAGAAGGCAGGTAAAATAGAAATAAAAATCAGAAACCAGGATGATCTTAAGATTTTGGGCTCTGGAGACACTTGACAAGTCTAGACCTGAAGGACATGGTGTGTAATGCCTCATATAGTAAGTAGTTGAGAAGGAAATGCTTTTTCAGACTTAAAAAAACAGCTGATACTCTAAAGAGGGGCAAAAATGGTCCATTTATGTAGCCAAGCCTTATGCGTCAAGAGGAAAACAAATTAGATGTTGACATTTTACACTTTTGTCGGTGAATCCCCATGTTTGAAGCACCCACAAATAAAAGCTTCACATCCATTTTTAACTTCACTTTTTTAGGTCATGAAACTTACTGAAGCAAAAATAAAGCAATGAACTAAAGTAGAACAGCAGACTGAAATTGTTAACAGGCTAACAGCATGGCCATTGCCTAAAGCCAGAAATAGCTGATGGATGATACAACAACAGTCAACAGACAAGTCTTCATTACAATTGTAAATTTTGTGTCCCAAACAATTTACTCTCTTCACTATCATCCCTACACTCACTTTTCACAGCAGATGCACTACCACCTTTCAGTGCTGGCATGGCATGCTTATTCTGCGTCCCTGGCACATACTGTAAACTCTGAGATTGCCACTGTCAAAGTAGAATGATGGTTCTGGAGGAGCATCGTGGCAGAGGGACCAGAGACAATGTCCAGGTGTGTACTGGCCAGCCTACAGCATGCTGACAAGAAAGGCTGCCTAGTGGGGGATTTTATGGGCAAAATAAATAGGGGAAGGGAGCACTACAGGTGCACATGACAGAGAGGATGCGCAACTACAGCATGTCTGGATGAACTGTACTCTCAATCCTCAGTTCACAGGAAAAAGAAGTCTTCAAAAGAATACAATAGTATTTCAGCAGAAAACTGATGGAAAAATGAGGCATTCAGAAAAAGACACAATGAAGTTTAACACCAAAAAAATCCTCTTGCCCATTGATGCATATAAATATGTGGTGTCATCTTCTTTTCCACCTAGCACTCTTTTACATATAGTCACATAATTATAGTCTATGTAAAGGTGCCTAGGCAATCTTTATTCTTCCTTCCCTAAGCATCCAGGGGTTCTATTTGCAAACTACAGAATGCTTTTGATATATAGGATTGGTGTTGCTCACATTACAAATAGATGAAATGGAATATAACATGCAGAGCTAACTTCCAGTCTGCTGTAAACTCGCTGGAATCACTAGAGTAACACAAGTTGCAAACGTGGTCTGCATATAAACAAAGAATGTTTTTTTCTCAACTCATGTGTATTCTGGTTGGGCACAGAGACTGGCTTTATAGAAGAAACTTAACTTACCTTCCTTTAAAAGTAAAGTGGTGAAAGTAACTCTCTAGCTGCTTGATTAATGAAAATAGTCTTCAGTGTGAAGCCTATGACTAACATGTTCAATAGGTCTCTCTTTATTGATAAATTACCATATATCTCCAAGCATGCTATAATTAGGTAATAGGGCAGAGTTGTAAATCTAATTCAATTTTTATTGATGTACCTCAGCTCTGTATCCCATCCTGTGGGACTGCTAGAAAACCAAAGGGTTGTTTTTATACCTTGCTAATTTCAGAGAAATACATCCCCTGCACTCATAGAAATCTTCCAGCTACAAGCTATTGCCAAGTGCACCAGACAGGGAACTCATTACTCTCTCACCATTTTTTATTCTTCACCTATTTCTGTTTGTTCCTGACTTCTAAGCTCACAGGAAAAAATGGGAAGGTACTTTCGCACTGCTTAGATGTTGCTGCCTGAGCTTCTGTTTTCCATTTCATTTGAGCTTGGATTCAGCTCACCTATAAATTCATTGTCATGTTGAATCTGCTTGAAACACAAAGTGCCTGTGGAAGAATGGACCGTCTCAACTTATTAAGGTCCTAAACAAAAAGGTATCAACCTCCCTGTTCCAGCTGGAAGGATTGAGCTTCCTTTTTGGTTTGGGTTATTAGCCTTTGCTTTATAAGAAGCCTGCTCATGTGCTCAGCAAGGTAGCCTGAAAGGAATTAAAATTCACCGCTGGGATCTAATTATCTCCTCCTGCATGTCATTTTGCACAGCACAGAAGAAGAAAAAATAAATAAATAAAGATTATCAAAATCTACACATTGGAATAGAAAAATTACTGATCCAGATACCCCTCCATTTATTTCACATGGAAGAAGTAATGACCTGAATCATTTTAAAGGTGAAATTCAAAGATGAAGCAAACTTTTGACTAATCTTAGCTTTACATATTGCCCCAACCCATGAACCAAAGTGTGTTTGCCAGTCAGGTTCCCCCTCCTAGTGGCAGAGTTTCAACTAACAAACATTTTCTTCATTACCCACCACAGTTCTTTTGCCTTTTTCTGTGTTGCCTCTGCCCATAACCTCATTGTCTCCCCAAGTTGCTCTGCAGCTAATTAGGGTCAGACACTTGGATAATGTAAAGCAATTTATTCTGTGGACTTGGAAGAAGCCAAGACGTTGCCACACACCTACCAGTTGAGAACATGGGCACTCTGTATTTCTCTTTTTCTCAAGCACTAGGCTCTGTAGCACACCAGGATTCTTGGGTAATAGGTTCCAAGGGAAACATCAAAAAAGTAGTTTGACTGGATTAGCTTCTCAAATGTTACAGTACATTGATATATCCTTACAAAGGCAGATTCCAACATTTAATTTCTGAATGTCTAAGTTTCCTCTGAGAATTGAAATTCATTTTCATCTCTTGCATGAGTGCAGAGAGACGTTTACCAAGGTTTATAATGCCAAATATTTAACTATTCCTTCGTATGACAGTGAGCAAGCTAAAGACCCTTTGATAAAACTATGGATTTCTTCAACAGTCTATACTTAGTCTGCTACTATTTCACTTCAAATATTGATTTATTTTTCTGAGTTGTCTGTGGCCTCTCCATTATTCCTTGCCTATTACTCTTTGGGAATCTGGCATATTTTTCCACCAATTGGCTGAGTTTACGGGCTGATTTACAGATAAGTCAGACTCTTCAAAAGCTGTTGGCTGTTGGCCGTCAAACTGTCTTCCTCAAAGCCACTAAAACTATGTTCCCTTCTGTTGCTATATCTAACTGCTTGTGCATAGAAATATACATTCCTTAAGTTATGGGGTGTTGGAAGGCATCAAAGAAAAGGATTGTAGTAAGTATTAATAAGAAGCTGCTGACAAGATGGCCATTGGCAGAAAACATCACCCTTTTGTATAAGACAGAGGAAGCTGGGATTTTACTTGCTGAATAGAAAGACATAGATAAGAAATAATTTTTATTTGCCATTTTATTATCTGAACTCTGTTATTTCAGACCTGTATCCTGATAAACAATAGCAATAAGACAGGACTGGTCATTTTGAATATTACTGCAGGGCTTATGTTATGGCTTTCTTAGTATGGGGAACTATATGTTATACTTTCATCACTAGGCAAATCTCAGCCTTTGCCTAATTTATGGAAAGACAAAAACATCACTGGTTAGAACCAGCAGCTTTTTCAGAGGGGAATACAATAAATCCACAAAACTACATATTTTTCAATTGACAATACTAGATCATTTGAAAAAAAAATGGCTGTTTCCCTCTGCTCAGCATCTGTTAAGCTCCATGTCACTACAGAATGTGTAAGGTCTTTTTCCTTTAGTGTTTGCTAAACTTGATGTGATTTAATTTCAAAATCAAGTGATGCACACCTTAGAAAAGAAGAGAAAGAGAGAGATAATCTTCTTTATACCTGCCCTCGGAGATACCTGTACTGATCATCTCTTGTATTAAATACAGATGAACTGCTTGACCCTTTCTACATGATTATCCGAACCCTCTTTATTTCAGTTCTCAGGGACACTGTCCTTTAATGAAAACCACTATGGACTGGAATATATTTTATATCCTTTATTTATTATTAGCTGATTTCATTGGCTAGAGACTGTGCAAAATATATACCAATTTCTTTGGTCAAGGACAGCTTCTTAAACTTACAAGACTACCAAGAGATGACATGGGAAAACCGGCGTGCCCAGGATCCCATGCTAGGTCAGTAGCAGCTCTAACTCAGTCAGTCCCTATGTCCCAGCTCAGTTCTCTGTCTGTCACCCAGGATCTCTGTTCATGGTGAGGTTCAAGTAAGTGGCTGACTTACAAGCCATGGTTACAGATCTTATATCTCTCACAACAACCATGAGGCCTTTCTCTAATTTACTTGATTCTTTTCACATGAAAACTAATTACAGTGGTGAACAAGGCCACCATTCTACCCATTAGCATTGTCTGACTTTCATACTTGCTAAACATCCAGCTTAATCTTTTGTCACTTCAAGTACTGTAAAATTTCCCCTTTGATAAAATACAGGAGGCAGAAATAGATACGAAATATATGTCTGCTGCATTAGCAGCCGTAGCATATTTTTTTGGCATCAGTGACTTCTCAGCATGGCAAAGCAGTAAATCCTTTGTTTATATGAAACATATTTTCATCCAAAATGCCTTATTATCATGTTTATTGGGTCACTTTCACCTATTTTATGTCATTGTTATTCCACTTCCCGCAGGGAATCACTGCTGATTTGAAGCGCTATTAGATAAAGATGAGCCCATACCATACCTCAGCATAACTTCAAGTTTCCTTTATTTTGTGAAAGGCTGATTTAGCATTAGATCAAGCATCTCTTGAGACCTTTTCATAAAATTGAAGTTCTACTGAAATACCATGTTTTGAGATAATCACACGCCTTAGAAGTCATGGATTATGTGTATCATGTAAGATATTAAACCTGTCAAGATGTTGGTTTTAATATGTCTTTTAGTTAAGACCATATCTTGACATGAATTATTCCTAGCATAGTTTCTCACACACTGGTTCAGCAAGCAATCATCCACTACATCCATCATTTCTGTTGCTGTCTCACCATATGTCTCAGACAGGGTGGAGGGGGGAAGTTTCCAGTTAATCTTTTTTTTGTTTTGCATTTGTTATGCAAATCACTTAAAATTGAATGATGTGGCAATTTCAAACAGCATTGTCCTAAGGAAGATGGAAGGTTTAGGAACGGGCTGTTTGATCGGTTTACTGGGTGTTTTGGCAGTGGGTTTTCTTTTCTTTTGCTTGCATCTTTACAAAATCTTACAGCTAAAACAAGCTCTCATGACAATCTCTCACCTATTTCCTCCTCAGAGATGTGTTTGCAGAAATCTGTTTTCTGTTATCTTAGTGAGAGGCTTCTGCTTCTGTAATATTTCAAACCTTCATCTGTCCTTGGCTGCCATGACATTCATCCATCTGATATAAATGGGGGAAAAAAAGTGCCTGCCAATGAGTGAATGCTCCTTTAAGTTAATTTGTTAACCAGGCATAAAGGGTACTGTGCTCACTGGAGCTGCATTGGCAGCTACATCCTCAAAGGTTTTGTGTCTCCTACAGGCAATGAGTAATACAGGGCAGCAGGACTCATGACTGGACATTCAAATGGTAGCGCTTTTGCTTTTAAGAACAATCTATCTATAGTTTCCATCAGCTGTGAATTAATCCACAGAACAGTGGCACTGCATAGGTTGCTCTTTGCTCTCTGAAGATGCATATAATGAGATAAACAATGGTTTGTTAAGTTTTGGATTCCTTTTCTAACCTCATGAAAAGTTCCACATACTGCATGGAACTGTCCAGCTGTAAACACACATCAGAAAGCACAGAAGGCTCAAATTTAGGAAGCAGAGCCCTTAGGAGCCTGAATAAAACATTTGCACAACATCAAGGCACTGACACTTGAGTTTCTCAGCTTTATAAGCCAGGATGCCTGTGCAGTCAGGTCTTGGCTGGACACAGAACAACACAGGCATAGGGAGAAAGGACATTATGAGGTTTTATCCTTGTGAAGAGTCCGTGCTGTGCACAGGCTCCCAGATAGTCTCGTAGGCTGCCTGCACTTTCTTTCTCTGTAGACAGCAGTAGGGATCCATGGAAGCTATCATCACCAGCAACAACTGGTTTTGATTTCATACTTTCTCTGCAATTAAGACATATTTTATAAGCAGCTCTTTGTTTTGAGGGATCATGAGGTCAGCTTGGAGCTTAGCTCATAAGACAGATATAGCAGCTTACTGAGCATGTTTCCATCTTTTCATTTAGCAAGAAAAGCTTCCTACTTCCGATAAGGGTTCCTCCTACACAGGGCACTTACACACAATCCAATTAAACAAAAAGTGAATACAAAGAACATAGGGTCGGGGTGCTGGGTTTTTTTATGTTATCCAGTGTTTTTTCCATATAAAGGCATGCAGATATGTGTAGGAGCAGGGATGGTATGCAGATTTCCTTCTGCCAGGTGACTACAAACTGCGAGGTGATATAGTCGTATTTCCTCTTGGTCCCTCTTTGATCTACTGAATTATGAAGGTTTTTCTTTGAGTGTAACAGCTTCAGAGGCACAACAGATGCTCTCTGCTCCCTGATGCTCCACTCCAGTTCCTGTACCAGAATCGTAGTGATTGGGCCTTTCATATGGAGAGGTGAGAGATTTGGATTTGAACCATCCCCAGCAAGGCAGGAAGCTGAGATGGTGTCTCTAAGACTCTTCACAAGTGATCCAGCTTTCACTGTAAAACAGACAAATAAACAAAAAACGTATAATATCAGGCAGCTGTGGAGTTTAGGTTCCTCAATATGTAAGTAAGAGCTGAGAAAATTACTTCAAAATTACAGTTTTTAGTATATGCACTTCCGTTTTGCCAGTTTTAGGCATCTACATAATTTTTTCGGGAGATGCTTCTACTGTGTCCTAGAAAGCAGTTGCATTAGTTCCTGAGCAGAAGAGCCACAAACAGTACATTCTCCACTGTCGACAGACAAGTGGCTGTTTCTCAAGCTGCCTGGATATTACCAGTGACCAGATTTTACAGCTGAGAGTATTTCTGTTATTCTCTTGTGGTTTAGTGCCTGTGATGGCAATTTTATCCAGCATAAAGTAGTTCTTTGGAGCTAAGCTGTGCCACTGCACCCAGCAATTACTAAGGTATTTTCCTTGCACATCTGTACTTCGAAGCTGTGCCTGAAATGCTCCTGAGTCACGTATGGAGCTCCAAACCCCTGAGTCTTCATTAAAATACAGCCTTGTGTTTCACACGAAGAATATTGGGCTGTTGAACAGGTAGTCAATGGCCTCCACAAATACCTGCCTGCATCCTCCCACCTCCAGTCACTGAGCCACTGAGAGTCCCATTAGTGGACTGCAGCTCAGAAACTGTTGATCAAAACCTCTGTGGGTCATCCTGGTATTTGGATCTCAAAGTATTTATCTCTCAGGCATACAGCAGGTAGGTGCAGAGGAGCCTGAGGCAGAGGAGCTGTCTCCCACAGCATCCCTGTGCTATATGCAGGAGAAGGATGCACCATCTTTGTCCTAGATCAGTTGGAAAATTACTATCTCCCTTCACTAAAAATATGGGGGGAAAGCAGGGGGTATTTTACTGTTAAAGTAGGGCCTGCGGATGTGACCCAACCTTGATTCATCTCTTACAAAAGGAAAAAAGAACCAGATGTGAATGGAAAACGTAGAATAGTCTTTGGCCAGGAACCTCAGCTGAGAACAGCCTATGGAGGGCTGCATTTCACACCACTCCTAAGGGAAAAGGACACTCCTTTAGCTGAAAAAATAATGACCAGTCTCTGAAAACCATATATTTTATTTTCCCTGGGTATCTCACAGACATTTTACAATGGCAATAAACTTTTAATTTAAAGCATCAATGATGCAATCTTTCAAGATGTAATGCTTGGTTTAGTCTCTGGCAGCTCTTTGGTCCAAATCTCTTGGTCTTTGCTTTTCATGGGCCATTAATGAATAGATGAACTGCAGAAATGAAACTTGATCTATTAAATCCATGCCATTACTTCTTTTGTCCTCTTTATCAACTCTATCCAGACACAGGTAGTAACTGGAATTTTCCATAAACACCTACTGCTTGTTCCATATTTCTTTCCTCTTTGGGCAGTTGTTATTTTAGTCTGTGGATAACTTTTGCCTACAAGACCTCTTGCATGGAGAGGAAACTTGCTATGAATACTGATGTTATATTGACTCATTTTATTTCTCAAAAAATGCTATAACTTTGCATAACTTGTGATCTGGAATGTATTGTTTTGTTGCTTAAAGAAACATTAATCACACATTCAAGAAAGACAGGGGAACAGAAATAACAAAGATGAAACTGAAACAAGAAATGCATAAAGCATTGGAAAGATGTAAATAAATTAACCAAACATGCCTGTTAAATCCTAAGAATAGCAATGATTTTACAGAAATAATTGCATACATGCTAAAGCAAAATGTTTCTGATTGTGACTGTTGTGTTCTGTTTTGATAGCCTAAGATATTCCACTGTCTGAAGCATCTGAAGCATTGAAGTAATTTTCCTTTCAAAGTAAAAAGAAATATCAGATGCATAAATAGAACTAACAATAAAAGTTTTTTCTACAAAAAAATAAAAACCAAACTAGAACAAAACTAGAACTTGGGTGACTTATTTTAAAGATCATGAAACCAGATTTTCTTTTAATCGGAAAAAAATGCTATGAACATTTTTAGCGAAAATAGATATTATTTTTAAAATCTCTTTACTTGACAAGCTATTTTCTTTGAAATATGAGCCCAGAAATTTCTCAACCATTTCAGTATCTGATATCATAAAAGGCAATAACTTTTGCTTGGTGGCAATGTCTCTGTGACAGCCATTTTGCTGTGTGAGTTTCTTAAGACTCGCTTATCACCTTAGAATTTGGAAGTAATTTAACAATATTAAGGAAACACAAAAATTGTCTTCCAAACACAAAAAGGGACACTAAAACAGACAGACATAGTTAAGCCAAAGCTTCAAAAATATCTACTCTGTTTTGGATTGTGAGTTTGAATTCTTCCAAGCTCAGCACAGGAAAGACAGAGGATCTGAAATTAATGGGCCTGTATTAATAGCTTAATCAAGGACACTCTGAGGAGAAAACTACAGAAACATATACAAATTCACTCACAGTACTGTTCCCCATTGAGGCTGCCTTCCCCTTCCCATCAGTGTGGTGGGAGGGTCAGTCAAAGCTGGCACTTGTCCTTCACCACCCTGACAGAGGGTAATTTACCATACCAATGGCAGGAGGAACCACCAGCTGCTATAAAAGACTGGGCAAAATATCCCCAATCTTGTAAAAACTCTCCGATCGAGGAATCTCTGCATAACCACGTGGAGGTATGATTTCTGTTGAAATAGCAGTCAGAGGTTGTAACCAGGGACATGTTCCTACTTCCCTGTGATGGTCCCCTTTCTTCCCTTCTGGGCCAGGAGATTCCAGGCATAGAGCTGGAAGAAGCAGGACACAGTAGTTTGCAGATGTCCTGGGTTCCGCAGTAGCAGTCATGTTTTTCCTTTGTGTTAACTGGTGCAGTGCAGTGTTTTGACTTTCAGCTCGGGAACAGAGCTGATAACAAGGATATTTTGGTTTGGCCAAGGACTTTGTGAGGCTCATGCTCTGCCAGGGAGGAGGGGAGGCTGTGAGGAAGCAGAGACGGGGCGCCTGAGGACACAGGTATTCCATTTGCACGTCATGCCCGGGGTGGGGTCTGAACACACTTCCGGCAGGTGGTATCGTATTCTCTTCCCTTGTTATTTTCCCTTATCATGTGGCTGATAGTAGCGGTGGTGATTTGTTGCACTGTTTTTGTCTCAGTAGGAGTTGCACTTCTCACCTCCTCCCCGTTCCTCCGGGAGCGGGGAATGCGAGGAGGCAGCGGACACGGACCTCGATTGTTGTCAGCTCGGCACCACTCACTGGGAGTGAGTGAACAAGCTACCTGACTGGGTTTAAACCACGACAGCAGACCTGTCTGAACACACTGGCAGCCCACTGTGTGGCCAAGGTCACACAGAATCACAGCATCACAGAATGGCTGGGGTTGGAAGGAACTTCCAGAGATCATCCAGTGAAACCCCACCACCACCAAAGCAGGTTCACCTAGAGCAGTCTGCACAGGATCAGGTTCAGGAGGGTTTTTAATAGCTCCAGAGAAGGAGACTACACAGCTTCTCTGGGCTGCCTGTTCCAGTGCTTTGTAACCCTCAAAGTAAAGTTCATCCTCATATTCAGATGGAAGTTCCTATGCTTCAGTTTGTGTCCACTGCCTCTCATCCTGTCACGAGGCACCACTGAAAACAGTCTGGCACCATCCTCTTGACACCCACTCTTGAGATGTCTGTATGCACAAATAAGATCTCATCTCAGTCATCTCTTCTCCAGGCTGAACAGGCTCAGCTCTCTCAGACTTTCCTCATAAGAAGACTTTCCTTATCTTCACAGCCTTCTGCTAGACCCTCTCCAGTAGTTCCTTGTCTTTCTTCAACTGGGGAGCCCAGAACTGGACACATACTCCAGGTGCAGCCTCACCAGGGCAGAGCTGAACTCCATTAGGTTCCTTTCCACCAACTCTCCAGCCTGTGCAGGTCCAACTGAACGGCAGCACAGCCTTCTGGTGTATCAGCCACTCCTCCCAGCTTTGCATCATCAGAAAATGTGCTCAGGGTACTCTCTGTCCCTTCATCCAGGTCATCAGCCAGTAAGTTGAACAAGACCAGATGCAGTACTGACCTGGGAACACCACTAGTTACCCACCTTCAACAGGACTCTGCACCACTGATCACAACCCTCTGAGCTCTGCCATTCAGCCAATTCTCAATACACCTAACTGTCCACTCATCTAACCCACACTTCCTCAGCTTACCTATGAGCATTTATGGGAGACAGTGTCAAAAGCCTTGCTGAAATCAAGGTAGACAACATCCACTGTTCTCCTGTCATGTACCCAGCCAGTCATTCCATCATAGATGGCTATCAGATTGGTCAGGCGTGATTTTCCCTTTGTGAATCCATGTTGACTACTCCTGATAACCTTCTTTTTCTCCACACAATTAGAGATAACATCCAGGATGAGTGGACCTATCTCCTTTCCAGGAACTGAAGTGAGGCTGACTGGTCCTCATTCTTGCCTTTTTTGAAGGCTGGAGTGACATTTGCTTTTCTCCAGATGGCACAAACAGCCATAGTTTCAATTCAGATAATAAAATCAACCTCTATTTCCTTACATTATACAGCAGCACCAGCGGCACGTGTTGTCTCAGTTTGCCATGTAGCCTACCTGCTTCCATGCTTCATCCAACACTCTTCCTCTATAGGAATTTGAACTTAAAGTCTTCGTCAGCATACGGATGTTCTTTGTCTTCTCTGGGGCTGCTAACATCTCATCAGTTAAGTCAGGATGCCAACCAAAAAACAAGATTTTTTTGTTTTCTGAAGCTAAAGGAAAAAAGACAAAAACAGCAGCAATGAAACAAATTATGCATTTTATACCACTTATTAGCCACTAAATTTCATTGTGCATAATACACATTGTGCAGATATACACTGCAGGGCAGTGTATATCACTGTTTCCCCACCTTTTCTTTCTTCCTTCCTTACGAAGATATGAGCAATTCACATCCTAGCTAATACGGTGCTGACCTGTAAAAAACCACGAAGAACATGTTTAACAGAAAGGAGAGAAACACTAAATCAATGTATATTTATTTTGTTTGTCTCAGAACACACACAGACAAATACACACACACAGAGGTTTCAATGCTGTTTTACTAAAACAAATCTTTAGACCCCCATCAACAAACAGCCAGTCACTTATTAGTAGGAATCCAAATGGATATCACAGAGCCTGACTACTTGTGCTTTTGAGATGTAAATATCAAAATTGCTTTTTGGAGAAGTAAAATGTAAAAGCAGTTAAAGTTCAGGATTCAATTTTTTCCTCTTCTTTTGATAAATGCATTTACATTTTAATTTTCAATGTTTTCAATTTTCATCAGGGAAAGGCTGCATCTCCGGATGAAAAGTACAATAATAAAATGTTCTCCACTCCATAATTTTCTTGTAATTCACGGAAATGATCTGAGGGCATATAGCTCACAACAATATATATTATAGTGTTCAGTGCAGAGAACTCAATTGTTAGGGCTGCAATTTCAAACATATGTATATTAATGAACTGGCTACGGCTTCATTTTAAATTCCTATAGACTTTTTTGCTGACATAGAATCATCACTGCTGTAATCTTACAAATCTGCAAAGATTGTCAGAACTGTGCATGTTATTTCATTTATTCAATCAATATAAGTGTCAATGCCAATTACACTGCAGAAATCCATGTAATAGTCCTATTTTTTTAAGTCCATATGGCACCATAGATTATGAAAGGAACAGAACAATGCAACATGCTATGTCTCACATAATTTGGCAAAGCAGCGTGGCTTTATTTATAAGAAGAATATACTATAAATCCTTTTCTGCTTTTACTGCAATCAGTTCCCTTTCTGCACTCAAAATGACAAAGATTTTGCCAGTGTAACAAAAAATGTCCAACCAAACACTGGAAACATTATTGGTCTTCATCCATGCCATGGGATAGATTTTAGCTACACACTTTAATCACTCTGGCTACTAGAAGCCAAAGAAAAAAATATTGTAACTTGCGAAACAGACAACAGCAGCTACGGTTAACAACTGTTCAATGCGGTACCCATTGTAAAATGTAAGATTGGTGTGCAGAGCTACAAAAGCCATAGAGGCTCTAGTCTCAGAAAAGCTGGTACATTAATAAATAAGTTGAGAAACCAGAGAATAAGGCAAAATACGTAGGAGGTCAACAAAAGTCTGGTAGATAAAGCTCAGAAGTGAGGCTGAAAAACAGCACAGGATGGAGAATACATTCAGCACGCTGCTGAAGAACAGAGACAGGCTGCAAGTAATAATAACAGGCTTCCTTGGGGGAGCTGCGATTTCATCTCAGCACAGAGAGCTTGCCGCTGTAGGGAAGTGTCCCTCTGCCCATGCTAAGGAAGCCCAGGGAGCTGTTTGAAGGCTTGCTCTTTGGGGAGACTGCATTCTCCTTTATTGCACATACTGCAATACGGTTTTCTTTCTGCTTGCAGCAGACACCTTTCCCTGCTCACGTTCTTTCTTCATTCACTTACATTCTTGACTCTTTCCCTTTCTAAAGCTTTATTTCTCCCTGCCCAGGTTTGCAGATGCTCCCACCAGCACTCCTTGCACCAATTTATGTCTTCTGATCAAGTTTCATTGTCTAGGTTTGATCAGCATTCTCCTCTACCCACGACTGTCTGGTTTATCCTCTTTCAATGCGGAGAGATGGAACTAAGAGAGACCTATAGCCCTCCCTCCTTCAGCTCCAGTGCTTGTGAAGGCAATTCCCATAGGCTTTCTCCTCCATCTCCACTTCATCCCATCTGGACAGAAGAGAGTCTCTTTTAGAATAGGAGGTGAAAATGTCTGGCCTTAGCAATCCAGTGACTGAGAGCTCGCTGCTTTCTGGAAATACATCTAAGGATAAGCATCAGGAAGATCTGTTTAAACCAGAAGTTAGTACTGGCACTAGCATGGTTGGAAAGGAGGCATGAACAACATAAGACTGGAGACAAACACACACAAATAGTTTGGTCTAGGAGTCTAACTTCTTTTGAAGGAATAGTCAATAAATATAACAGTATGCAACATAATGCTTGCTTGCTCAAATCTAGTGTCCTCAGCCCTGATACAACTGAAACTATTTCAGACATGAACATCATATGATTAGCAAACTTTAAAAATGGGAAGAAAGCATATTCACTCCTGCAATAATTATTCCTCATTATATTTACATCATTATAAACATTATTCTAAACATATGTGTATTTATTCACATAGTGATGTTGTCAATATTGTTTTCCTGAGAAAGCGTCTACTGAAGTAGTGCTGAACCCTGAGTATTTTGGTGGAATTGTATACATAGCACTTGTTCACTCACAAGATTAAGTCCTTTAGAAACTTAGTCAAGATTGTTGTATTCATTCATCCTAAATTTATTTGACCTTAATCCATGCTTGATGATGCACTGAAAAAGCCAGAAGGGACACAGCAGACATAATAAGAGATGTGCCTCATGGCAGGGAACAGTTTATTCTAATGATTATTTATAAACCCCTTCAGTTCCCCAAGATGTGCTTTAGCAGTTGATTATGGGTTTTTTTTTCAGTGTCTTAGAAGCTGTTCCTAATAATATAGCAGATTTTTCTAGATGTTAGAATTGTCTACGTTTCTGATTAATTTTGTATCAGCTGTGATACTAAGAGGAGATACTTGCCCCTAGTCACAGCCTGTACAGTCAGAGATAACTTCACTGCTAAACACCTACCCTATTACAAGCAGGCAGTTGAGAGGGTTTCAAAGATGAAACTCCCTTTGATTGCTACAGATATTTTTTTTTTCCCAAGTTAAGGCTGCAGGACTTGGCTGTGAGTTTGCAAGTGCCGAGAAGCTGAACCAAGTTTTACTACTCCATTACTCATGTGTCTCTATTTTTCCCCAAACCCTCTATATAGCTGCCACAGTTCCACTGCACCTTGCAAGAGATGGATGAGCCAAGAAACACCTCTTTAGCAATACATGTAGCACTTCCCAAGTGCCAAGTCATCTATTTTATGTAGCATATAAGCAGTAGCTCTGTGTGCTAGACTGCAGGCCAACTGTCCTGTAAATAAATCCTGGTCTTTCCAAACTCACTCTCTGTGCACATTTAAACACTTCCTCCTGCAGGACTTGGGACTGCATCATCATGCACAGCAGCTAGAAGAAGGAGCCTGCAGTCAAAGGCAGCCTGCAGTAAACTACTGGGGGCATCAGCATAGATGGCTTCCCAGAGAAGTCAATTACCAAAGTCAGGATTAGAATCTGACCACTTCTGCCTCAGATCAGGACGTTGCTGCTCTCTCTTCTTGCACAGGTTTGACCCTGGGATTACAGGAGCTGAGGTTTCCCTTCCCATCCTTGGCAGCTAGCCGCAATGGACAGTGAGTCCACAGTGAGGTTGATAGGACAAGGGAAATAAATAGTGGTGTTGGCCAAGGTTTGCTGTTACCTGTATATTACATTCTCCACTGCAAATGCTTGGCAGAGATGTTTGTTTCTTAGGAACCATTGAAGCTATTTGCAAGCTGCTTGTACCACAAAATGACTGATTGTTCCTATTCATAGGCAGGGCTAATTTACCTTTCTGCCAAAGCAATTTTCATGGAAAACAGAGTTTTAGACAACTGCAAAAAATACCTTCTTTGTAGAAAGACACAACTGAGGAGCAGTGACCTCCCTGACCCCAGCCCAAAGATTTGGTTTTATGCAGGAGTTAGAAAAAAATCTGTAACAGGTGATGAGGGAAATCACTGCATCCTTTCAGGATTATTATGTGTTCTTCCAGCACCTACTTCTCTGAAGGGCTGGATCCTGCAGCATGACAGCAGTCACTGTGGTTCTGTGCATGCTGCAATGTCACTGCTGGCCTGACAAGGTGAGATAATCTACGTTGTGCTGACTTGCAGTCCCACACACTTGCTGTGACCATTACATGCACAAAGACACTGAGCATTCAACTCACTAAATCCTGGGGGGGGGTTATAATATCGTTTCATTAGTGGCCATGCAGCAGCATTCTTCCAAAATCAGGTTCTCCCACACTTGGGCAAAGCTATGCCACAGTAAACTGCAGGAATCGGTTTATAACATGGAAATAGCTACCACAGTCAAAGTACAGTCCTGCTCCCACTGCAGTCAACTGCAAAACTACCTGACTTGAGAACACAGGCATACATGAGGCTGAATTAAGCCCATTCCCTTTTCTGCAGCACAGCTGCTTCCCCAGTATCCCCCCTTCCCATTTAAGCACAAGCAAAGAAGCTTCTCACTGTCTCCTCAACGTGCAGCCTGTGCAGAGCATCTCAGCTATGAATGCCTGCCCCCCCCCCCTTCTGCAGCCCACAGTACCTCAATACCATGCCCTGGCTTATCCCAGGTACAAAGCGGAAAAAACCTACTTGGAGGGGGCTTTGGTTTTGTTAGTCCGCAGCCTCTGGATTTGGTGGGGTTTTCTGGTTGCAGTTGAGCTGACTCTCACAGCAAAGAGCATAGATTAAGTTCTGCGCCCTGAGCAGGGATTTCTCATTTCATACACCATTTATAATTTTCTGCAGTGATTCCACAAAGTCAGTATCTCTCCATAACACAAAGATGAGAAGGATGGAAAATACAGCTGAAAAAGTGACAAACCTGCAAATTGCATTTACGTAGAGTTCTGGTGCCACAAAGCTTCCACAGCAATTTTATGGAAACCTAGCAAATTCAGTATAAATAAATTTGCAGTTTAGGACAGTTATGCATTTATGGATTTCAGCACAGTGCTATATTACAGCTTAGCAGACATGCTAAATATCTTCACACAAAATGGAAATGAAATCTGCTGTTCTATTTTGTCAGATCAGGGCTTTGCCTATGGTACACTGGGCATAGATTTCACTGCTCTTCTCTCACAGAAGTTGCAGTAGCACTGAAAAATCACACAAACAAAGCCCACTTTTGCAAAGGCTGCAGACACCAAGTACATCAGATTGCTCCGTAACTGGCAAGTGAAGTCTTTTTTCAGTTTCTCTGGGGTATTCCATCCATTGCTCATTACCAGAAAGTGAACAGAGGCTATTATAGGAGAGCCCCAGTATATTTTGGTGACATCCTGATTCCAGTGAAGTAAGCAGCAAAAATCCCACAGGTTTTATTAGAGCCACAAACTCCTCCTTTGTACTGAGTGACTGTTTTTATAGCCAGAGCCAGTAGCCAAAATGCTGGTCCTGATCCTGCTTCCATAGCTGGATATTCAGGATTTACAGTGACCTAAATGGGTAAAGTCAGGATGGTGTAAACGAGAGGGGAACTGTGGCCATCTGCTGTAAATTTCCAGACACCAGAAAGCAACTGAAGGAGTGAGAGATTTTTTTACCAGCCTTTAATTCCTAATGGGCAAAGGTTTACAAAGAAAAGTCCTATCGTGCCTGTCACTCATATCTTAAGTCAGTAGGAAATAACGTCAGGAGTATACACACACTCACAAACACACATATACGAAAACATATAATCGAATTCAGGTTGAAATGATTTTCATTTCAGTACAACATATTGCCATCAGATAATATATATATATATTATTCTCTGTCTAGCTCTTCCAAAGGAAATAATACCAAAGGTTTAAGAACATGCATTGGCTTCCTTCCTGATAGGATTTAAAATGTTCTTTTCCAATGTAAGTGCAAAACCAAACATTAAGGTTGAAAACCAAGCACACTACTCACGCACATTCAAAACTGATGTGAAAAACCTGGCCCTGCTGAAGCCAGTGGCACAACTCCCATTGACTTCCACAGGGCCAAGATTCCATCCAGTGCTCCTAGGAGAACATTCAAATGGCCACATTATGTATCTCATTTAATGAGCTACACAAACAGACATGATTTATTAAGATTTACATCCAACAAAGAAATCAGTTGAATTGTGGAAAGTATTTAAATTAATGTATCCATAACAATAGGACCTCTAAATTAAAGTACCATTCGAAATCTTATATTTGGTACTGCCTGACTTCTTGCTGTCCAAAGAGGCATTGCAATAAGGGAATTTTGAACTTGGTTTCCCACTTTTCCCAGCAGCAAAGGGATCAGCTAACATATGAGTTTTATCAAAAGCTTCCTTAATAAACAAATAAACCCTTCAAATCAGAACGTATTAAGGCACAAAATGCACAGAGACATGGGTAAATTATTTTGCTCTTATTTTTCTCAAACCAATTTCCTGCTTATTTTTAACCCGATTACAAATGTACTGGCTGCCAGTAAAATTTGGATCCAAATTTTTCTGCTAACCAAGTGAAATCATTTGGATAGCAAACTCAGAATTTCTAACAAACATCTTAATCAGGTTGCTTTCTGGCTTTTTAATAGCAAAAGTATTTGGGTACATTAAAACTGCAATTCCTTAAAGTCAAGACAAACATCATAATAAAATACCCATTTCTTTGGGGAAAATCCTAATATGAGAATGAAACCAATAGGATTTTGCTGAAATTACTTCAGTTAGCAGTTAACAGATTAATCCATTTTCTGTGAGTTTTGCTGCATCTTAGGTAGTTTCATAGGAGGACTGGAATTACGTATTCTATTACACAGCCCCTACACAAAAGGTTATGAATTTCTTGTGACTTCATGGTGGCCAGAACAGACAAGCAGATCATTCCTATATGGCAAAGCTGGAATATTCTACTCATTTTGCTTTATGCAGTATTTGGCCTCAAGCATCTCGGTAAGTGAGAGACTAAGCTGTCATGCCCTGCCAGTCACCCCAGGCTGGTCACATTCTCCTGTGCCCCTGCAAGAGCAATGCATTGACTGGCAAGGGAAAGGCAGGCAATACCAGCACCCTTTGTGCTACAAATGGTGGGAGAAAGCAGCCAAACCACAGCACAAACACTGCTGATTCCCAGCATGGGCACCCACTGATGTGCAGGCAGGCTCTGTGCCACACTATGGGTCAGAGGCAATGCTTCTGAGTGCAGCCAGGGGCCCAAAAATGGCCATCGGGCAGATCCTGAGCATATAGAAAGCATACACAGAACAACCACTGAGAATGGTTTTAATTTCCAAGAGTAAATAATTGCCACCCCCACCCAGCCCCAGACAAAATATTTCCAGGCAAATTTGTACTGAAAGAGAATAAAGTCTGACTACTGCAGGCAACTGTCAGAAACTCTAAATAATGAGATTTGGTTATAGGCATTTCTTAATGCAGAACAGCAGTAGCAATGAATATGCTGGGACAATGCACGGGTTTTTGTTCGCTTTCTGTGGAAGAAAATAAATGGAGAACTTCATATATTCACTGGTTCCAAAGCCAAGAAAAAATAATCACAACCACCCAGCATAACCCATTGCACAAGCAAGTTGTATAACTTCTCCCAAGTGTTTGATTAAATAGCCTCCTAAAAGATGTGCTTTACTTTTGCCATAAACACATAAAGAGATGCTGAATTTACCACATTCCTTGATAAATTATTCCTTTTGTCCCTGCTAAGAAACTGCATTATTTTCAGGATTCATTTTATCTAACTTCAATTTGCAGCCATCTTGTTATGCTTTTCTCAGCAAGACTGAAAAATCCTTAGTAAAGAGCCTCGCTGAAGAACCGTGCTGCATTTTGCTATGCAATACGCATCCTTCCTTCAAGCCATCTCTCAACTTTCCCTTTGATAAGGAGTTCAATCTGTTTGCAGCTTCTCACATCATGACACTTCACGTCCAGCCACTGGATCTTGTTTGCAGCCCCTCTGTGCTTCATAGCCCTTCTAGTCCTGACCTTTAAATAATATTCCTGTCTGCCTTGCATATGCTCTCTCATTTGTGTTGCAAACTTCACAAACCCAGAGCCTCTCAAACACCCTATCAGTATACTGTAACCAGCAAAACTCTCACTGAAACTCACCTGCTAACCACTGAAATGGGATCTCTTGCTGTATTTCTACAATAACAAGAAACTTTTACAGCAATTAAACCACATCAATTTGTTTTAAACTCCGACCTGTGAACATACCATGCCCTGGATCTCCCCTTGAAGTACCATGAGAAATATAGCCCATGACCATAATTACTTATATTCCCTTTCTGTTACTCTTCCCAACCATGACAGCTTCCCAACAGCATGGTGCAAGGGACAGTTTGTCTGCAGAGCTGGACACGTGCTGCCCTCCCTTCCTTACCCATCTCCTCCTACCTTCCACAGCTTCACCTGGCCACAAATATCTAATACCATGCCTCACACTGTAATTTTTCTTCATCCGTTGGGGTTTTTTTCACAGTGGAAAGAGAATACAGTTTATGAGTTGGATTCTGTGGGTTTTTCTAAATATCACTAAAGGAAGCCAGTATTTTACCGACTGAAGGAAATTTATAAACAGCCAATTTCTAAATGAAACAGATGGCTTATTAAAAATGAGCAGTCACTTCTCTGGCACACACAAAACCAGTTTTAATTCTTTTTGCATTATAATATTACTGGCTTTGTGTATGTTACAAGAAGAGTAACAGTTCTCATAGACCCATCACGTTAAGCAACAAATTTTAAAAAATCAGATGTATTTGTTACAAATTGCAAAGATCCTATTACCTTCACTTAAATGTGTGCAACAGAACTAAGGAAAACATCGAGCTAGGGCTGCCTTCATGAACAACTGCATTCATTTATTGCCAAACATTTGCAAAATTGACCCAGACCTGCTAGACAGAAAAATCACCACAATGGACTTCAGAAATGACTGCTGATGCCATGATGCCCCTTTTTCACCTAACTCAGGGTTAGACCGCTCACCCAGGATGTGGGTAATCCAAGTTAGCCGGAGATGTAGAGACTTCTTTTCTTCTTAGAAAGTGAACAAAACCTCATAGCACACGAACAAAAACCTCAGTAATTCAGACTGCCCACAGATGTAGCCTAAACAAATAATCATGTATGAGACAGTCTTAACTTCATAATTGCAAAAATGAATAAAGACGTTTTCCTGATGAGCTGGACAAAAATCTAAAGGACTTTCACTTTTCATCAAAACTTTCCATATAAAGCTTCACACAAGCTTCATATATATATATATGGACATATATGTATTACATACGTGCTGTAGATGTGTCATTCGAATACAGCTTTAATTTCTAAGAAGTTAGGGAACTGGAACTTGGTTTCCCTCCATTTATCACATCTAATCAGAACACTGGAAACGGCACACCAGTCTGAGTCAAAACCTCACATGCCCAAGATTTTCTAAGACATGAAAACTAATTAAAAGAAGACAAACTTGCGTGTTCCTTATCCCAAGACTGTGGCTGTTCATCTGAATGAAACTGGGTTAAATCCTGAAACCTGTAAGATTTCCTTTTCTTCATCAGCGTACAGTATGGGACAAGCAGCTTTGAATATATTTGTTTGAAACTGAAGAATACTGCTCCCTAAGAATATCAATAAACCTAAAGAATATTAATACATCTATACCTAGGTGAAAGGTATCATAATTCATCATCTGAAATCGCTGTTTGCGTTTTCTTCACAGACACAGAGCAAGCAAACATTGACCTCTAGAACTATTTTCAGCAGAAAAAGGCGGTCATTGCAAAACCTGTATACACACCAGCAAGCTTTTTTGTGGCCAAGGATTTGCATGTTTGTTGATTATCTAGTGTGTAGAGCTTCCAGAAGCTTTAATCAAGCACCCTCCATGACTGAGGAAGAAGTTGTCACCTTAGTCACAAATGTACTTCCGTAATGGATAGCTTCCCCAATCTTCCCAAATGAGCCTACACTCTACTTTTCTAGAACCACGTTGCTAACACTATCGTAAGATATTGGTATATTTAAACTAAGTTTGAGGATTTCAAAAGGCATTCAAAGAAAGTAACCTCATGACTTTCTAGAACTGGGTCTCTGTCTTGATGCTTATGAATAATGAATTTGCAGTAATTTCATTTAGAGAGAAGCATAGAAAGGTCACTTCAAACATGGGAAATTAGGCAATGTGATTCTATCAGAAATCACGTTGAAAGGATTCATTTCTTCAAAAATAAAATAAAAGAGCAGCTAGAAATATTAATCTTGTTCCAAAGAAGATTGATAGAAAAGAACACATGAAAGACTCCCCCAGCCTGTAACAGATACACTGCCACATTCAGTCTGAGACTCAATTAGACAAAGACAACACATATATATAGGCTGCATTTTATTTCAGTTGTTGCTTCCCTTCCATAGGATATTACGTGTTGAAAACTGCAGCTGTTCAGTGCCATACTTAAGGAAACAGCACGGGCTCCCACTGCTGCAGGATATTGTCCAGAATACCTCAAGACACCGTTGCATTATCTCACCATCTTTTCTGGGCATTAGGAGAAGAGTACAGAGAAACAAAGTACCAGCAGTCCTGACACATCATGGACACCGTGATTTGATTTTTGAAGTGCCTTTAGCCAGGGCACTTCTGACATCCATGTTTTATCAGATCATCCTCTTTAACCAATAGTAGTTTTAGATGCTGACGTGTGCTGCACATCCTTCAGTAGCTTCCCTTTCCTGTGATAAAACATGATATTTTCTACCTTATAGCTACTCCCCACCCTAAAAGGTTCATTTTTGCATTGGCCATACCAGATAACATTTATATAACAGTGATTGATATTTTTCAGTCTTAAAATATTAGCAATGTGGCAATCATCTAATTGCTCTGCTTAGTCTAAAACCAGAAATAATATCCAGTCTGAGCTCAATTAAAAGCCAGACAGTGACAAAACCAAGAGGATTTGTGTGTGTGACGGTGCACTTGATTTACTGCCTCAGATTGCAAGTAGTAAAAAGCAATGTCAGTACTTATTTTCAGGTGACAAAAGATGTAAAGAGGTTATTGTAAGGACTCCAACAAGTTTCTACAGGTCTGATCTGAGAGAAGATAGTAACATTAGGTGTTATAGGGGTGCAGCAGAAACACAAGAGACTAACTGTCCATGGAGAAGCTTCTCTGTAAGCAGCTGAGGGCTTCAACCCTCAAGAGCTGTATACACTCAAAACACAGATTTTCAAAGCTTTTATCTAGTCCTGAGGCATTCAAGCTGCTAACAAACAGTGAAGTCCCCAAGGCATGTAGTATTTTGCTTCTAGATGAAAAACTATGATCAGAAATGAAGAGCTCAGCACTGAGCTCATGCTTAATTCCCAGCAGGACTGGCACAGTGAGGTCCCTTGTCTCTCCATGGTTTAGCCCCACAAGGTTATGCACACTTGCAATATGTACCCCAATCAGAGCAGACAGCATACCCTTTGGATCATTTAGGGGGGCTGTCAAGGGAAACATACTCAAATCCCTGATGCTTACACAACCCATTTCTCAGAGCAGGACCCCAGCATCCAGCTCTGGGTACTCAGAGGTGAGCCACTGGTAATAAAAATCAATGGCAAAATCTCAGCAGAGTCATATATTTCACACTTGTCTCTTTCATGCTTTCACTAGGCCACTGAAAAACACAGTTAAGTCAGTTGGGGTGGGTTTCACCTTGTCTAATTTCAGCTGCCTGAAAGTTAAGTTCCTGTTCAAGGGGATATTGTCAATGCAGAGAAACACTAGCAGGGAGCAATTTATCCCATGGATCTCAGACACCAACCTTAGGATCAGACAGCTCGCTGTCTGGAGATGTCTCTTTCTGTTAGGGATTGGGGTATGTCGGTACTGCAGGACACTGCAATCCTGTAGTCCAGCTCACTCTGTAATGAGCCCAGAGAAGTACTGGGGCTCTTGGGGCTCCCCACCCAGCCCCTGGGCTCAGGTTTTTCTGCAGAAACAGGCAGGGCATGCAGAGGGACAGCAAAAACTCCAATTTTACCCAAAAATGCAGTTGGGTTACAGCTTCATCTGAGGATGAAGACCATTGAGGGTATTGCAGTACTATACATTGTAATATAAACACAACCCCAATTCATAGCTTAGATGAGGACCATTTTAGACAGGTAATTAGAGGAGATGGATCCAGGATTTAATTATACATACATTAATGACACTTTTAACGCTACTTATGAAACAAATGACACCAGAATAAACCTTGGAAACACACTCACTGTCTTTTAGATTGAACCCATGCTAATGGGTTTTAATGATGATAACAAATCTGGTGCTTGATTTGAAACAACCATGTTGCAAAGAAATATTCATTGAAATGTCACTTAAAGAGAACTTCATATAAATAAGAAGAAAGCTGGTCATATTTTGTCAATTTTTTTTCTTCTTTTTTCAACTAGAATTGGCCAAATCAGAGATGAAAAGAAGCTTCTTTCCCATTCTGTTTTACTGTCTTCTGAAAATAAGGTCTTAACTGGTGTTACTTTTCAGAAATGTTATATGAAATTTTGTCAGAACTAGAAGTAAACACATTCTACCTGCACATACGTACCATTAACATGGTAACATTTAATATTACAGTGTTGAGGTACCTCTACTAGTGCTTTGCTTGCCACAATTAACACTTTAACACTGCTACCCCAAATGTTTTGTGGATCCTACACAAAATGATTGGTATTTTGCATGTTACTTCCTTTAGTGAGCATCACAAAAAGGTGGACTACATGAAGACTGCTCTATTAACTAAGTACACATTCCCAGTTGTTACAGGTTTCTTTTGAATTGTCTCAAGTTTCCGCAGGATTTATGAGCTTAGGCATGGAGCTATCTGCATAACATAGGGTAGGTGAGAGAGGAGATGTGAACTATCAAAAAGCATTAATTTCACTTTCAAATGCTTGCTAAATAAAATGCTTCAAAAGGTACTAGAATGGCTACTCTATTAGAAAACAGGAATTTAGCTAATGTGTTTTGGTTTATAAGATAAAACTAATGAATGTCTGACATACAGCAAACAATGAAATATGGGCTGAATACCAGTTATTCTCAGCAAATAAAAAATACTCTCCTAGAACTGTCTTCTGTAATCCCAATTTATCTTAGTAAAGCAAGTCAGGACCTTCAAGTGATAAATGCTCCGTCCCTGGCAGTGTTCAAGGCCAGGCTGGACAGAGCCTTGGGTGACATGGTTTAGTGTGAGGCGTCCCTGCCCATGGCAGGGGGGTTGGAACTTGGTGATCTTAAGGTCCTTTCCAATCCAAAACATTCTATGATTCTATGGACTCCTAGAGAACAGAAATACTTTTGCAGCCCCCTCATCCAGCCCAGTTCATAGGTACAGTGCTGTCACCGAGCTCTTGATCTCATATCCTCCATGTCTGTACCACCAAAACAATGCCTAGCAGTCTTAACAGCTATAGGATTTTCATACCAGGTTAGCCAAAAGAATAAATGAGCTTGAAGATCTTTGGTTTTCAGTTACTACCAAAGCTTGCTTTTTGAGGGAAAATGGGCAACAGTGGGAAATTCTCTCCCTTATTCCTGCCCTTTCCCTGATTATTTGGGGTCTGATGACATGTTTGGACTGCACAGAAAACTCAACAGTTTATAGCTTTGCTCTTATATCCACTGTCTTTGCTGCACTGGACATCCAGCACACATACCTGTTACACACGTACAGTGGTACTGCGCTTAACACATCAACAGATGTAAAACCTTGCTGATAAACCTTGCAATAAACATTGTGTGCATGGCCCATACACACATAGGTTTGGTCAGGAGAAAAACAGAAGCCCAACTTCTGTGGAGTTGAGCCCCTTAGAAAATACTGACTAAGAAACAATCAGGTAGGAAGGCAATTGGTTTTGGAGCTTAAGGAAAGAAGCAAAATAGGTGCATATGCTTCCATTACAGCTTTAAGAGAACATTCTCTCTTCTGGGGATGCAAATAGAACAGAGCCCTGCAGGCCTGCACCTGGACTGGCCCTGCTATCGGTTCATCTCTTTGAACCTTTGTCTGGCAGATGCTGTATGGAAAAAAATAGGTTTGTACCACCTACCTACAACATGTGCCATCGAGGGTTCACTAGAGCAGTTCTGATTTACCGTGCCTGGTCAGTGAACTGTACACTGAGCCAGGCAAGTCTTTGCAGCCAGGCGCGAAGCAGGACAGACAGGAACCTGGTGAGGCAGATCATTCTCAACAATAGTCTCTAATTCAGAATGAAGTGGCAGAAACAGTACATAATGGATATTATCATCATTATCTCTTGCTACCTCTAATAGGTTTTTATATCATTTTGTTCATTTTTATAGCTTGCTGGCTCAAAACCGACATTCTTCGTAATTCAGTGGAAGAAATGCTTGATTTCAGATCCCCTTGTTCTAGCCATCCACAGAATGGATGAAATGGGGATGTGACTGCTGGGGTAGAACAACTCGTTCTTGCACGATTCAAACTCAGACATTTCTAAAGCATGGTATTTTTATACACAAAGGGATAAAGGAAATTTCCTTTCCCATTTCTTTTGGTCTGAATTTTGTTGTTGGGTTGGAGTGTTTTTCATTTCTTTGTGCTCATGAAAAAAAATACAGAAAGGAGCAAACTGGGCAAAGTGCAGTGCTCTTGAAGCTGCAAGGAGGGATTCAGCAGTGAAAAAATCTCAGAGGACTACATAAAATCGTTACACAAACCCCTGAACCAGGATCTGTAGGATTTTCCCAGATGACAACTGATAGTCTGCCTCTTTCAAACTGTCTCAGGACATGGAGCAGAATGATACCTCATTATGGAAATATCACAAATTGTCCCTGTGTTTTTATCATCTGAAATTGAAACCTCTTCTGTAAGAAGGCTAACAGCAGGTTAGCAATCCACGTTTTGACAGAAACCCTGCTGTAAATACAAAAGAGTTTAAAATCACCACTATCCTGGGGGTGTGCCAGGAGCCTGCACCGGGGCAGCTCTTGGGCAGCAGGTAATGTGTGCTGCTTTCTACTTCTTCTTTCAGCAGCTTATTTTCTTCTCATGTGTTTGCTGCTATAAGCAATGCCCTGCATTTCTGCAGGGATGCACACCCCAAGGAGAGAGCACAGGGAAAGCGAGGAAGTTCCAGTTTGGGGACATAGACGAGAACAAGGGCCAACGGGCAGTGTAGAGCATGGGTGGGAAAAAGCAGAAGCTCAGGGGCAGAGTGGCAGCTGGACTGGGAGGAATATGACAGTAGAGAGACATGAACAGAGTCCTGGGGAAAGAAAGCCAAGTTTCGAAATATGGTGCAAACACAGGAGTTCAGTGGGAAAATGGGATTGTGCACAAAGCATCTGAGGGGTAGGAGGTGTGAGATGAAAGAGAAGGAATCTACCACAGGTACAGGAGAAAAGCAGGGATACAGCCACCAGCAGCACACTGCAATGCTGACGGACACCTGCAGCATGGGGATTAGGAGCTTGCAAAATAAAGTAAAATATACATACAGAATGTCATTACTGACAGAGGCAGTTTCAAGTGTCACATCCCCTGCTGTTTCACACCGCTAAGTCTTTATTAACCTACCCACACATTTGCCTTGCATACCCCACTCATACTCTTACCTCTGAGTATTCTGCCCTGTTCTTATCTCATTCAATATTTATCAAAATGGTGGGTGTTGTGGGAAAGGAACAAGAGCTCACTGGGGAATGCAGGTGAGTTTTCCACCTCAGTTTTCCTCTATTCTTTGCTAGACAATGCATTATTCTCTTAATGTCTTTTCAATTTTTTAAGGTAAGTACAGTTAATTCCTTGCAGTATCTTTTTTCTTATGCTGTTTATTACAGACAGTGTTCTTTGCTAACAGCCTCAGTACTGCTTCCAGCTGGGCTGGGCCCATATTGCCTTGTATACCTCCTGTATTGCTCCAGCTCTTCTAGATGAGGTCCAACCAGAAGCAATTCTGGGTGACGTAACAGACAGTAGTCACACATGCCCTGAAAGACTGTACTCACATACACATGTTCAGTTTCGGTAGGAGTTTATATATCATCTCTAAATGTTATTATGCCACTTAGACAAGTGCAAAGACTTGTGCTTGAGGAGGAAGATAGTAGGTTTGGGATTAGCCTCATTTACTGTGGGTGTTCTGTCTAATCTTAGACAGGCTGTCAAGAAATCTCTATTCCCAACACAGTCAAATGTAACCTTTATCTGTAGGAAATTCTGTTATGCCAGAGACATAGAAACCTTGAGCACAGTCTTTATCACAAAGCTTTAGCCAACACTATATGCAAACTGACCCCCAGCTATCAGAAGCATGAGGTCCAAAGCCTTGGATTTATCCTGGGGATCTGCAGGTTGGTTTGGGGAATAGAAAAGGTACAGGTTGTATGGGTAGATGTTGTTTCCCACAACGTGCTGGGATGGTCAGTGCCAAGCCTTTCCATGCAGGTTTAGGGGATTGCCACTGCCTGCAGGAAAATGGAGTCACAGGGAATGGGTTGATGTTTCTGAGATGGAGCTAGGGTCCTCAGGATAGCTGGAGATGGTAGAAAGAATTCCATACTGCTATACTGCTGTGCAAGAGTTTGTTTGAAATCTACATATGTGACTGGCAGTCGGGTGCCTATTGTGTAACCTCTTACGTAGTGTTTGAAAATATAAGTTAAATAAGGCAGAGTAAAAAAGATTTTATCCTGCAAGGACTCTACAAATAAAAGAGTCTCATAGGGAACACTGACAGGTCCTAGATATAGTCCTCAGGGCTTACACTGTTAAATTCTGTATGTAATACATGCTCACTCTGCTGTTTTCTAAGGAGAACTGAAACACATACAGGTTTTTATCCCCCTTGGGCAAGTGGTGTCACTCTAATGCTTCATATATATTTCTCAGAGATAACCTCCCACTACACTATGCTGCATTTTGTCTGGATTGCCTGTATGTAAATAAAACCATCAGCACCAAGGAAGAAACAGATATATCAGCCAAATACTGTTTTCAAGTTCTGGAAAAAGTTGTTTTATATGAATAAATATTAATCTGATTACTACTTTAAGATTATTTATTTCATCTCAGATCTGTAAGCTTATGTAAGAGTGTGTTTAAGATCCATTGCTGACTGCTTTTTTTCTGCATGCAACCATGTTTTGCAAAAAGAAATAATGAAGATCTCATCATTGTCCCTATTAAAGTGGATGTTGAAGGTTTGGTTTCATCTGTTGAAACTGTTATTGACATTACCTTAAGGCCACACACCACTGGTAGTTTGCTTATAGATCCCAAAAAAACAGCACAAGCACATTTTTAAACTGGTGGCTTCTCACACCACTGGTTTTCTCTTCTAAATGTAGGACTAAATTCTGATGAAAGGGATATACATGTGCAGTTGCTAGAAAAGAGCTCACACCTGTACAAAGCAATGGACCTGTGCCCATAGATTTCTTCCAGATGCCAGTAAATGCACCAGTCTATGTGTAATTTTCTTATAGAGTTACTACCATACTATTTTTTTCATAAATCAAAATACATACGAATCCTGTCCCTAAATCAATCAGCTATAATTTTCAGCCCCAATAGTGGCACAGTGTAATAGATACAATTTGTTGCCAATCCAATTTCTTGATCACAGTTGACTGTCTTGGACAATGCTGTGAGTAGTAAGAAAACAAAGCACTTCTATTTCATAGTAATGCCATGGTACTTTACTGACAGTGAAGACTGTTGCTGAGAATCCTGATTATAAAACTGACTTCATACAGTTCCATCCTACGGTATGTTTTTCTAGTTATAATTATCTAATCATGCATTCATTCAACAAGAACTTTGTCTTCACATGAAAGATACCATATTATACAGTTTAAAATAAAATGTGGAACTGCAACCATGTATTTTAGTTTTTCTTGCAATGCTAGAATAAACACAGCCATGCTAGCTTTTGAGAGGAAGCACAGATTAAAGATATGTGTTATGAAATGCATTTCATGTGAATAGATGTCAAAATGGCATACAGTTTCACCCCTTGACTAAGCTAAAGAATTAATTTAACATAGTAAAATTAAACTAGATAGATTACAATGGGTAAAATATTAGCAGAGTATCAAATTCAGATCATTATTACCTGCTATCCTACAGAGACTGTCTTGTTTTTCTACTTCAACCCACCATCCATCCTGCTCACTTTTAGAAATCATATAGTTTGAGAAAGCTATACTGGAGTAGCAGATACAGCCTGCACATGCCTTTGGGGGAGCTAGTAATGCAGAGCTGTTAAATCAAGAGAGCAAATCTTAGGAGCAACACTGCGCATTACAACCTCTGCATCACGCAGCCCAGTGCCGTGACTGCAGGGATACTGCAGGGTGAGAGCACACCAAAGGTACAGCCCTGTTTACAAGCTCTTCACAGTACTTGGATAATAAAAATTACTGTTAGATAGAAAGGAAAAAGAAAATATTGTTACCCTGTGCCATATTAGCGACATTTCCACAGCAGTGGTTTTTTTCAAGGATAAGCAGAATGTGATGTGCTTTTTAAAGAAAAGGAGAAAGAGCTAAGACATCTGCACACATACAGCAGGTAGCTTATTTGGGAGTTCTCTACCTGCGCATGGAAAAGACAAACGTAAGTGCTTACAGTAGAAGCCCCATTTTGGAAGCATTTTTCACCAGAAGTATGTCACAATACTATCTCATGGACACTAACCCCACATATGACATGTGAAGAAGCTAGAGAAAACCGTTTGATAAAAGGGAAGCATACTGAGTGTAGCTGTTCCCTTCATGACCCTGAATCCCATTCAATCTATTAGGTAAGGGCACAGATAGTTAAAAAGTAGCATTTACTGGAGACTCAGGTGCTCAGCTTGCTCAAGGGTGATGCAGGAGAAACTCTCTAGCCAACAGCCATTTATGCCTTCCTCCCGATGTACTTACTGAAATGTTTTTCCCCACTGATTAAGGTAGTTAGGCACGGTTTTCCATGCACCTGCTTTGGGGACTTGCACAGCCCTGTAACCAGTTCAGCTGCACAGGGGAAGGCTACAGGAAACTTGGGTTTCATTGTATAAATTTTTTAAGCATTCATTGAGGTTAGTGGCATCAGACTACATTCTAAGAGAGAATGAGGGCAAACAATGGTTGCTAAAAGATATGAGTATTTAGGAAGAACAGACTTCTTTCTTCTTTACAAAGAGGAAATGACAGAGACAGAAACTGCTTTCTGCTGGGAAAAAATGTACCACATATGCAAAACTGGAAGATGCCTAGGGGAAAAGACAAAGTTGATATCAATGTGAGTGGCATCTTGGGGAAAACCCCAGCTGACAGAAGGAGGCTGCATAGAGGGAAGAGTGCTGGGAACTACTAGACGACTGACTGGCACATATGTGGTTTCTGGTGATTAAAATAAGCCATTTAAAAACAGACCTGCTTGAAAAGCAAAAAAGTAAATTACATTATACTGGATGGAGCAGCTACCAGATGGTCCAGTTACCAGAAGCTACTAGATTTTGTCTGGGGGGGAGGGTGTTGTTGGTTTTGTGGGGTATTTTAATACACACATGCGCTCACACAAGCAAACGCTCATGGGCCAAACTGGACTGTAAAAGCCATCTGGCACTGCCTGTGCAAGTTTACTACATTGCTAAACCTCATTCTCTGTGACATTATTTATGGTTAGAGGACTAATTCCAGTTTCAGCCAGGCAGCTAGGCTGCAGTCTGGAGCTCGAAAATCAGAGGGCATGGAAAAAAAGCAGTGAGCCATAGGGTGGATTCTCAGCTGTGAAGAGACAATTTCCAAAAGGAAAATGAACTTCACTTTCTCTATTCCTAACATGAGTAATGGGATGGTAAAAAGAAAATTCCCCTCATTCTTTGCTATAAATCGAGACCTATAAAAACCTCCCCCCACCCTTTACACACAGCCGAGCTCCACAATCCTTTTCCAACCAGGATTTATTTTTTTACAGTCACCCATTGCTTTTGTCCATCTTCACCAATTCCTGTCCTTCAGGACTTCATAGCATTTAATAAGGTTCTGTTCTCCATTCACTCATCTTCTTCCAGCCCAATTCCACTTCCGTGCTCTGGCATATTAAGGGAGTTGTGATCATCTCCAGGTGAATCCAAAAAATCATAGAATCATAGAATGGTTGGGGTTGGAAGAGACCTTAATGACCTACCACCATGCACAAATGGCATCTCTCACCACAAAACATTTATAAAATACACTTATATCACTCACTATATGACACCTCCTGCACATCTTTTTCTTAATGTTTAAGGAAGAAGTTTAACAATGTTGGCTTGAAATTAAAGGCTTCAGTAACAACAATAAGATCCTAAAGGATCTTATTCTGGTAGTAACTGGGCATTATTTTTATAGAACAATCAAGGCATTCAAAAGAAAGCTGAACTTTCACTGATGAAAGAATCTATCATTGTACTAGAGACAATGTCCTTGCCATGGGGTCTAATCTGGCAAGTGGCTCAATACAGTCAGAATTCAGTTAGTTTCATTAAATACTCCCTTTGGCTGCAATGCAGAATTGGAGGGGAAAAGGGGGCTGTGTAAAGAAGGAAAAAGAAACAGATCTATGAGTGTGCAACAGCAATCTGTATAGAGCTAATTTTCTAGCATATTAAAAGCTACAGCTGTATCATGTATGTTAGGTAACTCTTCCCTCCCAGCTGAGACTGGGATCTGAGGATGCAACAACAGTGTTTCAACACTGTTGCTAGACCAAAGTCCACAATCCAAAATAAGGCTTAACACGCAGTACAAACATAGCCCAGAGTAAACACTTGGCCAATATTTACCTTACAGTCCCTAAAATTCACTGGCAAAGCTTTGAGTTGTGTGAATGCGAACTAGCTCTGATCTACAGAGCATCTTGACAAAGCTTAAAGCACTGCACTTAACATCCAGGCTACTAACATACACCTGTAAGGGCAGAGAGGCCCAGGTTTACTGAATTTATCTATATAGACTTGTCTTTCTGTACTTCAAGAAAATTCAAGTCACTTAAATTGTGGCTGAGGGCATTTACACAGGGACTGAATGTGGTTCAGTTTGTTTTCAATATTCTGAGATGAAAATTTAGAACTCTGAATTAGAAAGTAATGACATTTAAAATATAACAAGAAAAATACTTGAGAAGGCAATAGTGGAAGTTGCAAGCTCCCTTCTGTAAGGCTGCTAACACTTTGTAACCAATTCAACCCAAAATGTTCCTAGGAGAGTAGCAAGCCAGGGAAAACACTATAAAGAACCAATAACTCATTCTAAAATTAATTCAAGTCACAGATAAAACCCGTAAATGCTCTGATCAGAAAAGATGACATCTGCCATGCTTCTTAGCTATTTTCCCCACAGAAACACTCATGAAAAGTAAACCAAATAAACTAATGTGAAAGCTAGGATAGTTCACTATGATTTTCATAAACCCTTTTCCTCTCTCCCCCATCTTAAATGCAGATTTTATGCTTGAAAACACTGTTGAGGAGGCTGATCCAAAGAGATTCAGACCAATTCTCTGCAGAGGTCAGAAACAATGGCTCCACCCCACCTCTGCTTATTGGCCATATATTTCAGACTAACTTCTAAATGCAGAAGTATCAGTACTTTGATTGATTTTAATTAGGCTGTCAGAGTTTCATTTTACAGTAATAGAAACACTAAGCTTCTGTTATAATTCTGTGGAATTTATAGAGAAAGATCTATCCCCCAAGGACATGTGTATCTCTCCACCAAATGTTAGGGCAGACCTCTGAACTCTACGGGACAACCTGAAACCTGCAAAGGCTTTACACATACCTACCATGCCTTTAGTGGAATTTCACTGATGAAAGATAGCTCTTCAAAACTTCTTGCTATAGGACTAGAGGATGACAAATATATTTCTTTACTTCAATTCCCAAGAAGCTGTGTACAAAAACAGTCATGAGTCAGACCAGAATTTTTCAGCCCTTTCCTAATTGCATTGCAAACAAAAGATAGGCTGAACATCTCACTTCTTCAACATGTAAAAGCCATGCTACTTTAAAACAGTGGCACTGGAAAAATACATCTTGTATCACATTTGGTGCATTTTAATGACTTCTGGTTCATCTGAATTCAGATGGCAAATGCATCTTTGCTGATGGTATTGTTGCAGATAGATCACACAAACTAACAGGCATTCCTTCAGATTTAAGTGTTGGACAAAACTAACGACTGGGGTGCATAGCTAGACACGTATCATTGTCAAGCCATACCAAAAGATGAGATCTGTGAGGCTCTCCCCAGGGAGGACGTAACCAGATGTAGCACTGCATGCTCTGTTCCTCTGCTCCTGGAATCCCAGGTTACTCAGTATGTCACCTCCTATTTACAACTAAGCTCTCCCACTAAAAGAAAATACACACATGCAGTTACCCCCACTTTTCTGCAGGGTCCTGCCTTGCCCCCTCTACTTGCAGTGCATTTTCTGGAGAGGGATGAAAGGGTTAAAAGAAAAACAGCCTAATCTCTACACACACATTTGTCACCTTCCCCAAAATAGCTGCAGAATTTGAACACAGTATGCCATTTTCTTCCCTGACAGGTTAATCCGTTTATTATTCATCCATTTAATGAAAATACTGTGTCTCTGCACTAAGAACAAAACAAAACCTCCACCAACACTGGTTCTCTTTAAATCATATTCATAATCTTCCACAATTTGATCTGTCTTTGAATTCAGCCTTATTTTTTTAACTATAAATTCAAAGCAGGAAACCTATTTCTTTAGATTTCACATTGTTGCCTCCAGCCATGTTTATGGAATGTTTTCTGGGTTTTGCAAAATTATCAGCATTTCATTACCTGCTTCTGCAACAGCCATGTATCTACTGCGAAAAGGTCACCCAAAAGTTAATGAACCTCATGCTTAGCCAAACTGCTCTGCTCCTGTGGGACAGAAATTTTCATGAAACTCTGCAAGGCTCATCTCACAAAGTTTCCTGAACATGCTCCAAAAAAAGAGTAGTTAGAAAGTCACGGTGCAAATCTATCCTCTTTTCACAGGCAACTGGCTCTATTGAGATTTCTGCAAAAACATGGGGCTCAAGTTCTCAATGGCACCATTTCCAAAGGAAAACTACTGCAGTGTTTTCAACCTGTCACAGAAGTACTGGGGCCATGTAGCTACACAGAGGAAGTTGGGGCTGTCCAGCCTGGAGAAGAGAAGGCTGCGTGGAGACCTCATAGCAGCCTTCCAGTATCTGAGGGGGGCCTATAGGGACGCTGGGGAGGGACTCTTCATTAGTGATAGGACAAGGGGTAACGGGTTCAAACTTAAACAGAAGAAGTTTAGACTGGATATAAGGAGGAAGTTCTTTCCTGTAAGGGTGGTGAGGCACTGGAATGGGTTGCCCAGGGAGGCTGTGAATGCTCCATCCCTGGCAGTGTTCAAGACCAGGTTGGACAAGGCCTTGGGTGACATGGTTTAGTGTGAGGTGTCCCTGCCCATGGCAGGGGGGTTGGAACTAGGTGATCTTAAGGTCCTTTCCAACCCTAACTATTCTATGATTCTATGATTCTATATTCCCTTCCAGGTTTTAATTCTTCTAAAGAATTTCCTATCTCCACCGGAAGCACCTCTTTTGATGCACTACATACTTTTTTTCTCTCAGACTCATCACATTGGAAGACTGAATTCATTCAGGTGGTATGGCTCTAGATCTTTCTCCCCCTCAGGCCTTTCCTCATGATAACTATGTTGAGCACAGAAGAATTATGTATTTCATTTTGAACTACCAAATTTCACCCGAGTCCTCTTACTCCAGTCCTTATTTCCATCTTATATCCTAGCCTTTTTCTGTACGAACAGTGCCTCCTAACTCCAGCCAGCCAGCATGCTCCCCTGTGTTACAAAGGAAGTGCTAACAGAGACATAAAATAGGAAAAGCCCCATGAACAATATTTGATTCTCTCTCTGATACTTCCTTTCCCAGCACTGACGACTGTTGCCATGTTCTCTGCTTTCCAGTTCCCTCAGGCAGCCTCTACTCCAGCAGCTTCCACTTTGGGACCATACCTGAAGTTTGCTTTTACCAAGGAGTGACATCAGAGAAGTCCAGCAGAATCTACTCTTCGCAAGCCTGTGTTGTTGTACCCCGCTTTGCCTTTCTTAGGTCTGAACATCAGAAAAAAATCTGTGGCCATTTAATTGCACGTTTAATTGGAGCTCACAATGTCCTGAAACACCTTTGTGGACCCTGACATGGTCTCAAAAGTGACACAAGGCTGTTAGTTAGATTTTGAATCTGATCTACTACTTAGGCAGAATAACTGCATGAACATGCAGGAAAAAGATGACTGGATGGTTATTGTTGTTTTATTTAATTTTTTTAAGGGAATGTTCTTGTGCCAGGGAATACATTCAAAAGGAAAATCTAAAAAAAAGGGGGGGGGGGAAATAAAAGGAAAAAATGTGTAAAAGACAAGGGCAGTTGTTCTGTGGTTGTTCTGCTTTTGCACTACAGGCAAATCACTCCAACAAGAGGGATATTTTGTCTTTTTATTCTTAGAGGAAATCATTACAGCATTAAATGTCTGTAGGCGAAGTAGAAATAGAGCAAGACTTGAATTTAAGGGACGTTAATTCAACTGAATGCAAACTCTGCTAGATTCTGTGGTGTCTGGATCTCATTCACTGATAACCAAGAGGTGCTAGTTCAAATGAACTGTGTTTTCCACCTACATCAGCCTCTTAGTTCAAACAATGCCATTCCCAATTGAAAGGGACTATGCTGTCTAATGTTGTGAGCTCATGATTAGGAGCTGGGATTTCCCAAATACATAAACCAGATTAACAGCAAGATAAAAAATTAATAGGACTATATTGTGAGGGGGGAGAAACCCAAAGAAGTTTGCAGAAGCTGTAAAAACTTCTGGTAACCACTAGAAAAAGTCTAGGCAACCTCAAACTACTGAAAGGTTAAAGATCTGTGGTATGCCTCATTGGTCTAGAGATGTTAACCTCACCTCTTATATGTCCCATAAGTGCCCTTTCCAGTTACTGATTATTCTTGGCTCTGAAAAAAAGTCTTCATCTTTCCTTTGAGATGTCCTGGTTTCACCCAAGTACAAAACAAGAAAGTAATTTGGGGTTAGAAAACAGTTCCTTCTCTAGCTGCATTACCAAATCCTAATCTCTGCCCTTAAGAAGGCCTCCTCCCTGGGGCTTTCAGCCATGATCACCTTTTCCATGTTTTCCCCAAGAGTACTATGAGATAGTTCTGTGAGATAACAGCTCACAGAGCTACTGAAGGTCAACTGTTGTTCAAAGCACTCCTTGGAAATTAACAGTATGTGCAGAGGTATAACTCTTAGGACCAGGACTTGTAGAGGCACAAAAGGGGTTGACCAGGTTCGAGCCTTAAGGCACTGCAGCAGTCCATGTGCACACCACAACCACTCAGGCTGGAAGGGACCTCCAGAGGGCTCTGGTCCAACCTCCTTATCAGAGCTGGGTCAGCTGTGAGATCAGACTGGATTGCTCAGGAATTTTTCTAGCTGGGTCTCGAAAACCTCTGAGGACAGACACTGCAGAAACCCTCCAGCCAAAATGTGTATTTTAAAACATCTGTTGTTCAACTGCTGCCTCAGAGCAGCAGTTTTTTCAGGCCTGAATATCCCACTGGTTTTAAGTGAGCAACTGTTCCTACTTATCTGTCTTGACAGAAGTCATCACCATGGCATTGAAGCACCTGGAAAAACTGCCTAAGGGACAATATGGAAATTGCAGGGCAACTCCCAGCACAGCTATGAGGACTCAAGGACAACACAGTGCCCAGTGTGTCTGCAGGCTGCCAGGAGCTAACCGCATGCTCTTATTTCACCCAAAACCTGGGTGACTCCACTCCAGCATGAAACCTCCAGCTGCCTGCCTGCAGTGAAAACAGACGGCGCTTCCTAAGCTGTCAGCAGATGCATAGGTACCATCAGAAGTTATGAGCAGCAGCACAGAAATACACCTGGGCGTAGGTGGAGCAATGAGGCAGGTCATAAACAAAGTAGATGCGGTTCTTAAAAACAGCAGCTCTCTTTGAGAAGTTATGCTTGAAGATGTAATGACCCTCACTTTTTATGTTTATTCCTGAGACTACACAAACTCCACACAACCATCACTGTGTTTCTTTAAGTGAACAAAAATAATGTTTCATACTCTTTTTTTTTTTGACCAACAGACATAATGAATCTGTGCAGGTTCATTTGTTCTGGGGGACTGCATACCCTTAGCGTAATTATTTAACTTAACTGTAACTTACTTAATTTCCTACTAATCCTCAACAAATTTCCTCAGTGCAGATTGTATTGAAATAGCAGATTATAGGTATTAATAGGCCAGAGCAAATGGCAGTTAAACAATGAAACATTTTTTTGCCACTGCCAATAGGCAAGCAACCAACAAGGCATTTTAGCTTGCTTGTGTACCTCAGACAGCAAGGCTAAAATCAAAATACCTGTTGTGAAAATACATATGCCTCTCCCAATTTTAAAGAGAAATTCAAATTTCCCACAAAGCTTAGGCAAAAAAGTCACCATTCATTTTCATATCAAACCATGCACTGCTGTACATTTTGGTATGCAAAAGAGGTCTCAGAATGGAGGAGGTAGGGGGCATGTCAATATTGAAATATACCAAAACATACTGAAACAGCCTTAGATATAACTGCTTTGCAACACTGGCACTTACACAACAGAGAGCCCAAGGACTTGCTGACTTTGGATATGTTTTTGGTCAATTATTCCACAAGGAAAGGACATTAGATTGCTTAGACCTAATAAGCAAGGCAAACACTTAACAACAGGCATGGAAAAACCTGTATTTTTTTTTTCTTATTCCATCATCTGTTTGCAAGATTCACTTGAAATATTAGTAAGTGATATTAGGCCCAGATGCTAGAACATGCTAGTTTATGAGGTCTGATTACTGGCGTGTTAAGTAATGTCTATGGCTCATAGTAAAAGATATGATACACACAGCTCCATTTATATGGTTCAGTTTTGAGTTGTGGGAGTTTCTGAGAGCTGGGGATGGGAAAGGAACAAGCATGACTTGTAAAGCAATAGGCTTTCTAAGTTTTGCTTTTAAAAATACTTTGATGACTAAGTAAGCGTTTAAATGTTAAAAAAGATTTGGAATGAGATCTCACCCAGCTCCCGGTTAGAATACCCGAAGCTAAGCAGAAACAGCTATTTGAGTAAAGAGTTTGTGTTGTGCAAGCAGAACTTTTCAGATCAGACGAAAAGTAGAGATTGCCACCTGCTGACCAAACAGAGGGTAGCAACGAGGACGAGAAAAAGCAGTGAAATCCAGGTTCTGCAGAAACTGCGGGAATTCTGCGCTGTTTTCAGCAGAGCCCTCATCCCACCCTTACTCTTAATTTTTCTCGCCAGCCAAACCAAGACGTGTACTCATAAAGCCCCAAAGCTGTCTACTTTATGTGCAGAAGGAAACAGCTTGACAGAACAAGATACACATTCAAGCAGCAGGTCCCTGGTTCTGTTGGCTTCAGCTGATGAGCTCATATTATCATAGAATCATAGAGAATCTAAGCATCATAGAACCATGCAATGGTATGGGGTGGCAGGGACTTTTAAAGATCACTCTACTCCAACCCTCCTGCCATGGACAGGGACATCTTAGACCAGGTTGCTCAAAGCCCCAGCCAACTTGAACTCTTCCAGGGATGGGCGTCGACAAGTTCTCTGAGCAACTGGTTCCAATATCTCACAATCCTCATTGTAAAAAAATTCTTTCTTATGTCTAATCGAAGTCTCACGTCTTTCAGTTTAAAGCCATTGTCCCTTTTCCTGATGCTACAGGCCTTGGCAAAAAGTCTTTCTCTGTCTTTCTTATAAGCCTCCTTTATATATTGAAAGGCTGTACTAAGGTCTCCCCAGAGCCTTCCCTTCCCCAGGCTGGCCCCCAACACTCTCAACCTTTATTCAAAGAAGAGGTGCTCCTCTGACCATTTCCATTGCCCTTCTCTAACAGGTCCATGTCTGTCTTGTACTGGGACCCCAGAGCTTGATGTAGTTCTCCAGGTGGGGTCTCACGAAAGTGAGGGATAAAGGGAAAATCAACTCCCTTGATGCTCTTTTGATGCAGCCCAGGATACTTAGCTGTCTGGGCTTCAAGCACACATTGCTGGCTCATGTCCAATCTTTCATCTGACAATTGATCAAGCGAGGAGGAACATCTGATCAATAGGATTCCACAGCAGCCCGAGGGCCCCATAGGAGATGATGGGCGGAGACAGGAGACAGCACTGGATCACAGTCAGGGGCATGTTGCTGCTGTCTCCGACAAGTGTGGAGGCTCCTCACCACACCAGAAAGAAGGCTGCAAATGCACCTGGCACTGCTGAAGCACCAGGAAATGCATGGCCTGGAATGCACTGTATTTCCCAATGAATAGAGGACAAGAAGGAGGAGAAGGGCACTGACCCATTTGTACTGTAAGAGATTATGACCCCTCAGGAGCTACCAGAGCATACACATAGAATGGGGACCTTAAAAATGCCTCAGCAACAGAAGAAGCTTCAAACCAGAGCTCACATGTTTTTAAATACCAAACCTCATCACTTTTGGATAAATCTAGAGGAAATCAGACTATATCTGAGCAGTGCCCCTTACTTTACCAGGGAGACCAGGCATCATTTTGTTATGCTATTTCCTTTTCCTACTGACGTGAGAGAATAAATAATAAAGGAAATATTTGTTTTCTTTCTGCAACACAGTAGTCTATTTCAACAAGACATACATTGCAAACACTGCGAGAGACATGTAAAAATATAACCCTCATATATAAATTTAAGCATGTTCTTTTTCTCTCAGATTTTGGAAATGTATTTTTTCATTCTGGGTTTAATTAAAAGCAAAACATGATCGTTTTTAACAAAACTGAACATCCACCCTGATGTACTCAGAGGTAATTACAAGAGGACACAGGACTGAGGCCATATGAGTTCACCTGGCTCCTAGCACACAGCCAAAGGCACACAAAGAAACCTAGAGAACATCAGGAGAGAGATTACTTTTGTACAGCCCCAAATGACCTCCTTGTGTGGACCATTACTATGTCATTAGCACCTAACCTCTGCATTAAACCATGCTGAAGGAACTCTGCAAAACTCCTAACTGCCCTAAGGAGTCCTTCCCTTTCCCCCACATCTCAGCCATAGGCTCCTATAGTACGACACAGCCCTATGTGCCTGCAGCACAATGCAGTTTTGCGTGGTGCAGACACATACTGTAAACTGGTTCAATAAACTGGTCCAGGCTTCTTTTCTGCAGAGAAGACAATTTTTCACCCTGGCTCAGTTCAGTGATTTGCCGTACACCAAAGACCCAGTAGCAGTTATGTGCTGGCAGGTAAAACAGTGATGCAAATGTAGGAATGGGCAGTCTGAGCTGGCACAGACTCCTTAAATTCTTTTAAGTCAGCTTCAGTGCTCAAGTCAGAACACCATGGAACCACAGGATCAAAAAGTTGTGGCTGGTGACCAACAATCTGGAGCAATAGCAGCAGATTTGACCAGCACTTCAATTAGGATGCACTGAGGTAGAGCTTATCAACAAATTCTTTCAGCAGAATGCTTTTAGACTGCATTTAAGGTAAATTGGATTGAGTTTATATCAGTTACATTAAAATACACATCTCAAATCCAAAGCAAAGTGAACTAAGCATTGTCATGCCATGAACTTCACACATAGGCAGCACCTCTCTTAATACAGGGGAAGACCAAGGAAACTACAGCCCTGTAAGTCCAACCTCAGTTACTGGAAAAGTTACAGAGAAGACTGTATGATGTACTGTTGAGAGGCATTTACTGAATACTGAAGTCATCAGGCACAGTCATCATGGGTTCACAAATCACAAGTCCTGTTTAACACACTTGATAACCACCGGGCCCAGAAACCAGGCCTGGCACCTCCCTGCATAACTCAGGGACACCCACCACAGTGCCTGTTTTCATTACAGTTACGAGTTTAGGGGAGTCTCTGTCCGCTTTATCAAGACAACCCCTGGGAGCTTGCTCCTGCTGGGCCGGCGTGTTACTTGGTGTGATGCTCAGGTGCCTACCTGAGCCTTGAGTAGGCAGCAGCCAGCTCTACCAGCAGCATACCATGGCTGGAGAGTTGTGCTGTTGTCAAGATGCTGCTTTTCAGATTCACAGTGAGGCAGAGCCCGCAGGACAACTTCCACCTCAAAGGTCATCAGCTCTGCACACATATCTGGTGGTCACAGGCTTCTCCACCCATGCCTGTGACCCTGAGGACCTGCTTTCCTCCTCTTAGTTACAAAAGGGACAAGACTCTGACACAGCCTCTGGGAGAAGACCATAACGGAACTATCATCCTGGAAAAAAAAAAACAACAATGGCCATTGTTACAGACCAGAAGAAATAGAATTATATCGTCCCTGTTTGGAAAATCAAGATTTTAGATAAAAAAAGACTAGGTTAGATAGAAGACTAGGTGTTAGATACAGATATAGATGGCAGAAATAGATAGACTTACAATAAACAGACATGTAGAGACTGTTGGTACAGGCCATAGTATATCTGCAGTGTTTAGAATTTGTTACTTTATGTCAAAGTGAGAGAACTACAAGAGGGGAGTTAATGACAAAGCAGAAGGAAATAAATAATTGTAAAGTTTTAATGAGTTTTGCAGTCCTTTAAAAAAGATGAAAGGCCATTGGAGATTTAACAACTAACAAAGGCAAGATAGAAAAGAAAATCAGGTGCATGTTAGCGGAGATAAGAGCAGCATGTAGCCAAATAGCACATACTGAACAAAAATTTCCACTTCATTATATTTAAACCTTGAAGAGAAACTTTGCTCTTTTACACTATCACAATATGAAGCCTAAAAGTAAAATTGTGCTTTGAGGCTTTAAATAGACTGTCTCCCTGGCAAGTTTAATTAGCATGCTTCTGTTTATACAAATGTGTCCATAGGGAGCTGGTTTGAAGAATGGAAGAATAAGCCTAGATAAGTATACAGAATAATTTTAGTATCCATAACTTAAATTTCTGCCCATGAGCAAAATGATCAAAAAAACCTCATAAATTAGTATTTTTAGATTATCCCAAATCCCTCTTAATTTAATATCTGATTTTCCTAGCTTGCTCATATGCTAGTGCAAATAACCATCTTCAACAGAATCACCATTACACAGAGCAGTATTTCAATAAAAGGAGATTATGAGAAGGAAGTTCTAACTGCAGCTAAACTGGACCTAAAAATATGGGGGGGGGGGGGGAGGGGGGGGGGAGAGAGAGAAAAAAATAAAGGAGAGAGAAAAGAGAGCAAAGGGAAGGGAAGGGAAGGGAAGGGAAGGGAAGGGAAGGGAAGGGAAGGGAAGGGAAGGGAAGGGAAGGGAAGGGAAGGGAAGGGAAGGGAAGGGAAGGGAAGGGAAGGGAAGGGAAGGGAAGGGAAGGGAAGGGAAGGGAAGGGAAGGGAAGGGAAGGGAAGGGAAGGGAAGGGAAGGGAAGGGAAGGGAAGGGAAGGGAAGGGAAGGGAAGGGAAGGGAAGGGAAGGGGACAGGCAATTGCTCGTTATGTCTCAGTGGAGAGAGAGATTTCAGACTTCTGTTTTCTCACAACAAACATTTAACAGTCCTGGGAAAGGACTTCAGACTTATGGACAGCCAAAGAAATAAATTTCCATCTATACTCGACATGCAGACTGACAAAGCCATAACCACTTTGGATCATTCCCTCTGAAGCCAGCAATCTTGGAAGGACTGGAATATTGTGTTATCAGTGACAAACACTGCAAAACATTTCACTGCATGCATCACTTGAGGGCAGCAAAGCAGTCTGAGGTCGAAAGAGTATTCCTCGTTTCTCAGGCTAGGCGCCCCAGCTACCAGCCTCTGAACCTGACACACGTGTTTTCAGAAGGCCAAAAACCCCCTTGTCCCCCTGCAGCATGCAGAAGCATTTCCTTCCTTCTACAAAAAGCCTGCTGGCACCAGCTGAAAACACTGGTGTTACTGCAATGACGAAGGACAGAGATGGAGAGTGGGTTCGTGCTCAAGAAGCTTTTAGTGCAGAGGAGCACGTAAAGCTTAGGAGCACGTAAAGCTTAGGCTGCGGAGAACAGCAAGCAGAGAGCAACTGGCATGCAGTTTGTATTTTCATTCTCTAAGCCTTTCATTGTTTTTTTAAACCTGCCTTTTTTGAAGTTTGAGCTGCTAAGACATTTTGGAGAAGTCTGAGCAGGCAGGTACTTTGGGCTCAGGTTTCCTTCCATTGATCCACTGTCACAACACACAGGAGAGGAGGGCATTGCTCAAAATGTTCCCAGCACCTTACTGATAAAAGTAAAGAATATGCTTTTTAATTCAGTGTATAATGGGAAAGAAATTAGAACTGCCTTTATGTAAAGCATTTCATAGAGACAGTTAAAAGAGCCTGTGGTAAATGGAGATAGCTTTAAGATATTTCCAACTACAAAATAAATCTGCTGAAGTGCAATGCTGCACTGTTTAAGAATTACTTTTACAAAACAAGCTGTATGACATTAACAAAGCCAGTCAGGTGATGATCATTAACACACAGCAACAAAGACCACGGGGTAAAACAAAGAAAGGACAGGTTTCTGATTCCTGAGGCAACGTCTGCAGAAGAGGCTGCAGACAAAGCAGTCGTGCCCTCTGTGTTCAGAACGGGCTGCAGACAAGCCGGCTGGATCCAGCGGCTCCGTAACAGTAGTGCTGTGCTTCAGCAGCACGTCGTCCTTTCAGCCAGCATGCTCTAAAATCAGGAGAAAAAGACTCTGTTGTCCTCCTTTACAGCCTAAATAGCTTCTTTTTACTAAGCACAAAAAATGTTCAATGTTTTTTACTAATGCCATTGCTGGAGCAAACACGATGCTTCTCCATTTCAGGATGGGTGCAAACCTTGCCAGGAGCAAATAAAAGGTAAAATCCCCAGTCCATTCAGATTTCTTACTCTCATAGAGAATTTTTTAAAATGCTCTTTTTCCTGCTGGAGGATCAAAGTTGGGATGCGCAAATGTTTGGGGTTAGCATTAGTAATAGTATTAATACTTTTCCCTGATTGTCCTTCAGATAAACCAATGACACAGAAAACCTTGCATTTCTCACACTCCCCAGCATTAGTGCACCGGTCTGGGACTGTTTTCCCTTGTCTGACTCCTACATCAGCTCCTACTCAGAAAGCAGCTGGTCTCTGGATATATTCAGAGCAGGCTATCTCCATGTGCAATACATCATAGTGGATCTAGGCTTCTTGGCTGTTTTTTGGGTTTTTTTTTCTTCCTGCAGGAAACAAGTCTGTCAGTCTTTCTGCAGCCCCCACCCTATAACTTGAAATGCTTGGACAACTTTAATGAAATCTAGTGGAAAAGCGTGAATCTTAAAGACATTAAATTCTTATCATTTTTTGCAAATCAACAGGTGAGGAGGAAAGACTCTGAGAAAGCATTATTATTTCTGCTGTTTCACTGAAGATCTTTTTTAATTCCATGTTCCACCTTCTTCAGAACAAGTCCCAAGGGCTGCCTTGAAGTGCAATAGTTTGGGGTACTCTTCTGAGTAGGCAAAAAATCTCCAGGCTCCTATTCAGGCATAGCACCTGAATTCACAGTGGGACCAGCCTCAGGTGGCCAATACTCCTCTAGCCCAGACTGATGGACAGCCATTCAAGGATGCCAGGTATGCTCCTGGGGTATCCAGTGGGATTTGCACAGACTGGGAACAGGGGAACAACGTTGGCTGTACCTGACCCATTGCCTCTACTCACAGCTGCACCCAGCAGGGTGGACAGTTTTACCTATGCCTCCTTAACACCTGCCCTTTCTCTACATGCTCCCGCCTTACCAATGACTTCAGCTAGAGTTGGCCTAATTGCCCAGCACTAAGGGGAACCAAGCACAGAAAGTAGGTCAACAACAACAAAATGACCCATCTTCTTCCCTCCCTCCACTCCACCTCTCCTGAAAGAATGCTGTCGAAAGGTGACTCACCATTCCTCTTCCTCTGAATGTGTGGCACCCAACACAAAAGAACAAGTAAAAAACCCAAGTTAATTTTTTTAAAAATTAATTTTCCTAAGCAAGAGATTCCTATGTTACTAGATACAGAAACTCTTATTTTTACTTAAGGATTACAACTGAGGTTGCAAAAATTATGGCATGAGCAATCCTGAGCACCCTATTATTTAGCAGCAAAGTCCTGCTTTGATCCATCTCCCTGCTGACTTCAATGGAACTGTACTAAGTATAAATTAAAGCAAAATTCAGTCCATCACCTCTACTTTAGTCTTCATGCATCCCATTTAAGCAATGCCTCCACCTTGATTTCACCTTGCTGTAGTCAGCAAAGAATGCTGATAGAAATGGTGTCGAGCTTTCATGTAGCTATTCACTTTGCTTTCATGTTTAAGCTGTACCATTTTAGCTTACCATTAAGATTACATTTAGGCAAAAGTGAAAGAGTGTAGAAAGAGTGTATAATCTCTTGTGCTCTCTCTGGAGAGAAAGCCTCCATTAAGATTTTTCTGTCTCCCTGTACACAAATAGCAAAAACATGTATTTTCCAGTGAAAAACAATGAGCAAAGTAAAAAGTGTATTAAAGAGAGTACAGTCACTCATTCTAACATTTTTCATCTGAATGGAGAAATAAAGCGTTATTTCTTCAGGAGGCAGGAACCTACACTTCAAAAACAAAAAAAAATATGCTGAGATCATCAGTCATGTTAGTGGGAATTAGATGTCCAGTCCCTCAGATACCAGTCACAATCCCAACCATATTGCATCAATTAGCCATTGATTGCTTGTGAAGAGGTAAGAAAGCTTTAGTGCTTCTCTCACTTCCCTCATTATCATGGAAAAGTGCAGCACAAAGAGCCGTACCACAAGTCCCTCACAGCCATGGCCACATGGATGGGCTTTCCTCTTATGGGCAAGTCAAGATTCCATTTGCCCTTGAAGATTCCTTTCTGGTTTCAGGGAAAAAAAATAATCAAACAAGTCTGTGTATTAAAGTTATTTGTGACAGTAATTTTCTTTTGTTCTCAAATGCCATCTGCTGAGCAGGCTCTACTCATCTTCTCACAAAACTTGGGGATCGAAGAACTAATGCTTTGGCCTTGGCAGAGACATAAAATAAGACAAAAGAGGCACAGCTGTAACTTCTTTCAAAATAATGCACTTTAAAAACATGCGCAAACTGGGTGTCACACAAGTTCTGAAACTGGAAAAATAATCCTAACCTTTCAGATCAAGTTACACTCAGAAGTGTAACTTTAAACTCTTTTACATATTAAAGCTAGATAAAAAAGACAAGTCTACTTCCCTGCATATCAATGAAAACTTACTAAAATATACAGTTTGTTGAAATGAGACTTACAAGACTTTACAAGTGGTTTTCAAACTTTAACCAGACAGTCTGGTTAAATACAACCAGCAAATACAACCAGTAGTACTAGCTGCTGAACATGAAAACCTTAGCATTTTTAAAAAGCACTTCAGTCTATTTATTTGACTAGTCACTTTGAAGAGCCACCACGTGCTTTCACGATTGAACTAAGGCATCACTGACAGCAATCCCATTGCTCAGCTCCAGTGCAAGAATCAGGATCTCACAGCAGGCTTAGTTTTGCTCAAGGAATCTCTTTAGAAGTGCCAAATAAAAAGAATATACATATCTTTATACAGGCTTGAACAAATAAAACCACTGCTAAACATGGAAAGAAGCATGGCTGTAAAGCCAGGAAGAGCACCTCAAGCATGCTTTATTAAACAACACAGAGTTTACCCAAATGTCCCTTATTTACCTGAAAAAAAAAGACATTAAGATCATATTCCCCAGACTTGGAAGTCCAAGAGAATTTCACCCACCGTGACTATCGCCATGTAAGAATACGGACATCACTCTGATCATATCACAGCTGAAGATATAGTCCATATCTTGACTATATTTTAGTCTCACAACTAGAGCATTTCATGCCACACCTCAGCTGAAGCCACATTTGCTGTTATTAATAAAGCATAAAACCTCAGCAATGTTGTCACCATTTCTCTGCTGTTTCAAAATGAGGTGAACTAGATTGTGACCTGTGGTGTTGCTCCTAGGCAGAATAATTTTACCTTTTTCAGAAAAAAAGTCCTGTATCAGCAAGCATCAGAAAATCTGAGACTTTATTTAACCAGAGATGATCATAAAATACATTGTTTATGCACAGGGAGAAGCAAATGTGAAATATGCATGAGGAGATGCACATTTATACGACAAATCGATTCATCACCAACAGTTCTGGGTTTTATTGTACTATGATAAAAAAAAAGTATAAGCTACACACCAGAAGAAAATAAACCTCAAAGAACGGAGCAACAGCAGTAACACAGATGGTGCAAGGCACAGACATGTTACCACATATGTAGAGCAAGAAGAGAGCAATTCATCCGGGACAGATCTCTAGCTGGTTTTGGGTAGTGTCCTGGGTTCAGCAGTAGCAGTCATGTTTCTCCTTCTTGGTAGCTGGTGCAGTGCAGTGTTTTGACTTTCAGCCTGGGAACAGAGCTGATAGCGATGTTTTGGTTTGGCCAAAGACTTTGTGAGCCTCATGCTCTGCCAGGGAGGAAGGGAAGCCAGGAGGAAGCAGAGACAGGACACCTGACCCAAACTGACCAAAGAGGTATTCCATACCACAGCACATCATGCCCAGGATGTAACTGGGAGTTAGCCAGAAGGGCTGGGGGACTGCAGGGTTGGAGGAGGTATCGGTCAGAGCTTGGTTGGGCTGGGGGGCCGAGTTATCAGTCGGCTGGTGGTGAGGTGATGTATTCTCTTCCCTTGTTATTTCCTTTATCATTGTTATTATTCATGGTAGCAGTAGTGATTTGTGTTATACCTTAGTTACTAAACTGTTCTTATCTCAACCCGTGGGAGTTGCATTCTTTTCGATTCTCCTCCCCGTCCCTCTGGGAGTACGGGGAGGGAAAGAAGGGGGGAAGTGAGTGAATGAGCCCTCTGCCTGGTTTTAAACCACGACAGGTAGCTATAGTATTTTTACTATCCAAGAACCTGCTCTGGCATTTCAGTCATTCCTGGTGAAAAGTCTTTATTTTCTTAGAAGACTGAAATTTCGTTTAAACAGCCCTCTTTTCTGTGTACCCTCACTTGTAAAAGACTACAGAGATTTAAGAGGAACGTTACCCTTGTAAGCTTAATGCTGCCAGCAACACTTACTTTATCTTAGAGAGTGCAGAACTTTGCAACAGAGTTCATTGCTGAGGAAGGGCATCTCTTATCACAACCAAACCTGTTCAGATTGGTACTTCACTCCTAAGCAAAGTGAAGAATTTTTACTTTCTTTTTGCTTTCTTAATCTATCTTAATTCAAATTCATGTTTTGCTTATTTTCAGGAGACTTCCAGTCTCCTTCACAGCATCATCCCATAGGGCAATGTACAGTTAGGCCAAGATAACAAAAAAGCCATTTTCAGCCAGCATTTAGGATATTTTATTTGATCAGTATCTAATGAGCCTTCAACACTCAGTAAGTTGCATGAAACATGGGATGGTACATAATTCAGAGCACAGAACAATCTTGTACATTCACCTGTTGAATCAGAATATGGACTATTTGTTGCAATAGTTTCAGACCACTAGGCATAAATCTCTGATTGCCCTTAAATTCCCAAGCCTCATTCCTGCTCTCTAGTATGTATCCTTCACAGTACCAAAGGCCACAGATATTCCAGATGGTCCATGGCACCCTGTGTATGGTAAAGTCTGAAGTTTTCGTTCACTATTACAGTAAGTCACAATGTCTACAAATAGTAGGGAACTACCTGTAAGCTTTACACTTCTAACCTGCTTTTAAGTCTAAAGAAACAATCCTGAGGGTCTTGCCTTTACAATCAAGGTGATTTTTAAAGATTATTGCAGAGGGAAATTCCTAACATTTGTAGCTTGATTTGTATACAAAATCTGTATAGCCAACCCACTATTACTGCCAAGTCCTTTTTTTTTTTTTGCTGTAAGTCAGTCACCCTTTCTAAGTACATTCTCGTACATCCTTTCATCCTTACCCAGGATAAGATTGGAGCTCAGCCACCAAGGCAGGAAGAGGTTGGGGAGCTAAACCACACATAAGGAGGATGGTCTCTCAGCTACTGCCCCAAGTAAAAGGAGATTAACTTCTCTATTTCCAGATTTTGTTTATTCCCTCTGGAATCCTGTTTTTAACAGGTCAGCCTGGGAATTACCACCGAATTCAAAGACTGTGGAACCACAGGACACTCAGAGAAGTGACAAAAGCGGTTAGAGCCGCTGACAGGACTTCAGGGAAGCATATTGAATAGCTGTGACCAAAACAGGAAGGTAAGTGAAAGGTGTATGAAGTAGCAGACAGCCTGCAAATATCTTAGAAACTCAGCATTCTGTGGGAACGCACAGAAATCTAAAGGAAACGTGCTTAAACTCATGTATTTCGAGTATCACCTCCCAGCTGCCTCACCTCATGGCCCGGAAAGACTGAGGACGTAAGACACAGGTTGCCGTACAAAGATCACAGCCTCCTGTTACTCTTGGGGCCAGCTGAAGGGCAGCAGCGGCCCCTGAGGCAGAAAAAGACGCGTCCGGCGGGGAACAGCCCGTCAACGGCCGCTGACGGACCCCGGCTGCTCGGCTTGAACACCTCAACCCTCGGCGGCTCTGCCACTCCTTCCGCGCCTCGCAGACCCCGTCCCCGGCGGCAGGCCCCGCCCCGCGCCTCAGGGAGGAAGCGCTCGGCGCTGCCCCCACCATGATGGCGACCAGCGCAGGAAGGGGCGGGCCGCGGGGTGGAGCCGCGAGGGCACCGCCGGGGAGCGCGGCAGCGGTGCGGCGCCGGGTGCTGGTGGGAGCGGGCGCGGGAGGCCCTGCGCTGCTTTATCCGCGGCCGCGCGGCGCGGGGGGCTGCCAGCGAGGCAGGCGAGAGCTGAGGGCTACTACGGCAGCCAGCCCTCCCCCCCTCCCCACACCGCACCCCCCGCGCCGCCCGATCGGGGACTGCTCTGGAGCGGGCCGCGGGCGGCTCCGCCCCCTCCGTCCCCTTAAAGGGCCCGCGGCTTTTGCGCACGGCCTCCGCCAGTCCTCGCTTGGTGCCGATGGCGCCGCTCCCGGCGGCCCTGTTTCCCTTCCCGTCGCGCGCCGCTTCCTCCCTCCGTTCCCTTTCGCTTCCGGGGTCAGCGCCGCCGCGGCCGCTGCTCGATAACAAGCCGCGTCCTGGGGTCTGGCCGGGAACGCCGGCAGCCGCGCCCCGCGCAGGCCGCGCCGCTTCTCCGTCTCCATGGCCAGCAACCCCCAGCCGCAGCCCCCGCCGCCCCCACCGCCGCCCCCTCAGCAGCCGCCGCCTCCGCCAGGGGCTGGGGCCGCCGTCGGGGCTGGCACGGCCGAACCCGAGCTGGTCTCCATGATCGTCAACCACCTCAAGAGCCAGGGGCTCTTCGACCAGTTCCGTCGCGACTGCCTGGCCGACGTGGACACGAAGGTGCGGGCGGGCGGGCCCGGCGGCCGGCGCCCCGGGAAGGAGGGTGTGCCGGCTCCCCGCCGGCGACCCTTCCCGGGTTCCGGCACGTCGGAGGCAGGTCGGGCCTCTCCAAGAGCAGTGGGGCCTGGCCCAGGGAAGGCGGCGGGTTGCGGGGCAGCGCGCTCTGTGCTCAGGGGTGCGGAGCGAGCGCCCGGGCCCGCGCGGGCCTCCGTCACGGCCCGTGGCCCCGGGACTCTTTCCAACGGCTCTGGGGGCAAAGCTGGAGCCACTGTGCTCGGAAGGGAGTGCGGGCTCGTTGGCGGTACAGGCACGGCGGGTTTTGTGGAGTGATATCAGCGATACGCGCTTGTGCAACACGCCGCGATCGCCGCGAGGGAGCGGGAGTGGCTGCGCCTTCAGTGTGTTGAGGGGGTCCGACGGTGCTGCTTTCTCTTCAAGCCCGTCCTCCGGGAGGATAACTGCTTATCCACACACGCCTGTCCAACCTCTCTGTTGTTGCTTTCTAGCCAGCCTACCAGAATTTGAGACAGCGTGTTGACAACTTTGTTTCCAATCATTTGGCGACTCATACCTGGAGTCCTCATCTCAACAAGAACCAGCTGAGAAATAGCATTAGGCAGCAGGTTCTCAAGTAAGTGATGGTTTGAGAGTTTTCTGAGTGTTCTCGTGTACCAGAGTAGGTGATGGAGGTTCTAGGTCACGTGTAAAGTGTCTGCTTTCTTCAAAGGAACTTCTTAAGTAGCTTTTCTTTTTGTCATGTTTAAAATGTGGTATTATTTCAGTCAGCAGCTCACCATCAGCATTAGTCAGAATTAGACTGCAGATACTACTTTGGCTTGTTTCAAACCTGGGATGTGACACCCTAGCTAAAGTCTGTCTTTACAGTTGCTTTGAGCTAAGGAAGATTAAAAGCATTTGATAAACTAAACTCTGCAGGGTACAAAGCTGAATTCACAGAATAAAAAAAAAGGATGCAGATCTAGTTAGGAGGTTTTTCAGAACTGCTGTTATGTCAAAACGATGTCAAACACTTGTCTGATGTTATGTCATTTCATGAGGGTTCCTATAGTTTTTAATTTTAGAACTTGGAGTAATAAAAAGTATTAGGAAATTTCTTCAAAGTAGCATGAGTTCACTAAATTGGGTTAAACAGGGGATGTGGGAACAAACTTACTCTCCTGTGCTCTAGTGGAACCACTGGTAACTTGTACTGAGGAGCTGTTTTGTCTGGGGAAAGGTAGCGGTTGTTGTTTGGAATTTATTTAGTTGTTTTTAAAGAAGCAATGAGGAGAAGAGGCAATACATGCCCCACAAAGGATTACAGGGGTCTAAAGAGAACCATAGAAAGCTTTCAATTGCCATTTATTTGATTTCACTGAAGATTAAGGGGGTTCTCTAAAGCTGCAGAATTCTAAGGTGTCACCTGTCTTGAAAGTTGATTAGTTGTCCCTCATGCCTTCTATAATTCATCTGTTTTATGCTATGGGATTGATAACATCAGTTTTTTTCTTTTTTTTGACAACTCTCCCTTTTACAGTTAGATAAAATTTGTAGCTATAACCAGTAAAGATATAACAGACTGTTTGTTGTGTTAATTTCATGTGGCTGATTAGCACTGTTTCTCTTGGATTTCTTTTTTTCTTGGTTCATGAGGTATAGAGAGAGCTGTTGAAATTCAAGCAGCTGACTAAATATATAGTTGCAGTGATGCTCAGAAAATGCTAATGCTTCATTGGAGGCTCTTAAGAGTGTTTACATCACATGCAAATGAGCTTTTTCATTAAGATGTTTTTGAAAAGTAATTTTTCATATTAAGTATTCATGTAACTTTGTTCCAGGTCTGGAATGTTGGAATCTGGAATTGACAGAATTATTTCTCAGGTTGTGGACCCAAAGATCAACCACACATTCAGACCTCAGGTGGAAAAAGCTGTCCATGAATTTTTAGCCACATTGAATCACAGAGAGGAGGCAGGCCCCAGTACATCTCCGAGTGAGGAGAAAACAGATGCTTCTATTACAGTACAAGGTATTCTGCAATTTCTGAGCAGTCTAACAAAAGTTTGGTTTTTGAAAGAGCAGAAACAATAGGTTTTCTGCTAGCACAAAATTGTTGGCATCAGTATTAACAAGGTGAGTTCCAGGCAGCATACTATAAGTACTTGACTCTTATTGTATATATAAAGGTAGAAGAGAAGAGAGATGTCACCATGTTGCAGCCATGTCTGTCACTTCTGCTTAACATTACAAGGGATCAGTTTAACATAGCAAAAGAAGTTGGCCTTTAAGTGTTATAGGATCAGATAAGACATGGATTTAAGAGAAGTGTGATTGGGTTTTTTTATGCATTGGTAGATGGAAAAAAATAACCCATTAGGCACTTACCTGTCTTAATGCAGTAGTTATGTGCAGTAAAATTTGAATGGCTAAGGTCCACTCAGAAGCCTAAGTTCTGCTGTAAATCAGCCAGTCTTTAGTTTGTTTATAAATGCAGCACTTTCGCTGTATGGTTTTCATTTATGTTGCCTGGTATTGACTTCTAAACACTCCTATGGGTAATTGTCCATTCTTTTTCTTCCTAACAGACTCCACAGCAGTCCATCTATTTGTAACCAGACCCTTTATTTAAATCCCAGCCCTTTTCCTGTGAGGCCCACTTCCTTTAAAATAAGTGGGTTAACAAGGCAGCTGCAGCTCTTAGTGCTAGTCCATTTAACCCTTTCCTATCTATCTTCAGAGCTGTTCCTAAGAGGATGGGAAAGTGAGAAGGTATTTGTGATAGTCCTGTTGTTATAGAATCGGTATGCTGCTGATGAGTCCGTTTTCCATGTTGTTTATGGAGATAACAGAGGTATAACATAGAGACTCTCTGCAGTATTCTGTATGGTGGTTCTCTGGAATCGTCATCCTACTTGGGATGATGATAAAACTGAACAGGGCTTGTGTTCAGAACAGCTTTGCCATTGACAACCCCTGCTTTCTTTGGCTGATCTTAGGAACAGCGGCATGTCACAGAGCAAAATAAATCTCTGGTAATCAGATAATTGCTCCAGGAATGCAGCTTCTTGTTTGGTTTGGTGGTTTTTTTGCCTTATTTTAAACCAAAATTTCTAAGTGCAGAATTAGTCAAACCTTTTAGAAAATTTTACTTTTTTAAAATTTTTTTCTTCCTTTCACTTGCTTAACATTCTATCTGACCAGAATTACAATGGAGAAGGTGAACTAAAAATATTTTCTTTTCAAGGTGTCTCTGCTACAACTCCTAGTGGCAGCGTAGCTAGTGATGCAATGTCCATTTTGGAAACAATAACTTCTCTTAACCAAGAAGCAAGCGCTGCCAGGGCTTCATCAGAGAACTCGAATCCCAAAAGCAATGACAAAGTTTCAAAAAGACTCTCATTTCAGCAGAGTGTGGATGGTGGCACTGACAGAGAGAGAAATGCAGAGGACATGACAGACAGAGAGAAAGCAGTTTGTGACCTTTCTGTAGAAGGGACTGAAACATTTGCAAAGTGCGAAGATTTAAATGACCTTCCCTGCCAAAGTGAAGAAATAAAGAATTCCGCAAAGGATACTAATAATTTGACTTTTACAAGTAAAGATACAAGTAAAGAAATTCAACAGGAAAGTGAAGATCAAAAGAATAAATTGTTAGATAAATGTGACAAGAAACCAGACAGCAGTGAAAAAGTTGAAAGAAGAAAAGAAAAGAAGGAAAAGCTCGACAAGAAGTCTGAGCATTTAAAGAAAAGTGAAGATACTACAAAGTCAAAAGAAGAAAAGCAAGCAAGAGATTCAGAACCAGCAAAACAGTTAATTCCAGAAAAAAATAGCAATAAACATAAAACAAGTGAAAGCAGTAAAGAAACTAAGGAAGGTATGGTGTGGGCAATACTGTTCCTTAAAATGGGGGGAAAGGTGGAGGGTTAAGTGTATTCAGGATTTGAATTGGAAATATATTCGGAATGTAGGTTCGCTGCTACTTCTGGCAAATTTGTCTAGCTAGCCACAGGTGTGTCTTGATTCATCTGCTTCAACTGAGGTACCCATGTTAGGAATCAGATGAGTTTTGATTCCTCAAGTGTACTATTGGTCATTTGCCTTACTCTGGCAAGTTCTCTCAATGCCTCCAGTCTGCATTTAAAGTTTTGAGTTGTAACCTCAGGTTTGGTTTTTGTTTTGAGTAAGCATTACTAAGCTAACACACATTTCATTAAGGTGTTACTTTTTTTTTTTCTCCTGTTTCTTGTTCTGAAGATGACTTTGTTTTCAGTGGCAAAAGTTTCTTGGATACAGTGTGCTGCATTACAGCCTTTTCTTTCTATTTTTTCCTTTGCAAGAAAATACATCAGTGGATTCAGATATGGATGTGCTCAGTGACATCACTGTCAGCTCTGTCCACACCAGTGACCTTTCTTCCTTTGAAGAGGAGAGTGAAGAGGAAATTATAATTTCTGACAGCACTGAAGAGGGGGAGATCACATCAGATGGTAAAATATTTAGATTGTTAAGTGGCAGGAAAGAATGCGCAGTGCTTTTGTTGAGTGTATCCTATCATAAATTTGGGGGTTTGCAGCATCTTTTATTGTGTTTATTTATGACAAAAGAATTTCAGTGTGGAATGGATAGTATTTGTGCAGTTATGAAGGATAAGTAGCGGACATACTTCTTGGATTCTTTTTTTTAAATGGCTTGCTATATTCTAAACATTGTAAATCTTACTTGTACTAGAATATTTCATAGGCAGCAAAAACATTTTTAATGGTGATGGGTATATCACTCTGTTGGGGGTTTTTTGTTGTTTTGTTTTTTTTCTCCCATCCTTTCTGCCATGAATTTGGTATAACATTGGAATACTTTGGGCCCCCAAGGTAGTGGTTGTAGCTGACTTTGCACGTCAGGTCAGGTTTAGAAGTTTAGGGTTGCAGGAATTTCCAGATTCTGTGTGGCTACAGTGGAAAGAACTGGAATGGATCTAGCTTTAAGAGTTTGGAAACACAAAATCTTTTCACTGACTGAGTTCCCTTTTTGTGTTCTCCTTGTGTAGAACAGACCTTAGACTTTGATTTCTACAAATATGTGGCTTTTGCAGTTAATAAGACTTTCCACTTCATAGTACAAAGTGCCTTAGTACCTGAATTGATTGTCTCTAGTATGATGTGACCTTACCTTTTTTGCCCTAAGAATATTATTTAGAAGCACTTAATTACTCACATATTCTCTGGCTTTGGTTTGAAACATGTCGGATTGTGTTCAGTTGTAACTAAATATTCGTCAAGTGAAAACAAGCCTGATATGTTTCAGGGATACAAATAGTTCGCACAGTGTGGAACAGAAGTGATTTTGCTCCATTTCTAATCATTCTGATGAAATTGAAGTAGATTTATTTTTACTTGAATAATACTTATGTGAGTGTAAACATGGTTTTGTGTATCTATTTCAGTAAGCCTGTCTACTTTGTACTTACGGAAATATTGGACAGTTTTTTTGATGTAGGGAAGAAGCTTTATTTAAACATAGCAGAGTAAATTCTGACCTCTTATGTTAATTACTAAATACTGTATGTAGAAAGTGTGATTATGAGTAAGAGGATAGGCCTAGTCGTTGTATCCCAGTTTATTCTGGGTTTTGTATCTTGCAGTTTTTTTGCTGAATGGTGTGCACAAACATATGAATATACCCATCAAGTTTTCATAATCTAGTGCTATTTTGATGTTGAGGGGGTTATTTTTTTTTAACTGCTTACGTTTTTAGAATAAGTAATTGTTAATATTTTTTTAGTAGCTTTACCTCCTCAAAAGTTATGTCGAAACCACTAATTTGTCACTGTATCTCTACATTTCACTAACCTTTCTTCAGATGAAGAGGAGAAAAACAGTCAAAGTAAGACAAAGCCTCACACTAATGAGCTGAGTGATGGGAAAGCCAAGCCTGTTCGTCACGCTTATGTTCGCAAGCCTTTCTTGTACTCCAGGTACTTCAGTGATTCTGATGATGAACGAACTGTAGAACAACGCCGTCAGTCCATTGTAAGTGTGGATTTTGTTAACTGCTCCTTGCATTCTGGCTCCTTGAACTTTCCAGCACAGAAATTCCACTTCTTATGTGGTGGTGGTGTGTGAGGGGGAGTCTTTTGCTTTTTCTCACTACATTTTTAAGTTGTTTTTTTTCCCCTCTTGTGTTACAACTGCCTTTCTTTCAGACTTTGACCATTACTGCCGGATATAGTTTGAAGTCTTCTGGTGGTGAAAGTAGTGACACTCTATTCAGTCTTTTTTCCCCTAATCTAAGATGAGCAGGTTTTGGGTGTTGAAAGAGGATTTACTAATTACATGCAATGTCTTCACAGAATCATGCTAATAAGTAGATTCTTATCTGAGTGATTTAGTGGGGAGAATAAGAGCAGTTGCACATGCGAGAAAACAGTTCTTCAGTAGATTTAATGTATATCATGGCAATTCTGGGTGGAAAAAGGCAGCCCCGTGCAGCCTGTCTTCAATGGGGTTTTGTGTAGTTCGGGTTTGTTGACTGCTGCAGGCTATTTCATCACACCATCTCTTTACAAATGTAGTTCTTGCTGTCCAAGAAATCAGTAGTTTGTGGCACATCTGCAGCCATTGAGAATGGAAAGAAAGGTTTAAGCATATTCACTGTGTTCTGTGGAAAAAGGACCAGCATGCAGAAGAGGGAGCAGCAGTTATTTTAGATCTCTATCTTTTGACTAGATGTATGTTTTTATAGTTAGATGCATTTTATATATATAGTAAATGTATACTATATATTATATATATTATGTATGAATAAAAAATAAGAGATGTTCTTAGAGAAGGCCTCATAGCCTTGGTCTGCAGTGTTAAGCAGCAGTTGGACTCTGGAACTCAGCTAACTTCTCAGAAGTAGTAGAGAATTCCATTAACTTTCATATGATGATTTCTAAGGACTGTTTGTTTTTTTTTTTTCGTTTCTCTCAAGCTACAGTATTCTGGGTTTTGTGGGTTTTAGACTTACATTTGTAGTTGAAGAATACTCTTTGACCTAATGCTAAATTAATTGTTTTCCTTGTTTTATATCTCCAGGCCAAAGAAAAAGAAGAGAGACTCTTAAGACGACAAATTAACAGGGAGAGACTTGAAGAAAAACGTAAACAGAAGGCTGCAGAAAAAACAAAATCCCTAAAAATTGGAAATCAAAATGCTAAAGGTGTGAGAAGTATAACATTAGCCTCTGCTGCCCTGCTTTCCCTCACTCTTTCTGGAAAAAAAACAAATCAACTTGAAATCTTGGTAATAGGTCTCTAGTCATTTCCCTTAAAACTACAGCATCTCAATAGTGATGCAACAGGAAAAGTGCATAGTGTGAATTATTAATACAAATTTCATATCTTCACTTTTCCATATATATCCATATACCATTTAATGTATCATTACATTGCTTAATTGAAGTGAATACCTGTGTACACTAGTATTTTCTGCTACACATAATGACTTTCTGTACTGCTTTCAGTTGCGTTTAAACAGTAATACAATAGCATGCGTATTTCACCGCTTGCTTGTTATTTTAGGAAAGAGTGGCTTGAACTTAGAAGAGCCTTCATCAAGAAGTCTTGAGTCAAAAGCTACTGGTACCAGCATTAAGGATGTGCTTAAGGAACAGAAATTTTTAGAAAAAAAAGTAGCCTTGAGCAGAAAAAGAAAGAGAGATTCAAGGTATTCCTATGTTTGCTCAAAAGGAATGAAGTTTTTCAATATTAATTTTTGCAGATTGAAAATGTTCTCTTCAACTTTGCAGTTAGCCTTACCCATTGTAACATTTTCCTCTTACAATATTCACATAATTGTTTTACTAGTAAGTATGAAATTCAGGCAGAAATTCAAGTTATAGCTGCTTTAAATATATTGCAGTTCAGATTGTGGTAGCAGACATTACACAGCTTTTTGCAGACAGAATGGTAATAAAGGCACGAGAATGGAGAGCTTTTAGATATTTGTGCATCTAATATTTAAGTTATTCAATGCACAAATTAAAGGCTTGGTTATTAAAGACTTGGTCTTTAAATTGATGTTTTACATAGGTATGTGCACGTGTCTGTATCTGTCTACATACAGGTATGTATGGGGCAAGATATCTTACCCATTTTACAGGGACAACTGTAGTACTAATATTGTTATACTAATATTCTCTGCTTTAAAGCCCCAATGTCCAGAGGACATGGTACGCATAATTTTCTAAGAGAAAAAAGCTTGGGCAAATTGGCTAGACAGAATTCGTGTGATGATGCACTATTTCAGGATTTTTTGTGTGCATTTCTCTCTCCTTCAGCTGTAAAAGTAGAAGGTCTACAAACTAATGTTAGGCTGATACTGATTTTTCTTTTTTTATTTGTCCAAATACCTCTTTCAGGCGTGCTGAAGATGGCTGCAGAAAGAAATATGAGCTATCTGAAGAAGATACTAAAGAAACGCAAAAGACAAATGAGGTGTGTGTCTCTCAAAGCTTACGATCTTCCTTTTTAATTGTAATAGTACTTGTTCATAATTCAGTACTAAATTGCATTTGATCGTATGTATTCTTTTCCTCCCAGTTCTTTCAGTTGTTAGTGGTCTGACATTGCTGTAATAATGTCTTCTGAATTCCAGTAGCTGCTAGAATACACAATCTATGAATTCAGTTCTGATATATGTTGTAGTAGAACATGAGCTATAGTTAAGCCCTATTCTGTGAAGCATGCTGGGTTTTTAAAACAACCAAGTGTATCCTATGTACAAAGACTCAAGGAGCGTGATCTATTTAAAGTCCTCACTGAGAAGTTAAGGAAAAACTGAATGTAGTCCAAACACTAAAGGAAAGAGAATTCTTATGGCAGGAATTTTTACCAACAACATTATTAACAAAAAAAAAGTGATAGTTGGAAATTCATATGGAAGTCTTGATTTGTCTTTTGTGGGTTTGAGGGTGTTGTTCGGTTTGGTTTGGGGATGGGGAGTTGTGGTGTTGAATTTTTAAGAGACAGCATGGCAGCTGTTTCTAGTAATGTATGCAGAACTCAAAATTGTGATTGTCCATTTAAAAATCCATTTAAATAATTTTAGAAAAATCACATTATAAAGAAAAGATACTCAAGTTCAAATGGACTGCTTAACATTAACTTCTGTTTCTTTGGTTTGTCCCACAATAGCAGATAGCTGAAGTGAAAATGGCAAGTTTCATTTTCTTGCTGACCATATTTTAGGTGAATTTTTATTAAAATGTATTCTCTAGTGTATTGTTTTTTAAGAGAGCTTGCCCTTAACAATTCTGTTTGGTCACGTAATGAAGGAACTGTGTAACATTTGTTTATATAAAAACTTCTCTTTTGTAGGCTTGTGAAAAAAATTCTTCGAAAGAATTAAAGCATAATCATGGGAAAAGTGAAATCACTAAACAGCTTAGAAGACTTTCAGAATTGGTGCATTCAACTGAAGAAAGTAAAAGTGATTCTAAAGCAGAAAAAGAATATAAAAGAAAAACCTCCACTTCTTTTCAGGCTGAAGGAGCCCAGCAGGACAGTGAAAAGGATTCCAAAAGACAAGGGGATAGAGCAGAAGTCAATACTGAAGAACTACAGAAGCAGAAATCCGTATTTAAAAATGAAAAACATCCGAAAAAAGACAGTGACGTAGAAATTCAGCATATGAGAAATGCTGCCAAAAAAGAAGCCAAGTCTTACAGAGATAAAAATGACAAGGAAAGAGCTTCTTTAGAAGATAAACTTTCTTTAAAGCACAAATATAAAGGAGATAGTGTTCACAGATCAAGTGAAGATATTGAAATCCATTCATCTGAGAAAAGTTTGAAAGGAGAGGATGGTGGTCAGAAACATAATCAACAAATAAAGGTTGCCTCAGATGACAAATCTGAAAGAAAAAGTAAACACCGAAGTGAACGGAAAGTATCAGTAACAGGAAAAGAGGGAAAAAATGCTTCTGAGTCAAAAGCTGAAGAATTGCTGCGTAAGGAAAATAAAAAGGACAAACATCTCTCAACAGAAAAATCAAGAGCAGAATACAAGTCTAAAAGGTCCCTGAGTGATTCTAGGCCGCAAAAGGATTCCCTAAGTGCCTCAAAGCAACTTGCTTCTGCATCACACAGAAGGAGCGAAAGCTACTCAGAAGATAAACATGAAATAGAATCAACTAACTCTGATTGTAACTTGAAAAAAGATGATGGTGTTCATAAAGATAGACGAAGGTCTAAGAGCTTAGTGGAAGACAAGATTTTGTTGAAGTCTAAGTCAAAGAGTCATAGTAAACAGTTCAAAGCATCTGAAACAGAATTACAGGAAAATTTAACCAAGCAAGAGACTGGTCAGAAGTTAGACAAAGATAAGACAATGGAAGAGAATAATTCAGATAAGCAACACAAATTCAAGAATGAAGACAAAGTTTTTGAAGAGAGTAGTGTTGAGTTTGAGCTTGTGAGTGTCACACAGTCAAATCAGGGATCACAAAAAGACTTCAGTCACAGGGTTAAGTTACATTCCGGAGAAAAAGGATTTACGAAAGAGAAATATAGAGGTGATAAAGATTTAAGCAATTCCAAACTAGAAAGAAGGTTTTCTGCTGAAGGTCACAAAAACAGAGTCGTGAAGCACAGCAACAAGGAAATAAAGAAGAAGGAAGAGAGTATCAAATTGGAAGATAAAGGTACTAAAGAAACAGATAGTGGTCCTGAAAAAGTATTGAGCATCACTGTAGCAATGGAAAAGAAACAAAGTAAGATGATACCCAGTGAAAATAGAAAAAGCAGCATATCAAACCAAGATTTACTGGGAGAGGAAAAGCAACCAGCAAGCACAACTGAAAGTAGCCATGCTCCAGCCCCTGAAAAGTCACGTATGAATAGTGATGACTTGCATTCTGGTCATGAGGAAGAGCTTATGGAACTTGATTTGAAACAAACAAAAGTACACGAAGCATCTAATGTTGAAGAAAAAGACATTAAAAAGTCATTCCAAGCCACAGATGCTGAGAATGCAACCAAAGAAAAAATACATCTCTCCCTTTCAAATAAGAAATTAAATCACAGCTTGGCAGATCCTGAAGCTTGTGAATTGCAGTTTCTGCCTGCAGCTGAAAAAAATCTTAAACAAGAAGATATCCCTAATAAACAAGTTGGTGCCTTAGACACTTTTTCCAAGCAAGCTTCCATGGATCAAGGACCCAATAAACAAGGGGCTTGTAAAACAAGCACTGCATACAAAACAAATGGTAGAGTCGTACGGAATGTTCCCAGTAAGGATCAAGCTTCAGAAGATAGCAGAAGACCAAAGGATTTAAAAACTGTGATAAATTCTAATTTAGATGATGTTCCTTTAGCAGTTAATTCTCCCAGAGAAGATGCTGCTGATGCAAAGTCTATGGATATGGATGTCTCAAATTTTAGAGATTCCTTGAGTAGTATGTCTAAAGAATGCTATAATTCAGATGGGACTTTATTTGAAGATACTTTCATTTTGAAGAATGATGCAGCACCAATTGTACTCATGGAACAAGATAATGCGTTGCCAAGTTCTGTCATGAAAGATGAAGGTAACCACACCACTGTGACAAGCGGTATAGAAAAAGATAACAAGGTGCCCCAACCTGATGAACGGGCAATGGAAGACAGTACAGCTGGGCTACCTAGTCAAGAAGATTACAATGCAACAGCAAAGTTAGAAAGCACTCAGGGGAGCGAGTTGAAAATAAAAGAGGAAGACTTAATATCTGACATAACTGAAGATTGTGGAAGTGTACCAGCAAAAGAACTTCTGAAAACAAAAGAAAGAGAGTGCTTTAATATAGATCCTTCCACAAAGGAGGGCAGAAGCACAATGATGGATAATGTGGAAAAGGAGATGCATGATATTGATGATATGATACAATCTTCCTCTGTCTTAGTGCCCGAAAGAGTTCCTGAGAAAACAGTCAAAGGCTCTCTTACAGCCAGTGGGCAAGAAGAGAATAGTGTGATTGTCATGGAAGATAAAAATGAAAGCAACACAGTAGATACCAGCGCAGGAAGTAGTAAACTTAGTCTGTTGTACAGCAGCCTACAAACAAGTCCGGCCACTGTGATAGGAACTAGCACAGAAAAGATCATTGAGAGTACTGTAATGGCCACTAGTACAGGGGAAGAAAGAGCCGAAGGTGCATCACATTCTGAAAAGGACAGTGATGCTACAACCACTTGCTCAGAAGAAGAAAGTGAGGTGACAGTAATCTGCACAAGCATAGAAGCTGATGAAGGTTTCACAACAGGCATATGGGTAAAAAGAAATGAGGGCAGCAGTTTCATCACAGGAGCAGATATTGGTGAGTGTACTGTTGCAGCAGCTGAAGAAGGTGGCAGCAGTGTTGTCACCGAAGGATTAGCAGAGAGTGAAAGTTTCCTAACAAGTACAGAAGAAGAAAATCGTGACTGTACCATGGTTGATGCAGAAGAAAGTGGTAAGGATTCAGTCAATGCAAGTGGAGTAGAAATTGAAGACAGCGTGAATAGTGCTGGGGCAGAAGAAAAAGATGATGCTGTAACTAGTGCAGGCTCTGAAGAAAAGCGAAATACCTCAACTTGTGTAGATACAGGCAAATCTGAAAGTTCTGTATCCTGTTTAGGTGAAGTAGAGAGCGATGGAGCTGTAACTAGTGCAGGGACAGAAACAGGTGAAGGGTCTACAAGTGATAACAGTTCAGGTGAATTTAGGGGCAGTGTGAGAGCTAGCCAAGTTAAAGAAAATGAAGGTACTGTGACTTGCACAGGTGCAGAAGAAAGAGGCCACAACTTCGTCATCTGTTCAGTGACTGGTACAGACACCCAAGGAGAAAGCACTGTAACTGGTGCGTGTGTTGCCATGGTCACAAACAACAGTGCCACAGCTGGAACTAGTAGTGATAAATCTGAGGATACGGTAAATGGTGAAAGTGCAGTGACCAGCACAGGCATAACTCCAGAAGATGATGCTGAAATTTCAGTTGTCTGCACCGGGCTAGAAGACAGCAATGAGGGGTTTGCAGTTTGTTTAGAAACTGAAAAATGTGAGAGTCTAATGGACAGTACAGGGGCAAAGGAAGAGGCCAATATTGCTACAGTCAGCATAGGTCTGTGTGATGATGAAGGTTTTGTGACTAGTACAGGCTCAAAAGAAGAGGATGAAGAGGGTGAGGGCATTGTGACCAGTACAGGAAGAGGAAATGAAGAAAATGAGCATGCTTCTACTTGTACAGGAATGGAAAGTGAAAATACACTAATCTGTATAGGTTCAGAAGAAGGTGAAAGTTCCATTATCTGCATCGTTGCTGAGCAAATGGAAGCAGAGTCAGGAGTGGCTGGCACAAATACAAATAAGCTTACTGTTGACAGCCTGATGAGTGCAGAGAAAGAAGCTAATTCTGGCACAAACTGCAAAAATGTTAAAGGGATTGTTGAAAGCAGTGTAACCAGTGCAAGTGTTGCAGATGAGGGTGCCTTGACTGCACATACAGGAAAGAACGGAGGTACCTTGATGCCCTTAGACGCTGAGGAATGTGAGGGTCCCATGACTAGTGCTGTGGTAGTGCAAGAGAAGAGTCACTCTGGTGCCAAAGACAAACATGAGAATGGCATGACTTCCTTTGACAGCAGAGAACTTGATACCTCTATAAGTAGTGGAGTTCCAAAAGAAGATGAGACTTCTCTTACTCCTGCTGATAGAGAAGAAAAAGTAAAAGTTGATGTCATCTCTACCAGTACAGTAGAAGAAAGTGATGCTCCCCTACATTCAGCCATGGATGATGAGGAAGGTCCACTTGCTGTTGCAAGAACCAATGAAAGCGGGGAAAGCTCTTTGATCTTAGTAGACACTGAAGACACAGAGGTGCCTATGCCCAGTACAGCTTCAGAGTTTAAAGAGTGTGTGCATACTCTAAGCAGTAAGCAGGAGAAGGATGAGTGCACTATGATTTCCACCAGTATTGTGGAAGAATTTGAGGCTCCTATGTCAAGTGCAGCTGTTGAATATGATGATCAGCTCCCCTCCATGAAAACAGAAGAAACAAGTGAGAATGCTGCAGTTTCTATAGATACGGAAATATATGAGGTTCCCATGCCCAGTGAATCCAGCGCAGGAGGAGATGATGATGATGATGATGAAAGACACCCAACTGCTAGCGGTAAGGAAGAAAAAGATGAGTGTGCTATGATTTCCACAAGTGTTGTGGAAGAACACATAATCCTAATGTCAGGTGAGGTCACAGAAGAGGCAGTTCAACATGTGTCAGACACAGAATCAAAAAATGAAACAGTAATGATCTCTACAAGTACAGCAGAGTGTTTCGAAGCTCCTATGTCTAGTGTATCTATACAAGATGGAAACAAACTCACTGCTTCAGAAACAGAAGGAAGGTATGAAGCTGCTATGATCACTACAAGCATGACAGAAGAATGTGAGATAGTCCTGATCAGTGCAGCACCACAAGCTGAAAGTCAGCTCATTGTAGCAGAAAGAGATGAAGATGCCTTTATCTCTCCAAATGCATCAGAGGAATGTAAGATTGCGGAGACCACTGCAACTGTAGATGAACGGTTTGGACTAGCCACTTTCAATGCCGATGCAAAGAGCAAAGGTTCTGTGATTTTTGTGGGAGAATGTGGAGCTCCTGTGCTGAGGGTTGCCACTGACAATGAAGATCAACAAGCTGCTTCAAGTGTAGGAGATAAGGAGGAGGGTGCAGTGATCACTCTGAGCACAATGGAAGAATGTGATAGTCTCTTCACCTTTACAGTCATAGAAGAAAGTCAACTTGCTGGTGAGAATACAGAAGTAAAAGACAAAAGTGAAGGAATTTTTAATACTGCTAACCAGATTGAACACATCCTATCAACTACAGGCCCAGAAAAAAGCAGTAATTCTTTGCTTGTGGTTGGTAGAGAGAAAGAAACCGATGAGAGTGGTGAGAGGGGAGAATCAGCAACATCTCAGCCTTTAGTAGATGATGAAATCACAGAAACAGAAGAAAACTCAGTGAACCTCATGAGTGTAGATGAAGCCCTTTGCGTTGAGATTAGTACAGAGACTGCTGTGAGTCCAAGTCCTTCCTCAGAGGCAGGTGAGGATGATGAGCAAGCTGAAGATGTTTTGCATGAGGATGTTACATCAGAACTCTCTTGTACTACTTCAGAAGCAGAGGGAGAGAGTGGAACGCTAAGGAATGTAAATTACAAATTTAATTCTATTTTAGAAAGTGACTTTTCTGAAATAAGGACTCCCCTGCCTAGGGCGCAAGCTCTTTCATTAGTTTCTGCAAATGAAGTGACTGTAAATACCAACCATGGTGAAGTGACAACAGAAGCAGAACTGGGGGGGGGAAATGACTTCCCTTTGTTGCATGTAGAAGAGCTATACAGCAGTGATGACAAAACGAACTTGATTAAAATAGATGATATTGGAATTGAAGTTACTATTCAAAAAAGTAACACAACCCTTAATTCAGGTGAGGATTTCTTCTTCCCTTTTTTAACTCTTCAGTTTACAAGCTGTCTTAAATAGATGCATTGTGTTGTTATTATAGTTAAAAATAACTTGCAGTGTTCAAATACAGTGGATTTCTTTTTTGGTTGCAAAATAACTGTTAATATTATATTTGAGATTTGGTAACAAGTATTTAAGCATGTGCCTCTGGGAGTATAGAAGTGACTGAACACAATTATCTGGGGTATGCTGGAAATACAGAGTACAAAAAAGCCATTAAAATTAGCTCATTTTATGTGGAGTGGTTTGCAAGGGGTAGTTACTGTGGAGCTACAGATGGGTTTTGCTATTAATGAGTTTTGAAATTCAAAAAAGCTCTTACAGGAAAGAGGATGTGTTTCATTTAGACATACTTTCAGCATTTTTAAAAAGCAACTTCTTAATAATTTTGAAGGTTAGGAATAGCCATCCTTAATCCTAACTGCAGATTTTCACTGAATTATTATTTAATGGTCATATTCAGATCCACTCCCGTATGCTGAATTTTGTGTTGTGAATGTACTTGAAATGGTCCTCCTTTGTGTTACAAAGGAATCAGTCATGCTAAATAAACTAGTATTTTTAAGCAATGACAGGTGTTTATTTTAAATATAAAACTTACGATAGTTATGATGAAATTTATGATAGTATATGACATTAAGGATATCCTGGTTTATTTCCAGATCTATTTTTCTGGTAGATACTATTTGAAATGAATTTGCATGTTTGCTAGTTCCTAACATACTCTGTAGTGAACATCCTGCTGTTTTCGGCCTTTCTCCTCTTTGATCCTCCAAAGTAGTTCAAGCACCAAGTTTATGAAGATTGATATATTCTCTAGATGCCAAACTGAAGTGAAGATTGACTTCATTATAAATTTGGAGTAATTAAACTGTAGAAAAATAGTAAATAAATGTGATCCTTTTTCTTTATACAGAAGGATATGGAATGATGCTCATCAAGGACTACTTTTAAAACCTTTTCTTTCTTATGTCTTGTCTGTTGCTGTTGATTAAAAAAAAATATAATGTGAATTAGGTCTAGTTTCTCAAAGATTGACTCCATTCTCTAGTTTTATTGATCTTTGGGGTGAAGATCACTCTGCAGATTTTGAGGATCTTGGGAATTTGTCAGGGAAAGATACCAGTCTAGTAAACTTGAAAAATGTTATTCAGTATTTATACAGGAGACAAACATGAGCCATGAAAATGTAAACTGCTACACTAAGATACTTCTGTCTTAGTGCTTTGCTCAATCCTTGTTGTCCATTGATGTAGCCTCTTTTAAGTGCCAGTGGTAATGGTAGTCTTATTCTGTGGACCACAATTTAATCACTTCATGTGCATCATAGATTAATTATCATGTTATAGCAATTTCTTTTTGTTTAGGAAAAGCTGTATAAACAAGCTTCTGGAATAGGTGTCCAAAAAGGCTGTAGAAGTCACATGAAGATGATGTCTGCATGGCCTGTTTTTCAGATGTTATAAGCATACTGCTCTTCCCATGGGTGAAATAGATGGGGGGTTAAGATTTTCTCAGATTACATTGTCACTAACAGGATCTAATGAACTTTCAGTCTCTGTAGAAATCGGGTAACTTCAGTGGATATGGTTCTAGAGCTTATGGATTTGGATCTAATTGTCAGTACTAAGGATAACATTTTTCCTTAACTCTGCATTTGTTAATACAGAGGTGATTTGCTGTTTGGAATTTGCTATGAAAATCTGCTGGTGGGTTTTTTTTGCTTTGTTTTTTTGAAAGAAAGGCAAGGGGAAAAAAAAGCCAAAGTCAGAATTCATAAATAAGCTGCAGTAAATCCTGAAAGAGCCTATATTGCCAATCCTTTTGTAATTAAGGGGAACATAGAAGTACTTGAGTTCTTGCAGATGCCAAGTTAGGGTTTTTTTTGAGCTGCTTTGCTACAGAAAGACTTGCCATTGTTTCTGTTGCCTACAGGAAAGGATTAAATTCATGTGCTGTGTTCATAAGGTGGGACTGAGAAACAGCATCCTACTGTAGATGAGATAAATACAGCATAATATAATTAATAATTTTAACATATTTGTATTTCATTAGGCAATAATGCAGCTTTACCAAAGTTGGCAGAAGAACTAGAATTTGAAAGTAACTTGAGAACTGACGAGGTATTTATATTTTGAAAATTTTGACTATACTGTTTGTTATATAACTATACATCTTGCTAGGGTTTCTTACTATATCTTTTGATTTTTGTGCAGCAAAAATGGCATTTGAACTTCAAAACTTTGGAAGAGTCACTTTTCAGATTATTCAGCTGTGCTTTTCTAAACAGCTGGCATTTAAATTGTGGGCTGTCCGTGTTATTCTGTGGTAGAACCAGTTCTTTCACTCAGCCATGCTCCTTCTGTGACCATGACATCCAAGTTTGCTTTTTTTAGAATTGGTCATGCTGTATGCATGTTGCTTGTGATAGTACTTGTAAAATAGTCATACATGCATTAGTTCTTTCACTTAGCAATTGTTAGTTTAGTTCTTTGAAATAGTAAACATGCACTGCTGTTCATTTCCTTGTATCATTTCCTTGCCAGTCTTCAGATGCACCCATTCTCTGTGTTGAGGAACACTTGTTCCTGTTCTCTACTGTTAGCAGATAACAGGCTAAGAGTTATCTGATGTAACAGAGGAGTAGGGCATCCTCCTGGATAATGCAGGGGTACTAGGGCTCATAACCACCTATAGTTTGTGTAAGAGCAAAGATGAGCTTGTCTGTATGTGTCTGTGCTGTGATCTGTGATAGCCAGGATTCTGGATGGGTTAATTCTTCATTCAGATGCAGGACTGGATCCGTGTATTCATATCTTGTCAGACTCTGATAATCAGTATTTTGATGGTGAACATGGGTCAGAGACTCCCAAGCATCTCTGGAAGGGTGGGTCTGCACAGAGCTCCTGGCTGCAGCTCCAGGGCAGACCAGCTGAGTAGTTCTAAACCATGGTTTTGATGCCTGGGATGCACTTCAAGAAAATCCAAGTTTGGTGGGATGTATTGATTTGAGTTCCACCTGCAAAAAGCTGTACTGTTTACCAGCATAAGATGGTCCTAGAGTCAGTATAGGCATGTTCATGTGGCACTGTAGCTGAGTATACAGTGTCCAGATTTGACCCAAGTACACTTACTTCGTACAGCACTGTCTATGCATTAGTAACATATAGCTGATCTGCAACTTTAATAAAAAAAAAAATAGAAAAAAAAAAACACCAGAAAACCCCAAAGCACATGAATTTTAAGAATTCATAGTACCTTGTTATACATTGCAGCTACATATTTTTCTGTATATGTGAATATTTCTCAAATACTGCTCAGAGTAGGCTTCCTGAGGTTTCACTTGAGACCTCGTTTTTTAAGCTGATGCCTGGTACCAGACTTAACTCTAAGGTCAAGGTTGGGCACTGTACTGTTCACAGTAATTTAACTTAGCCCAGCTATTGTTCCTTATTAATAATTTTACTGCTCTTTTAATAAAGCTTTTTAAGACTATTATAAATCATGATGAGACAATGTTCATCATGACATGAGATGATAATAAGGCATACTTATTTTGGATATCAGCAATATTTTTGTTTCTTTTGATTTTGTGTTTAGCCACAACAGCCTGAAAGTCCAAGAAGTGAAGAGGAATATGCGGATCTTCATACTAAAGAGTTTCAAAAAGGTGATTTTTATCCTGATAGCAGCTTACTTTTCATACCCGCTTAACTATTACTTATGATGAGAGGGTTGTAGATTTTATATATGAGTGTAGATGGACTGAAACACAGCCTGCAGAAATCTTAAAGTATTTCTGGGAGCTCATGTGGCTTTGCATTTGCTTTGTAGGAGGGAAGGGTCAGCCTTTTTTTCCAATATGATATGCTGAAAGAAAGGTAGAAAGCATTTAGGATTTTTAAAAGTAGACTGCTAAGGTTCTATTTAAAATTAGTAAATATAGAAGAACAGTAAAATCAGTAAATACAGAAGAACATCTGCCCAGGAAAGGTACAGAAACTTCCCAAAGGAATGACTTTCTTCTTTATAACCTTAGAACATCCTGAGTTTGGGTGTTGTAACAGGCCCTATGAGAGTATAACAAGAGTAAGTACTATCGGACTAAAGCCACAGAGACTTTAGGGAAAGTATTTTACTTTCTGGCTGTCCAGAAAATTGAAATATTTCTGACCATCCACTGAAATTGAAGAACACATTTAAGTAGGTAATCAGCTACTAGCAGCTTGGATCTGTGCTAAGTAATTCCTTTTCCATGTATGAAATTAGTCTTTGATAAGACAAAAAAAGAAAATTCTCCATTTTCCCCAAACCACATATTTTAAAATGTATTGCAATCATTTGGCTTTCCTATTAAAGCAGAAACAAACCCCCCTGCTTTGTTCCCATCTTGATGGATTTTGTGCTCCAGATGCATGACAAAGTTGTTTACAACTGTACCAGATGAGAGTTAATCCTCAGTTAATGGAGTAACAAGCAAAACTAAAGCAAATTCCAGGAGGTACCAGAGATACTGCTGCATATAGAGTCCAAAGAGGTTGAAGATGCATTCCCTCTTATGGAAAGTTGCAGCTGAAATGCTATGAAAGGACACAGTGTTAAGATCCTTCTAAATTTTTAGGTGTGCATACCAGAATAACCATTTATCAACTAGAAAACAAAAATAGGGTGAGATATGAGCATTGGTATAAAACTCTGAATTCCTTTTTATTCTTGGGGTAGGTCAAATTCACATACCTGGTTTAATGGTGGTGGGTATTCATGCAAGTGATAAGAGACATGCTCTGCTCACAAGAAAGAAAATGTAAACCCTGAGAATTGGTTAGAAGAACGTGGTTTTCAGGACAGCAGAGCCAAAACTTGAACTAGTTTTTCTGTACTGTGAGATTTCTTTGAAGTGCCTGAAAAACTGCATCACTCCACATCACTCAGTCACCCAGACAGACAGTACTTAAACTTTAAAATGTGCAGATTGAACTAGCTGTGATAATCTTGTTCCATGTAAAATGTTTAACAAAAAAATCCATTTGTTGTGTAAATCATGTTGGATATGGCATGCACTGAAGAATAATGCTTTGTAGCTCTTGGTACAGAGCTTTTTCTTTTTCTCCCCCACCACGCAATAATCTCTCTTTATATGTATATACATGCATATATACATATAGCTCAACGTACGTAAAAGGAAGTTGTTTAAAAGACAAATGTGTGTCCTGTCATGAGTATGAACAGCAGACACAGTAGTTGAGTAGTCCAAGATTCCTTGGAATGTAAACAAATCATTGCTGTTTGAGTGGGTAGGATCTAGCTCTTCATTTGACACTGCTTTAAAAATTGAAAGATGTTGTGCAACTGAACAGTATAGCTGGGGAAAAACTGTTGCTAAAACGTGTAGATTTAAGAAATGAGATACAAATTATATAAAATCTTATGTAGAGTGGTTTTCTTGAATCATAGGCTTATGTTCTTACTGTATCTGAAAAGTGCTTGGAATGTTTTAGCAGCTTTTTTTCATTAAAACATTCATAGCTTTTATGAATCAGATTTTAAGGGGTTTGTAGAGCACTCAGTGGAGCAGCTTCTTTATATTCCTCTTTGTGTATTGAAATGGCTTTGAAAGTTGTCAGATACTTTCAGCAGTGAAGGGTATTCATCAGCTCCCGTAATTCATAATTTTTCCATGTTTTTGGGGTATGGAAGGCAAAGGCTATTCTTCATCAGAGTTAAAATGCAGTAGGGTCTAGCAATTGAACAATTACCTTGTGTGCACTGTATCAGCTACAGGTCTCAGTAGTACAATTACACAAACTTTAGTTGTCTGGGAACATAATATTACAGCATAGATTTCACTGTTTTACTTCATTCCATGATCCAGCATCTAGTGTTGTGATGGATCAAATTCTGAGTCATTCAAATGCTAGAACTGTATTTGAAATATCAAAGTTACCATATATTTCACAGATGGCAGCCCCATGATTGCTTGTCTTGTAGCCATAAAGTGATTCTCAGTTATCCTATACTTTAGAAATCCATATTCTTTATTTTTATTTTGGTTTTGTTCAAATATTGTTAATAAGATTGGATACCTTTTACTTCCAACATTGAAAGTAAGTTTTGTATAGTTTCAGGTACTCTGGAATCCTTTCAGAGGGGTGAAGTAGAGGATACTATGACACTTCGCTCTTGCTCAGCTTTTCTGATTATATTTGTAATTATTTTTTAATAGATTTGCTGCAGAGGAATGTTGCTTTAGAAAAAGAAACTTTTCATGTAAGTTCTTGGGTTTTAAACTTCCTCTCTAATTCTGTGATTTATTTTTTTTTCTTACTTGCATTTCCTTCTATTTACATTAAATATTCTCAAAAGGAAAATACTATTTGTGTGTTCAGAGTTTATGTATATGAGACTGTGCAGCTGTGTAGGTTGATGTCTAATTTGCCAGTATATAGATCTTGTATTGTTCCACAGTCTGTGACTATTTCAAGACTGTTACTGATGGAAAAGAGAAGCTTGATTGTGCTCCTTGAGAACAGAGGACAAAAATAGGGATTATTCTTGGGGCTTTTGATAAGGACTATAAATCTGTTATTTTTAAGCAATCTACTGTGATTTCACAAGAACTTGGAGCTTATATGTGTAAAAGGATGACTAGGAAAGTTGCAAACATGAAGTATTTCTCATGGAGCAGAAACAAGACATTTAACGCATAGATAACAAGATAATGTGTGCTTTCTTAAATTTGGGTAGTAAATTTATTTATTACTGTGTTGTCATGCTGATGGGACGCTGATGCTAGTGAGATACTTCTGTTTCTGCATATTGGAGAGTGTCTTAAATTCAAAAATATTTTGTGTGAATTGATAAACTGCTTTTAAAGCACGGTAGGGTGCTTAATTAAAACTCACTTTTTCTCGTTAAAAATATCAATTAGAAATTCTGAAAATAGAATAAGTCAGAAGTTCTTTCATGGTGTTAGTCTATAGTAGTAGCATTGCTTGAACTCTAGGAATAAATTGCTTTCATAATACTGCTACTTTGATTCTAATGTGTGTTGTGCTTGGAAGTAGTAAGTAGAAAAAACTTTCTCCCTTCTATGTTTAGAAACTTTGTGGGAGAAAAAAGAAGGTAAGGAGTTACCTTTCATCGTGTTTTATATGTAGGTGGAAAACTTGGATACCCAGATAACTGAAGAGCATAGATCTAGAGGAATACAATGTAAATCTTCAGGATCAACGGATAAAGAAAAATGTGAGTGATGCAGAACTATACCAGTTTGTGTAAAGCTTTTCTGTTGAAAAGCAAAGTTCTGTTGCAATTAGGCCATAAAATGGTATTTTGGAGAAAGGAATGGAACATTGGGGATTCCAAACTCCAAAACAATTGTTCTTCCCAAAACAACTTTAATATTGCAATTAATATATTTGACAAAAAATACCATAACAAGTTTAACACTGCATGGAAGAGTATTACAGTAGCTTTTTTGCTCTTAAGTGAACCAACTTTTATTATTTAATCGTTAAAATCGTTACTAATTTTACCATTTTTTAATAAAACACAATGAAGGAATATAAAGCTGAGGAGACCCGATCATCAGAGGAAAATCTACCCCATTCTGGCTGGATGTTTCCATCTGTTAGATTGGAAAGAACTAAGTTTTAATGTAACATTTTGTGTGCCTAGAAGCCAAAAGTAAGCAGGAAGTCAGTCCACTGAATGGCATAAATATTTTTAACTTAAAGTTAGGTAAAGTTAACTCATTGCTAATGAGTTAACTTTAATGAGTCAACCCAGGGAGGTTGTGGAGTCTCCTTCCCTGGAGACATTCAAAGCCCGCCTGGACACATTCCTGTGTAACGTTATCTAGGTGTTCCTGCTCTGGCAGGGGGATTGGACTAGATGATCTTTTGAGGTCCCTTCCAATCTCCAGCATACTGTGATACTGTGAGACACTTTGTTGACATAATAGTTATGCAGCTGACTATGTAATGCCTATTCAAGCTCTGCCCTCAACTGCTTTTGTCTTTCCAGGATAAGAATAATTTTAAAAAAATAAGGATAATTAATATCCTTTTTTGGTAATAGATTTATTCTAAGAATTTTGATTTGCTTAAGTGAATAATTAGAAGCCATGCTGTATTCATTATAGTGTCCCACATAGCATTAGCTGCTTTCTTTGGGTGAGTTGAAGTTAAGGTTGATGTTTTATTTCTTGATGTGGTACCTGACACATTTCAATTTTGATCTTACATTTAAAAACAAGCAGAAAACCCACCCGTAAAGTACAAGAAACATGGAATTCTTTTTTGTGATTGTTTTGCCTTCACATTTTGGAGAGGGGTTAGCAGAAGTTTCTATTCTTGTAAATAAGATGCTACTTTTCAGAATCATTTGAATCACAGTAATGAGCTGATATAAAAGTGTCATTAAAGTCTGACAAATGCAGAAGGCACTTCTCTAACAGTTGAACTGTTGTTTCTTTTTACAGGCAACCAGCTGATTGCTCAGGATGTGAGAAAAGACGATGAAGAAAGTCAGTATTCCAGAACAGAACCTGATAACATAAAGGTATTTTCAAGAACATTTTCTTAATGTTCCACAATTGTAATGTAAATAAGATGGAAATTTAAGGCTTATTTCTATAGCAGGTTATTTTGGGAGATATTTTCATTAACTATAAACTACTTTTGCATTGTCTCTTGAATACAAAATAACTGACTATAGAACTAACACACTTTTCAAGGAGGAGACAATTAAAAAAAGGCAGGGGTCTGTTTTGCTATGCACAGCAGCTGAGTCCCTTTGAGGTGTGATGGACAGATATGCACGTTATTAAGGAGCTTGGGATCGTGTGGACCGTTTCTGGATCCCGGCTGTCCAGTCAGTTCAGCGTCCGTTCAGTCAGTTCAGCGTCAGTTAAGTCAGTTCAGTAGTCATACAGACCTGAGATCTGCAAGAGGGCATTGAACTTTACCTGAATTCTAGCTTTGCACTGATCCTTCTAAGTCAAAACAGGCATTCAGGTCAAAGTGGATGTTTCTTTTAAGAGCACACATGGAATATTTCTAACCCACTAATTTTGATGAAGCTTCTCAGCATCAAAATTTTTGAGAGACATTACACAATCTTGATGAATAAAATAATTACTCATGTATTGGGATGTGGTTTGGTTTGCAGGTTTTGGATGGTTTTTTTTTTGTGTAAGTAACTGACAATGACAGAATTTGTAGTAAGACACTCTTTTCTTTGTTGTTTCAAAATAATCTAGGAAGTTATTTCAGATGATACAACAGAAGCGTCCAGAGAAATTGATGTAATGCATACACCTCCTAAAAGTACTATGGAAGAAAAAGGTAATGAAACTGGCTGGTTTTGGCAGTTTTCTGAACCCATACTGAAGGATAATTTCTTTGCATTTGAATGGTTCTGTGAGAAATTAGGAACTTGATCCCAGGAAATACTTGCAGATATTCTCTAGCTGTTGTCTGTTCTAGTACTGCTATCCAATAATGCATTAGTCCCAGTTCCTTTAACAGTGAGAGCAGATCTGGTGTTTATTCTATGCTGTCACCACTTCATTATTACTTAAGCATGTGCCTTGGGTAGGAAAGCTAATTGCAGATAAAGTAATGGATAGGGAAATGGCAAAATTCAGGTATGTGACAAGAGCTGTTCCTGACCACAAATAAGATATGCCCTTCCACTTGGGGGGGGGAATATATATAGGTATATGTTATATATATTTTATAATATTATGTATATATGTGTGTGTGTTAATGTATGTGTGTGTATATATATACACACACAAATAAATATATTCACCTTCAAAATCAGTCCTGTTTGTTTCTGTAGAGAAAGTAAGCAGGAAAGAGCAAGCAAGTTGTGCTGTTATATTTGACTTATTAATTGCACTAAAATATATAATAAAATGTGGTGTGTACACAGTGTTAATACTGGCTTCGATATAACTTCAGTCTGCAATGGGCATGTATCAGATTCCTGTTTTGTGGAATGTGGGAGAAAATTGAATAGTGGACTGTGTTTATCTTACCATTTCATGGCAGGTCATGCTCTTGAGCTTTTGTTTTTGCCTTAAATTAGCAGACCTGTAACTCATCTAGTGTTAGGGAATCGTTCTGGCAGACCAGTGTACTGTTGCTGCAAGGTAAATAGTGTTTATTTCTGATGGGTGTTTTTAGGGGATTTTGGAATACAGAATGAAATAATGCTTTTAGTGCAGAAGTTGTGGCTCGTACCTCTTTGCATAACAAACCAAAAGCGTACAATTTCTCTCTTCTTGTTTTTTTTGTATGTATGAAGATGAATTTATCAGTGAACAGGAAATGTCTGAAAAGGAAAAGCACAATCTGGAATCAAATGAAAATTCTCCAGAGGTGAGTTCTTGTTCATGGTAGCAAACTGAGATAATGCAGGTCCACGCTGAAAATAAATACTTTGCATTTTGTTAACAGCAATATTAAAACTTTGACTAGACCAGCATAGCTGTGAATATTTGTCTTCGGTACTGTAAATTACTGAAGACTCATGAAATTCTGTGTCACAAAGCATAAACTTATAGACTGTAAGATGTCAGTGGCTGATTACTGAAGTAGAATTAAATCCCTTCCAACATTTAATAGTACTTATAAATTGTATAGAAAGCAATTCTATAGAGCTGTCTTGTATAGAAGTCATGTTTTGTAAATACCCTGTAGTTAAGATGTGGACAGTTTAGGCACTAGCAAATATGACCTGGCTTTACAAAAATATTATCACTCAACAAACTTCTTCATGTTATCTCTTAAGCCTGTACTTGTGATACTTTACAGTGGTGGCTGTAAACAAATGTCTGAACCCTACAGATAAATTTGTTGCTGACCCCTAGAAATGGACACAGTTCTCATAAGGGTGTTGGGTTGTCATTTGGGGTTTGGATTTTTTTTGCCTCTAATTTGGAAGTGGAAGAAAAGTTAAAGAATAAATTGTTACATTTGTTCCCTCAAAGCTTGGGTTACTAAGATCTGTTGTGGGAGGAGACATCACTAGACTTCAGTAAATGCTGAATGAGGGACTTCATGTTCTTTCCTTGTAAACAAGAGAAAGTCTTGGGATTTTGTGATCTGAAAATCTGATCATATTCAGTGCTTAAAGTTATCTTTCAAAGCTTAAACTTGAAAGTAAGGGGCTTTTTTTACTAAAGGCCTTGTTTTTATAGCGAATGTCACTAACCCGTATATTGGGATAGCTAGGATGTTGGCTGTTTAATTGCACTTGCTCAACTCACCTGTTATAAGATGTAGCCTCTGTCATATGCTATTTTGTTAAAGGGTCTCACAAGGTATAAAGTTTGCTGTTCTTGTAAGACTGAAAAGATGTGTTTGTGGGTATATAGAGTAAGCTAGCAGTATTTGTGAGATCAAGTGATAGAGTTGGGGGAAAGGAGGCAGAAGACACTGTCTTGTCAGGCATGCTTTGTGCCTGAGGCCAGCCATGGAGAATGTGGTATAGCTGAGAGTTGTTTCATTTCTTTTCAGCTCCATCAGTGGATTTCATAACAGGCAGTGTCTCTTCCTGCCTCATCTATATTTTTCAACTGGCAATCACTACTTCTGCCATTATTCCATTATGAAGTCAGCAGCAATCTTTGTATTATATTGCTCAAATGCTAAATGACAGTTACAGTAACTAGAATATTTTTGTCCTATACTTTTAATAGGAAAATCAGCCTGTGATAGTGAAACGGAAAAGGGGAAGGCCTCGTAAATACCCTCTTGAAGCTGTACAGCCTGGTGGTAAGTAGTTCGTAATGTCTGTATGTCAGAACAAGGAAAATAATGACATTCAAGTTCTGAATTCATATTTCTTCCCTCAGGTGGGGAGTCAAAAGCTGATATGAGCACTGGGAATGTAAGTGCCTTTATTTTATTTGGGTGCATTTAAACACAGTAATTCAAGAATCATTTATTTGTTTAACAGTTAACAGTATTTCAGAAGTATCTTATGGAAAACTTAGTAACTGAGTTCAGTCTAAGCAAACAAGGACTATTAATAGTATCTCCTAATATAATTGAACTTTGTAAGTAAAATAGACTATTAAGTTGGAACATATTAAATAACAGGATCAAATTTAGTACAACATACTTAATACAAATCCAGGTGTTAAAATGGTTTGCAATATACTTGTACACAGGGTGAAATTCTGATTGTCTTTTAATTTGTGCTGAGAGTAATTTTGGCCTGAAGGGAAAGGGTTTGACTTTGTTTCAAAAACGTGACATATTTTCCTATACTGAACCTATCATATAATAGCTCTTAATATCTGCAAAATGAAGTATTGTTTAATGCAGTTTTATTACCTATATTAGCATGTATACAGCTCATTGAAAGGATAGAGATGTGAGTGGTAGTAACTTCAGAGCTCATAAAACATACCTCTTTGTTTTAAAGCTCAGCAGTACTTTTATTTCTTAACCCCTGTTAACTTTTATTTCTTAACCCCTTCACTGCTAAGAAGGTACTCTGTTGGGATTGTTTCTGGAATCCAGTTGGATTACAGCACAGGGTAGTAATGGATTAGCCATATTTGCATTGTATGACTAGTTGATTTATTCTGGCGGAAGGCTTCTCTGTTGGGGATTCCTCTATGTCAGAATCAATGTTATTGCGTAGCAAAGAGGTGATTTTAAAAATGAAGCTGTAACGGAACTTGAGTGTTCTGTCTGCCTGCCCAGTGAGGCATCAGGCATGGCTGTTGGAAGTTTGGGAAGTCACCTAGGCTATAGATAGCAGGACTTCTCTCTTGTCCCTGCTTGTTCCGTCCCCGCAGCATTTCAGGCAGCCCTTTGAGTCCTGTCCCTTCTGTGGGTCTGGTGGAGCTTTGTTTCACAATTCCTAATCTTTCCTAATCGGTTCTTTCCTATCCCTCTTCTCCCCAGTATTAATTTAATGAAATGTAATTTGGATTGGTGGGCGGGTTGGGGTTTTTATTTTGTTCAGGGAAAGGGAGGCTTGTTGGGATTGGCGTTTTGTTTTTTTTAAAGTCCCCCTCAGAAATAGATATACCTTGGCATCCTCAGTACTGGAACAAAATCATCTTGTTCTAGTTAGACTATTTTAAAGCTCTTGTACTTCTCAGTGATGACTGATTGGTGTGTCAGTCAGTTACAGGCTGGCTCCAAGAGGAGCGATATCTGCCCTCCATCTGAGACAGTGGTTCTCTAAGGTGAGATATTATCTTTGTATGACAGTTTCCCCTAGGCTGCTTGGAGAACATGTTGCTACTTCAAAGGAAGTGTAGACATCCCAGTGTAGTTGTTCAGTGATGAAAGCAACTGGATTTTTTGGACTGTCATCATAGGAGGTTATGCAATTATACATGGCTCTTTCTGCATCTGTATAAATGCAATATTCTGGTGATACATAACTCTGCAAATGTATGTGTGTCTGTATGTGTCACATAAAGTAACTGCACTAAACTTATTCTTGTGTTGCTGATAATTACATTTTCAGAAATGTAGATGATTGAAACTGCTCTGAACTTTGTCTTTTATTGCAGCAACTATAGTGTCAGTTAGGTTACTGCAGCTGCTACGTTTTCTTTGGTTTATGGGCTGATTTGACCCACTGCAAATTTTGATCATAAATGGAAAAACACATGCTACTGTTAAGAAACTCAGTGCAAACTTTCTGTATGCTTAGTAGAATGATCATGGGTTCTAGATATGCAGATATGTCCTGCTATGAATGGGAACAAGTTTCTGTGTTTATGTAATACAGTCCTAGGTTTTTCTGACTTTTCGTTTTTCTTTAATTAAAAAAAAAAAAACAAATTTTTTTTGTTTTTAATTTCAGCTGCAGTTTCCTATCTTGGCGAATAGAGTTAAAACACCTCAAACTGGTAAGCAAATGATACCTGCTTTAACAAATAAAATAAATGTGAAAGAAATAGAAAATCATACACATTCTTCATAAGCATCATCTCTGGCAGTCAGTACTATCAGTGTGGAAAAACAGAGCAGTGAAGACTTGTCCCTAATTCCTACTGAGTTTTTAATTGTAAAAATGAGCGGCTTGATAACAACTAATTTCAGAGATGCAGCTGCACTGTTAGGTGCTAATTAATGCATTGCAGAATATACTAATAATTATTTTATGTGGATAAGCATATGGCAGAGCTTCAGAGGAAGGTAGGTACCCCATCAGACTGGTTCCCATTTCTGTTTGCTTTCTTTCATACAGCAACTATCAATCACACTTAATACATTAACTGCTGCAAAATTTGGAATTCTGTTCAGACGGTTTATCTGTAGATAGGTATCTGAAGAGCTTAGTGATAGTTTGAGGGGATATTTCTTTCCCCTTTCACAACTGCTTTAAGATTTTAGACCATTGCTTAACTTTAGGCAGAAATGTACTTTCAGTGCTTCAAACTGCTATCAAGTGAGAGACTTTTCTAGTCCTCTTCCTGTTCAGACATCTGTGATTTGTGAGAGGGCAAACTGTGGTGAATTTTAGGTGGCATAGTCAGTTCTTTGTGTGTATGGAGTCTGAACTGCACTGGTTGAATATTTAAATGTGTCTGTCTTTATTATGGCCATTCATAAAATAGACTTGAAAATCCATTCAGGAAGCAGACAGACTTGAAAGGCAGGTTAAAAAATGGCTTGTAAACAAATACAAACATTCATGCAACAAATCTGGAAAAAAACAAGTCTTCAAATCTTCTGCGAGTTTCCAAAAGTTCAGGTTTCTACAGAGAAAATAATCTGGCAGCACTGCACATATGGGCTATTTCCCATTTTCTCAGCATCTGTTAAAATGTCAGCTTTAATCCGTATGCTTCAGAATTGTCTCTGGAGAGTTAGCTGTTTGTGTGATGCTTGGTTTCTGTCAACTGCAAAGGGAACAGCCAAGAATGTGAGAAAGGTGTAAAAGTGCGTTCTGGTTTGCTTTTTGTTCAAAAGGATGGACACCTGACTGTGTTCATAAAGCTTAATTTAGCATGTTAAGTAACATCTAATTTTCCAGGTAAAAGGCTGCTGATGTCACAGCAATTTTAAGAAGAGTGTATAAAGTGGATGAAATGTTAAATTTTTCATCATATGTTAGTATTCATGTGAGAAAAGGGGTTGAAAACCCCTGGCAGTGAAAAGAAAACAAAGTGGAATCTCTCTGTGCAATTCACTTATTCTGGTAATTTCTGGATGTTCTGCATAGCAAACCCTTGTTTGCTATGGTGACAGACTTGCATGCAGAGTGGGAAGCAAAGAATTTCTTTTCAGTCAGTACAACTTGTGCAGTTAAGAGACATCTAGCTTCTGAAAGCAGCATCCTCCTATAACACTGACACTGGACTTGAAAATAAAATTGTTATTGCACTAATCAGTGGTTGCTTTTACTACTAAAAGTCAGGAAGATTTTTAGATACTATAGCTTATTATTATTTCTTTATATATTTATCTTTATTTATGTATTATTTATATTTATCTTGAGGCAAAGGTACTACATTTTCATAACCTAAAGAAAGAGTTGTGTCTATCAAGAAAGGTGTGTCTTCTAGTTACATATTCTTCAACCAAAAACCTTTTTGCTGCAACTTTGTCAAAACATACTAGAATTTTGTAGTATGTCTTTTGAACACAACGGGAATGTTGGTTATATGTTAGATTTACTTTGTGTAAAATACTTAATACATTTGTCAGTCCTCTTTTATTGCATTTCTGTATTAAATAGTTAAATATCTGTGTTTTATTTCATTTGCTTTCATGTAAGTTTTTCCCTATGGCCTTAAAAAGGGAACTCCAAAAAGCACATGTGAAATCAAGAATATCTCTCTGTTCTTTGAGATCTGTTTTTGATCCGTTACATTGATATTCTTCTATTTATTCTACCAGTCTGATTGGTGATGGGTTTATAGTTGGTGTCTTTTGTGTGCCTTTCAGAAAAGAAAAATAGGCAGCAATTTTATGGCAGGGGAAAGAGATATAAAATTTGCTTTCGTTTAAGTTGCTTCTCTCCTTCTATTGCTAAGGATTTTTATCCTTGCAGTGTTGCACATAATTCAGTTTGACAAAGTTCAAAAGCTTTGAAAAATAATCCCTTTGTTATCAGAGTTAGTAAAGGTAGAAGTGGGAAGCATCTATTGTGGAGAGAGATCAGGTTGAAACGTGGATCATAGGGGTTATAAATGCATTTTCACATGCACAGGCCAGTCTTTAAGAAGCACTGAACTGGAAGTAGGAAGTACTTCAGCAGCAAAAGTCATACTTAATAATTTGCATAGGAGGTATTAAACAGGATTTAAAGATTTTCCTTTTGAGCTACAGCCATCTTGGTGCTTCACTACAGGAGTAGTTAAGTACTAGACACATTGCCTGGAGGTACCATGTTCTTGGAAACTTTTGGACTTGGATTGAACAAGATCTTGAGCAGTATGATCAGATCTATTAATTTAGCCATGCTTTGAACAGGAGGTTGGACTAGATGAACTCCAGGAGCTCCTTCCAAACTAAAATTTTCTGTGATTAATAACAATCATAGAATGGTTAGGGTTGGAAAGGGCCTTAAGATCATCTAGTTCCAACCCCCCTGCCACGGGCAGGGACACCTCACACTAGGCCATGTTGCCCAAGGCTCTGTTCAGCCTGGCCTTGAACACTGCCAGGGACGGAGCATTTGCCACTTCTTTGGGCAGCCTGTGCCAGTGCCTCACACTAGTTAAAAGGGGTAAGTCACTTTTGCTTTTCCATTAAAACAAAACAGCATATGCCACAAAGCAATAAATGTCAACCATATAAAGCCTTACTACAAAAAAAATAAAACATAAAATTAATCATTGTCCCAGTCTCTGTTATATAGTAAAATACAACAAAGCCATGTTCTAAATTAGATAAAAACATTGAATGTTCTGTGATGTTTACATGAAGTTTTGTTCTTTCCTTCTTTTTAGGTACAGACATATCTAATAAGAAAGAAACAACAAATGTAAGTGTACTCTTCTTAATTTGTATGTTTATAAGCAGCATGTAAGGAAAAATGTCTGTCTTCTATTTAAATTAAACTGTTCTTGCCTTACGTGCTTCCTTTTATTTTTTCAGGAAGAGGAAGCTGAGAAAGCAGAAATGATTGTGCGTAAAAGGGGAAGAAAGCCCAGGCGTTCTCTGGTTCCATCAGAGGAATCTGGTAAAGGAAAAAAAAGAAACTGTGCTATTCCTGACAGAATGAGAGGATATTACTCTGCCTTTTTGTATACTAATAGCAACAAGATAAGCTTTACTCAATTTTCCTTTCTTTAGGAAAAAGCATTCAGTTACATCTAGTGTAAATATTATGTAAATATGTGTAAATTGCTGTAATTTCATGTCAGAATTGCTACATCCCAGATCTTCTATAAAGCTTCATGAATTTTCTATGAATTCTGGCTATGAGCTGCATAAGTAAACTCTGGTGAATGTGTTAGCAAGATTAAGTCAAACAAGTGTGAATTAAAAATGCTGAAGCATAAAGGAAATGGAAAAGTACTTACTTAAAGTGGGATTTGTGAATAGAATACCTTTTCTAAACTAAGCATCCATATCCTTTTGGAGGACTTCTGGAAAATTATAGCACATGTGTAAAATTTTACATGGACAGAAACACCGGAGCCTGAAAGAAAACGTCGGAAATTAACATCTTCTGAAGATGAACTTAAAGAGCAGGAGGAAGGAGAGGAAGAAGATGGTGAGGAAGATGATGAAGCACATTCTGGGGCCACAACAAGATCAGCCACAAGATTAGAAGCTCAAAGGTAACTGTCTGTGTGTAGAGACCAAAGTAGCAAGCTTTTTCTGCATTGTTCTCAGTTGTTGTGTGGGTGTTCAGAGGGTTTGTTTGTTGCTTACTTTTTCTTAAGTTGATGAGAGCTTCCCAACTAATTTTGATTAGATTTCTAGTACCGCTCTTCTAGGTATGAAGAGACAAAAAGGGTCGTTGGAAAATGTTAGGTGCTCAGTAGACAGACTTGGATATGTCAGTAGGTAAGAATTGATCCTGTTGTCAGTCTTAATCCTAGTGATGTCTTGAAAGTTGAGCCTGAGGACACTTAGTTATGATAGGTTAAAAGAGACTTTGACTTGACTCCAATTCACCATTTCATTTTTGAAGTTGGAACAAGGTGGAAAATATATTATCCAGGTCCATTTGTTTTTCCAAGTATTATCCAAGTTAAAAACATGAATCTACAGTATTAGAGGATTTAATTTCTAGTAAGTGATCTGAATGCTCCTTGTACTGCAAAAGATCAGTGTGGTAGCAAGAGTTTTGTTTTCAAGAAGCTGTTTTTCCATCTCCCTTAGCGTAACTGCCTTTCTTTAGGATATTTGTTGTGGAAGCGTAGATCAGTATCAGCTTTGAGAAGTTCTAATTCATATTTCTGCTTTCCAGAAGAGGACTCCAGGCTTTTTTTTTTATGTTCCCAGTGTTCATTCACCGAACTTACTTCATACCTAATGATATCATAATATATGTTGGCTATGGGGTTTATTTGAATCACTATCCACAGCATGCTCTTGATTTCATAATTTCAGAGCTAAATCAGAAAGTACTTAAGTAGTCTTCATTTAAATAAAAACTGTGAAGGTTTACTACTGCCACTTGGTAAGCAACAGTTTTGCTTTGGTAAAGGCAAAGGGACTTCCTTTAGTCTCATGTAAAAGTTTAGATATTAGTGTTTTCATTCTGATTCCTTGTGGAAACATCAACCTTTTTATTTATAGATTTGTTTGGATTTTACCTCAGATTTCTAGTACTGTTTTTTTTCTAACGAAGCATCTCAAGGTGCTGCAAACAATCTGCATTCTATAAGCAGCATTTTGGAATAATTCTGTGGAAGGGTCTGCATCTTAATCTTCAGCATTGCTGGGTTATCAGTTTTTCTGACTTAAGTAACCTGTTTTGCTAACTATGAAGTTGATCTCCAGTAACGAGTTCTTCATACTGCTGAACTGGTGGATGCTGAAGTTAATGAGTTTGTCTTTTACACTCAATAAGCAGGTTCTCTTTGCTGCTGCTGCCGTTGCTGCTTTTAAGACTAGCACTTCAAGCTATTTTTTTTAAATAGGATAGTTATGTACCAGAATTATTGCAGTTTGCAACTAGGTTTTTTATTTAGTTAAATATTGTCTGTGAAGTAGCCTTTTGATGCTACATTTGTTACAAAAATGCATGTTCAGTGTTGCAGTTTGTCATCTCAAAGCATTGCAGATGGTTTGGGCTTTTCCCTGTTTCTTTTGGCAGCTTTGATTTACTTGTTACAAATACTGTGCAATCTATATTTTCTGCACTTGGAATGCAAAAAGAAATTGACTTAGTAAAAGTATTTTGTTATATATACATTCATCATTCTTTTGTATTACAGAAAGCAGCCCAGCAAGCCAACCACACGTGCAACTTCTAAAAGCACCAGTCCAAGTTCAGTTTCTCCTAAAACCCGACAGAACCTAGCAGCAAAAAAAAGATCTCCAAGCGACTCAAAAATGAATAAATCTCCTTTGTTGACACAGTAAGTATTGAAGTTGAATCCTCTTACATTACTTATTTTGGAAGCCACTACATTGATCCTTTCTTTATATGTAATGTACTCCTTCAAAAAGCTGAACAGCAGTATAGTTTTGCTCTGTTCTGTTATTTTGAGATGCATAAAAGCTTTTAAACGATTTTCTTCTGTTTACGTCTTTTTCTTGCTTTCTTTAACATTTGAAAGACTTAGATTATTTTTTTTTTCTTTCATCCTCAGAAACCTCTTGGGAGAATCTTAAAATGCTGTTATGCAGCGTTTTAACTTGAGCTGTGATTCTTTCCTGAATGGGAGGAAGAGCAGCTGTAGCTGAGGTTAAAGCAACATATGATGACATGATTCTGGCTTCAGAGGTCTTTCTAAGATCAGCTGATAAAAGACTCTGAGAGTCTTTGTATCAGGTTTTGAAAATATTTCCCTTTCCCTCTTTTCCCCTTTTTAAAGTTGAGATCACAGTGTAAAATCCCAGGGGAGTAATAAGTGTGATGCATGGTTGCTATTCATCTTGTAGTTTACCTGTAAAATGGGTTATATGCCAAATACATTTAGCTGTCATCCACTCTGAAGTGTGACAGTGTCTTCAAACTGAACCTCAGGAACATGTGTATCGTGCAGTCACTGATCGACTGTCACAGTTAACCTCATGTTAATTACTTTGCATGGTTATGAATAGCCAAGAGTTTAAGCCACATTTACAACTGATTGCAGCTGAAATGTGGTGGGCTTATATATGGATGCTTAAATAGAGATGTGATGTATGGATGCTTAAGTATATACGTGATATTTGCCCTTTACTCCCCCTTGTGTATGCAAGACTTAAGCCACTATTGCTATTATCTTTGTGAGACAGGGTTACAAGAGAATGTATTTCATTATATTCCATTATAATCCACAAGTCTTTCCAAAAGAAAGTGGAGGAAGGAGGAGAGCTCCTTCTACACCCAGAGCACTCTCCAACATAAAGAATTAGTATCAGTATCTTGCTAAGATGTGATGCAGATGTGCAAGGTCTCCCTGTGGTCTCTGCTGGTATATAATGTCTTAGTAGTAAACTTTTAAGTAACATGTACTCGTCATTCATCAGAGGTGGCCAGTTAAGTTCTGTCCTCCAAACACCATTTTGCCTGACTACCCTTTCTGTTTTACAGGTCCTACCATTGTTTAAGTAATTATTAATGTGTTTTTCAGGTTAAAGGCACAGTCCAACAAGCGTAAAAGGGAAGACAGCCCGACAGTGGTACGGAGAAAAAGCCAGCAGAAAACGGAGGAGACGCCGGTGAAGAAAGCAAAACGATAATTTTTACCAGCTAGTACTGCTCATGGAAGAGTCAAAAAAAAACACATCTGTGCTTCTATTTTTTTTAAAGCAAAGGGATTTGCACGTGCTTGTTTCAAAGCTCTAAGTTAATCAATGCAGTACTTTTAAGTTACATTTTAAACAGCTTTATAAACTATTGTTTATACAGAATATTATGTACATTTATTTCAGATGAAAAATAAGTTTACTTTGTATCTGAATGAAAAACAAAGTAGTTATATATTTTATCACTGACTTGGAAAGTTGGAGTTTCCCAATGTGACATGCTAATGCAGATGCTTCCAACTCATGAGGCACCCCTGGGCCTACTAATACACTTTGTACATAAACTTGTAAAAATAGGTTGTATTTTACTCTGTGTATGAATCTAATCGACGATGAACATTTTATTTATTATATGGAAAGCATTGGTCTGTAAACTTTAGTATATACCTTAGGTTTTTTTAATTATATATTTTACATTCTATGCAGACGTTGGTAGGAAACTTCCCCTCCACTCCCCCAGGGCTGTCTAGAACCTGAAGGTCTGTCAAATCTGCTCAGACAGTTGGTAAAGTATTTTTCTCGCATGCATTAAAGTGTAGTTTAGCATAGTGAAAGGGACCGGGCTCCTTTCTGTTCACTCTTGTGACAAAGTATAAAATTTAAAATGTAATCTGAACTAGATTATATTTTGACTTGTGAATTTACTACCAACTGCAAGAAATGGAATAGTATTAGGTTAGGTTCATCCAGTCAGCCAACACTACCCTGAAATGAAACAGTTTTATTTTGCAACTAAACACCTGTTCTTTCAGTATTTGTCTTTTTCAACAGAGAGGGACCCATTGAAATCAAATGTCACTTCTTAACTGTAGAGCGTCAGCATTTTATGTTACATTTTATACGCAGGTATTAAAAAGAAAAACCTGGTATTATTGCCAGAATCTTTTTTTAATGTATATTAACTCTGGTAAGAGCAAATGTTCAAGTGAAATTGTATATAAAGTTAAACTTTTCTTATGATCAAATGTGTCTCTTGTTATGATGTGATGAGTTGCCAAACAATCTGAGATTATTTTAAGTGTTCTGTTGATATTCTGGTTTATAATTAAAAAGGATTCTAGGGGGTTGGGGGTTTACTTTTTTTTTCTTTTTTTTTTCTTTTATTTTACTTTTTTTTTGGTGAATTTTTTTTTGAACTTGTAAGGCAGATATTTCCGTCAGATATTCTGCTTGGTTTCTTACTGAGATTTTTATATAAAAACTATAAAATGTTTGCCAAAAAAAACCTCTGAGTTGCCCTATTTTATTATCCTTTCATTATATTGCTGTGGACCTTGGTTTTACGGGTGTATTTGGATGGAGTCATATCTGTAAGCTTTACCTGATTAGTGTCTTTAAAAGTTTACAGGTGCTTATATTCTAGGTTATATGAACAGTAGGGAAAGGACCAAACTACCCAGCTTAGTACACTATAAAAACAGGTGTACACGTTTTTCTTAAAGAAACTTGAGTCTTAAAGAAAACCTCTTTGCTCTGAAAATTAACTCCTTTTGGTTTCTGCCTTAACTCTGGCACAATACTAATACATACCTTGCTAACGTGCTGCTAATATATACCTATATATTACTAACACTAACATTTCTGCACTACTTCTTATGCAGTTGTAGGATAACTTGAATCTTTTCCTTTAATTTTCCTTTTCTGCACTTTGCCCCCTGCAGTATGCATAGACCAAAACTAGGTTTTCTCTCCACCTTTGTTCTGTAAGGCTAAATAAGATGAAGTGTTTGTTTTTTCAATTGGTACTTTTCTATACTGTCATATTTGGAGTCCCTCCCTGTCCCAGTAGAAACTGCTCAGGAGGTTCCTAAGGAAGCCCCCCACTGGACTGTACGTTGTTACCATTTATTCTTCTCTCTTCTGGTAGTATCTGTCCTCCCACAGTACAGTTTGTGTTTGCCTATTTCACAGGCACATCTCTTCCAATGGACTGTAATGATTGACAGAGCTCCTACTTCTGTTGTATCCTCTTGACTATCTGTTGTCTAATGATCTTGGTAGAGAAATACAACCCTGAAGATCAATGACAGTCTCTTGGATCTAACCTCCTAAGTCTACTATCCTTCCCCTTAGCGATAGATAACATTTAGGAAAATCCTGTTGTGTATGGAATGTATCTTTGATCATTTATTAAATTATGCCAAAATATGAAGGTGTTAAAGGAATTCGCTTGCAGCAGGAGAGCCACTTCTGCTTAAGGGGAGGGGAAAAATATGCCAGTTCCACAAACTTTCTAACTTGTGCACGCTTCACTCACTGCGTGGTTATGAGAACAGCTTCTTGTTTCTTATCAACAAAACAGATATTTCTGTCAGGCCACATCATTGTCAATCCACGTTTAGATTTGGGGTTTTCTTCTTTGCTTAGGAATTTCAAGGGCCTGTCACCTGAATTAGTATTACACTTTATAGGTACAGCAGTGGTCTGCTGTATTTAAACATTACTTGGGCATAGAAACTGTAAACATTCGAAGTCTTTTGTACACTCTGTCTCCCAGATCCCTTCCTGAGCACAAGGAACAAGATGGAGCAGAGAAATATTTTAACCTGGGATGCAGCAGGAGCCACATCCATCTTGTTCAGAAGATAGGTTTGTAGTCTAATTAGAACCTTGATAGCTGTATAAAGCAACTGTACTTTCCTTCCCCCATGCAGGAAAACACGACTGTTCTTCACTCTGATGAAACAATGCCATGAACATTTTTAATGGAGATATTTGCTTAAACCAGTTTCTTGCAACCATTAGTGCAAGGATACAGCTACCCTGCCACCCAAATAAACCCCAGGCAAGTGGTTTCAAAATTTATGTTATAGGGGCTGGTTTCAATTCGGTTCCTTCTCTTGGAAGTGATTCATTTCTCTGAATGTTAAAATATTTGAGTGAACCAGAGCTATCCTGGTGGAAGATGGAGTCCAAATCCGCCTGCTGAATTTTACAGAACAAGAACTGTACCTAGCTGACTGTTGGCTAGTCTTCAGTATCCCTTCGTATATTCTCATGCATTCTACATAAAGATTATTTACAGTTCCTCACTGTCTTCAGCCTATAATACTCTGAGGTTATCTACTATGTTGATTTTTAAATTGCATAAATGGATTTTGTTTGGTATGGGTTTTTTTTGTTGTGGGTTTTTTGTTTAAACCAACTAAAGGGTTGTCAGTGAAAAATCATTTGAAGTTTTCATTTTGGATAGGATCTGGCAGGCTCTGAACTCTTGCATCTGGTGACATTTCTCTCTAGAATCTGATCCAAAGTCAGTAGGTGCACTCAGCAGCTGTGGCGAAGTTTTTGCTGATGCTGACAGATCTCTGAATACCTCAGTGTTCTGTTCCAACAGCTCCTCTAGAAATAAATCTACTTCTCAGGTGGTTTCAGTGGTGGTTCTGAGTCTGCTGCATCCATCCCAAATACACATGTCCGCTGTTTCTCCTCTCAACCTGTTTTCCGAGAGCATCATGTACAGAACAGCCTCTGGCCCCAGTCCCTAGGAGGCTGTGTACTGTCCTGAGCTGCCTTCATCGGTCTGGTAAAAATCTGTACCATAATGCTGCAACCAAGAGCAGCAAGAGCTCCTGGTCACCCTGACAATCAACAGCCATACACTTGTGATGCAAGTCCAATACAGGCTGAGGTGTCAACACTAAAGGTGGTCAAAGTCTGATATTGGTATCAGGTTCTGCAATGGGAAAAGATCATTTGCCAACACAAACTTTCTTCATTCCTTGCTTTGGAAGAGTTAGCAGAACCTCTGGTGGTGCTGAGAGTCACTGGTGTGAAGAGAATTGCTGCCCTGAAGCTGGGATACGAAGAGTGACTTCCACACATCCTTCCAAAGCAGTGTTTGATTTCCTTGAAGCTGTACCTGTTATATTGCAGAGTTAATTTAACTGGTAAAGTTTGAAGTCATTCCATGTGAGATGTTTCAGTTTTAAGATTTAATGTGAACATCTTCACAAAGGTGACTGCATATTCATCTGACATGCTTACCCCCAGCTCTTGATAACTTAGGTGTTCTCAACATTGCCTGCTCGGTCATTTAACGTACCAGCTCAGAAGAGTGTTACCTCCATGATTTCAACAGCCTTCCATCTATTTCATTTGCTTGTAGCTTCAGTTCAAAGGAAATTGCCTGTGTCAGCCATCTGCAGATTTTGGCAATTTGTTAAAGATGGTGTGCTTGCTCCTTCCAGTAGATTCCTTGTCCCAGCTGTGTATGTCACACTCCATTACTTCCATCAGCTTCTCAAGAATCCTGGGCCTGTTTCAAGCAGGGTGTTTTTTTCTACTAAAACATGGAAGTTCAAACGCCAAGGAAATTCTATCTACATTATGGTCTTTGTTTCCAGATTCTGTTGTTTCACCAAAATTCCTTGAAAGACTAGTTCTGATTTAAACCCCCCTTCCTCTTCCAAATACCAGCTTTATAGCTCTTATCCTTGCTGGCTTTGTGAATAGAGTCCAAAAGAAAGAAAAAACATAATAAACATGAATGTCTCTCTAGGAGTCCCTAGATAGCTGTATTTAAAGCTAGGAACATTGCGCTCTTGCCAAACAACCAGGGAAGGAAAATATGGTTTGAAATGGCCATAACCTAATAGGGAAGGAATAGGGTTTTGGCTCTGACTGTGCAATTAATTAGCCAAGGGTAGGGGTTTGTGGTCAGGCTGTGACTGCAAGGGCACCTTTCACTTCCCCTCTTCTTCTGCCCCTTGGCTAGTGTCTTCCTCCGTTACAGTGTTGAGTTGTACAGTCCCTGCTGGACCAGGGAGCCTGATATTTCCTCTACAAAACAGAACTGCGGATGAGTTTTTAATGTTGTCACTTTTCTGTTGATGAGGCTGTGCATATACTGCTGCCTGCCATGCGGCACAGAGGGAATGTGGAATCACCCCTCCATTCTACCATGGATTTGGGTACACTTAAGTTCATCATGGAGGAACTCCAGCAACCCTCACATGCATTAGTAGTAGCCCTGTATCAAGTAACTGGTGTGTAAGTGGACAGTGAGCTGATTTGTGGGCTTTATCTTTTCCTAGTGAGAAAACAAGGAGGCTTCTTGCAAGCATGGATTACCAACTACTCAGGGATTCTTGCTGTCTCCTATGTCCCAAGGAGAGCTCATGCAGCTTTTGAAAGCTGAAGACAGACAAATTTAGACAATAAAGTAGAGATGAAAAGCAAGTTGTTCAACGTCTTTGTCGCTGACAGGGACAGTGGGATTGAGTGCGCCCTCAGCAAGTTTGCCAATGACACCAAGCTGTGTGGTTCGGTTGATACGCTGGAGGGAAGGAATGCCATCCAGAGGGACCTTGACACACTTGTGAGGTGGGCTGATGCCAACCTCATGAAGTTTAACTATGCCAAGTGCAAGGTCCTACACCTGGGTCGGAGCAATCCCAGGCACAGCTACAGGTTGGGCAGAGAAGAGATTCAGAGCAGCCCTGCAGAGAAGGACTTGGGGGTGTTGGTTGATGAGAAAATGAACATGAGCCGGCTTCAGTGTGTGCTTGCAGCCCAGAAAGCCAACCGTATCCTGGGCTGCATCAAAAGGAGCGTGACCAGCAGGTTGAAGGAGGTGATCCTGCCCCTCTACTCTGCTCTCGTGAGACCTCACTTGGAGTATTGTGTGCAGTTCTGGTGTCCTCAACATAAAAAGGACATGGAACTGTTGGAACAAGTCCAGAGGAGGGCCAGGAGGATGATCAGGGGACTGGAGCACCTCCTGTATGAAGACAGGCTGAGAAAGTTGGAGCTGTTCAGCCTGGAGAAGGCTGCGTGGAGACCTCATAGCAGCCTTCCAGTATCTGAAGGGGGCCTATAGGGATGCTGGGGAGGGACTCTTCATTAGGGACTGTAGTGACAGGACAAGGGGTAATGGGTTCAAACTTAAACAGGGGAAGTTTAGATTGGATATAAGGAGGATGTTCTTTACTGTGAGGGTGGTGAGGCACTGGAATGGGTTGCCCAGGGAAGTTGTGAATGCTCCATCCCTGGCAGTGTTCAAGGCCGGGTTGGACAGAGCCTTGGGTGACATGGTTTAGTGTGAGGTGTCCCTGCCCATGGCAGGGGGGTTGGAACTTGATGATCTTAAGGTCCTTTCCAACCCTAACTATTCTATGATTCTATGATTTTAAGTACTGAAAAATCATTAGAAGTATTGTGCTGAGACTGCTGACCATAATGTTACTCACCCCATGCTGCTGTTTGCTTAGCTTTTGGTTATGAAATGTTCACAGGCACTGGCATAACTCTGCTTTAGAGTTAACTGTGAATGTGAGGCACAGGTGTACTGTGGTTGTGCATCTGTGTCCCCACCATCAGCACCCCTTATCAGCAAGCTAAGGTAATGCAAGAAACTGTCAGAGTTCTTGATCTCTAATGTCACCAAATACATTGAAAATAAATATGCTTTCCACTGAGGTAATATAAACCTTTCTGTCAGTCCTGAGTTCAGTTTGCATATTACACACCTCCTGCATTCATGGTGAGCTCTGCTTTGGGCTTGTCCTTGTGGAGGGACAACATTTATATGTGGCTCCAACTAAGCCACACAGGAAGTGCAGCTCTTTCCTGGGAATAAAGCTAAAGAATAAAAAGCTCTACCAGGTATTTTAGAGTAATTTGGGCTCTCCCTCACTGCAAACCACATGAATGGACTAAAATTCAGCTGTATTTTACACATGGTCCCTTTGCTAATCAGACAGCCAGAGAGCAATGGGCACTGGCTGTGCCTCTGTGCACGTACTGAGAATGTAATTGAGAATAACAGAGGATATCAAAGCTGTCAGTCCTACTGTCAGCTGGACAACTTAACATTCTAATGATGTCTCTTCCTTTTCTAGATTTTATTGTAACATGTCACACATGGTATGTAATGGTTTATGTAAGTCAACAGATATTATGGTGAATGAATAAAGAGGAATACATAAGAGAAATACATGCATGAAGTTCCAGCACCAGTTCTAGTATATAAATGTAAAAATGTTAAATAGTCATTCCTGCTGTGGTGCCCAAAGCAAGCAGAGATCTGGAATGTGACTTTCCTTTCAGACAATAATAAGTTCACTCTGCTCTTTTTATATAAATAAGAGCTAAGAATTGCTCAGTAATATAGTGCTTATTTAACTCTATTCAGCTAGGAGATTTCAGGCTAAGTAAATAGGTAATATAAGGCCACTTAAAAAAGAAATTCAACTGATCATAAAGCTTATTTCAACTGATTCTGAATTTAGAGCTCTATTCACACCCCAAGCACAAGAAACATCTATTTGAGGAAGCTTTAATAAAAGTAAAACAGAACTTCCACACTCCTGGGTGCAATTCCAGTGAGATGCCAGCTCCTTTTCCATATCATAGAGGGCTGGGACGTGGAGACTGGACATGAAAGTGGAAGAGGGAAATCACTAGGGATGTGCATTGAGGGCTGCTGAGCCAGGGGCAGGCGCTGAGAGGTTGTACACTTCTCCTTCCCAGCTCCCTACATGGTGGGAGTGATGGGAGTGCCAAAGAGGGGGCTGGAGGTTGTAATGAGTTGGTTCATTTCTTTATGAAGGTCTAGCACCAGCACTGCCAGAAGGCAGCTGCATGATAGCCACTCTCCTGGGGGAGGTAAGGAGTGGCTGACCCAGCGGACAAGTTGCTTCAGGTAATTCCAAATATGCAATGTCTAACCAGATCCTACAGATAATGTAGGATTAATGGCAATCCCCATGTCACCTCTCCCTTGTTGCTTTTAGTTTTAGAACGGTTTTCCTAACCTGAAATTCTCTGTTGTAATTTATGCCTTTTGTTTCCTGTATGACCATATATCTTTACAGCAGCTAGCCACCTCCTTGAAGATGCCATTTTGCTTAATCTAGTTTCATTACTTTTCTGTATTCAAAACTCAAAGCTGTTTTTGTTCTCAGCTTTCAGTGTCTCATAGGCTTGCTTTCCTCACTAAAAAAAAAAAGAAGAAAAAGAAAAAAGAAAAAGGAAAGGAAGAACTTGAAAGCCTCCATTTAAAAAGAAGCACAAAGTGAAGTTTTCTTCTGTTTTGAAATAAACACATAGAACAAGGAAAGTTCTGCATAAAAAAATAAAAATAAAAAAATTAAAATTAAAAAGTGCTTGCTTTCCCCACTGTTAAGATATCTGTGATTGTTTTTCTCACACAAAGGCTTCATATTCTTGCCCTGTGGTCAAGCTTTGCAGGTATACGTTAGTTTGCCATAGCCAAGAGCTAACAGACTAAGGAGCCTCTTCAAGTGTAGCCAAGAAAGGAGAAAGGCAGCTGTGCCATATAACACATTCACAGAGCTTTACTGTTACATGTTGCTAGCTTCATTTTTCTGGCATGAACAAAACTCTGTCCAGTTGCCATTATACCCTCATAGATGCTCAGACAATTTTCTTGCATTTTCAGAACTAGGGAAGTTTTGCTTCTGAAAACAGCGATAGCCTCAGGGTGTAATTCCTGAGTACTTAAAGTACAATTGGATATTTGCTGCTATGATTATATACTACAATGGCAATAATCCAAAGTGGAATAATCCCTCACAAGCGAACACAAAGAGAAGCAAATGCTACCGCAGTACTGGATGTGGGGATGTGTTGTGCTGAGGCGCTCCATAAGACAGAGAAGGAAAATTCTTTCATTCCTTCATAGCAGTCTCCCTTTTAAGACAATAGCAAAATCTTGTTGGGGGGTTGTATTTCACTTAATTCATTTAATCCTTCTCTTGGGGTTGGTCAATTGATTTCTTGAGGTAATGGGATTGTCCAAAGACACCAGTGAAGAAAGGGCACCCTTCCCAGATCTCATTCTTCTGCTCCTCTCCCTCTTTTCACACCTTTCTCAAATTTTCTCAGCTTTTATCACTTTAGAAATACTGGGAAAAGGACTGGCAGCTTTTAAAACAGGGAAAGAAGTTTGATTACTTTTGTTTTCACTCAAGGGCATCAGACTTGAAACAGTCTCTCTGCACCAGCTCTTCAATTTTCATCGACCAGGGGAGAGAGATGGTGCAAAGCCAAAATGCAGCGTATCCATTGGACCAATATTTGCTCTGTGCTCGCCTAGCAGCTGGAATATTGGGTCTTGGTCTGGTTGGGATCTGGCAAGGGTGAATATACTAAAATATAATGAGAAAACTTTCAGCTTATTCCAATACTCTGTTGGGGCCAGACTTGTTACAAATGAGAGGTGAAGGTGCTAGTGGGGCTGAACTCCTTGGAAGTGAGGCTGCTTTGCCAGTAAGGAGGCAGCCTTTTCTCAGCAGGGCTGATGTCCCACTCAGGTGGGTTTGAGACCTTCCCAGCCTTCTCCCACAGCAAAATGACACCTATAAGTCAGGTGAGTAACTTGCCTGACTGCACAGGAAGGCCAAATTGTGCATGCTACAGAAAGGGAAGCCCATTCTCAACTACATGCATCAGCCCTATGCCAGCATATCAGCAGCCCTATCAGCATGCAGGTCACTCAGGAAGCTTTGGGGCAAATCGTGCAAATCTGCTCTAGAAAAGCAACTGCTGGGCTGCAGTTTGGTTGGAAAAATGTTTTCCACACAGAGATAGTCCTAAAATAGCCACTAGATGGCAACTGGTGCCTGCCAGGCAGCACAGCGGGCGACCTGCGCGGTACACGCAGACACGACCGCGGAGATGGATGGACCCAGAGCCTGGTCCAGGTTAGACCAGACCCGAAAGGGCTCGGCAGAGGAGCAAGGAGGCATGTCATCGTCTTGGGGCCACCGCTGCTGGGCATCCTTACCTGCCCACCCACCAGCTCCTCCTGGGCAATGTGCTGCACCCATCAACACAGGCAGGATGCCACCGGCTTCAGCAGGGATGCCTTTGTTCGGCTCTCTATATACTGTATAGCATACCACACATAGGTCTAAATCCATCAAGTGTTATGTTTACAGATACAACATATGCATGTTAAATTCCATGTAACGTGGGTCTCTGTTTATACGTCAAACTGCTTGAGAAGCAATGTATTTAACTTTTTTTTCTCAAGTGTAACAAGTTAGATTTGGAGGCTTTTATGATCCCAGACCAACCCCAGACCTCCTCGTTTCTCTCATTTTCCAGCCCCCTGCTCCTAGCACTTTTTCGGTGTAAATCCCTCCACCCTCACTTCTCATCTGACCTGTCTTTCACTGCTCAGTGCCCATTTGTTCCCATCTCATGCACTACAATTCCCTCACAAGGTCCATGTCAGCTCTAGGTTCTACCTGCCTTTCCTCTCCTGCCTTCCTTTTTCTTTCCCTCATCACTTTGTTGCATACTCCTGGATCAGACCAGACGTGAGCTCTCCCTCTGCCACTGTCCTCCTTTTATTTCTTTGGAAGTCTTTCCATCAGCTCTATTTTTGCCTCCTCTCAAACTTCTTGAAATGACCAAGAATTTTTGTGGATGGACAGACTGACATCCGAACACGTCAGACTCAGGCTAAGGGGCCTTCCTGTTTACTCTTACTAGTCACAAAGAGGAAAGATGATAGGAGAAGTTGTGAAAATGTTGAGTACAACAATTACAATCCCCTTTTCATAAGCCATTCTTATTCCTCCATTTAGTTTCCTATTAACTCTGATGTGACTGGAATCAGGTTCCCAAGACCCAGCAAGCAAGAACTGGGACAGAATCAACATCCAACAGCAGCTGAGCCAGCAGGTGGGAAAATAAATCCCCTCTTGAAAGAAATCATCAAACACTCTTTGCATCATGGAGAAAATGCTCAGGGGATTTCTCTGTGCAGGCTGGGGTCCAGATGCTAGGGCACATGTTAAGGGATGCTCATCAAAGCTAGCTACAGCCAATAACATCCTAGTATTTTCATAAGCTGGTCTTACCATGAGGCTCAGAATCAACACTTCTTGAAAAGGAGTTTATTAAATGCAAGAGTTTGGGACTGTGATATTCATGAGAAATACCACTACCACATACCATGTCCAAAGAGCTAGGGCTATTGAAATGAAGCGATGCAGAGTTTCCTGTCATGACATTGATTTGGAGATGACAGGCTACTTTTCAGCTCCACAGCTGGTAGTCTTGTATTGTCCTCCCTGAAAGGATCTCACTGTCTCATTATCTAGGTGTTCTGATATTTAATATTCCCTCTGTAAAAGCAGCTGTTGCCTTATACGAAGGCAGTTCCGTGATCTGATCAGGCCTGCTTCTGAAGTCACCATGTATTAGAAAGTAGCTCCAGGAGCTGTAGTAGTGCTCCTGGCCATATGCAGACCAAGGAGCAAGGCTTTTGGGGTTTGAAGGTGGGCACTGTTCCATAGTCCCCATGGACTGCATGGATGTCAGCTCTTGCCTCCAGCATGCTGCTGCTCTTCCCACAGTCTGCCAAGAGTTCTCAGGGTCAACACACCTTATAGCTGCAGAGGTTTCTTACCTTTAGCTTTTGAGAAGCCACTAAAGCAGCTAAATTAAACTCTGCGAATGATATATGAAGGTCCTTTAGCCTTTGGACAATTTCTATACCCTCCATGATAACTATGTGTAAAGTCAGAGATATGAATATCAACATGGGCATGACTGGTTGGTGTGCATATATATCATTTGTGTTTGGGGTGTTCAGTCAACCAGACAGTCATGGGGTAGTACATGGATGCTAGGCTAAAAGGGCTTTGTTGCATATTCCTCAGAAGACCATACTGCACACAGCATTTTAAAGCTATGAAGCATAACACTTTGTTTTACTAAGAGCTGGATTTCCTGATAAAGGAGCATATCTAATGCAAAACAACACATTGCCCTGCACAACCCTTCTCAAAAGGAGTTCCTTTGACACAGAGGTGTTGCACAAAGTGTGATCTGTGTGAAAGAAATACAGCCACACCAGAAGTCCTCCAGAGAGACAGAAGGACAGTTGATAGCAACATTCTTGGCTGAAGACTGGGTTTTAAAGCTCCCTACAGTCAGCAGTCTGCCATGGTCCTGTAAGGGGCTGGAACACTGAGAGTACATAGTGAAAAACGTGGGTGTTTTAATCAACTGTTATAAAATACAGACAATACTATAAAGCACCAGAAGGCCACACCACACACTGCCTTCTTTCCAAAGCAGGGAGAGCAGAAAGTTCTCATTCCTCCTGCCAAAAATAGCCTCATCCATAGCGCAGGAAGTCACAGCTTGCCATCTTGAAAGTATTACCAGAATGTCTTTCCAGCCAGCACTCCTCTGCCTTCCCGTTCCACTTGCAGGCAGATTTCTGAATCCCTTTGTTGAAAAAAAAAATGGAGAAATAAAAGGACTTCCTCAATTTTCCAAGGGATTCATAACTAATGTTCTGTCTACCCTCTAGTCTGGTCCCTCTCACATTGCAAGTGTTCCACCAAATCACAGGAGACCTTTAGTACTGGAGACTTCTTCACTCTATTCAAGCAGCAGTAGGTGCAAACTGCTTTTGTCATATTACACATATTTATTCTTCGTCATCTGTTACCTGCCTTAATATGTATTTCTGCTGTTAGGTAAATGCTAAATGTGTCTGGCTAACAAATTGGAGAGAGAGCTACTGCTATGACACTGTCATAGAGTACTCTGAGAATGCAGTCAGTCTGTGCTCACCTCGACACCATAAAAATGCTCAGAAGGAGACAACCTATATCTCGTATTTTATTTACCTAATATATTACTTAATATTTACCTCATATATTTATTTACTTAAATTTAGGTGAAACAATACTAATGAATACAGGAATCCTGAGAGAGAACTGAGTGTCATAAGGACAAGACAGGGTGCATATTTGCAGTCATCTATAATTGACGTGTTCAAAGTCTCTGTTCTCTAAGATGCACACAGAATATATGAACAATATCTGTATCCGCAGACAATTTGTGTCATGTTTGCTAATTTTCAGGCAGCCAATTTAAATTAGCATGTGAGCTGAACAAAGCAGAGTCACTAATTTATTTGTGAGGTTTATGTAAGTGTTTGTGTTCTCTCTGAGCAAGCCAAAAGAATTAATGATTTAATGTAAAAGCTGTGTTCAGATGAAATGTACAGTCACTGTGCATACAAAATCACTGCCAGCGGAAACAATTCACACAGTGAACCTGCTAACTGCCCTAACTTCATAAATGCAACGCTGGATCCAAGTTCTCCATGCTTAAACAGCTTAGCTTGGCTGCTCCACCATGGGTTATGGGGCATGGATCACAGTGAGGCCACCACCATGGCCATTGAGGCAGCTGCAGGCGTGGAGTTCCCTGTCACACAGCATGTGGAACTGGGGCCTTGTTTTCCATGAGAAGTGTCAAAAAGCTCCCACAGAGGTAGGGTCCTCTCAGAGAAAGACGCTACCACGAGTGAGATGCTCAGCATGAACTGCCTCTCTTCCTTCTCAGTTCAACAGAAGGATGGATGCTCCCAGGAACTCAACCAACCACCCTGTGCAATTACCGGGTGAACTCACACCTCTGATTTCTCTTCAAACACATGAGGTCAACCACACAGCCAAAACAGGATGGATGTACCACGATTCTCATCTCTGCACCTGAGTCCAGCACTGGAGCTCCCGAGTCAGATCTGCTTCTCCAAGCAGCCCACACTGCACACAAGAGATCACCAAAGACCTGTACAGAAATGCCATTCCCACTTCCTTCGGTTAAGCTTCCTATTCAGTGTGAGGAGGATGTGAAACAAATGAGTCCTTGATCTCAGATTCTGGAATTTTTGGGTAATTGGTGATCTGTGTAAGTTTATAACAGGTAAGTCCCAAACACTCCCAGATATTACTTTTGGTGGGTGCCTCCTCCTGATACGAATAATAAAGACAGAGAAGAAAAATTAATATAAAAGGACTGTTGACTTGCTATCAATAAAGATGTGACTCTTAGACAAAGGTGTGAAGTCACTTTGTAAATGTAAACAGCTCCAGTATCCTGAGAAGCCGGCAGGCTTACTTGATTTACCTAAGTGTCAGAAGCAATAAAAATATTTAAATATTAGCCATTGATTTAATTACCAAGTTAGTCCATCACACGTGAAAAGTGAGCTCAACTATTTCAAACCAAAAGTAGAAAAGGTTATTACCTATTTATAGACTGAGGAGCAATGGTAAAGGAAACCTGGACTTCATATGATGTTGTACCAAATAAACATCAAATGATTAATCTGTGCTACGAGTGTTCTTAAAAGCCCAGAGACTTGTACAAGGCAAATGCACCTACTGTAATATGGTGAATGTTCATTTAAATGTTCTAGTAAATAATAAGGAAAAAATCAGAACAAGCTGATAGATCAGATACTGTACAGATGACTCACACATATATTACCCTGGCATAAGTCATTCAATCTGTTTCTACTTCCATTTTTCTATCAGAAAGTGCAAATTAGTAGACTGCCTTCTCCTTTAAAAAATGCTTGAAACAGATAAAAAGCTAAATACAGGGGCTAAATGTTACACTAATTTTTTCACAGAAGAATTCAAAAGCTTTAATTAATGACTATAAAATACATCTGGCCATTTGGATATGCTGGTTTGCTGTTCATTAGTAAATCAAATTAATCTTGTCCAGATTGTATTTCTGTGCTACAGATAAATACATCAGAAGATGAGGACTATGTTGCCATTTACTGGGGTAGTAGGAAATTGGGCATGAAAATAAGGAAAGAAGCAAAAAGAAAAATCCATTTCAAAGTTGGTGTGGCCTGAAGGTGTTTGTGGGACGAGGCTCAGTGTGAATGCAGCTCATGGCCTCCTGGCGCCATGCAACAGAAACAAGTGCACAGCTTCAGTCTTTCTTTGGAGTGTGATGATTGGAGAGCCCTTACATCCTTTTCTTTTCAGGTCTTTCGAGGAGGAATAATTCCAGAGAAAAACTGCCATGCAGTGAGTCAGATGTTGGTAGTTTTGTTTTCATGGTTGGTACTCTGCATGCTGACCCTTCACTTCTTACTTGGGGTTACTTGGTAGCGACCAAGAAACAAGAAGGTGATTTGGCTAGGTTTTCCCAGAAATAGCATCTCTGAGCAATAAAACTGAGCCAAGCTGTGTCACTGTATATACACAGCCAGCAAGATTCAAGTGTTCCTTTCAGTTTGGTTCTAAAATCCTACCAGAATGCCCGTGTTTGAGCCTTGCAGCTCAAAGGACACAGGCTTTTCCCCGAATAAGGAACATGAGCAGAGAAGGGGAGTGCAAACCAGCTATTAAAACCTACTGAACTAATTTGATAAGAGGCTGCCAAAGTTCTCATTGTCAGTATTACATTTGCACATTCTCCGAGTTTAATATTCAGTTGGGTACTAAAAATCATTCAGATTTTTCTCTCAATTGTAGGCGGTGTATCCCCCTCTCACTGAAGTCTGGAAGCATCTTGGAGTTGACATCTCAGCAGCAAAACAGGATCCTGATGTCAACAGCAAAAAGCCACTTGAAGGCTGAGTGTTACAGCAGTTACTTACATGAGGTCCCTTGTGAAATGGAGGGAGAAATCCTGCTAGTAACTTGTTTTAGAGATGCACAACTGTCACCTACTGTGTAGCTGTGGTTACAGTTGCTTGGAAATATATTGTTATTACCTAAGGAATGGAGTCAAAACCTGCTCAAGTACAGACGACCTGAGGTTTTCCTGCAAAACCAGCAAGTTTTCCAGGACGTATTCATGTGCCTTGCTTCACAGCCAGAGGAGCAAAGCCGAGGTAAAAGCCATGAACTAAATCTTCCCCATCACCAGCTGTCACAGGGGTTTGAAATTCCTTCTGGGAGAGAGCATTGTTTGTATCATTTGCCGTCTTCCACCTAAGCCCCTTGAAGACACAGTGGGAGACTGCGATGATTTGCATCCCTCTGTGTATATCAGGAGGCAAACTAGGAACAAGTCTGGGAGACAGCTTCTGTCTAGGAAAAAAGAGACCACCTCTAACTGGCTATGGCAGAGTTCTTGTCTACGAACACCACTGCAGGCTTTGGGAAGTGCTGCCAAGAGAGCAACAGCATGGGGTAGCCCAGGGCCTGAGGAGGGAGAGCTCAAGGGACAGACAGTCGGGACAGAAGTGGAACTGAGCTGGCATGGCTCTGCTTGGGAGCTGGCACACGGAGCCTTCTTCCCTGAGTAATTTCCCATACTGGGTTAATCCTACCCTGAAGGAAAGGCTGCACTATTCCCTTTTCCCAGTGCAAGCTGCTCCCACCAGGGAACCCATCTGGGTCTTTTTGTATAACATTATACGGTGTATAAAAATTGTGTGCTCTTTACAAATGTTTTTTTAAAGGTTTTGCAGCCACCGTCGCATGTGTACCATCTTTCACATGTTTATCTGATACTTTCATAAGATGCCCGTGAGCAGGGCACATCCTTCCCTGTTTCATCACCCTTTGCACTATATGCAGTGCTTCTGTGAGCCAGTTTCTCCCCACCTGGAAAGAAAACGCCTCTGGTGACTGCAAGAAGCCCTCTCACTCACGCTGCAGCCACGCGGGCTCCGCTCCCGCTCTCCCAGCCCACACCACGGTTTGTAATTGGATAGAGGACGGGGCACTGAGGCTGTGCCTGGGCACCGCTGTGCTCCCCCGGCCCTCGATGTGGCCTCGAACCCGCCGGGAGCCCCGAGGCCGGGCAGTGCGACGGGGCCGCCTCTAGGTGGGGCAGCCCGCCCGCCGCAGCCGGGGCTCCCCGCGGGATGCGGAGCTGGTTGGGGGCCTGTCGGCAGGGCTCCCAGCGGGGCTCTAGGGGCTGCGATTGTGGGGCACGGCGGGGTGGGTGCTCCCCGCTGCCGCGTGTACACGGCGGATCCGCGCGGTATGTGGGGTTCAGCTGCCTCCAAACCGCGCAATGGCGGGAGCGGAGCCCTCGGCAGGGGTGCGGGAAAGGTGGAAGCTGTGCCTCCGCCTGCAAAATTTCAGGCGTTGCCCTGCCCGCCCTGCCGCCTCCTCCCGTGCCCCCAGAGCCTTTCAATGCCGCGTTTGCACCCCCGCCCCCGCCACTCCCGGAGGGGTGACCGTGCCCGCCGCAAGCAGTGCCCGGGGCCCTTGTCCTCCCGTGTTGCCCCAGCTCAGCGCCGACGGGCGCCGGCTGCGAGCCCCGCTCCGGGTGGGCAGCGGGGAGCAATGCCGGGCCGCCGCTCCCCCATCCCTCCCTCCGCCGCTCCGTCCCGCTGTTCGTCTACCCCGGAGGGGCTGGAGGGCGGAGGCGGAGGGACCACCCAGCTGACCCCTGGCCGCCACAGCCCCGGGGCCGCCGGCCCTGCCCGGCCTCCCTCCGCCGCTCCCCTGCGCCTTACCCCCGCTGCTGCTCTCTCTCTCCTGCCGGCCTCGTCCCCAGGCATTTCCTTCCCTGAACAGTAGTTTTCTGATCGGGAAGAGGGCGCAGAGATCGCCCCGGGAGGCGGGAGAGAGCAAGAAAAAAAAAAAGGGGTGGCAGGGAGTGCGCTGGGCAAATTAGCAAAGAATTGCAGCCATTGTAAAGTAACCGCAGGTATTTCCAAGAGCTTCGGAGCGAAACCTTGTAAATCAGGGATTTCGCGAGTTGGAAGCTGCCTCTGCCGGAGCTCGGTGGGGGCTGCGCCGGGGAGAGCGCCTCTTCCGCCGCATCCCCTGTCCCAAAGGGCCGCCTGCTCGGCTGCCTGCTCACCTGAGCAGAGCCCTAGCACAGAAGCGGCCTTGCTCTGACTTCCTGCCCTCATCCGTGCCCGGAGACCAAACCACAGCTCCCACCACCCGCACCTCCAGCCTTTTCCCCTTGGAAGCGTGGAGCCCTTCCTCTCTTCACGTCTAAGTTCACGCATCTCCTCCAATTCCCCAGATTTCACCTCTCGGCTCTTTAGCACCCCTTAAAACGCACGCACAGGGTACCCTTCCTACACCTCCCGCACATCTCCACTCAAGCGGATTTCTCGCAGCTTCCCCAGATATCTCTTACTTTTCTCCACCTCTTAAAATAATTTTCCGTTTTGCAGGAAATACACTGAAGATATTTCCTGAGTGTACCGTGGCACCGAAGTCTTGGGTGGCAGAAGCGCTGGCTTTCCCGGGAAATACCTGGATGGGGAAAAGGGATAACGAGTAAATGCAAGCGGGGTTATTAAAACGGGCTGGATTGTTTGTAAGGTTGAAGCCTGCTCTCGCTCAGCCACGCAAAGGTGCTCTCCGGCTTCCCGACACAACTGCGCTGTGAAAGCGAGATTATTTACTTCGTTAATTTATTTTCCTGGTAAGAATAATGACCGAAAACATTTATTTGGTGCCGCACTCGTTGATAATCAGTTGTGGTGGCTTCTCGGTCTGCTGAGAACAGACGCTCCTCTCTGCGTGTACAAGGAGGGATGTGCTGGTGGGGGACACATGCCAGAGAAGCAGCCGGTTGGCACCGGGAATGGGGTTCCAGAAAAAAACGGGGAGTTTTGGGGGCTGAGGGTCAGCGTTCTGATACTCTCCAGCTCGTTATGTCGCCGCGTCACCCCAGCACCAAAAACGCGCGGTGGTAAAGCGCTGATTTTTCATTTCCTGTGTACCTGCTGGATACCCTTTCCGGGATTTTCCTATTAGCTCCGAGGATGCAGATAGTGTCTGAAACAAGGGGAGCCGAGGTGCTTGGGGAACCCGGCGGTTTGGTAACGGGCCGCGTCGATACCGTTCACACGTGTGTGACGGTTTCCAAAAGCGTACTGTTTAGGGCCGTTCTCTTTCAGGGGAAGCACAACTTCTCGCAAATTAAAGTCTGCTTTCCTTGAACCTGCCATAAATTGTCCTCTTAAAAAGGTTTTTAAGAGACTCAGGGACCCAAGACCGTCCCTGACAAAAGACCGAACCCATTTTTAAATCAGCGAGGTGCGGAAAAGCCCGTTTTCGAAAACCAGTCGAGGCCCCTGCGCGCTGACACCCGCAGGGCGAGCGGCCGGAGGTTTGGGCGCCTTCCTCGACGCGCACACTGCGCCGGTCCCGGGAAAGACGCGCTCCCACCGCGGGGCGATGCGGGCCCGGATGGGGCGCAAGGAGGAGTCCCGCGGGCCTCAAGGGGTTAAAGCTCGGCGCGCCCCGCCGCGAGCCCCGCGGAGCCGCATCTCCCCGCTGCGGGGAGCCAATCGCCGTGCGGGCCGCTCGGAGGCTGCCCAATGGGAAGGCGCGGGGCCGGCGCTGTCAGCGCGGTGAGCGATGACAGCGCCGCCGGCAGAAAAAGGAGAGGGCGGGCGCGGGGCGGGACAGAGCGGGGCGGAGGCAGCCCCGCGCCTGCAGGGACCGGCGGCGGCGCCCGGCGGAGCGGCGGCCCCGGCGGCCCCGGCCCTATGGGCGGGCGGGCCGGCAGCGGCTCATACAGGCTGCCCCCGCTGGCGCCCGCCCTCCCGGCGGCAGAGAAGGGCCCGGCACCGTCGCGGCCGCTGCCGGCGATGCGGTCGCCCAGCTGAAGGCGCGGCGCGGTCCGCTGCAAGCCCGCGGGGGCCGCCCGCCAGCCGCCGGGCCATGGCCGTCCGCGGCGGCAACGCCCTGACGCCTTTCTCCATCCAGGCCATCCTCAACAAGAAGGAGGAGCGCGCCCGCCACGCCGCGGGGCGGCCGCCGCCACCCGGGCCGGCCGGTGGCTGGAGGCTGTGCGGAGCCGCCGAGGGCCCGCCTCTCCCATCGCCCGCACCCCGCGTCCCGGCACCGCGGACGCCAGCGGGCTGGGACTCGGACTCTGCGCTTAGCGAGGACCCTGAGGGCGAGCGGCGCTCAGAGGAGGAGAGCGCCGGTGCCAGCACCCGCCCCGCCGAAGTCACAGGCAGCGGGCGGCCAGCGGTGGCAGAGGAGGCGCAACCCCCAGAGGCGGCGGAGCGGGACGCCGCCGGCCTCAGTGACAGTGAGATGTCGGCCGCCGTCTCGGGTAGGGGCAGTCCCGGCAGCGCACTCGCGCGAGGGGAGCGGGAGGGTCCGAGAAGGGTATGAGGGGGATTTGAGAACGGGAGATGATCGGCAGTTTCCACCGGCCCCGCGGGTTTGTGCGGCGAGCTGCGCCGGGGGAAAGAGCACCCGAAACGCGTCCCGCGGGGAGAGGGAGGGAGGATCGGGGAGAGCCCTTTGCTAGGCCTAGCCCCCAGCCAGAGAGGGCGCCCGGCGCTTAACGAAGAGCGAGAAACCCCCACTGCCCTGGCCCGGCACGCGGTGGGCAACTCCCCGCCCGTCCCGTCGCCTCAGGCTACCCGGCTGCGCGGGTGCAATCCCGCCGAGGAGTGGGGATGCGGGTGTCCCAAGTGCCCGCCTGCCCTGACCGCCGTGCTCTCGTCCTGCCTGCAGATCGCAGCCCCCCGGAGGAGGAGGACGGAGCGGGCAAGTGCGGGAATCTGTTGCCAGGAGAGGAGGAGGCAGCTGCGCCGAAGCCGCGGAAGAAGCGCTCCCGCGCAGCCTTTTCCCACGCGCAGGTCTTCGAGCTGGAGCGGCGTTTCAACCACCAGCGGTACCTGTCGGGGCCCGAGCGGGCCGACCTGGCCGCCTCGCTGAAGCTCACCGAGACACAGGTGAAGATCTGGTTCCAGAACCGGCGGTACAAGACCAAGCGACGGCAGATGGCCGCCGACCTCCTGGCCGCTGCCCCCGCCGCCAAGAAGGTGGCCGTCAAGGTGCTTGTGCGCGACGACCAGAGACAGTACCACCCCGGCGAGGTGCTGCGGCCGCCCTCGCTGCTCTCGTTCCAGCCCTCCTACTACTATCCTTACTACTGCCTGCCGGGGTGGGCTCTGTCCACCTGCGCCGCAGCCGCCGGCACCCAGTGAGGGGCAAGCAAACATAACCCACAGCACCCCCACCACACACACTGGCAGCCAGGAAACCCATCTCCCCTTCTGCCACCTCCCATCCCTCCATCCGCCTGTTCATCCAGCCAGCCAGCCAGCTTCTCAAATCCAGAGCCCCAGCTGCAGCTCTCGGTGCCTCGGACAGTATTTATTATTATTTTATTGTTATTTTTATTATTAATATTATTTGGATGGTTCCTCACTCTCTCCTCTTCCAACGTAGGACTCGCGGGCCACCCCGCCCCGATCCTCACCCCGTCCCCACCCTGCCAGCTGAGGACTTGCGCGATTCGGCACGACTAATTCATGGTATCCATGTTGTCAGTGTATTTGGTGTAAACTTTTTGTTTGTTTATTTCACTTCGGATTGGTAGAGACTCGATCTTGTGTGGGACAAAGAGAGAGGAGGAAAAAAAGTAGAGGAGAAAAAAACCTCAAACAAAAGCAACCAACCCGCAAAACCAAACGCAGCTCAAAAGAGGAGATCAAGGACTCCCTCGGTGGATTGTAAGGAAGATTATTTTTGACGTCTGTTTGAGTCCTTAGTCTTCCAACTTGTTGCAAACTGATTGTGCCTTGTATGGTGCTGAATGTAAGGAAGCCTCTTTCAGATCCCCCCTGCTCTTGTTGCCCATGTTATTCCTGTACTCCGTGAGCCTTGGCAAAGGAAAAATATGTCACCAAAGGGTGAGACTTACATTGAAACGCCAGATTTCTTTTCTTTTTTTTTTTTTCCTGAGATCTTTCCGTGTTCGGGGAGGGAGGAGTTATGGATTTTTCGCACTTTCCAGTTGTATTAAAATTGTTATTATTATTTTTATATTCAATGTGAATATTTCTAGTCAGGCTTTTTAAGAAATCGATGTAATGGGAAATCCTAATACCATCAGTGCCTTTTAGAGTTCTTCTGCAGCCCTCTCCTTCAGGGGTGGGGATTTCAGATCTGCTCAGCAATGTAATTACACTCACTTTCTTTCAAGGTAACTCATTGTTTTCTACTTTTTTCCCTTCTTTTTTTTTTTTACCCCCTCCCTTTCTCTTTCAATGGCACTGTGCACTCAACTAGATTATTTACTTCGAATGAATTGTGAATGTTTGTAAGCTACCCGCTGTACTTTTGGGGTGGTATTTTTTTTTCCTTTTTAATTTATAAACTTTAGTTTAACACTTGGCTCTGCCGCTTGTGTCGTTTCTGAGAGTGGGCACGGATTTCCCCAGCGACCTTTTCCCCGCAGCTGACTTCAGGCTGTAGCACAGACCACATCCCGGCTTTCCCACTCGTCCGCAGGCTGGCAGCGGCTCCCCAGGGCCGCCTTGCCGTGCTCACGGGCAGCGCCGGAGCCGGCTCCCAGGTCGGTCCGGGCGCCTGGGGGAGTTACTTAACGCGTGTCCTGGATGGAGCCGCGGAGCTGCTGGTATAGTTTGCGGCTGCGCGGGTTACAGTGAGCCGTAGGGACATGGGATCGGTTTTCCCGGCGAGGGCGGCCTCGCTATGCAGGACGGGCAGTGCCTGCTGCCACAGCCCGTGTCTGTTTAAATACCCTGGCGGCTCTGGTAAAGGTGTGCGGATCGGAGAGCGGTTCTCTCGTTGCCGGAGCCCGGGGGGTCGGGCTGGGTCTGAAGGATGGAGCTGCGCGCTCTTCGGAGAAAACGGCCGAGGCCGTTTGTATCCCGACAAAACAGCGCTAGCCGCTGGGGCAGCCTCCCCCTTGGACCGAGCCCCCGCGGCGACACCGGGCCCTCGGCGCGGTACTGGCAGTGCACCCTGCCGCAGTCCGCTGTCCTCCGGCAGTCCCCGCCGGGGCCAGCGCGGCCATACGAAGCGGGCAGTCTGTGCTGTGGGCAACGGCGCTCGGAGGGACGGGACCCGGTGGTAGCTGTGGTACTTTCTCCAAGACGACGGAGTCCTTTCACAGGCGGCAGCGCTTCCCGGCGGCCCCGATCCTCCATCGCTGCCGGCTTCTCTTCCTCCGCAGGTGAAACGTCCCCAGGGTAGGGCTGCCTCTGCTCAGGGGTTGAGATGACTCCGGCTGCTCTCGGCGGTGGGGAGACGGGTGACGGCGACTCTAGCCCTCGGGGTTGGAGTGGCTCGGGGCGAGCACTCAGCTCCTAAAGCCATCAGCCGTCTTGGCACCCCGGGAACCCTTCGGATTTGGTTTTGTTCCGCCGGCGGGTAGGCGAGAGGAGCACTCCGGGCGTAGAGGTCCTGTGTGCTAGAGCCAAGACCTTGGCGGATGCGCAGAACTGACCCTTTTCCTTTTTTTTTCTTTTCCCTTCCTTTAACTATTTAATATCATCATTCCCCACCTCTTTCTCTCCTGGAAAAATTAAATGTTTGGATGTCAGGAGCACTTGGGAGGATGAAAAGGAGTCTCTGCTGCCGCACAGACAGCTCAGTTTGCTCCTTTTTTTTTTGTCCTTGGGGAAATCTCTCTGCCCGCAGCCCCGTGCTCCCTGGTAAGGTTTGCATCCCCACAGCAGACACCGGCCGCCGACTCCCACCCCAGCTTCAACGGGACAACTCATGCCAGGGGAGGTGTAGCCCCCGGTGGGGATGGGGAGGCAAAGCGGTGGGGTGGCTTTCGGCGAAGCTGATTATGCTTCCTATCGGGCTCCTCCTTCGAGAGAGAGGATTGTTTCGAAGCCTTCTATTCCCTGTATGTCGCCGTGTTTTGTTATTTTGCTTCGTGCTCGCTGTCGGATGCAGTGCTGGAGGGAACCGCCTGATATGAAAAGAAAGCGTCTGTCATGAGAACTTCCCGGGGGGGGGGGGGTGTGTAACACAGGAGAACAGGCTCAGAATAAAGCCTCGGACTATTTTCCCTTGAACCCGGTAAAACCATGATGCGTTTTACTCAAGATAGAAATTGCTGGAAAAGTCGATCTGAGTGAAGTTACTTGGAATTTTAGGATTGTGTTTAATATCAAATGTTTAAGCATCGAGGGTGTCTTCGTTTGCCGTTGGTGAAATCCAATACTTGAGAAACGGCAGTATTTTAGATAGGAAAAAATTAATCGATAATTTAATGTGATCCTATTGGAATTTGGAGGCGTTTCTATTCCTGTTTTTACTGATACTTTTCCGATTTCAAATATAAAGCAAATGTTCTGAGGCTTTTTGTCTTTTCTCAGTGACGAAATCCCTCGCAACCCGAGGGGAACTGTACCAAGGCCAAAGGAATTAATCTGGATTTTCGAAGTTTAAATCAGCAGCAAAACCTGGGCTCTAAAATCCCTTCTCCACCCATGCTCACTCAACCCCCTCCCCGAACACGCATTCAGCTCATCGGCACATACGGATGCAACATGAAAATAATGCCCCTAACGATATGTTCCGATTTCAGGCTCTCTCCCAAGCCCCAAATCCATACAAAAGCCGTAGGAATAATTTTCCATCCGGACATGGACAAACTCAAATCTTAAAAAAGGAAAAACGGTCGCAATAGAAAGAGAGAGAGAAACTGCCGCAGCTATGAGCAATTCGGTTGTTGAAATGTAATGTAAATTGTGTATATCTTTGCATATGTCTCCATAGGCGCTTGTATTTGTCTATTAAACACTAGCACAGGCGCGGAGACGAACTCTGCAACAGGGAAGCTGCCTGTATTTAGATACCTCCCGCTCCCTCGCAGGGCAATAAAACAGGAAACCACCAGAGATGTGTGTGCGTCCCTACACACTTGTCAGGTAGAATCAGCAGCGGGAAGAACGGGAGGAGAAGCGGTAGAGGATGCCGGAGCGCAGGCAGCCCCCCCGCACACAGCACCTGCCCGGCCTCCCAGGGGCTCCGGAGAGCAGGGGGCAAAGGTGGCCCGGAGGTTAAGGGCCTCTCCACGGCAGGCCTGGGGCTTTGGCAGCCAATTTTCCGCTTCTCTTCTCCTGTCACTGGGGGGGGGGCGACGCGCCCTGAGGGTGGCTCCCGGGCCGGGTCAGGGAGAGCCCGGCTGCTCCCCTGGGTCTGCAGCACCCAACCGGAGAGGGGACGTCCCGCGGCTGGGATGGTCCTCCCCGCGCATAGGGGAACACTGGGAATCTGGCGGAGCTGGGCAGCCCCAGAGCTGGGGCCTGAAGGGAAGCCTGAAGGTGGTGCAGTGGTGGCCCCAGCGAGCAGCCCGGGGCCATTCTTTTGCTGAGGTGATGGGGAAAATAAAGGGCAGGTCTTTCTTTCTGCCCCTGCCCCACCACCGGGGATGCCACCGCTGCCAGCCTGTCCGAAAGCCTCCCCAAAGCGGGCCCTTCTGCTCGGGGAATAACGTAATTTCCCTGGGGGAAAGGTAAACCAGGGAGCAAATGAAACATGTCCCAGCCAAGCCTCACACCATTAACGCGGGCACCCCGCACAGGGCTGAGACAGAGCCGAGCTCCCAACGCCAGAGGCGAGCGGGGGCGCCGGTGGGCGAAGAGGCTCATCCCAGAGACCCCCGGCCCGGCTCGTCCCTGTGCACCGCTCTGCGGTGTTCCCCCGCTTCGAGACCGCTCCGGTGCCTGGCCGAAGGACCGGGGAGCGGGCGGACTCTCATCCACAGGTGGTACTTGTCGTTTTTGTAACTTATGGTTTGTATGTGTATTATTTCATTTCTTTCATTATTATTTTCTTTAAAGGAGGGAGAGAATACCGGCAATCCCTGCGCAAACCCCCTCTCCCTCCGGAGGGCGAGCTCACTCACGGAACCGCCAGAGAGCGGGATGCCGCAGTGCCCGGGGCAGGCCAGGGCCGAAGGATGCTGCCACAACCCCGGCAGCGAGGCCATCGGCCTTCCCGGAGCCCGACCGGCTCCAGTGGTCCCGAGGGGACAGCCCCGGGCGCGGGCTGAGGGTTTTGACTCGGGTGCCTCGGGGCGTCTGAAGAGCAATCCACACCTCTTTCCCCGGCTGTTTTCTCAGCTCTGTACCGGCTGGTCCCCAGTAGTGCTGGGGAGGACCGCAATCGCTGGGATGCTCCTTGGAAAGCTAACAGCGGGGAGCTGTGGCTGCAGAGCTTTCATGTGCGACAGGGGCTTTTCCCCTAAAATCTGACTCGGTAAAAAAGAGGCCGGCGCTCGGGCTCCCCAAAGACGCTGCTGACAGCCAGCACGGATCCTCCGCTGGGGCATAACTGCTGGTGAGCAGGGGAAGGCTTCTCCTTCCTCTCGGCTTGGGGAGCGCATGCGAGGGGCGGCCGCGGGGCTGCTGGACACGGTGGAAGACGACCTGCAGGGACTGCCTGCTGTCTGCAAAGGGGTGCCACCAGGGCTGGTGACTGATGTCCCTCCCACCAGAGTAGGGACACAGTTGTTAATAAAAATACATATCTAGGTAATAGTGCTCATAGGTATTTCAAGCTTGGTTTTTTTTTTTTTCCTTTCTTATAAAAAGAAAAAAAAAAAAAGAAGGCCTGGGAGCCAAAAAGGCCACACGCAGCCTTTTCATGCACGGCCGACTCACAACCAAAACAGTGCTTCCACATCGAGAGAGAATGGCCAGAAACCCATAAACCATGCGGAAAGGCACAGGAGGGGCTCATTTTCAGCCTCCCGGGGCTGAACGGCACTGGCGAGAGCCCCGGGGAGCCGGCGGCAGGGGCGGAGGGACCGGGGGGGGAGGCAGGACACGGGAACATTGCTCGGAGGTCGCTGGTTGCTGTTTTGTTTCCTAAATTGCTCTGTGGGGAAAGTAAGTCCTGCCGGCCGGAGGGGATGGCTCTGAAAGACGCTGCCTACCCTGCCCGGGGCTCCAGAGCCCGCCACAGCCTTTCGGCTCTGGCGGCTTGAGGACCCCGTTCGGCGCCGGTGACCGGGCTCGGCTCCCCATTAAAGCCACTCGAAGGCGAGACACCACCCCCTTCCCCCCCGGCTTTTCTCCCGGGAAAGGGTAAAGCACTTTTCTCGTGGATCTGCGCTGCGTTGCGCTTAAATCGGCCGGGGAAAGCCTTTGTGTCGCAAAGGACTCGAGTGATAATTAGGGATGAAATGCGCGTGGAGAGGACTAATATTATTTTTGGCTTGTGCGGGAATAATACAGATTTGCAAACCGTACGCATAAAGCAGGGCTGGCTGGGACGGGAGGGAGGCAGTTCTGCCGGCTGCCGGCAGCGCTCGGGCTTGTGCTGGCTCTTCTGCTCTGGATAGGGAAACGAGGGAAGGGTCGGGTCCGGGCTTTGCCTGTTTGGCACTGGGTGCCCTGGCAACGGGCGACGGGCTTGGGGCACAGCCGCAAATTCATCGCCGGGGACCCGCCTGGCCGTTTTCCCCCGTGGGGGTGTCGTGAGCGGATTTAGGGTGTCGTGAGCGGATTTACCGAGGTGGCTGAGTGGGCGCTGTATCCTGCACGGGGGACAGCACAGCAAAATGAACACAGCCAACAAGGGATTTTTATTTGGCTGATTAAAAAAAAAAATAAAACAAAACGATTCGCGGTTCCTTCATTCAGTTTAAAAAAAAATAATCGCAAACGGGAAATTTCTACGGACGTACAACTTCTTTCCAGAGAGCGCAACAAGAAAAGCACATCTGCACTCATTCGCTGGTTGCAAACACCGCTCTGCAGGGGTGCTGACTGTTATTTTGTCAAGTGACTCTGAAGAATCCTTTTGTTTTCTGAAATTTTACTAATTTATCGGAATAAACCAATAAAATCTCTGGAACAGTCGGTTTTCATCTCCTGCAGGGAAAAGCTTTTACGTTTTCTTTAAAACATGCGGTACCTGCCGCGGATTCGCAGACCCTGGGAAGTTGTGCTTAGATGTCCGTGTGAGGCTGTGCCCCGGGACATCACAATGGGATAGCTTTACTAAAAATACCTTCGCAGGATACTGAAATATCCACTTCGTTTTTGCGAACAATTTCGCTGAAGAAGCATCAGTAAGGAAGGAGCAGGGGAAAAAAAATAAAACCCTACCACAAGCCCTCACCGTAAGAGGCGAACTTTGTGCGGAAAACCCGACATTTTATCTTAGAAAAAATATATGCAGCCTTTCCAACCTGGGAATTGCTGGAGAGCTGCTCTCGCCCCGGCAGGGCGATGGCACGGTCCTTTCGTCAGTCGGGCTCGGCGGGGCCGGGGCGCTCTGCACCCCCACGGGAGCAGCGGTGGAGCAGGTCCCCGAACGGCCCTTTCTGCCAAAGCCTGGGACAATACGGGAGGGTCAGACTTGTCCCTTACAGAAGAATCACTCCCCACCACTTCTCTCCACCGCGAGGTGCCTGCTGGCTACTCGGGACAACCGCATCCCGCACGGCTCCCTGGCCCTCGCCTCCCTGGCCCTCGCCTCCCTCTACCAGCAACACATTCTCCCACCGCCCAAGCTCCTCTCCCGGTCTCCCCGACTTGGGCAGGACACGCGAGTTCGGGGCAGAGCCCTCGCCCCGGGCCACCCCATCCCAGCCCCGGCAGCGGGGTCTCCCCGGCGCCTCTCCCGGGCCGCTCCCGGCCTCCCGCGGCCCAGCGGGGAGGGTCTCCTCAATGCCAGGCCTGTGTATTTGTAGTTTGATTTCGCACGTCAAGGATAATTTCTTCATACAACTTAATGGACGCGGCTTGACATCCATAATGATCGCTAATCATTCAAATTATTTTTGCTAGCGCCCAGACATGTTCCAGTTGTTGTGATAGATCGCGTTTCACCCATAATGATGGACAATTACCATTTCTAATTCCCCGGCTTTTGACACCTAAATCCACCCACCATATGTGGCTGAAACGCGCCGGGCTCGGCGGCGAGGCCCTGATGACATTTGCAGCAAGCCCCTCTCCGGAGAGCGGGGCACCTGGGGTGACACCCAGCCCACCACCCCCCGGGCCCCTGCTCTGCCCGAGGCCTGCGTTTGCTACCGCAAGTTGGCAGCTCCGCGGTCGCGGGCAGGCGTGGGGCGAGCAGGCAGGGACAGAAGCGAGCCCTGCGGGTTCCTTGTGCTCGGCCTCGGGGCTGTCACACTCGGAGAAAGCCCCGCTCCCGGTCGGGAGCTGCCTGAGCCGGTGGACAGAGGCGTCCTGTGGGCTGTAAACCTCCTGCTGCCTCATCGCCGGCGCGGCCAGGGAACCCCCGCCTTTATCTGTGCTTTCAGCGCAGGCGAGAAGTCCCGATCATCCTCGACGTGGGGACACATGGCCTTGAACTACCCCGTACGGGAGAGACAGAGAAGGGTGGCGGGGAGGTTCAGCTGTTGAAAGTGCCTTTCCATCGCATCCATTGTTTTCCTGGGGCATTTATCTCCGCGTTTCCCCTGGAAATCCGGTGCACACGATGGAAGGTCCCTGAATGAATCCGACGGACGCAGCGTCGGTCCTTCCGACCGCCACCGTCCTAGCCCCAGCCCCACTTGCCCAGCCCGGCCTGGCCGTCGGGGTTCCCTCCCGCTGCACGGGCAGACGCGCCTCGGTGTCCTCAGCCCCTCCGCACCGGGACATGCTTTGCCAAAGCAACCGGGTGTGGATTTACCCTCGGTGATTCCTTCTAAATTTTGAGTGAATGAAGGAACGAAGCCATAGCGTTTGGGTTTACCTCCCGCACGACGGAAATGCCGCCGAAACGTCCACGGCACAAAGCTCCTGCTAAGTGCTACAAGGCGAGAAACCCCCCGTTCCCACAGACTGGCAGGCATCGCTTGCTTTTTAGCCCCCCAAATATTTCTGCTGCACCAATGTTTAAAGAGCTACATGAAACATTTCCCTCGGCAGGAATGACCGACTGTGGCTATCCCAGTCAGAGCTGCGAGGAGCAAACAAGGTCCTCCCGCAGCGCTGCTGTCCTTGCAGGGTGCAGCCTAAAGCGTAGTGAGAGCGACTGACAAACACAAGTTCACGAGAAGACATGAAAGTTTCCGCTGGGAAAGGCAGATTGGGCTGGTGATCACCAGTGAGGGTGAGGGTCACACGTCCGAGCGTGTCGCGGCATTACGCGGGGCTTCGTAGCGCGTTCATCCCGTTACTGCGCTCCTTGAGAGCCTCTGCAAAACGCACTCATGACCTCCTCACACAGACCTTCCTCGCTGCCTTGGATATCGTTTCTCTTCACCTCAAATGCTTAAAACCCACCCAAACCCGACAGCTACGGTTTAAATTTTATTTTATTTTATTTTATTTTATTTTATTTTATTTTATTTTATTTTATTTTATTTTATTTTATTTTATTTTATTTTATTTTATTTTATTTTATTTTATTTTATTTTATTTTATTTTATTTTATTTCTTTTATGTTTTTTCCCCCTTGCTGTTTCTTCCCTGGGCACCTAATAAAAAGCTGCCGCCGGCGGCAGAGAGAAAGCATACCGTGTCGGGGCCGGGAAGATGCTGCAGGGATGCAGGCGAGGGAGCGGCCGGCCAGGACCTATCTCGGGGCAGCGAGAGGGAACTATCACTGGCAGGCCAGTGCTGAATTTGGACCGACCGCCGGCCCGGCCCGGCCCCGCTGTGACCACAGTGAAACGACCCTGCAAAGAGCAAAAGACACTGAACCCCGCTTTGGACAGCTGGGAGGCAGGACGTGTGTCTCTCCTAGCCTTTCTAACGGAGAAAGCAGAAGGACTTCTCCATCGATGTAATTTAAAATAAGGACTAGAGGGATTGTCTGCCTGAGGTTTCTCGGTTCCCGGCAGGTATTTTGATTAAGATGTTTATTTCTAGTTAAAGTTTCACGGTATGTCTGAGGTGTTATTGCAGTTTCCCCAAGAACTAAACAACTTACTTTCTCAGCCCTCTATTTCGAGGTAAAGACGATGGAAGACACCAGCCCACCACACGTTACAAATGAGGGCACTACGAGTCACCTTGTACAGACTACCAGGGCGAGGGCTGCTCCGAAACGCACTGGTCTTCAGGCGGATCCAAGCACGCCGCAGGGGAAAAGGGAAAGCGAAGGGATGGGCAGGGAGTTTGGGAGCCGAGTCCCTCCCCTCTACCCTCTCTTTCTTCCTGCATGCGGGACTCCAGCCCCTTGTCTTTGCCATCCCCCTCCCCGGGTGCTTTATCCCTCCAGCCCTTTCTTTCTGCAGGGCCACCAGCACCTCTAAGCTCTTGGACCTGTATCTGCACCACCTGGATCTTAAAACAGTTTCTTTTCCACCCCCCTCTAGCCCCAGGGGATCTTCCCGGTCCGAGGTCAAAGGGAGAAGGGCTCGACTTGAGTGTCCAAGGACACCCAGTGAAGTTTTGCTTGGTTGCTCCTGGGAGGTTTAGGGTCCCGAGCTGCATCGTTCAGGGGAAGAGAGCCACGTCCCTCAGAGGGAGCAGGGCTGGGGCTCAGGCACTCTGAAAGTCATCGAGGACAACCCAATAAGAACCCCCCAGACTCAGCAGAACAATAATTGTTAATAACATCCCCCCGGGTTTGGACATACTGGCATGATTAAAGGGTCTTTAAAGAGTATTTCCCCACCGAGGGTCTGCCAGGTGTCTGGACTGCAGATAGATCAATTTCTGCCAGGTTTGGTCTGCAGCTTTTGCAGTGTTTTAGATCACGTTCACACCTTCTCCACTCTGACCTTCACATGCTCACCCTCACGGATTATAGTGAGCTTCCTAAAACAAGCAACAGGACAAAGCCATTCTTAAATAGAACTAATAAATGCATTTTCCTGTATGTCTTTGATAAAGATTAGGCTTTTACTATATGTGTCACTCTACCCACTACAGAGACTAGTGATGCATGAACTTGGATAAAAAACTCTCAAACCACGATCAAACACAATTTCCCCCTCTCCTATGTTTCCATTCTCTGTTAGGATAACTCCAGGGGAAGAAAAACAGTGTTCCAGAAGGTCTGTTTTCCTCTATAACTTTTCAAGACATACATTATATTTTGTGTCTTAAAACACTATCTTAAACCTGGAGATCTCGGACATCTGTATGGAAGCAATGCCTGCTCCGCAGGGAGTACCGTTTCTGTGTTCCTTCTACAGGACATTTTCTAGGTATTTTTGGAACAGAAAGGTCTCTTAGCTTTCTAGCAAGAGTTCCATGGGAGTATCAAGGAAAGCACGAAGCCCCCAGGGCCGTTTGCTTCTGTCCCTCTACCAAGAGACCCAGCGGAACCAACCAGCCTGCAGTCCCCCGCTGGCTTGGTACGTGGTGTCTGACACTGCCATCTTGTGTTCCAGAGTTTCAGCTATTATTTACAAAACCGGTTCAATTTGCACAGAAAAAGGTGTAGCTGGGCCTGCAGAGTTTAACACATGCCTTCAAAGTGCCAGGTGCCCGTTTTATGTAACACGCTAAATTTCAACATTTTAGCTTCTATCTAAAGAGCACAGTTTAAGTTTAACTGAGCCTGTTGTATCTTCTTGAAGGATGAGCAGGGCTTTTTTGTGTCTGTCAAGATACAACTCATTTTTTTCTGATCTCTGAGGTCTCTCCAGTGGCACTCTTCTCCTAGTCATGGTTACCATTTGCTAGGAAGAAACTAGTAGAGTTTATTTATCCTTTGTAGACACAAACATGAAGGTCTTGTCAACAGTTTCCTGCATATTTTCTGCCTTTGCTACCACCACTGTAACCTCAGACAAATGTCTGCAGACTCACCATGAAATTTTGGTGAATGGCGAACTTCATGAGAGGTGAAACTTCATGAAAAGAAAAAAAACTAAGGAAAATAATTCAAATGAGGCAAGACAAGGAAGTTTTACCCTAGCTTAAAGATTTGAACTGACTTGCACACACATCTGGACAGTGAGGACAGATGGAGGTGAACTGAGGGTGCTGTACCTCTTTTATACCCACCAATAAACATAAAAACCTTCTGGGGAGCTGTAAAGGGATGGGTAAAATGGGGACAAAAGAAGCATCTCTGGAAATGCAGAAGAACTGTCAAATCATGTCTTTGTGATCTATCTTTTTTTTATTTCCTCAGAGAAGGCCTAGTGGCAGGTTAAAGATAATGACCCAAAGTTTATTTAGTGTTTCCTTTCCCCCATGTTATGAGCTAGATTACTTAAACACAGTTTTCTTTCTTAATTAAAATAAGTATAGATTGCAAATTACTGTATCCTTTTAAAAGTATTAAAGTCATATAAGACTGGTGTAATTAGAGTAAGTGATGAAAACTTTCTGGTCAGGACTTCAAAACATGTCAAATTAATAATGAACAACTTGACTAAGGTGTTGCAAATAATGTTAATTAAAAATGTCCATGTGCAGTCCCTTTGAGGGCATGTGAATAAATATCTAGCAGTTTCTATTGGGGTCTCAGTTTATACTGAAAATGAGGAAGTCTTTATAATTCATAACTATTACAGAGTCTTTATGAATGGTCTTTCTTATATTTCCCACTGGAAACCATTAGATAATCTGTTTTTGTTGTAAGAGCCAAACATTTGGCTTAATATTTTTGTTTCAGAACAGACCACAGAATCGCGGGGATATTAGCCATCTCATAATTTCTAGGGGTGCCTTAAAACCATGTGCATTTATTCCTGTCTTGAGAATTTCTTAAAGTTACAATCTTTGATCCTTGTTCTCCTAAAAATGTTCCCCAAGATACATATAAAATAGGTATTAAAGGAGTTTCCTACTCCATGTTTCTTCATTAACCATCTACCTTACCACCCACCAATGCTATGGATTTAAGAGTCTGCATAATTGAGTCTGTAAATTAACAAAAAAATCCAGACAGCTGAAGCAACCAAGCTGTAGATGGTACATTGGCCTTAATGTTCTCATATTAGCACATTAAACAAGCAGAAATGGAGCTTTTAATTATGCCTATTCATTATTTTATTTTTAATGGTAACAAGATACATGTCTTTCCCTGACCTTTCAGCAAAGCCAATATGTTTTTGGGGCCAAAGCTGAATTAAGAGACAACAAAAGTGTGTGAATTGAAGTATTATTCAAAGTATCTGAAAAAGACTGTGAGTAGGAAGCAGTGAACTTCAGGTGCAATCAGTTTTGGTGTTCTAAACTATGAGTTATTCAGTGTTTCAAACTGACAGCTTGTAAATGTAAATTTTCTTAAATGCAGAGCAATAAAATTTTGTAAGTTTCTGTCATTTTGAATTTTAGCGGCTCAGATTGAAGCCTCCAGCCTTTTAAATCACAACTTGTACGAGCACAGCTCTAAAGCATTCACCATTCTTAAACATGTGCTTTTCAAAGCCTCATTACTGCCTTTGGTCACAAAATGTCCCTGTCAGGATTCAGGTATGCATGTCTCATGTCAGTGATAGGCTGACAGGCTCATGCCCTCTGTTGTGTTTACATTGTCTATTGTATAAAGCTTTCTTCTCTTCATTCTCACTAGGCAGAAAATGAAACAGGGTTAGCAGTGATTTCACCCTTCAGACCAGCCAGATTTTCTCCTTTGATCTCCCAAAAATTTCTTATGCCTGTGCATGGCAAGAGTCTGGTTCAAGGGTCCTTGTTTTACATTTGAGACAGACACTGAATGATTCAGGACAAACAGAAACATACTAACACCTACCAGTTAGGGCTGAAATCTAGCAGGGAATATTCTCGAAAAGTTTTTGCGTGACAAAGTGAGGTCAGTGGAGATCTCTGGTAACATTTTAATGGATAACAGAGCCTGAGGAGAAGGCAGTTTTGTGTAGGCAAAGGATAGCAGGAACTTGGCCAAACAGCTCAGACATTTATGAGACCAAATTTTCTTTTCCAGAAGATTACAGCTGTCACTGAAGCACCACAGTGAAGTGACAGAATTGCATAGCATCCAACAGGTTTGGTTTTGCCAGTGGGGATCTAAAATCCAGGCACTTCACTTGATGTGCTTCAGCAGTCACATATACATACATCAGTGTGGGTGGCTGTGGGTGTGAGTGTACATTTGTCCATTTAAAAGGAACACTACTCAAATACTGTGTTTTCTTCTAAAAATGTGTACTTTAGTTGCAAATAACCAAAGGAATTTACTGCAAACACTGCAAATTGTGTTGCATGGTGAGAAAGATTACAGAGCTAGCACATTTAATTTTAAGTCTGAACCTCGATTCATCTGGTTCTAAGTCTGAATCTCTATTCTCATAGTACTCTAGATGTGTATTTTTAATAGTATTTCATCAGGTCCATGCAATAAGCTGTGTAAGATCTTAATTTATTGAAGGTATTGCCAAACTGAACATGAATTTTAGTCTGTTATTAACCAGCACAAATTTTGCCTGAGTGAAGCAAAACCAACAGGATCTGATCCAATATTACATGCTAAAAAGGGTATGTGGTGGTATATCCTTAGTATTAGGTAATCTCTGATTAGTAATAGTTGAATATTCCTTATTCTCAAAACCTTAACTGTAAGATTTCATCTTGATCTATCTGAATACAGAACTACACATGTAAACTGTTACAGGTGTTATTTTTATTTTTGCCAGATGTGCTTCTCCTAACTATTTCTTCCTTACTATTTTCTTTATTTACTGGGTTGCTACTATCTCTATAGTTTAGCTAAACATAGACCTGCGATAATCATGCCATAAAACTACTTCAGATCCCTCAAGAATGCCTATAGTTTTGGCAGTGGTAAATGAACTGCTCTCAAAGATGTAAGATTTCCTGGGAGGAAATTAGTTTGGGAGCATGTAGGCTAGTGGTGACTGAAAGCATTTTGCGTGAGTCATAACTTTTGATACCACATCAAAAGAAAATCAATACAAAGCAGGGTGTTGAAAATCAGTTATCACAGATCTGTAACTCTGCTGGTCATATTCGCTTATGGAGTATTGACAAAATCTGATTTTATTTTGTCATGTGCAGTAAGAAAGATAGACAAGAAAAGTACATGAAATTTTAGCCCTTTGTCATTCCAGCTGTGTTACTGTGCTAAATAATATCAATAATATCCAAAAGAGTATGTTTATTAGAGCTACGACAGGCCAGCTGCTGAATCAGATTGTGATGCCCAACTGACCAGCCAGGACATCTGCTCCCCAGTTTGCTGGATGTCCCAGCAGCTGAAGTGGCAGCAGGGATTTGTGCCTGGCCTTGCTGCTTGTATCATGGCTTAAGTCACTGACGAAGGTAAGTTCACATGAAGGCATGAGGCTGTGGTGTGGGTGAGGTCCTGGTGCACATTTGTGGCTGCCAAATCTCTTGCTGTGATGGTAACTGCAGACAAAGGTGTGGTAGCAAACAACAGAGGGAGTGGGAATGATAACATCATGAACTGCTGCAGCTGTTTGCTCTCTGAACGTGAGCCAGAGCCCCCTGCCACACTGGGTAGTGACACAAATGCCTGTTGGGCACATTAGACATTTCAGAGGTGATTATGACATATTACATTCAGTTACCCAAACGGGGATCATTTTCTGGCAAAGTATACTGGGGTGGTTCGTGCTTCAGTCATCTTTGCCTTCATTTGCTGACATGCTGCACTGAAATAGCACCACTGATGAATGGCTGGATGGTTTGTGGGAGTACCGAGGCTTCTTCCTCTCTTGCCCTGTATCTTATATAGACTTTAACAGCTGTATATAGCTAAGTAGGAGGCTACTGAATGACAATTTTACAGCCACTTCAAATTCATTTTGGACTAGAATAGTTGCCTACTCAAGAAAATCATGCTTTGGTGTCTGCAGTCAGTGCAAACCTATCTCTCCTGTGAAAGTTTCACAGGGAAGTGTGCATCCAGCTGAGTAATTCCAGACTGAGATGCACACCTGACTGTACTGCCCATATATCCACAGCATCTAAAAGCTGTAGTCAAGCATGAGGAACTCAGCTCACTAGGTGATGTACACAGGTATAGTCAATATATCATATCTATTCCTTAAAAATGGCAAATTGCAATCTAGGGATAAAGAAAGGAACAAAAACTTGTTGCAGTCACGGGGGAGAACCAAGAAACAATGAGACAATTTCATTCAGTACAACACAAAACTGTACTGGATCATCAGTATCTTCCAGTACGGACAAGGAGGTTGAGCAGTGAAGGAGCAGAGGAGTAGTCTCTCGTCTCTTCACATCTGAGTCCTTGTGTAATCAGACTGGTAATGTTTTTTCACATACAGTATGGGAGCTTCTTGAAGAGCTATGTAGATGCGTAACTGAAATAATTCAAGATCTAGAGAGATCTCTTTCTGGAAGAAAAGCTCCTGGAACAGGGATGCAGGTTTTGCCAAATGGATCACAACCCAGAATATTTTTTTATGCTATTCAGAGACTACTAAAAGAAAGCTTAGAGGTCTGGGGAACTAATTAGGTTTGAACATACTGAAAGCATGGTTGGTATGTGCTGCAGTGAACACAGAATGGCATATTTAGGCGTAACAGTCACGACTATAACATCTGCAGTTTAGTGTTTAAGATAAATGTATTTTTTGAGAGGTTGAGGTAGGAAACCCCAAGCTCTAATCTTACCTTTGAGGCTGACATCACAGATGTCAGGTGACCTCTGTCACCTGATGAGCAGGTCAGTTAGACTTGGCAGAAAGGGGACTTCAGTGGGTTTTCCATGTCAAGATTCATTCAACTCATGTATGCACTCTTCCTTGTTGGAGATCAGTAGCAAATGATTATTGTTGGAGAGTCTGATCATAAAAGTGCTGAAAGGGATATATTTGCTATTATGGAAGTCTTAAAAATCATGTGCAATTACTAATTTATTCAGAAAATTCAGTTTGTCTTTTTGTGAATTGTTCACAAGTAAATCTTATCTTCACAGACTGATGCATTATATAAAGGCATTTACTGATGTTCTTCCAAGGTAATTCTCTTGGCATAAAGTTCAGTGTGAAAAAGAATATTAATAAGTACCTCCAGGCAAATTGAAAATAGGACACATTGCAACACAAGTTTACTTCATGTGTCATTAATGTGACAGCTTTCTTTGCTGACAGAATTTTTAGACAAGGGTGATATCGTAGCATATCGGATTTGTGTGTCAGGGTTTTGGTAGTGGGGGAACTACAGCGTGGCTTCTGTGAGAAGCTGCTAGAAGCTTCCCCTATGCTGGATGAAGTCAATGTCAGCTGGCTCCAAGAAGGACCTGCCACTGGCCAAGTTTGAGCCCATCAGTGATGGTGGCAGTGCCTCTGGGATAACATATTTTATGGAATCATAGAATGGTGTGAGTTAGAAGGGACCTTAAAGATCACCTAGCTCCATGTGCAGGGACACCTTCCACTAGGTTGCTCAAAGCCTCATCCAACCTGGCTTTGAACACTTCCAGGGATAGGACATCCACAAGTTCTCTGGACAACTTGTTCTAGTGTCTCACCACTCTCTTAGTGAAGAATTTATCCTAATATGTAATCTAAATCTCTCTTCTTTCAATTTAAGACCATTCCCCCTTGTCTGATCACTACTTGCCCTTATAAAAATCCCCTCTCTAGATTTCTCGTGATCTTCTTTTAGGTAGTGGAAGCTGCTCGAAGGTCTCCCCAGAGCCCTCTCCAGGCTGAACAACCCCAACTCTTTCAGCCTGTCCCCATAGTCCATATTGGACTGGTAATAGGTCAACACTGTGAGAAAGACAGCTTTCTCCATTCTAGCAAGCGTGGTGGTTTGGAGGCAAGGAGCAGGAGTTCTCAGTGATCATCTGTGTTTGGGCAGGAAATCTCAAATTTGCATGATGCTCTCAGTAGAAGTTAGATACACTCTGTGTGAATTCCAGTTGCCCTTTCTTACAGATTAGTTCTTGTTCTGAAGCTCTCTTTGACCCCTTCTCTTTCTTTAACTGTTGTTATTTACCCGGACTGCTGCTGGGTTTTCTGCTCTGAGCTGGCTAGCACTTTCCTTCCACAGTGAGAAAAAGTGTTTACCACACTGAAGATGTGGTGTGGCTTTACTAGTAAATTCGGCTAGTGAAAAGACCAGAGAACTTGTTTGTGCATACACACAACTGGAGAGCAAGTTTCCAATGTGGGTTTTACATGTTAGCTGTGGCCAGAATTACTGTTCATGCCTTAAATACTAGCCAGGTGTTGGTTAGCAGGGAAAATTTAGCACCTTACACAAAGGAAAAAGCTACTACTTACTTTACTCTTCTCTCCCCAGCACAGACAGGGTAGAAGGAGATACTTTGCTTGGGACCACCAGCCTTGGTCACTTTTGTGGGAGGGAGGATGCGGTTAGCCTTCTCTTAAACATTTAGCTTGGCCTCCACAGTCCCGTGTTTAGTGAACCTCACTGGTCCTGTTTTACTGGGTAGTTTGTGGAGAACAGCTGGCTAGCGGTTCTTCCCTGTTTTATTAGGCAATGTAGTTCATAAAAGTTGAGGCCTTTGGCTTAACCATATTCATGTGTGGAAAGTCTTGTTCACTGCAGCGTCTGGGCCAGAGGCATTTACATCACTGTAATCAACGAGCATTTAAAGCAGTTATTCCTTAAATGACCTTAGATTAGACGGAAGCAAGATGGAAGAATGCCCTTCAAAAAGCAAGGATTTCCAAAATGAGTAGGAACTGGTTTTTTTTTTACATGTATAAAAACAAGTGATTATTTAACATTTCCACTCAGTTGTCAGTCTAATCCACCATATTAATCACCAAGTCTCACTCAAGCCATGCAGAAGAAAAGACTATCTGGTAAAGACATTAGAGATGGTACTGATGAAGAAGAAACAGTTTGAGTTTTATTTGCAAAACCCCAGTGCAATTAAAAGTAACAGCTGCTTTCTACTCTGCTCCAGGGATGAGTGGCAAAATCAACACAATAATGCAAGTAAATCTCTTCAATTTTTTTTTTTTTTTAATGCATATTCCACTTTTTTTTTGGCAATAGTTTTGCTTTTCTTTTCCAAGGACACTTTCCTTGTTCAAACAGATATAATGGCAATTTCCACCCTGAAGAAGAGGAGCATCTATGGATCCCAGCTACAGAGACCTGAAATAAAAAAACTGGTATGAATGAAACACAAAGAGAAATGCACGTGTTTGCATAAGCACAGGGGGAGAAAAAGCAGAGCAAAAGTTAAAAGAGTGGTTTTTATTGGTAACAGAGGACACAGCTCCTGTCAGTCACTGTGAAAAATGTGTTGTTTCCATCAAGCACTGAAGAGGACAGCAGAGATGCCTCCCTAGCTAACGACCCTGCATTCCTGAAGAGGATGGCAGAAAGTTTGCAGGCCCTCACACATGCCATTCCCTTTCCTGTCAGCCCAGAATCCCACATTATTCAGCTTGACTCACACCTTTTCTCAGAGCTTAGGAGAAGCATACAGCTACTTCCTATGTAGGTCATTGTTTTTCGCTCTTTTGTGGATACTTGCATGTAGGAAATTCAACTTTATACTATACTCTAGAAAAATCACACACTCACAAAGATGCTCACTATCCTTGAGAATATTATCAGCTACCACTGGATTATTAGTAAAATGTCTTCACAAAAAAAAAAAAAATATAATGAAAACCAACAGAGCAAATAGCAACTAACTGAATGTCCACTAAATAATATGGTTGTTTCCTGTGCCATTGGGTGACACAGTAATTTTTCAGTGAAAGCTGGAGTCAAAGGCAGTGCTTGGGGATTTTTTTCTTAGTGTTCTAAAAATGCAGAAGAGTTTAAAATTATTTGGGTACTGCTATCAATAGAAAAAAAAATGAATGCAGTGTGTTCTGTTTGCTAATTCTAGCGCTTTTCAACATGCTTAATACATTTTCATTACCTGTAAAGTGTCAAGCAGTTCATTACTAGCTTCCTTTAATCTATAAAATTAATATTTGGTGTATGAACATATTATATTCATATAGCTATATTCATATATTTACCGCATAACAAACTAGTGAAGATTGTGCTGACTAAAATATTACAGTTTGAAAACCTCTCTAAAGGGGATGTAGTGGTATCAATGATCTGTACCACTACACATAAAATAACCATAACATGCTGTTAACGTGCTTGCTGAACACTGACAAATAAGATGTATACAGATTTGCAGTCTGATTGTGTGCTAGTATAAAGTGAAATAATGGTAGTTTTGATGGTTTTATTGCTAATTAAAGCATTAACTCCACCAGGCAGCTTTAATCTTGTACACTGATTTTTTACAATTAACAACTGCAAGGAGGCTCTTGGAGGGCTGAGCTGTCTGATTATGTTACTATGCTGTCTCCTGCGGTATTTTCCATTCACCCTTTTTGGTAGTCAATAGCAAATATGCATGTTTATCCACAGCAAGTAATCTTTGTATTTCCCAAATTAGGCCTTAATATGTAAGTGCTTATTTAAACAGATCAGCTGCTCAGCCTCAAGACAACTTTAAGCCTGCAAATGCCGTGTTCAAGATGAAACAGTTCTTTCTAAATTGTTCACTCATTTAGATGATGACTTTTTAAATTTTTAATATGCTTGGGTTATTTGTGGAGAAAAAAATATTATAATCTAAGGAGAAAATTAAGTTTGGGGACGTGTATTATAACTCACACATTTTTTTTGTTGCATTTCAAATGAGAATACATGTGGCCCTGAGACCAGGAGCCCCTAGCTCTCTGATCATTCTGGTTTTGTATGTGCAACCTGAATACTCCTAGTTTTTGTTTTGGGGGTTGAATAGAATCCTGCTTCTCCCAAAAAGCATTGGGAAGATTTGAATTAATCTTTTACGTTCTTTCTTTTAATGTGATTGAGGCAGAATTGGCAGGAATAGGAACAGTTCCCTCAACAGTGGTTTATCAATCATCAGTCTGCCTGGTGTGAGATGTGGAGCTTTTAAATGTCTTATGCCAATTGTACAACCATTCAGTATGTCAGAAATCATAAGGGAAAATTCCATTTTTGCCCTGTTGCACTTCCTTCCAAGACATGCTGTTCAGCTGAGCTCTGGTGATGATCTTGCTGAAGTCCCTAGTTAAGAGAACTTGAAGTATAATTAGGCCAGATGATCTTAAGTGGAAAACAGTTGATGAGTAACACATATAATTTGTTTTGAAATATGAAGAAAGTCACAAAGATGTGTGTCTGGTTTTCCACTTGAAATTAAGGTATTTTCTGTTTTTTGTTTTTTCACCCCCCTTTTTTCAGAATGTCATTGGGAAAGCATTTGACCTCAATTCTGCAAACACTCGAATACGTGAGTAATAAGGAATCTTGATCCTGCTGAGGACTGAGTGAAACAGTGTACTTGTAATACTGGAAATTTCTGTCACACATTTCAAAAAGAAAACCTGAAAGAGATTGAAACAGGAACAATTTTTTTTTTTTTATTCAGGCATTACACAAAGTTCTACACATTCCTAGCTTGATATTGAACCCATTAAAATACGTCTATACTTTAAAGAGTTCTAGCTGTCTCTTTTGTTCAAGTTGTTTAAACTATGCCCAAAGAACTGTTATCACTTGTTGGAAAGATACATCAAACAGGGGATTGCTGAGATCTGGTACTATTGGATATCTTTATGAATTACTTTGGGACAGAGAATACGGTTCTTAAGGTTGCAGATAAAACTGAGTTGGAAGGGATAGCATGCATTTTGGAGGAAAAGATTACAAATAAAATTACACTGACAAATTGTGTGAGTAGCCTGAAATATAGTAGTAAATTCAATACAGGCAAGCAGGACAATACATTCAATACAGGACTACAGTTAGGCAGGAATAAAACCTGGGAAAGAGTATGAAATTCTGATAACAGGAGGGGATTCAGGTGTTTTAGTAAATCAGAAACAGTATGAGTTAGCAATGTCATACCGTGAAGAAAGCAAACATCATACTGGGATATATAAACAAGAATCTCATATGTAAGACACATGAAGTAATACTTCCACTCTACTCAGCACTCATAAGGCCTCAACCAAAGTACTGTATCCAGTTCTTGGCACACCACTTCAAGTAAATGGAGAGATGCCAAAGGAAAGAAACAAGAATAATCAGAAGTCTAGAAAAGACAACCTAGGGAAAGACTGAATGAAGAGGAGTTGTTTAGTCTACAGAAAAGACAGACTGAAGCCATGCTAACAGTATTCAAGTATGTGGAAGGCTGCTATGGAAGGGGAGGTTACAAGCTGTTCTCCATGGTCAATGTGCGTAATAAAATATTGGTTTAAAATACAGTTAGGGCTATGTAGACAAGTTTTCTTACTAATTGGATGGATACAAAGGTTCCAAGTAGACCACGTAAGAAAGCAGTGGCATCCCTATCTGGTGGGGTAGGGTGGTTTAAGGAGAAATTTAGGCAAGAACGACTGTGCTGCACCTTAGGGATATGAGGACTCGGTGCAGTGCTTGCCACCGTTATGAGCTTTCAGTGTTGGCTCACTTCTTCAAGAACACTAATATATCTTCCTGCCGCGCGGAAGCCCAGCGCTGAACGTGATCTGGTCATGGAGGCGGGTGCAGCTAGCACGGCAATGCAGGCCCCCGGGGAAGCGCCGCAGGCGGCCGGTTCTCTGCTCCCAGTCCGAGAGACCACCCCGCTCCCAGCTCGTCGCTCGGAGCCCTCAGCGCGGGCGCATCACCGCGGGGACAGCCGCGCAGAATACCTCCCTCAAGCAACCCGCCCCAACCCGCCCCGCGCCCTCTGACCTCCACGCTCCCTAGTTACCGCGCAGGGCGTCACTTCGGGACAAACCATCGCTGCGCGCAGCAGGCAGCCGGGTTGAACCATTCGCCCAGCCACTGGGGAGGACCGGGACGGGGACACAGAAGTGAGGGCTTCGCGGGTGCCTCCTCCTTGTGCCCGTACGGGCTGTTGGACTTGTTGCTATAGCTCTCGCCTGCGAGCTACCCTCTCCCCCCTTCTCTCTGGTCTCTCGTTGGTTTCGTCCCGTGCGGGCCATAGCGACGGTGGTGCGCTGAGGGAAGATGGCGGTTTCGGCCTTTGCAGTGTTGCCGGCTCTGTGAGCGCGGCGCTCACTCCTTTCTCCCTTCCCCTCCTAGCTGTCGCACCCCGTTCCTCCCGGCTGCCCTCCGCCTCTTCTCCTTCCCCGTCGGGGGCGTAGGGATCATGTCGGAGTCGGAGGAGGAGGAGAGTCCGGACCACCAGCTCAAGCTAGTGGTGCTTGGGGACGGCACCACTGGCAAGGTCAGTGCCAGCCCCGGCCGGCAGCGCCCCACTCCTCTCCGTAGCCTCGGTGTCCCGAGCCCTTTTCCTGGTATTCCGCCTCAGCGCTCCCCCCGGCTCTCCCGCTGAGGAGGAGCAGCCCGCGGCGGCTTCCACTCTGCCGCGCTGCGTTGTCGCGATAGCCGGTGCCGTGACGCCGGCTGACTGCTCCACTTTCACTCCGGCCCTGTACTCTCCTCCTCCGTGGTCTCCCCCCTCGTGTGTGTGGCGGGGAGTAACGGAAAGCCGGGACGGGTTCCTCGCCGGGGAGTTGCGCCCCGGGACCGCCTGTGTTCGCTCCGTACTCGGCACCGAAACCCTCTATCGGCGTTTCGGTACCCTTGCGGAACCCGGCGAGACTTGGTCAAGAAATAGATGTGTACGGCTTTAATCCCATTTTCTTGAGCCTTAATGAAAGGAGCCGCTAATAACGTAGTGACTGTGGTGCTGCTTGGTCCTGGTTCTCAGCAGTGATGCCCGTGTGCTGCTGGCAGCGCATTGGCGGCGGGTGGTCACCCGGCTGAGGTACCCGGAGTTGTTCTCCGTATCTGTCAGTGCCCGAGAGGGGGCCGGGGCAAGGGCCTGGCATGTGAGTTCGACATTCCCGCCGAAAGGGCGAGCAGGGAAGGTTGCCTAGGTGGATCAGTAGGCTCTCTTCGTTTCGGCTTCAGAGCTGGTTGCCTCTTGAGGTGGATAGAACAGCGTGCATCTATTTGAGTTCCTGTTCAGAGTTTGGAAGGGCACTTCTGAGTCAATTTAGTTTTTGTTTGTGGCTTTTACAAGGTTTTTCTTATGTCAACATAACGAAGTACTACTTATAAAACTTTGTTTATAAACAAGTTGCGTTTTTAAAAGAGAAATTTTGGTAGACCAGAGAAGGCAAAAGAGGTACTGCTTACTTACCCATTAAAATACTGATCTTTACTATGTACAGGTGAACATTAGTGCTATATGTAGCCTGAATCCTTTTGTGAGATACACCTGAAAATAGTAATTTTATTGAGTGTTTGAAGGATACAGTTTTTCATTTATCGTTTACTTTTGAAAACACGGGGAGGCAGAAGGTCTGCCTGATTCCAGTTCATATGAAAAGTAGAAGTGGTGGCTTAAATGAGCTGCCTGCCATTAGTAGAAATAAGGTCTTGAAAGTATGTGCATGGTTTTGCTCACTACTTGTGCAGAGCTCTGTGAAGAAACTAAACTTTTTTTTTCGTCTCCAGTGGTTATAAACTCAATATGAAGTGGTATTCTACTCATCTGAGTCAGTAGATAGGCAATTCCAAGTGACTGTGTTATGAGAGCATAATAAATGCACAGGATTGACAGCTGAAGTCCTGTTTCACTGGTAGTGTTCCCCAGGAGTTTTCCATTCAAACTGAGGAATCCTTTCACTACTGCTGTTCAGCACCTTGTGGCAAGACCTCTTGCCAAACATGGATTTTCAAGTGTTCTTCAGTTTTGATGTATATTCCTTCTGGTTCCTACCTCTTACGTGAGAGCTGCCACTCACTGGATCTCCTGCTGGCTCTAGGAATCCTGTGCTTCAAGTGCAGTTTATTTTGCATGAGCAGCAGCTGTATTGTGGTGGGCTGCTTTTCCTCCTGTCCCCCCTAGATGATGCTATAATAGAGGCTTCTTCCAGCCCTCCTGAGGGCCTAGCAGCAAACACTTGCAATAATAGATTTATTGTAAGGTCTTGTGAAAATAAAGAACTGATTGGGTCATGGAATGGAAGGATAAAATATACCTAGTGCTATTTCAAGCACCTCAGAAGACTAAATTGTTGAGGTTCCTGTCCTTTGTTGGCTACTCGTTCTGCTTGCTTGTTGAAACATGTATGTCTATATGTTTTCAACTCTAAATAGCCTCTGACATCTGGTTCGCAGCTGGTCTTTACACACATGCATACTTAGCCTCTAACTTACTGTGCGAGACGTTTTTTCCTCTTCCTCTGTTGCTGGGATCATTGGACAGGAGGAGTGTAGGGAATAATGGAATATATCTTAGAAATATTGTGTCTGGTGTTTAGTGTGAGATGTTCACATCTGACTTCTTTCTATTGCTCGTCCTCCTGCCAAAAAAAAAAAAAAGGACATATTTTTATTTCTTTCCACTTGGCCACCTGGGGCTCTCTGGTCCTCAGTTCTCCAGGGGGAAGAATTTATGTCTTTGTGAGTCAGCTGGCCAAAGGTGTAAACTTGCTTTCTTTTTCCTCATCCATTGTTTAGAAACAATGTGGTTCAGGTTATATGCAAGGGTTGGTAGCGGTTTTAAAATGAATCAGTGCCAGTTCAAGGTAAGGGTGATGTTTACGTTTCCACTAGCTGGGAGTTGCTCTATCCATGAGGCAAGGGAGGGTTGTTGTACTTCTACTAATTTGTTTTGTGGTGGTTGAATGAATAATTGGATACTTAGAGTTTTAAGGGGAGAAGAGCAGAAATGGAAGAAGGAATGAATGGGAGGAATCAGACAATATCTCTGAAAAAGTGTTTGAGAGCAATAGAGATGGTAAGGAAAGGGTAACTTGTTAAAAAGAAAAATTAAAGAACGCAAAACTGGTTAGTAAGAGGATAATAACAAAAAATATTTTAACAAACTGGACAAATTAGGAGAACAATCCCAAAAGAAATTGTAGGTGGGAACAATGTGAGATGAAATAGACAGCACTTATTAGTAACAGTTGGCTCTTTGATTTTGGTTACAGGAAGAACCATATATATACAGAGTAGCCATATGCACCTAGGATTTAAATCAAGCTACTCATCCTGAGCCAGAATGATTTTCGGTTAAAATAAACCAGCAGTACTAGTATGCCTTAAAAAAAATGATGTTATGATTCAGATATTTCTACGCTTGCTATGCACAAATTGGCTTAATGTTGAAGTATATAATGATGCTGATTTAAGAGAACTGCTCTGACTTGGTACTGTTGAACAACGTTTTGGGCCTCTGGAAGCAAATCTTGGAGCTATTCATGGGAAGGGAGGTCCTGAAAAATAGCTGTGCAGGAGGCAGAAAGCAGCTGAGGTTCTGTCTTCTGTCTGATGCTTGACCTGATGTAGGAGCTAAAGTGTAGGCTGGAATACAGAGTGGTGTCTTGCTTCCTTTAGTATTTTTTAGGATGCCAGATTTCTAAGCATTGTGCCAATTCTGGATCTTGTTTTTAAACATGGACTCAAAAATTTCATCAGTGTTGACAAAAACACTGTTGTTATTGTTGAGTCCTGCAAGTGGAAAATTGCATCAAGTGTCCTGTGCAAATTGATCTAGCTTCATATATCCATGGCTAATGTTGAAAAAGTCTTGATAATTTTCTCTTTTAGAGTGAACAGAGTTTCATCAGTAATTAAGAGTGTGGTGGAAAGACACCAGCTTCAGGTGGCAGAACTTCTTTCTTTTTTACAAAATACTTCCCATCCAACCCCAATAAAGCTAGACTGTTCTCAATGAGAAATTTTCTGTGTTGGACAATTAACATGTTTTTATGCTAGTTAAAGCATTTCATTATTTAGCCTAGTGTTTCTTTTCATTTTGTTTGTTTTAAAATTCTTGCCAGTTGGGGTAGGACGTGACTGGGGGGTGAATGTTGGTGTGCTTGGGGAGTGACTTTGATGTTCTAGGAGTGAGGGAAGGAATAGATAAGTGTTTTTGAAAAGTGGATTCTCAGTTGGCTGGTAAAATTGGTACATGAATGGAAGTACATGCCTTCAGAACTGCGTGCTTGCATCCCATTGAATTTTGATTTTAGTTTTTTTTTCCTTACAACTATGATGCTACACTTTGACTTTCTAAAAGCTTTCTTCTATAGGATTTTACTCAAAGAATCATCATTGGTGGGGTTTTCTCTACAAGTTTCTTTGCTGTCCTGGTGAGTAGTCAGTGTCAGAGCTGGCTATCATTGCCTGTTCTGTTTGACGATGTTTATTTCCATTTATTTAATAAATAGGATATGCCTTTTTTTCTCTTCTGTTTATACAGTAGGTAGATGTTTAGGAACAGCATGTCAGCAGTTTGTACTGTGACTTGTTGACATTGACAGATGGAAACAAGAAATTGTCTTGCCTTGCCTGTGAGAATTAATCTCATCTTTGTTTCCAAAAAAAACTTCCAAAATATTGCATTGTATTTTGCCCTTAGGGTGCTGTAAATTTGATGTATTATTTTTTTGTTGCTGTATTTTAAACTCAGACTTTTTATTGTCTGAAAGGAGGGAGTTTGTCACACCAACCTTCAATAGTGTATTGCTATTCAGAACATTCTAAACATTTGCTTTGAAGTATTTAAGACAAATATGTGAACCTGTCAGACCGGGTCTAATGGAAAGTCTGCTGTGAAAGTTGGTGGCCTGGTTGTCTCGGGAGATAGATAAAGGAATAAGGCCTTCTTGATATCATACTGATATCATACTCATTACTGATCATACTGTGATCTATATATTGGTGGTTGAAATCTTATGAATGTAGCATAATCTTTTTCAAAACCAGTCACTGATCACTACAGTTCTACTGAATGATTATTTAACTTTGGTTATTTTTTTACATAGGTTGCAGTCAATGTATTCTTAAATTGACAGAAAAGATTCTGTCATACAGAATCTTTTATGGCAAGCATGGCAGGGAACAATTTTAGGATTGAAGGGTGTATCTGCATTGTAGAGGTACCTGAATATGCATTGACATAACTTTGTTGACTGTTGTGGAGAAATTTGAACTGTTGCTCTTAGTATTTTGTGGATAAATGTTTGTTCTGTGAATAGAGGAGTCTAGTCTGGTAATCCAGTGCCTTGAGCCCTAATATTTATTAGGAAAAAAAAATAAAAAGGAGTTAGTCAATGATTTTTTGCTATAAATTCCTTTGCATTCAAGAGCACGGTAGAGGAAAACTGTCTGAGAATTTTGCCATGCTGTTGGTTATTTGCTGCTCTTGTTGCTTGGCTGTTAATTGAATGCATGTTGTTTATTTTCACTAACACCCCTAGAGGCCCTCAGGGAATATCAAGTGTCACAGAGTGATAAAGCTAATATTTACTGAGCCCTTAAAACAAGAAGGGAGTGGTTGCTTATTTTATGGGGATCTAAATTAGTGTGTTGGAGAATATAGAATACTATGATATAGTTAGGTGATATTTTAATCTGTACTCTGGGTACTGGTTGCTTTTATGATAAGGAAAATCTGAAGGAGAAGGCTGTATGGTGTATTACTGCAATGTTTTTATTCTTATCTATGTATTTAGGGTCATGACAGATTAAAAATAATAACTTTGTAGCTTTGACAGACTAACTATTATGATTAAAAGAGTAAGTTCTACTGACTTTTTCAGTACAACAGTCTAAATCTGTATTGAATTTTGTGTATGTTGTTAGTCCTGTCGCATAGCTGTAGGCAGAAGAATCTTCTCACGATTCATCCTCTGTGGTCTTCACCTTTTCCACAGTGATATAAATATATAACCCTATTCATGCTATTTCTAGTTTACTTGCCTTTTGCCCCCCCAATTTATTTATTTATTTTTAATCCTCTTGGGGCTTGAGTTCAGTGAAGTAAGTGAAAATGTTGCCATAGTCTCTAATTGACTTTTTGGATTACTTCCCAAATGTATCTTCTGATATCAAGATATCACTTACTATATATATAGGACAGTGGTAGAAATAGAAATGTGATATAGAAACAAGAAAACAGTAAATCTTGTATTTACTTCATGGGTAATTTAATTGTAGAATAAATGTTTGCCTATTTTCTTACTAGAGCTTTAATGCTGGAGGTCTAGTAACCATGTTTTCATGCAAAAAGAGTAATTTATCTTTTCTTCCTGTGTACATTTGAGATTTTTAGCATACTTTATATCTTCATTATAACCGTTCTGTTGACAGAGCTTGCCTATTTTCATTGTTTCAGAACTGTTGGCATTATTTTGCTACTGCATTAATTCTGTGTGCTCTATCAGCTATTTCTAATAACAATGTGACTCATCTCTTTATGTCTGGATGAACGGAAAGCTGGCAAAAAAAATTCTTCTTGTCCATCTGAGTGTTCTCAGGCAGTGAAAGGGTTTTGTGAGGCCTTTAGGCTTTTATTCCCCTGTATGTGTAAATGCATATTTAGATTTTTTCTGCAATTACTCTGTCTTGATATTTTCAGATGTCACATCATCAAGATATTTAAGTGCACACCTCTAATGTGATGTAGGATGTATTTTATCAGTGCGACATGTTTTTTTAATGTATTTCATTTTTTTTTCACAATAAAAGCATTTGTATTCTTTAAAATTGCACCTCTCTTTTTTTTTTTCTTTCTTTTTCTAATCTGTGGATTGTGGGACTTTCTTCCTATTATGTAATATCTGATCCTGGAACTTTGATATACAGTGGTGGGAATCTGCCACACTTTGGCCCCCTGAGGGACTCTTCACTGTGCAAATCTCTGTTCCCTCCCAGAAAGTTGGTCTGGGATCTTGGTGTTCTGTACCAGGGAAGGACCCTTGTTTGGAAATGAATGCTTTTTAGAAATAGTCTCTTCAGGTATGGCTGTTGTCGCTTAGATTTGTTTCAGTTTGAGTGTACTAATGATGCCTTATTCAAATCTGTGTAATATTTTCTAATATGACTAAGCAGTACCTTTGAAATATAAAGGAAATATATACCTTGCTTCTTTTTGCATAAATTAATAGCCTTTTTAAGAAGACAAGTAACCTTTTATTATGTTGAAGCTGGCTGGGATGCTTGTCAGTCCAAATCCATGGACGCTATTGGCATGCAATAATTTAAAAAGCGCTTAACTGTATTTCATACTTCTGGTTTAACGTCACTTTTTTTTTGCTGTTTAAAACGACAATTTAATATTGTTTTGTTTTAGACATCCTTAGCTACACGTTTTGCTCAAGAAACATTTGGAAAACAGTACAGACAAACCATAGGATTGGACTTCTTCTTGAAGAGGATAATATTGCCAGGTAAGAAAATAAAAAGTAACACTGAAAGACTGGGCAGAAGTAAGGCTTCCAGAAACAGATTCTTCAAAGTAATGTATACCAAATAAGCTTAGTACAGTGCTTTTTATGGCAAAGTAAATTAGGTTATTCAAGTAAAATTTTGTTAGTATGTTCTTGACAGGTGACAAAGGGTTATGCATTTGCAACTTGCACCTAAAACACTGAATTCATATAAAAGGAATGCTATCTATATTAATGATTTTTATTATCTCTACTTGAGTGAACTCGCTGTCCGTGTGGATAGTGTAACATACAACAATGAAATGGAACTTTAAATATATTCATTCAAAGTATGTATGTGCTCTGAAAGAAATATATTTTTTTTTTAAATGAAATACACAACTTGTATTTGAGTTGTGTGAGAGAAGCATAATGCAGCTATGGAATCGCAGTGCTCTAATATGTGAATGCTGTTTTATGCAAGGCAGCATGAAATTGCTGGCATTTAATAGACCACTAAAATTTAGGGTCCCTCGGCACTCATAAAAATACAGTTTGAGCATTCAAGATGTTCAGTTCATGACTGCAAAGAAACTATTTAGATGCCAGTTGCAGCACACTGCATGGAAAATGAAAAGAAATAATTAAAAAAGAATAGTTGCTGGTAGAAGTTTGTCTCTGAACAATTGGGGATTTGAAATAAGGCTTTATTGATTTGTGTTTGCTCAATTTCTAAGTATGCAAGTATTTCATTAAATGCATTTTCTTCTGGCTTCAAAAATCAGAAGAAGATAGCAAAAGTGTGTGTAATTATTGTAATAATTGTAATATAAATCTTGTAGTGAGATTTGATAAAGCTGATGCAAGTTCAGTTCTGTAGTTCTCTTTTTTCCTTGTAGAGGACAAGGAGGGAAGCAAAGCCAGAAATGAAGCATTTTAGCTGTAACCTGAAGTTATAAGAAAATATATACAGTTCTTGAACTTATTTTGTTAAAATTATATTGCCAATAACTTCTTGATTATGTTTATATATTTTGGTAAGTGAAACAGAATAATCTTTTCAGACTATTCCTGCATTCACTATTTTGGTTTGGCAATTTTGCTGTATTTTTTTAGTATCTGGTGAGTGATAAAGTACCAAATTTCAGTGCTTATTTCTCCATAAAATCAACAGAATAATTTTTTTATTGTCCTGCTCATGCCTCTAAAAATACCAGTGTGTATAATACTTAACAGCAGTACTTGCAAGTGGAATGTGTACACAAATCATGCAGTGTGCATGCTGAGAACTTCTTTTTGCAAGTTTTTTTCCAGCTGTTAAGCATACAGGAGCTATTAGTCTGTTACTGGGATTCTAAATATTCTTGTGGAGTAGAAAATTTGTAAAATTATCAATTATTAATTCATTCATGTTTTGCTTTCTTCTAGTTTTATTTTGTAATAAAATCAGAATGTTTTGTAGCACCATATAGCACGAAAATGGCAACAAAGTCTGTACATCTGTTTTCCTCATTTATCATTAACAAAATAGTAATATTTGTGGAATGTGTTCATATTCAGAAAGACACATTTTTCTACAGATTGTCATTCAATGGTTTCGCCTATGCCCATGTATGTGTTTAGGTATCTGAGGGTTTCTGTGTCTTATAGGTAAGCTGAACTGGTGGTGGGGAGCGAGTGAAAGAAGAGGGAGGGAGGTAAAGTTTCTAAATACTGGAATGGGAAGCATTACTTAAGTAAGCGGATTTTTCTAATTTCTTGATTATTTCTGGGTTTGCAGAACTGCTGTGTTTACTTGAAAGGCTAATTCATACCACTGCACAGGAATTATGATATATGTATATCAATAGGAAAACCCCCTCAATTTCTCCTATTTAGTAGGAGAATTGGTGCATAACTGTGGTTCAGTAGTTGATTTTTTTTTTTCCCATAAACGAAGTTTTCAGAAGTTAAAATTACTGATTTCTAGAATTGCAGAGGTGTTTACATTAGGCCACATTAGGAATGTATGTTAGCTTGTAAAATACTGTTTTTCTGTTTTTTTGGGCTTTTTAAAAAATACTGTTATTTGTCTCCAGTTTTAGTAACTGATGCAGTTTTGCAATGAAAATAAGTATTTTATATGGTAAAACAATATGGTTTAATACAAATAGGAAAAGAATTAATTTTGAACAAAGCGACTTTAAGTGTTCAACTGTTGACAGTGACTTCACAAAGTTTGTTAAAAATATTTTTTTTTCAAATGCAAATCAACTTCAGTATATTTATTGATGCGGTGTCTTGTGTAGTCTGGATGCAACCACGGTGTAGATTTTACTGCGTATATAGTGTATCTGTTAGTCAAAGGGTCTGCTGGTAGAGATTCGTAAGAGCCTTAGTCGAATACGTTTAGGAGGGCTGTGGGGTGCAGTCCAGTAAACAGGATTCTTCTGTTAAAAATTTTTTTTTTCTAAGTCAGTGCAAAAAATGGGCAGACTCGTGTTTTTAGTTTCATCTTGACTGTGAATCGCTTCAAATAAGGTTAACCAATGCACCAGGTGTATTTCTGCAGGATCACTACTGAGTCACCCCAGTGGCTTCAGTTCATACCAGAAACAATCTAGATTCTTGCACGGTGTTGCCTCGATTAATTTAACTTCTCACTCGTGTATTTTCTACAGAGTAAAGAAGTACTAATGTTTTATTGTTCCATGTCAGCATATTGCATATTATTTTTATGGGATTCTTTAGTTCTTTTTATTGGTATGTTAATCTTGTTTCTTAAGAACTGTCTTGTTATGCATAGTTTCTTTTTGTTGTAATTTTCCAGTTTATATGTTCCTCCTAAATCTATGGAAAACCAGAAGATTTCAAACTCATTGCAGAAAACTTCATGTACTGTTATCATAGTTGTTAATTAAATATTTGCTATGCACATTGTCTGGAGTTTTTCCTTCTGTCAGAATAATCCTAATATCATTTTTTTCACCCATAAAATCAATTTCTGAACACAAAACAAGTATTATGGCACCTAACTGAAAAAAAAAAAAAAAGAAAAAGGAAAGGAAGGATTTTTCACTGGAGATGTTCAGCCTGAATTTCAGTAGTTAGTGAGGTCTTTATGAAGAATCACTTCACCTTAAATGAACATTCCAATCTTTTTTTTCCAGTTTCTTTTTTTTCTGTTGCAATGAAGGAAAGTAAATAATTCATAACAGTAGATTTTTAAGTTGAACAGTCACTGTTAGACCATTTAATTTAACTTCCTGCATTAAATTTTCTCAGATAATTTCATAGTTACCCAGATACTAAACCCATATGTTGTGCATGATTACTACTTTTAGGAAGAAAAATGAAGTTAGAAACTTTTTAAAGCATTTGAACACAAAATTAGGCATTTGAAAATTTGAGTTTGAGTGATAATATTTATAAAGCTTTTTTCCCCAATAGCTGACATGAATTACATGGTAAATTTCCAGAAGAATACAAACAACCAAGTTAGGGGTAGAACACTGCAGCATGTTAAGCCTTTGAGCATGTTTAGTTTGTTTACCCACTGAGGATGCATAATAATTTCTGACTGTAGATTGGCCAGCTTATCCATGCCAGATGCTATATGGAAGACTTTCCTGCATTGTTTGCAGTCACTTATGTTCTAAGCTTTAAATACATAGTATATGCACTGTCAAAAGAAATAAGCTTTTATTGAACTGGAATGTTATGATGTATTTATTGTCCTACAAATCGAATTCTTTATCTTACTGTTAGATAAAACCCAGTGTACCTGAAAAATACTGAGTAGGTAGTCCCACATTCATCTCTGTATATTTAAGAGCAAAGCAGCAGTTTAGGAAATCTGTGCTTTTAATCAGATTAAAGCAAGATGCTTCATAAAAATACAATATGGTATATTTAATACCATGAATAGCATATATTCAACTATATGGTTCTAATTTGCTGTTTATATTCACTGAGTGCTGGGATATATTTCTGTGGAGCACACTTCCTTACTTAATATGAGTGTGTTAGTTATAAATTGATTGTGAAATAGATCAGACTGTGTAAAATAAAGTTGTTAACAAGATAATTGAATTAAGAGTGTACCTTTCTTAGTAGCCAAAAATGATGTGTTCTTTTTTGCTCGACAATCAATTGTTGTGATGTAGAATTTTTTGCATTTTTTTTAAATCCAGGAGTAAAATTAATAAGGAGTTATGATTATTTGTGAGTATATAGAATTGTTGTTAACTTGTAAGTCATGTGAATTGTATGTAGGTTGGAAAAATTCTCATCAGACCTCACTGTATTAAAGTTTGGTGCTTCCAGGTAATAGTACAGTTTTGAAAAGTTTTCACCATGCAACATGAGCCAAATTATACTTTACTGTGTTTGTACGCATGTGTGTGTTTAGTCTGTGTTTGAGTTAATAGCTTGCAGAATATGTGTGACGGTATTAAATATTCTGTATTTTCACTGATCTTTTGTTTCGTTTTTGAAAGCCTGTTAACTGAAAGTGTTAGTGTCTCTCTCTCTCTCTCTATATATATATATATAAAAGAAAGTCAGTATAGCTTAAAAACTGTTTAGAGTAGAAAGGAAGATCTATTCTTGGTGTAGATTCTTCAAAGATGAAATTGGACATGTAGATCACGTCCAGTTTAGTTGCCTGCTTTGGGGTAGTGGGTGGAGGAAATAATCGTAGTTTTGCATCCTCAAGTTAGATGTGTGTCAGTATTTCCATTTTTCAATCTGTCATCTATGTAATTCTTTAACTGTATATTACTAAGAGCATCTCTACCAAATGCAGTTACTGTGAAGATTTTACCCGCTTCTAGATTTGTAAACTTGGAAGGGGGGGAGGGAAGGGCCATGGCATATGAAATAATGTGTTGAAGTTGGTATTAATTATATATTACCTTTCAATTCCAAATACTGTGCTTTAGAACTCTCTCTGTAAAGTTGTACAGTTTTCTTCATCAAAGTATACTATGTTATTTATAGTCAGGAATATTATACTATGCAATTCCACTTATTTTTCTGTTAATTTTGAATATGTTAATGTCTACCTGTAGTTTTACTACATCTTAACTTAGCTGGACACAAGTGAGTTTTTTCAAATGATACGTTCATTTTTGTGTTGAAATTTATTTGGTTACTATTGTATACCTGTAAAAGCTATTGCTGTTGATATACTACAGCTGTATTACCTGCTGTGATGATATATCCTTAATTTTATTTGTATTTAAATTTTCCAGGTTACCCAGTATCTGTATCATTTTCTTTTTCAGGAAATTTGAATGTTACTCTTCAAGTGTGGGATGTAGGGGGACAAACGATAGGAGGCAAAATGCTGGACAAATATATTTATGGAGCTCAGGTACAGTATAAATCATGATAATAGTATCTATAGTAATGATATAAAATTCCCTGAAACTTTCTTCTTAAAATTATACATATCTTACAGGTTATTATTTTGTAAATCTCACAAATGTTGAATCACTGCTTAACCTAAACTTAATTGATCTTAAACATGCACATCTAAATTTGGTATGCAGTTAATTTTTTAGAGCTGACTTGAAAATCAAAGCATGAGTACACGTTTGTAGATCTGAATAACTCTTAAGAGCAGATGTATGCATGTTTTCCATGCTTTGTGTCTTGAGTTAAGAAAAGCAATCATAGTAAATAAAAGGCTATTTGGATATCCACATGGTAGATATAGAGTGGCTGCTTTTGGAACAGATGCCTCCTGCGGGGAAAAGTAGAAGGAGGAAATTAAGGGCAATCCTACACCATTAAACTCATACATGCAACTGGAGTTCTAAGAGGGCAAAGAAAAGGAGGCAACCAGGTAGCTAAACATTTTTGCAGAACTCCTATCCAGTGAAAATTAATTCTATCTTGAGGTTAACTAAGCAACTTAAAGTGAATGGTAGGATTAAGTAAGAGCTAAATGTTATAGAAGTATCTAGAGTTATGAGATGATTTTGGAGGATGTAATATATTTCAAAGTTCTTAATATGAGCGATCCCAAAATATGCTCTGTTCTTTAATTTGGAGTTTGTAATGAGGACAATAGACATAACATGTTTTATTATTTAATGTTAAATTTATCTGAAAAGAATATGAATGCACATAATTTTTCCCCAGTACTTTAGGCAATAGGAATACCGAATCCTGAAACTTTTACTGGACAGAAACTTTGTACTAACAAGTACAGCACAGTAATGGCTAATTAAGGAGATCAGGATTTATTAGTAGGATAAAGACAAACTTGTCAATTTAACATTCTTTCACTTTCAAAAAATGTCAGAATGTTTGTGTTGCATCTGTTTTATAGCATTTTCTTATTTTTGATAAAAAACATTTTGCTGCCCTGTTAAAGATCTACCAAGCCACAGAAAAAAGTGGCTTCCATGACCGAGAATTTGATTGATCACAAATTGTTGCCGTATGCCCAAACTAAACTTGATGAAGGAAATAAAAGGCTATTAACTTCTTCTGTATTGAATTTGGTGATAAACTTAGGAGTTTCTTATCAGCAGTAGCAGGTCAAAAAGTTAATACCAGTGCCCCAAAGTAGTGAAAAAGTGGATATCAGTAAGCCTGAAGTTACAAAAGTTTGATTTTTCAGTCATTCTGAGCACATTAACAGGAAACCCCTACATCAAATCTGTTCTTCTTTAATCCTTCCCCAACCCTCATTGTAACCCTATTATTTTTTTTTTTTTTATAATGAACTGATAGCTGCTTTCTCTCCCATTGGTGTCATGTATTACCATTGTTTGTAATAGGCTTCTTACCATGAAAGCTGACTTGTAATGCACTTTTCTATTAGCTTTGTAACAGCATCATGTTAAAGACACATGAAACTATTTTCATCAATTCATGAAACACCATGAATAATTTGGAAAGGCACTGTGTGCAGCAGACTTCTAGGCAGAAGCTTATTTCATGTTGAAATGTATAGCTTTTTAGAAGAAAAAGAAGTAGGAGTGTTTAGAAAGAAAAATCATTGTAAGTATGTACAAAAATTCCTGTAAGTGGAGAGCAAAACAGCAAGAGAGTAACTGGGAAGAGCTAGCACGTACTTAGGAATTTTTAAGTGTTGCCAAACCAACCTGAATGCCTTCTGTGGTTGGATGATTGACTCTGTGGAGAGAAAAGCAGTTGATGTCCTTTACCTTGACTTCAGCAAGGCCTTTGGTATAATCTCCCATAATATTATTACAGACAACATGTAAAGATATAGACTAGATGGATGGACCATAGCGTGACTGGAAAACTGAATGGACAGCTGGACTTAAAGGGAGATGGTCCACTGCTCAGTGTCCTACTGGTGTGTGGTTCTAAGGCGTATTCCTTAGGGCTTTGTACAGAGGTCATGTCTTATTAATTCTTTGAACAGTGGAACAAATTATTGTTTGCAAATGGCACCAAGTTGGGGATGAATGTGCTGGAAGGCAGCTGCTGTTGAGAGAGGCTATTTGCTGTCTTGGAGCAGTCTTTTCCGTACCTGTTTTTAATCTGGTGTTGCTGCATCCTGTCTTGGTAGCTGAATTTCCTGATGGGGACTCTGCAAATTGCGGGGGGGAAAAAGAGCTCTCTGATCTTTATGAACAAAAGGTGCTAAAAAACAGCTTTCTGTCAGTGCTGATTAAAACTGACACATTTATCTCAGAATTGAGAGAGGCTAAGAGTAATTATATAGTCAGTTACCACAGCTGAACTGATAGACAGTAGCTCAATTACAGCTACTTAATCATGTGCATTTGGGTGACCATGTCCTCTGTATCAGCAGACAACTGTGGTAAAGTATAAGTAGACTGTAAGATGTTTTCACTTGTAAAATTAGCATTTCTGCAGATGTGCAAGATATCATAATGAAGTTACTCTTTGCTAAAATGAATAATCTGTGACTAGAAAAATATTTTAGAAATTTGGTCTGACATATTTCATAAATATTAATGAAAATTTTAAAGTTAATGTTGTTCCTTCATACTAAAGTCAGTCATAGGATGAGGGCAGCTGAGGATAAACCTGAAGAAGAAAACATACGGTTTTAATTAGTATTTTCTGTAGCTTTCTTTTATTGTGGCAGATCTTGACATAAACTTGACAGCTTTTAAATGTTGATTATCTAGTGTGAATATATTGCCTGGTTACAACACTTCCATAATAACAGTTCTGCTGTATAATAGTACCATTGCTGTTTGCGTGGCAAATATTTCAGAACCGCTCCCATCTCTTACCTGTAATTGCTACCCCTACCCACATATCTCATTTAAAGTATCTTTAAGAGCTGGCATATGCTACCTCATAAATTGGCTTGTTAATAGAATAAGAGTGCTGCAGACCCTACCTTCTCCAGAGACCAGCAAATCATTTCTGCAATATTCTCACTTTCCAGTGACCTATTTTTGAAAATACTCTAATTCCAAAACAAAAAGCACTCACATATGCACTAATACAGGCAGAATGTCTCTCTTACTAGGGTGCAATTATGCAAGCGGGGACTATTTACCATGTTGCTGGAGACTAGAGAATTAACGTGCTGTTCTTGGCATGTTGTCTGCCATGTGTTTCAAACCTTTTTCATGGCAGGGAAATGGGCTACTTCTGTGTAAAAAGGCCAGTGTTAGTTTCCTACCTTAGTTGCTCACACATAAGAAGGAAACAACAGCTTTTATACTATTTACTTGTTCTATACTCCATATACTGTGGAAAATATGTGTTTTTTTTTTTTTGTGATGGGGTTTCTATGTTAAATAAAAAAAGGTGAAATAAATTTTATCTATGAGTTACGACTAGTCCTTCATTAGTTACATATATCATACTAAGTTACTTGTAGAGTGCTGTTGTGGCAAAAATCAAAACAAGAAGTATTTCTTATGACCTGGATGCCATGCTGCCTTTTCTTGCATCTATGAGATGTCATGAGATGTCATGCCTGCCATCTTTGTTTCTTAAGTATAGCAAATATTGACAAGATTAAAAAAGAGAGAGGTTAAGAAAAGAACATGCTTTAGAGGAAATGTTTTATTTAGATCATGGAGAAAGGGGCCAAAAGGAAGTTAGGTGAGCTCTAATTGCAGACTATGTTCAATTATTTCTTTCATGGTAAATCCACTGTGAATGGCCTTTCTTCCAAACGTGTAGGTGGGCTCCAGTTGTGTAGAGTATATGTAGCAGAGCACTATTTGGTGAAGAATCAGAAACAAAGCTGGCCAATCTTAAATGCTCAGATTCTAGCTTTGTTTTATATCTAATCCTGATACAGCTCTTCAGTGGTGAAGATGGTAGATAGAAGATAGATAGTCTGTTCAGTTTTTCTGCAAGCTGCTGAGAGAACTTGACTGCTGTTGAAAGAAGCATGCCATGTGCGCTTTGTTATTTGCAACATTCAACCTTATGTCTGGGTTTTTTTAACTTTTAAAATACCTGTCCTTCAGCTTGAGTTTCTTCTTTTCCACTGAGCATTTAACAACATCAGTATGCCCTTTTTAGAGCAAGTCTTATGTTATGGAAGACAAACGTATATATACATGTCCAGGCACTTGGATAGTTATAAAAACAGTCAGGAAAAGTTAACTGAGATGCAAGATAGTGAGGAATAAATTATATAGAAGTTGGAAGCTGGAACTGGATGTTTAATTTTGGATTTGATTGGTAAAGGAGAAAAGATAGCAAGGAAAAAGGTGTATGTGAGTTCTTAATTTCTTTGAAGGAACTGATGAAAGCTGTTTCACGGAAATTAATAGCAGCCATATAAATATAACAAACAAGAACAAATTTTTCCAACTGTTAATGGCGTTGAAGGAAAAAACATATTTGTATTGCTATCATAGGGAAGTAGGAATTGAAAGGATCTAGGTAGGATCTTTTACTCTCTTCTGAAGCTATACATATACAATGTTTATTTCATTTTTATCAACCTTCAAAAATCCTCCAGTGTTGATGACTGTCTCTGAAGGTGGTATATTTCAGAGCTTCACTATTCTTATTGTCTACATGTTTGTTTTTTTTTTTCCCCTTATACGTAGCCTTGCTATAATCTTCTTACTGCAGTTAAACTTGTTGCTGTGTGCCATATTGATCACAGAACTGTAAGAAAGTTTGTAAGAAAGTTCAAGGTGGAAGGGATCTCCTTCTGCCTACATCTAGTCAAACCTCCTGCTCAGTGTATGGTCAGCTGTGAGATGGAGCTAGGTTGCTCAAGGCTTTAGCCACTTGTTCCTTCTTGAAAACCTCTGAGGATGGAGATGGAGCAACCTCTGTGAGCAATGTATTTGACTGCTTGAATCTCCTCCTGGTGAAAAAGCTCTTCCTTATATCTATTTTGAATTTCTCTTGTTTCAGTTTATGCCTGTTGTTTCATCCTCCTGACATGCACTTCTGTGAAGAGCCTTGCTCCATCTCCTTGATAGCTTCCTCATGTGTATGGAAAGGCTGCTTTTGGGTTCTCCCAAGGCCACCTCCTCTTCATGCTGAAGAATTCTGGTTCCCTCAGCTTTTCCTTATAGGATAAGTGTCCAGTCTTACAATTTTGGTGGCCCTTTGCTGAACTTACTCCACTTCATTGATGTTATGAGGGGCCTAAGACTGGATGTATTACTGCAGATATGATCTAACAAGTGCTGAGTAGAATGGAATAGATCCCTTGATCTAGTGACTGTGCTCATGCTAATACAGCCTAGGGTCATGTTGGCCATCCTTGCTGCCATGGAACACTGTTGGCTAATTCTTGGCTTGCTGTCTACCAAGACCTGCAGGTCATTTTCAGTTGCTTCCTAGCTAGTCAGTCTCCCCAGCTTATGTTGTTTATTCATCCCCAGATGCAGGGCACTGCATTTGTCCTGGTTGAATGCTGAAAGGTTCCTGTTCATTCATTCCTTAAGTGTGTTCCTTAAGCATTTCTTAAGCCTTGGGCCTATTGGCTGGTCTTCCCAAATTAGTTTCATCTGCAGACTATATATAAAAGCATATAAAAAGATAATGGTTATCTTCTCTTGAAACTTTTACCAGTATCATCATAACTGCCATCAGTGTTGCATTAAAATACAAGGTTTTATTCAAACTTCTGATGTCAGCCATGGTTTCTAAACCTCCAGCACTATTACTAGTCTCTTCTAGTTTACCGTTTTCCTGACATTTAGCATCCAAAGCTGGATGCATTATTTCACATGGAATGTTTCATGGCACTGTGATATTTGCATTTTTTCTATAAAATAAGCTTGACATATTCAACTGTGATCTACTATAAGTCCTTGATCCTGTTGTATGGAACCTGCTACAAAGCCAGATGTTTCCTATTGTGCAGGTAATTATTGCTTCCTTTGAACTTGTCCTGGGACTTACTGAATTGCATCCTGTTATTTTTAGCTTGTTTCTCATCACGTAATCTAAACTATCTTCAAATAATCTTGTGGTCTGTACCAGTTTGTTGTCATCTGTGAAATTCATTTAAAAAATGTGCATCCTATTTTGTGGTCTAAGACACTGTTCATGAAACTGAGAAGTAAAGCTTGTCCCAGACAAATGCCTGAAAACACTTGACTTGAAAAAAATCTCTGCTGTTGACAGTGGCTCATTGAAGCAGCTAATTTTGTATGTGTTATATTGGGGTCTTTTTTTGGAATATTTATACAAATTTTATGTGAGGGACAGTGTGCAGTTGCAGGGATTTTTTTTTTTTTTTTTTCTTCAGATGTGACCATCATGAGGCCAAATACAAAAGAAGCCAATTCTGATTTTATTCCTCATCAAGATTAGAGTGAGATGGAAAGCCTCAGTAATTGAGAGGACAGTGATTTGTGAGAGCTAATATTACAATTATGGAGGGGAGGAGGCAGGTGTTTGGGCTGTCAGTAGGCATTATAATATTGGACATTAGCTCTGAGGAATCTTCAAAGTAATATCTTCTGTGAATACTTGTTAAGTGTTAAGTAGCCTGGCACAAAACCTCTGAAATATATGGGATTGCCTTCTGACCACATCTTTAGTTTCTTCTTTGAAAGTTTAAAGTTTGCCAGTGTTTCTTGCTTGTCTCCTACAGCAGTGGCCTTTCTTCTCAAAGGAGAGTAGAGAAACAAGTTGGGCAATGTGCTGAAGTGTACAATTGAACTGGCTTTTTTTCCTTTTTTCCCTTCAAAAAGAGAGCAGTGAAACTACAAATAACATCAGCTAAAATAAAAGTCCTTCTCCATTGTGATTTTTACCTTATCAGTAGTGTGAAGTGCTTTTGGGGTTTTCATAAAGCATATGCAGTTTGGAATATTTCTAATATAACTAATTGTGCCCTTTATTGAATTGTCTTTTTTTTTTTACTACCCTTGTAGTTCTGTTAGCATCTGAATTTGGAACATGTGGAATGCTGGAGATATACTGCAATAATGTGTTTATTACAGAGATTTATAATTCCTTTAATTATTCCTGAAAAGATGCAATGCCATTATTTGTTAATGCTCTGTTTTATGATAATAGTAATTTAGGCAGATGCAAATTTCACCATGGTAAAATTTTTTTATGTCAAGTAATATTTTTTTATGTATCTTGTTATTTAGGCTGTTCTCTTGGTTTATGATATTACCAATGGCCAGAGTTTTGAAAATTTAGAAGACTGGTATAATGCAGTAAAAAAAGTGAATGAAGAATCAGAAACACAGCCACTTGTGGCCTTGGTTGGAAATAAAAGTAAGTTATTAATATTTAAATATTAATTTAAATGCTCCTGATGTTGCTTTCGATTGAAGAAATGGGACAGGGCATATATCTTAGTAAAATGAAACTAAATACCATCTTACGTGATGTTGCTGTATACAGATGACATATTTGGGTGTACCTCAGGATTCTGGTTCTGGGCAGTGTGGTTGAGAGACTTGCTGCATCATGCTTTACCTAGCCTGCAGCCTCTCTCCTTGTGTTTTCTTTTCTTGGAGAGCAGCACACAGGAGTAGAGATCTCTCTCACCGATGTTTGAATTTGGTAAGGCCTCAGGATGTAGCCGTGGCACGCATCTGGAATGGAGAACTGGGAAGCATTCCTGGGTGTAATATTGGATGGTTCTGGATGTCAAGAGACTGCTAAATTAAGTGCTGGTGTATATATATTATTTAAAATAATTACATATATAGTTATATATATATGTAAATATATATAATATATATATAAATAAAATACTATATATTACCTAAAATAGCTACAATGTTATGCAGTAGGCATAATATTCAAGTTGCTTATTAGGCTGTGTTTTTGTATGCTATCTGTAGTTTTGCATGAGGTTACTTATTTCCCGTTGTTTTGGGATTTTTTTAGCCTGTCCTCTTTTGATCATGTAAGTATAATAATGAATTTCTGCTGACCACCAAAATGTGCTACTTTAAATAATCATCACCTAGGTAATTTCCGAATTAGATGCATTCCAGATTCCCCCATTTCCAAATAAGAAATTTTGTATTAACATCGTTATTAGCATATCTCTGGACTTGATCCTGTCTCTCTTACCTTTTTTTTTTTTTTTTTTGAAGATGCTAAAAGGAAGATAAACCAATTTTAGAAGCAAAGTGGTAGAAGCAGATACAGATTTTAATTTTTTTAAAAATGTAAATGTATTTATTTGAATAACAAAAACTAAATTTGATTTATTTTACTTTCCAAGTAATTCATGTCCATGTCACAATGTCCTTAACATGAACAACTCCCCCCAAAAAGCCCCTCATCTAGCAAGTTAGTATTGTTTAAAAGCATTTGAAAACAATGTAGAAACAACACTTTCATTCAGAACCCTTAATTGTAATGTTGCTAGCTAGTGTGATGCTGTAACATGATATTAATTATGAAAGGCTACTTATTTTCTGGGAAGAAAACAGAGAATCTCTTAGAGTTACAATATATAAATAGCACTTCTGAAAGTATAACATAGACTGTGTTCTACTCTAGCAGACCAGAGTCAAGAATACAGATTCTGTTGAAATTCAGATGAAAAATATTTTTCACTGATTTATATTTTGCCCCAAAATTGGACTTCCTAGCTGGAGTTCTGCAAATCTTATGAGATATCTACAGTAAGATACACTGTAATATGGAATAAATAATATTCTTTTGCTGGAATCACACCACAGATGGAAAATCAGACACTGGTTTCCATTTGAAGCAGTTTCATTTCTGTTATATACCTAGAGTATATATTCTCATATATGTGTCTGCAATTCTTTAATATCCAAGTATTTCCTTAGGAGCATCTGCTGATAGTATCTGGTTTTGTAGGTGAGTTTCCAGATAAAGGCTGACACTACTGTAAGGGCTTTCATCTTATGACAGTAGCAGCTGAAGGACCAGCATGCTTGCTACCTTGTTTTCCTTCATAAGCTGTGCCTAAAGAAGGAAAGCAAAATATTGCTTCCATGTGAGTCTAAGGATGACTGATGTTGTTGCACATGTGGAGCATGCAGGGGATGCGGTTCACAGGGGTCACTTTTTAATTTATTTCAGCAGATAAAAATTAAATTTTTAGTAGTGTATTGCTTTTCTGAATTCTATAGCATTAGAAGAAAAGCTAGGGGGGGCTTCCACCCCAATGCTTTAATGACCTGTGAGAAGTAACTAGTCAGACTCCTATTGTTTCATAAATATCAGACAAGGTAAGTGTTTATTTAGAAGCGTGGTGTTGACTTCTGCATATTATGAAAGGATAAAGCTACCAGTACTAACAAGTTCTTTAGGTGGAATCACTGTGTTCAGAATAGCTCAAGTTCTTTACTCAGTAACTGAGAAGACAGTTGCAAGAGCAGTAATAGGTTTAAAGCGATTTGATGAACTGATGAATTTATTTGACCCCTTCAGATATTGGAAGGCTGCTATGAGGTCTCCATACAGCCTTCTCTTCTCCCGGCTGAACTTTCTCAGCTTATCTTCATATAGGAGGTGCTCCAGTCCTCTGATCATCCTCGTGGCCCTTCTCTGGATTTTTGTTCCAACAGTTCCATGTCCTTTTAATGTTGAGGACACCAGAACTGCACACAGTGCTCCAAGTGAAGTCTCACAAGAGCAGAGTAGAGGGGCAGGATCGCCTCCTTCAACCTGCTGGTCACGCTCCTTTTGATGCAGCCCAGCATATGGTTGGCTTTCTGGGCTGCAACTGCACACTGAAGCCACCTCATGTTCATTTTCTCATCAACCAGCACCCCCGAGTCCTTCTCTGCAGGGCTGCTCTGAATCTCTGCCCAACCTGTAGCTGTGCCTGGGATTGCTCCGACCCAGGTGTAGGACCTTGCACTTGGCATGGTTAAACTTCATGAGGTTGGCATCAGCCCACCTCACAAGCGTGTGGAGGTCCCTCTGGATGGCATTCCTTCCCTCCAGCGTATCAAGATCAGTCCCAACACCAATTCCTAAGGGACACCACTCGTTGCTGGTCTCCAGCCAGACATTGAGCCATTGACCACAACTCTTTGCATGCAGCCATCCAGCCAGTTCTTTATCCACCGAGTGGCCCATCTATCAAATTGATGTCTCCAATTTAGAGACAAGGATGTCATGCAGGACAGTGTTGAACACTTTGCACAAGTCCAGATAAATGACATCAACTCTCTACCCCTGTCCATCAGTTCCATAGCCCCACCATAGAAGGCCACCAAATGGGTCAGGCAGGATTTCCCCTTAGTGAAGCCATGCTGGCTGTCACCAAGCGCCTTGTTTATCATGTGCCTTAGCATGCCTTCCAGGAGAATCTGCTCCAAGATTTTGCCAGGCACAGAGGTTAGACTGACTGCTCTGTAATTCCCTGGGTCGTCCATTTTCCCCTTCTTGAAAATGGGGGTTATATTTCCCTTTTTCCAGTTGTCGGGAACTTCACCTGACTGTCATGATTTTTCAAATATGATGGACAGTGGCTTAGCAACTTCATCTGCCAGCCCCTTCAGGACCCGTGGATGGATCTCATCAGGTCCCATGGGCTTGTGCATGTTCAGGTTCTTGAGACGTTCTCGAGCCAGATCCTCTTCTACAGTGGGCCCAAGGTCTTAATCTTCACAGTCCCTGCGTCTGCCTTCCAAGACTTGGGTGGTGTGGTGAGAGCCTTTGCCAGTGAAGACCGAGGCAAAGAAGTCATTCAGAACCTCGGCCTGCTCCAAATCCAGGGTAGCCAGTTCTCCTGACAGCTTCCGGAGAGGGGCTATGTTGTCCCTAATCTGTCTTTTATTCCCTACATGCTCATTATCTTTCATATCCCTAGCCAAGTTTAATTCTAACTGAGCCTTAGCTTTCCTAACCTAGTCCCTAACTTCCCGAACAGCATCTCTGTATTATTCCCAGGCCGCTTGTCCTTGTTTCCACCTTTTATAATCCTCTTTTTTCCCTTCAAAGTTTCCTCAGCAGCTCCTTATCCATCCTGGCCCTCCTGCTGCACTTCCTTCTAGTTAGGATGCAACATTCCTGAGCTTGTAGCAGGTGATCCTTGAATATCAACCAACAGTCTTGGGCCCCCCCTGCCCTCTAGGGCTATATCCCATATATTATGTTCTCATTTGTCCGTTTTCACTTAGTAATACTGTCTGACGGAAATGCATGTTTCTCCATTTTGCAGTCTTCCTATGTGAAAGTGGTACTTTATTTAAGATAACTGTTTTCTTCCTGGGTGCTTAGTTTTATTTTTCATTCCTCTTCCTTCCCATGCATTTTTTTCTTTTCCATAGGCTGACCTACTCATTTGGTCAGAAAGAGTAGAAAACTGATTTGAGTCAAGATCTTACCAAGATTATCAGTTAACTCTGTCTTTACATAGATTTTTGTCTATGTGTTTTGTAAACAACAAAAGGAATTTTAACATTTAATGTAGATTTTTTTTTCATATTAAGTCAGAGGATCTTCATAATCCTAAAATATACAGTTGGCACTGAATCTTAAATTTAACTTTCCTTGTAACTAACTTTGCAGTATTTTGATCTTACTTTATATTGTGTTTGAAATGTGCTTTTTGTGTGTGTGTTGCTAATACCACTTTATTTGCACCAGAAATAGGGGAATAAGCCTTATTGTTAAGATTAACAAACTTCTTTGAGTTTCAGTGCAGTAACTTAAAACTTTTGTAGGTAGGTTGCTGTCAAATACTTTGACTTATATTGAATAATATAAATGAGACAATAGTTACCAAGTATATTGTGTTTTGTGCACTTAGGTTCTTTGCTTAAATTTGGTATTGACAGAGTTCGGTAATCAGATAGATCTTCTAGACATTAGTATGAATTAGAGAGGTTTTACTGTGTTTTGTATAGGTGATGTGTATCTTTCCTTTATGCCTTGACTCCTTCATATATTTTCCTCTGCAGTAATCTGTGAGCAGTCTCTTCAAGTGTCGTACCAACATTTTCAATGGATATATTGTAAACAAAAATTAACCCAGGTTGCATGGGAGCTACACTCATTTTGATTTATGGTCCGAGGGCGGTGGTTATCTGTAGCTTATAAAGGGGGTAGGAATTATCAGGTACCAGTGTATTGTGGATAGATGAATGATTTGTATTCTTAGAGATATTAACCAGATCCACTTCTCAATAAAGACTAATAACTCAGATTTTTAAACAGTCTTCATGACAGATGAGGGCACAAAGGAGAATGCATCAACACTAATTAAGAATGTTGACCGTTTGTTCGTCTTAGCCATGATTAATTGATCTTGGAGTGCTATCTCTGAACAGGAAGTGGTATGCTGTTACATTGTGAAGTTTAAAGGTTACATTTTAGTGTACCCTTTAGCTTGCCTTTACATACAACTTAAAATGTTTTTACCTCTCTTATCTGAACACAGAAAGAAACATTTTCCAGCCCAGATACCAATGAATGTTTGGTGTACTGTGTACTAATGTGAATCTGACTGGGAACAGCACATACCCAGACTGCTTTAGGCCATTGGCTGCCTTACATACTTAGTTTCCTCAGTTCTACTCAGAAAATTTCTTCATTAATACTCACCTTGATATTTTTGATTTATTAAAATTCAGAACAATGCAATCATTCTCTTGTTCCTTCCAGCCTTCCCCAGTTTTCTCTTCTTATTTCTTTTGGGCTTGCCCTTGTTAGGTGTTCACCTGTGATTAAAACAAGTGTTGAGCAGCAAATGCAAAGACCCCTGTTCTTTTGAGTCTTATGTCCGATTAAACTAAAGTTCCTGTATGCCTGACAGCAGGTCCAGTCACCTGAGCCTCACACATGCTCCTGGGATTGGAGGGTAAACTACCTACATGTAGAGACTCCTTTAAAAAGAAAACCTTGTCCTATACTACGGTCAATTTACCAACTCATTTGAATAAATGTAGAATGCTACCCTGTTTTAAAATATGTATAGAATGTTTGTCTTGACAAACTTGTAAGATTAATAGAAAATGGCAGCCCTATGGATTTGTTTGTTTCAATGGTTGGTTAACTTTTTTCCAAGATGTTTTTAAGGAGGAACTTCAATGAAAGGGGAAATCACAGGTGAAAATCAATGTTTTATTCACCATAATAATACGTTTCCAATCCGTTGACTGGATATGCTCTGTGTTACTTTAGAGATGGGAGCAACTTAGGAGCACACAGTTTTGAATGAGAAAATTATGTTGCTTGTCTGAGAGAGAATCTGTCCTGCAAGATTTTGATCCCAAATAATGCTTGGCTTAATAGTAATGGTGCTGGCTACCCTCACTGCTGAAGTGATCTATTTAATTATGTCTGTTAAATTTCTGTGTGGCTAAGTCTACTAAACTATGTTATATGCTACACAGAAATACATAATCGGAGCCTGAGCTGCAAGTGTCTTTGTTTAGAAAGTGGCTGAGCTCACATAAAATTATACAGAACAAAAGAAGGAAGGTTTATTGCTATTGTGTGGTATTTACTTAGACATATTCCATTGGCTGAGAAAATGGAAAGCACCTGACAGCATAGATCACAATGGTTCTGGCCCCAATCTTCATGCATTGTGCTGTGATAAATGTATCTCTTGCATCTGGTTGCAAATTAGCTGATTTTTTACTTGGACCCTTCTTTCAGAATCCTGCATAAAATGATCACTTGGATGAGAAGTCACATGGGAATGTCACACAACGGGAAGATTTAGCAGCTGCTAAATCACCTGATTAAAGGAATATTTTTAGACTTCTGGACTTTCTTCCAGTGCTGTAGCATTTCTGGAGCATGTATACAGGATGTGTTTTGATGGTGGCTGTCAAAAGCCAACTGGCCTGTGCCAGAATACTAACAACAAAAGTAGAGTAGAAAGGGGAAATACTCTGTTGTGCTTCTCAAAAGATAATTAATAGTCATTATTATAATTTTCTGCCCTACCTGTCTAAAGTCTGGTTTCTGATGTTCAACACAGATAGGATTAGTTATTAGTAGTGAGTTTGTTTTTTATTGTGTTCTGCTACCGTATGGAATTCAGTATAGGGATGAAACTGAGTAATATACACATCTTGCATGTAGAAGATATATTACTGTTATACCACTTGTCTGAGTTTGAGGTTTGTACAGCTAGACAGAGCTCTGATAGAAACAGGTGTAATTCCATGAAAATCAATGAATTTGCATTCATTTGAACCAGGACAAAGTAGATAATGTACAAACTGCTGATATTAATGTTTTCTTATTCAGATTGTATGGTGCTTTAAAAAGAAAGTGAGGATAGCCATTAAGAAGTCCAACTGTTAGACAATTATTATGCTTTTACATTTTAGTGACCATGAATTATCTGGTTTCTTCTTCACGCACTTACAATCTTGAGGCTGCACTTCAGTTTTTTATTTGGGCACATAATTTTTGCCTGCTAAGACCAACCACTGATTAGGACCAAGTTCAAGGACCTGGTAGAATATTGTTAATGTAGCTGGAACTCAAATGCCGGTGTGACAGAAATGCCTATAAATAATGTATTGTCATTCACAAGCAGTTATGCTTACATTCAGAGAAAAATTTAAAGATGTCATTGAAAAATGGAAATAAACCATTTAAATACAAAGGTTAGAACAATATATGTATCCTATTCTTATAATAATGCACAAATGAAATGCTGAGAGATCTCTTACTGTTTCCATGGATTTTGTCTGTAGTTTATTTAGCAGCGTAGACGTACATCTAATAAAAAAGATGCTGCATAAACCATAGTCCAGGCTGAATGTGCTTCTGTTTTTGGTTTAGGTAGAAATGTTTTTTCTGGCTGCGTCCTTCATACTTAGGTCTTCTTACAACAAATGGAAAGCCCTTAATTGTACCTAAGGGAATAGTTAATCTATGGTGGACATATGGTGGACAAAAGCTGAGTCTAGTAAATGAAAAAAATTGTAAACAGAAAATGTGTGAATGTCTGCACAGTCTGAGAGTCATGGGAGATATTGTAATGTTGGATTGTAGCTTATTTAAAGATAATTTGCTATTCTTTTCTATTAGTATATTAATGGAAGTCAGTGCAGCTAAAATATGTAGTTTTAAAAACCAGACCATTTCATGTCTGTTTTCTTGGATTGAAAAAAATACCTACTTTTAAGACAGGACAGAATATCTTCTCTTTGCAAGTTGTTCTGCTCCCACCTTTGCCATATGACATAAATGGGATTTGATTTCATTAGTGGAATGGAGCTCTCTGAATTTTTTTAAATTTGTAACATTTGATTGGAGGCAGTTAATCAGTGTTAACCCTGAGAAGCTCTTGGACTTTATGGGTTCGAGCATTATATGTGGTTGCACTGCTCCAGCAAAAGGTTAAGTATTAATGGAAAATGTTCACAGCCCTTTTACTCAAAGAAAACATGTTACTTGTAAGTTTTCTTTTGATTTTACTTTTACAGTTACATTGAATGTCTTCATTCATTTAGCCATCCATAAAGCAAATATTGTTGCACATGCAGTGGATAATAAGTCTTTTTAGGACTACTTGTGTGGTATGTCACAGATCATTAACTGCAAGTAACCACCTGACTTGAGGGAAGTCTGGAAGCATCATTACAGTGAAATAAGCTTTTATTTCTGTATCACTGCAGCACATTGATTTGTAGGAATGTCTCCATTAGCTACTGTGGAAATATATTCTCATATATTATTATTAAAGGAAGTTGATGAGAGAGGATAACCAAATTTCAAGTGTGAATAGAGCATTAGTTATTAGGACTTTGGACAAAGTGGGAAAAGGACAAGTGCTACTATAGCATTATTTTCTATTTAAAAGCTAGATAAGTCAGTAAAATAATTTTGTAATGCGCCACAGTTTCAGAGTCAGTCTGATAAATACAGTAACAGTTGTACAGTATTTGTGTACACTGCAACTTCAGCAGAAATGCATATAATAATTGAATGTGTTTACTATTCTGTACAGGCAGAAAGTGTGGAAGAGAAGTTTCTTCCTAATCACCAGGAAAAATGAGCTTTTTCTATTTATTTAAATGAACCATAAACATTTAAGATTTTTATTGGAAGTAAACAGTAATTATTTCAGCTCAATTTAGAGGATGAAGGGTAGCTTGTATCAATATGGGGAATAATAATAATGAATAACCACCATTAATATGATCAAGTTTGTAGTGTGAAGAATGCAGTTCTGAAACATTGTTCTGAAAATATGTTAGAAAATTTGAGGTTCTTACAGAGCTTAAAGTTAGGATAATACTGTAAGATTATCTTGCTATGTTTCTGTTTTTCAAAATAATTTGCAGTCAGCTCCTTTAGGAGCACAATACAATAGAAGATGAATAAATTAGTAAAGTGTTCAAATCAGCCTCTCAATGGCATGAATGGTATGAACTATGTGCATGCAGATGTAAGAATGCATTATATGTATATTTAAAACTGTGTATTTATCAGGACATTGTCATGTTTATTGGGGATTTGCAAGAGAATAAGCAGAAATTAAAGGTACTATTTCAAGTTTAGTCCACAAGCTCCAAATACTCGATATAATGAGGCATACTGAGCTTATGATGCCCATTTCAGTATAGGAGCATGTATATGCTGCTAAATGTGTGGCTTTTTTGATAGAGCTTTTAGCATATTAATGCCTTCATGACATTAACACCTCTTGTTATGAATTCTTCATTGTTCCAGTATTTGAGATGGTATGTCCTGATGAGGTTCTGAATGAGCTGCAATATTTTCCTCCTGTCTACTTTTTTAGTTTATTTTATAAGTCATTTTTTTCTGAGGGGGGATAAAAAGTTTAGGCTAGAAAGGTTCTGGGTTTTCCTTGAAGTTACTTACTACATTCATTACTTCTTGTCATGCTACAATAACTTCTTGCTACAGTGACTGTAACTTGCTACAACACTACTGATGTCTATCAGGATCTGTTACTGAAAATGTCTGGACTTAATAATGTTTGAACTTACATGTTTGTTTTGGGTGTTTTCCTGTGAATATGAAAGGTTTTTATTTTTGAAGTTGTTTTAAGCTACACAGTAGAAGAAAATGTAATGAAAGAATAAAGAATAGTCATTGTAGAGATCTCTACTGGCAGCTAATACCTCTCCTATTTAATAATTAACAGTTTTCTTGGGCTGGATTTTTGGAGGACGTATGTTAAGATGACCTCCTCTTACAATGTAAGTTTTGCAGTTTTATTTTGGGAATAGTGTATCCAAAAGGTTTCCAGAGAAAAGTTACTGGTGTAGTTGCATGTTTAAGTGGTTGATCACTAGGGCAATAATGCTGGTGTCTGAGCACAGCCAGTACTTTTTCCAGCTGCTTTATAGTGATATCTTGAAGCTTAAAATGTAATCTATATGGGTAAGCCACAAAAGCCACTATATATTAAAGCAGACTCTGACAGTAAATCAAAATTGAACAGCTGGCAACACTACTACAGTCATAAACTTATTTATTAAAAAAACTAAACAGAAGAATTATATTAAAAAGAGAGGAATATGTTCTACAGGCCAGTGGATATTGCTTAAAACCTGGAAAGTGCTGCAGATTAAGGGCCCAATTTATGAACATCTGTTCTGGCAGTTTCTTTGAGATTGTCATGTTCTTTACAATTAAAGTGTGAAACATGTCGTATTCTCCCCCCCTCCCCACCCTGTACTAATCATGCTTTTCTGCAGTTCATAAAACTTGCATTGAGCCTTATGCAACTGGGCCTGTCTGCTTTACACACTTGCTAGAGTAATTACTATTCATGGAAGACTAAGTACTATAGCAACATCACAGTCCCACGGTATACACTTATCCTGACTTGTTCCAAGTAGACTCATTGGCTTTCAAAAGCAATGAAAGAGCACTAAAGTTTCCTTCATATGTGTAAGCTTAGAGCATACCAATGAACTAACAATAATGGAAATAGGTCACTTGAGAGCAAAATAGACAGAAAAATGTCTTGTATGTGGTTTCTTTAAAATTGAAGCATGCTTACCTATCTGCTGTTTTGCTCTTTAACAGTCACTAAACTAACTGTTAACTCCCCTAATATCTTAATTTTGAAATAAAAGATGATAGAATGATTAATTGCGATGTTTACACTTAGTACCGTACGTTTTTATCATATTGGCAGGTATGTGAGGGTAAGCTTTAGGATATTCTTGATCTGTTTTGAGAGGGAACTGAAAAATCCTAAATTTAAAACCAAGTGTCGAGTTCCATGGTACTGCTTTGCCTTTGACGTCAGTGCGATCAAGATTTTTTTTGGAAATTTTAGCCACAAGCCCTGCTTTATAATCGGGCTTGATATGAACAGGACAGGTCGTAATATTTTGCTCTCTAACTCTTGCTTCTTGTCTAGTAATTCAGACTGAACTGGAAGAGGCCATTGTGAAAGGCTATCAGTTTTTCAAGCAGTGCAGACCCTACTAACATCCCAAGCCCTGCTTGCCGTTAGGAGACAAAGTCAATGTCTCAACAAAGTCAGGAGGTCAGGAAACCAAGGTGCAAAGGGAGCACAGAAGAAATATGGAGTAAAACCACTTTCCTTATCCTGAGCAGATAATGTTGCTTTATTGATGAAAATGGTTACATTTGATTTCCATTTGATTAGTTTCACTGTGTTATGCCTTTATTTATTAGGTTGCATAACTGCATGCTTTTGTATGAAAAGAAAAAAGGATTCCAGTATCCTTTGGACAGAGAAATATCTTATGGGAACAAAGCATTTTCTGTTTCCATGCCATCCATTTTTGAGTGTTTTATAGCATGGATGCATGTCTGTGGTCTTTGTAGTGTGTGTCTATTTCTGAGGTTGCTTGGCCTTTCCCCTCCCCTCAGCACCCCCAGCCAGCTTGTGGAAAATTAAGGAACTGTATTTCTGCCAAGTGTGTATTGGTCATTGATAGTTCCTTTTGTATTTTCATTGGGCGATACTTTTCTAATTGATTTATATATATTTGTATTGCTGAGAGAAGCATTAATAGGCAACTAAACAAAAAGTGACTTATAACCACTTCACAGTTATGGAAGTTGAATTTTCTATCTGTTCTAATATGAAACATGTTTTATTAATTAGCGTGCTGTGAATCATTTTATCTGTCAGTGACATACAGTATATTAATCTCAGTTGTTAAAGCACGGTTTTGTTTGTAGAAGGTACAGAAATGTTAATGCTGCATTTGCTTTATCGGTGTGTTTACTTGTGTTAAACTTTTATTTATTATGTTTGATGTATTAAAGTGCACAAATGTATTTTATATGCACCTGCATAAAGCATTTTACTTGTGACCTGGGTTTCATTTGTTAAACTGTGCCTTGGATTCAGCAAGAATCAGAAATCAAGGCTTTATTTCATCAAAGACAATATCAAGTTATGTCCCAGAGGAACCCTAGGCTGGGATCCAGGTTGTAGTGTTTTTTATTGGACCTGACTAGAACATTCTGGATTCCTGGTTTTGATTAGCTCAGATTTTCATACTTGTTACGAATGCTTTGTTTCTCATCCTTGAGTCTCTTATATGTGGGTAGACAAGGGAGGCAAGCAAATGACTGCATCAGTAAAATTTTCCACCTGCCTCCCGCTATAGGCTCTGCTGTCCAGACTGGATTACATGTGTCTCTTCCTGCACTTTTTATCCTCTCCATTCTCTTTACACCTTGTCTCTTGTGCTTGGTGCAAAGGGAATGCTTTTAATGTTGTTGGTTTTCTGTTTTGTTTTGAGAAATGTGGGTTAGTTTGCATGTTTTTTTAGTCTATTATACATCTGCTAAAAATTCTAGCAGGTTCTTTGACAGAATAAACTTGATGGATGAACTACTAAGGTCTTTTGGTTTAAATAGTAGACTGTACTAGTGCACTGGAAAAGATTTCTTTTGGAGCTGTTACAGACTACAGGGTATATAATCCATGTGGATTAATGTGGCATTTCCTTCATAATCCTCTGAATTTTCTGCCTTAAAAATACTTTTATGTTTTTTCTAAGAGTTTTAGTAGAAAAGACCCTTTAAATATGTGGTGATATCTAGAATTATTACGTTGTCATTGTGTGCTTTTATACTTAAGGTGTACAAGTAAAAATAAAATGTAGCATTTTAATTCTCTTTTCTTTCTGTGGGTTTTTTGTTTGTTTGAATTTAGTGTCTAGTGCTATGCATTAAGTCTTTAGGCCAGGAGGGCAGAATTTTTGTGAATATGCCGGTGCTTAAAATTGTAGACTGCTGTCTGGTGGGATTTTCAGATGTGGTTAAAGCATTGCCTAGTTGCCCAGTAGTTGATCTGGTACTTTGAAAAGTCTCCCTAGAAATGCCTGCCTGCCTCTTGATGTATCTCGGTACTGTTGCAAATCTGATTCCAAATCTTTAATTATTCCAAGAAGACATCTAAATGCAGGGGAAGTTAAATTCTTGTGGGTTCTAAACCAGTAAATATATGACAGTACTAGTGAGCTAGTTCTGAGTTATCTGTCTGAGTTTTATGAGTTCGTAAATGTATTTAGGAATAATATTGGAACCTAGGAAGCCACTTCATTCTGGAATTAATTTTAGGATTACTTTGCGGGAAGAGCATAATAGCCAAATTCTATTATATTTGCAAAATATAATCTAATTTAGTTTTGGAAAACATTTCTGAAGAAGCATAGAGTTAACATCCCATCAGCTAATAAAATCACTTAAGTGTGGTGTGCACTTAGTTTTGTGAAACTTACTTTGTGTGTTTACTCTACCTCACTTCTTGTTCTGGAATTCTTTTCCCTAGCATCAGCACAGCTGCATCATCCATTTCCACGGTCCTTTTAACCTCCACTTTTAATTAAAAAAAATTAAATCAGATGCTGTTTAAAGCTTCCCGTTTAGTTTGGGGAAAATAAAAGTTCATATCTAGCTTAGGCGTGTGTGAACAGCTGTTAAAAGCCACAAGCAAAACAATACTTATAAAAGTGGTGGGGGGAATTTTAAGAGCAAGCTGCCAGTTTGACTGTACTTTTCAATAGCTCTTCGCTTTCAGCCAAAAGGTTTTAACAATGATTTTCTTTGAAAAAAAACCCTGTATTTTATAGAAGCAGCAGGCCTAGCAGTTAGGCCAGTGGTAATAGAAGGCAACTTGCCATGTCTCTTTAACTTTTTATGAAATTTTTCTTTGAATCTGGGGAAATTGCTCATTAGAGAGGTTGGAGGGGCTGATGTCCCTCTGTGCCCACCCACCATGTAGGTACATCTGTCCCCATCTGATTCTAATGAGGGATCTTGTTCATTGAAATTCCCAAATTCCAAGACTAAAGTAAAAGGATAATACTTCCCTTGCGCCCTGTTTTGCAGGCATTATAGTCCTGCTCATGACTTAAGCATTTTGAGGTAATCATAGGATTTTGTTTTTGAGTCTGAGTTTCCTAATCTGACTAATCAGTTGGACAGAAACATGCAGGGAATTTATCAGATGTTAAGATTTAAATGAAAGAGGAAAGATTTGGACTGTTTCTTGTTTATTTTGCCTTCTGTAAACAGGCATGACCTGTCTCACCATGTTACCTGGTTGTAGGGGATCGTAGGTTCGCTTAGCTTAAAGCTTACTGTGTCAGTGTACACAAGTATTCAGATGACACATCTGGATGTGGGATTGTCTTCATACAGTTTGGAAGCCTGGCAGATACATGGCTGTAGCACAGACCTGGGCTACATGTGGCATATAGATACAACCTTGTGTGTGTGAATGTGACAAAATGAGCTTTGAATCCTAACTTGTGTTGATCCACTGAAATGAGATGTCCCCTGAGCCACAGTTTCTAATTAAGTCTTTTAACTTTATGTGGGGCAGCAGAATGAAAATGATCATAAATACTTTTGAAGCTGTATTCTTTCTTTTAAATGTATGTTGTTGAAGTATCTGTAATATCTTAATCTTGGCAAATTACAGCCTGTGTTAACTGGTGCCACCACTAAAATGATCTGTCTTGGTATTTGTTGCTTTGTTACACTTCTGACTGCTGTGCTGGCGTTTCTGCACTTGTATTGCACTTCCAGTATCACTTTTGCCCCCAGAAATGTAGTCTGCAGTGTGCAGCCTAATTTTGGGGGGTCTGAAAGTTTGGTATGGCTTCCATTTAACACATCTGTCTTTGCAATATGTCCATTTTTTTTTGCATGCGCAGCTAGTGAAGGAGAGTAGGGTGGCAATTCCTTTATTTTGTAATTGTTTTCTGCTTACATGCCTAAATATATTTATATTATTAGCAAGCAAGAACCAAAAAGATTGTTAATCACTTCCAGTTTTGTGTATGTCTCATTTTTGCATTGGCTAGTTAAAATTCCCTAAAAATTTCCTGCTATCATTTCTGACAGGAAAAGAAGAAACAATTGGGACAAACAAAATACCAAATGAATTATTTCTTTCTGTCACAATGAGTGTCCCTGGGTGAAACTGTAAAGCTCTTGCAGGACTGTATGTGCTGGGATGAGAATTTTGGGTGTAATTCATAGAATTATCCTCAAGAATTGGGAAAAATTTAGGTGGTTCCAGTCTAGACAGTGTATGCAGGAGACCAGTAATGACCAGTGGAATGAAGAAGCTTTTACATGAAGAGGGATGAAATAGATTGAGTTCCTTAGCAGTAGGAAAAAGATTTATAAAACCATGAGAAGAGACTAGAGAGCAGTTATATAGCATCTTTCCAATACAAGCCCAAGGAAATCACATGCCTTTTTATTAAACAGTATGCTTAAAATAGATGAAATAATTTTTTCATGTCGTGGAAAATGAAATTGTGGTAGTCATTTATTGACTGTTGTAGAAGCCAAAAGTGCACAAGGGTTCAGAAAGGAACTGCAGAGACTTGTGAAGGGCTGGTCCGCCAGTGGCTGTAAAACGTTTTCGCTGTATTCCTAGCAACCTGCAGTGTCAGGCTGAGGAATGCAGGTTGCCTGAGAGTGAGGTGTGTATCAAGTGTGACCGCTGTAGTTGTACAGTTTATTTTCTCGCCTCAATACCTGCTGTTGGCTGCTCCTTGTGGCAGGTTACTGGCATGGGTTATACCAGACCTTCAAATATCAGATTAAAAAAAAACCCAAATTCCTGATTTTTTGAGCTGTTGCAACTCCTGCTCTCCCTTTCCACCCTCCAAAAAAAAACCCTGAACAGTGAACAAAAGGCCTCTCTTTACCGTTTTGCCCTCAGTGCGTTAGGTTGTGTAGCTGTATTTGTGTGTACTACTTTGTAGCTGATTGCTTGGAACAGTGCAGGTAGGGGAAATGCTACCTGGATTCTGGTGATTGCTCCACAGTCTCATTTACTTTTCAGTAGCACAGTCTCTGGATAAAGTAATTAAGAGGTCTGTGGGACAGAGAAAGGCACTGGGTAGCTGAGTAATCCCTGCTGATTAATTTTAGCCCCTCAATCTTTACAGTATTGACAAATTCAGCTGTGTTAAAGAAGTTTGTTTTTTCTGAAAAGGGCTACAAATCTAACATGTTGTTTAGGATATTTTTATAAGCATGTTTTAAATGTAAGCCTGAGGGTGACACAGTTTTTCAGAATGAACATGATGTTTAACTGTTAACTGAAGTCTCTTTGCTATACTAAACCTGAAAACTTCACCCATGGAAATTATGCCTGTGAAAACTTCACTCCAATGTATATTAGAAGACAAGGAGTGTTCTAAGTCACAAAGAAACTAGGTCATCATTAGGGCCATGCTAAAATTTTGGTATATGATATCTTGTGGCTATTTACAAGGGACTTATTAACTTCTAGACTCATATTCTCCCCTTCCTCTTCAAACCTAGCAAAGGAAGTGCTGCTTATCCTTGAGGACTCCTAACTATAAAAAAGTAGAGTGGGTTTGCTTAACTGTGTGAGGTCATTACTGACCAAATGATTTGGGAAAATACACTTTCAGCATCTAAATTCTTCTATAAGACAGATGTAGCTGGTTTCTCGAACTGCAGTAAAAATTGAAGGAAGCAGGAACTATTAAAAATCATCTTTGGTTTTAGGAAGCTTTAGAAAAACAGTGTTAAAAAGTTTACAAAAAGTCCCAGCTGAACCTTAACTTAGTATTTTCAAACTAAATTGAATCCTGAAATAAATTATTAGGAGTGCATACATGTGTCCAGATTCAGCTGTTCTGTGTTGTATTCCCTGCAACACTCAGCCCAATCTGAGGAGGTAGTTTTGCTATGGACTTAACTCAGTTTCATTTTTATCAACTGGTAGCAGTTTAGTCCTGGTAGCAATGCACAGAGAGTTGGTTCAGTTCACTGATCGAGCCTGAAGTGAACAGAACAGTGAGAGGAGTTCTTGTGTGAAAGAACTTGTGGATTCCTTTTATTCTGCAGTGGTGCTATCACATGCGAATGTTTGGAAGCATAGGGAAAGCCAGAACCATCCATTCGAATTACAGTTATTGTAGCTTAAGCTGCTAACAAAACTACCACTTTTCTAACTTGAATTTCAGGGCAGCCCCTTCCACTGAACCATCAACTTTCCTGATAAAAATTTCTTTTTTATGTGAGTTTTTTTGTTGTTCTGTTTTGTTTTCTTTGTTTTTTTCTTTTTTTCTTCTTCTTTTTTTTTCTGGTGGTGTGTATGTAAGAGAGATGCGGCAGGAGGGAATTAGATTCCTCTGCACAGCTAGCTGGCCACATTAGCTTTGAGAAGAGTATGGACCCTGCTGTGTTTGATCTGTAACAAGCAAATCATGTACAAAGTACTTTTCTTGTTCCTTTGGGTCCTTTATGCACTATGTACCTTTTTAAGTCTTCGTTAAAATGTTAATGATTTTTATTCAGTCCCTTGTAGCTAGCCTGATGAGTTGGTTCCCCTTCCTCACCTGAGACTGTTTAATACTGTAAAGTTGCAATATTAGTATATTCTGTCTTAGTATGTCCACTATTCAATGTCTTCAACTTGTTTGGAAAAACAGTAGATATAAATGTTGTAGAAGAGCTTTTATCCTTTTCCTCAGAATCAATCAACTACAGCCTTTTATTAAGTAAATGAAATTTGGACTGAAGTGTTCACATCATGATACAGATTTATGTCAGGAAGAAATAAGCTATATGCGAATTCTACTTGAAGATGAGTTCTTCAGTACAATAATGAGCCAAAGAGTGATGTATTCATTAAAATTCGGGTTTTTTTTTTTGCTTGTGTGACTACTTAGTGGTAGTGAAATATGTGAACTGAGAAATGTGAAAGAGGTTTGTGCAGCCCCACTGCTACTGTCTGGTTTGAAATAATCATATTGTTGAAATATGTTGAATTCAGCTCTTTGTGGTCTTTGACATGCTGTGGCTTAATTAAAGAAATAGCTGACAAATCTGCTATCAGCAATCTGAGTATGTTTGGGTTTTATTTCTCCTTTTGTAGCTAATCAAAGTGTATGTCTTTAATAAGCAATCTTGCTTTTTTGTTATAAAAAGTAATTTAATATAAAATTGAGTTGTACTATTAATTTTTTTAACTGCCAGTTGAAAACAGTTTGGCTTGGTAATAATTAGTTACAAAAGCTTCCAAATGGAAGAAAAACTGGGCTGCTGTCAAACAGGATTTGATACACATGGAACAGTTAAGCAGTAATAAATTGCCTAGTAACTGAGTAATTTCACTCAGATATGTGCCAATCTTGCCTCCGCACTGAAAAAAAAAAAAAAAAATGGAAGAAGAACTGATGTTTAAAATTGCTTAATGCTGGAGGTTTATTGTAATAACAATAATACTGACTTGGCCTGATCTTCGAACATTTAAAGCTTCTTTTTATATCCTAGTGAATGATTTCATGTTCATTTATAATTTTTGTTGTGGGAGAGCTCCCAGAGGGGTATGTAGGAGAAGCACAAAGTGTCTCCAACTCTTTATTACATCTGCTGGAAGCAACAGTGGAATCAGGCATGGAAGGGCCCTGCAACTGACCTGAGCTGGCTCTGTCAGAGGCAAGTAATTCAGAGTATTAGATAAGGGCATTGCACTTGAGAAGACAGCCAGTTTTTAACATAGGTGTTTGGCGTGAAGTCAACAAAAGTATACCTGTGGAAATGGTCTGTGTAGATAGATGCAGCAGCAGCCATCAAGAATGCTGGAGTGGGTCCTGTGAGGAATTGTTATTTGTTAGGTAAATGCTTTTTATAGGAAGAAGTTCTGTATTAATAGTTAATTATTAATAGCATCATGACATATATTACTTTGAGATACGTTTCTGTGCTACACTAAACAGTGTTCTTTTCAGAACACTGTTTTAGGAACAGCTATGTAAAGACAAATCTTTTTGTTTGATGTTCTAGTATGTCCGGATTTACTGTTGTTGGAAGAAATTACTTGTACAGCTATACCTAGCTTGTAAGGCACTGTAGAATGTTTGAATTATAGATGGAACTCAAATGTGTCTAACATTTTGTGAGTGTTTGGTGGGGGCAAGGTAGGTGGGTTTTGCTTCATGTTCTGCTTCTAATGACTGCATCTAATCTATTTATAAGGACATATCTGCTTTTAATAACAGGAAAATTTCACAAGCAATAGTGAGTCAGACTGTTAATTTGCCTGCCCTTTTGATTGCTGACAGGGAATTCAGCCCTTCTGAGCTGACAAAGGCGGTTCCATGATCGGTTGGTTTTGTGGTGAAGCCAGTTTACAGCTTGAAGTTAGCACCACTGCCCCATGGGAAGTTGGATCTGTGACTGGGGTTAAACAGAAGATTGCAAAAAGGAATAGCTATTTTTAGCATGGATCAGCTCACTGAGCTTTGTAAGCTTGTATGAGTTGCATGGCCTCCTAAGTAGGTGAAGAGAGAATAGTGTGCTGTGGCATGTGGGTGGGCATGAATAACCAGGAGTGGGACAGGATGGTGAGATTTTCCAAGTTTTGGCGCTGGTATCGGTAGGTCTTGAGACTGTGTCTGGAAACTTGCTGTTGTCTGCAGGAGACAGATGTGAGTGGCTGGAAGTAGGATCTAAGACATGTTGTGTGAGTTTACATTAAGAACCCAAGACTTTGAGTTTATGAAATTATAGTGAGCTTTATATTTTATGACTGTCAATCCAGTAAATCTTTGTGGATTTTAGAATGATAAATAATTTAGTAGTGTTCTTATTATTTAACTGAAGATAATTGTACTTTGTTCTTGGAATTGTTAAAATCAGTGATGATGTAGCAGATACATCAAATTAGAGAAAAGATCTGAGAGAGAGCTAAAAAAGCTGATCCATCCATGGCTTGCAGATATATTGGACTAGCACCATCTTCTGAATGTTTAGTACATTACAGTTTTATGTTTTCACCAAGGTATTGAAGAGCATTTAAAAAAATACTTGCTCAACTTTGAATTTCAGTAATCACAGTACTGTAATATTGCACATACACTCTATTCAGTTTATGAAATTGTTAAATTAAACCAAACCAAAGGACAGCTAGTCAAATTAGTGGGAAGTTAAGATTTTTATTTTATACTTTTTTAACCTCTGTCCTAAAAAAGTAGATTTAATATTGCAAGGAAGGAAATTACTTTGTGAGAAAGCTATTGAGAGTCCAGCAATTTGTCAGTGGTAGCTCAGCTAAATCAGTTTAAGCAGTTTGAAAAAAGTTTCAGTAATCCTGATAAAAATTGTTTAATGCTGAACCAAAGAAAGGTCTGTTGCTATTTTTCTGTCAGCAAGTCATGTTTCAGAGCACTTGGGCAGTCGTTAAGGTTCAGTATAGGAAAGCTTGGAAAATCCTATCAAAAATTGTAATTGTAATTTAAAGGGAAACATATTTTTTGAAATCAGGCTCATAGAAGATAATTTGTCCAAAGGAGTTCATACTTATGTTTTAAATGATGTATTATAGTCATAGTGCTGTTAAAAATGTCTTAAAAATATTATAAAGCAAGTAATTCTATGTTTCTCATGTGTTGCTCTGTAAAGAATAATACTGAGAGAAAATATAGGTTCTAAATGGTATAACTTTTGTCTTGTTACTGTTGCTAAAACATTTGCAATTAGAAGATGACTTATCACTTGAATCTTGCTTTTTTATCAATGTATATGTTTAATTGTTGTTTTTGTGAAGGATGCTGGGTCCAAAATTGAAATATTATTACTTGTAGAAACTTTTGTTTGTTTTTATTTTGCTTTCCCAATGTCATTCATTGAAAACCGTCCACTGTGTTCACTGTGACTCCACAGTGCTTTTTATAATTTAATGAATATAGCAAGAAAAATCCATCTGTGGGGTGTTCTTGTGTCTCAGCCATTTTCTCATTTCTCCTTGTCTCCAGGAGACAGCTATTTGTAAAGATGTTTGAGTCTGAGTTAACAGCTTTAACTTAATAAGGAAGTAAAACTAATTGCTGTCAAATTTCTCATTGGCACAAAGATTAGGAAGCCTGAACACAAGTTTTAAAGAAGATGAAAGAGGATTTAATGCACAAAGTAATAGATATTTCAGTGAAACTTTATGGGATCAGAGACAAGGCTTAATTTATCTTTTCATTAATGTTTCATTTTTCCCTTTGTAAAAATAAGAATACTATTTGCCTAATTTACTGGTAAGAGAATCAGTCAGCAAACGATCTGCAGTAATTGCAGAGTGGTTATAAACTGGCAGTAAGGGCCTTGTAAGGATCTGACTGGATAAAAAGCAGCAGTGAACAAGCTGTCTTCCTTCCAGGAGGAGTTTGTAATCTTATAATACAGTTCTCTGTGGAAAGTAAGAACTAATTAACCAAAGGTGTGAAATTGGAGAACATTAAAGTCCTGTGAGGTGGTTATTTTTTTGAGAGAGTGGCATTTGTTTCCTGAAGCTGGGCTGTTCATTCTCCATACCAGTATGCACAAAAGTGTTTCGTGTTCTTTCATTCACATCCCTACTTCATTTGTTAAGCTTACCCTAAGGGTTTGTTTATTTAGGTCTGTACACTGCAGACAGTAAACAGAGATATGTGGTAAAATCTTCTGTACAGGCGTCTGTGCTGCCACATCTAAACTCCACGTGCCAGATTAGTACTTTTCAAGTTAATTTGGTCATCTCTGCTAAGCCACTGCCTGCCACCTAGGTGTATCTTCAGTGTACTGAGTCACTTGAGTTGCAGAGTGGGGAGATGACAGTCAACACATCTTTCATCCTCCTCTCTTACTATCTGTGTCCTTATGGTACCCTTCTAAAAAGAAGAAAAAATAAATAGTTGTTCCAATTATGTTTTAATCCTAAAATAACACTATGAGGTGACTCAGTTGTGTGTAATACCATCTTTTTTGAATACTTGTTTCCAAACTTGTCCCCATTAGTGGCAGGGGTAAGGAGTAGGGGATCAGACTGTAACAATCAGTGTAATCTTAGTTCGTTCAGTCAAATAATAACTGGTTGCAAGAATTTCTGCCAACAATTTAATAAAAAATGAAAATGGGAAATGTCTAACTGAGAAAAAAATATAGTCTTATTTTCACTTCAGCTGTCTCTTCACGCTGTCTAAGCCAGTCATCTGTCATCTTAGTTTTGAAAAGAAACTTGGGTGTGTTATTTTTTTCTTCATAAGAAATTTCACTCTGGTATGAGAAGGTGCCTGCTGTTTGTATTTGCAAAGGTTAACATATCTTGTTAAAAATGACCTGTCATCTGCCAAAACATTATATGTGCTTCTTAATAGGTGAAAATCCTGTCACATCGTGTCCTCCATAGTTAGCTGCACTTGGTGTGCTGAGACTGGGACATTTGCTTCTGGCTACTCTTCTTGGTTTTTGTTGAAACCTGTTTTAAATCTTGGAAATGTTAACCTCATTAACCTAAGACGTACAAGAGATACTGGTTTTATAGCTTTAGAAAAAGTGCTGTAATTCTTCATTCATTAACAGTATTTGAAAGTCTCATTTAATATGGGATGTTTTTATGCAGGAAACTTAATATAAAAACTATAGCTACTTCCATAAATACAAATCAAAGAGAACTTTTCATGCTAAACCACATTCTTTCTTATTGTTTCCTATGTTAGAACAAAATATTATTATCAACCTGATTTTTATTTTGTGAATTACCCTTATTCTAAGAAGCTCATCACAGATTTTGTGTCTTCAAATGTCTTTCTTTGAGAGGAAAGAGAATTCCACATAGGCTTTGTACAAATAAGTTGAGACCCATAAGAGTTATGAATAAAACCAGGCAAACCTCACTTCACAGGCAAGATGCCTTTCTGTTTTTAACTGGAGACCTAGGAAATTGCTCATCTTTCCCATATTAGGCATACATTTTCTTGTCTTATGTCCTTAGGAATTTGTATGTTGGTTTAGAAGGAGCTCAGATAATAGATTTGACATTTACAGAGTTGTACTTTTAATAATTGAGAAACATATTTGCAGGTTTGTTTTTTTTTGAGGAGAAAGTGTTACTATATTTTGTGTAAATTATAAGTTTTTAAGCTTTTTTTTTCTTTCTGAAACCAGTAATTTCCTATTGTAGCTGGAAATGTTAAGTGTAGCTTTTTAAGTAATAAAGTACAGCAGCAACTATTGTGCCTTAGCAGCTTTTCTAATACAACGTTTGATTTGTTACTGTGTCCTCATAGGGGAGCATCAGCAGTAGAGTGTACATGACAGTGAGAAAGTAAACACATGCTTGCAATCAAATTAATGTATTTCATCTGTCTTCAATTAATAACAATCTGTCATGCTATCTATCTGAGAAGCGGCATAAACAGTTTATTTTGTGTTTGGAATAACTTCCTGGAGGTAGTTAATGTGACATGTAGTTTGTCTGACATGAGTATAACCAGATCAACGCTCTAGATGTTTTCTTGATAACCTAAAAAAATTACTGAGAAAGTCTGTACTGGAGCTATATTTATATTTTGGTTTGAGCTTCCTTAAATCAGAGTAGTGGCATAGTTTTCAGGACTTCCATGGAAGAGGTTTCTTTTCTTGGCAGTTACACAATTTTAGTGTGAGAAAAAAGATTGAAAGCATTAATAAAAATTTAACTATAAAACGCTGCAGTTAGCACTCAGAAATTCCGGTCCGAGTATTTGAGAAGTATGTGCTGTAGTAATTTAAAACTACCAAATCAAAGATGATTTTTAAAAAGCAAGATAATACACAAATTCTGATAGTAGTGCAGATTTGGTGCAGTTGCTGTCAAATTAATTTATTACTTCTGCATAATTCTGGTTACCGTTATTATATGATTATTAATAACATCAGATACTTGTTCTATCAGATGACTTTATTTGTGCAGAAAGATCTTTTCTGTCTAATTAGAAAATGAAAGTGCACATGCTTGAAGTTCTAAGTAGTCTGGTCAAATATTCTATTCAAAATGAAATAGTTTCCTCTTTTTAGTGGGAAAGCAGTAGGTTACTGCTAAGCTGAGAAATAAAAAATGAGGGAGGTTTTTTCATTGCCTGTTTTTTTTTTTTTCCAAGTTTTTTTTGAGTTATGGCAGAATTAGAATTAAAAGTGGTTAATTATGGCAGAAGAGGTCTGAGAAGGCTTCCTTCTGGCCGAGCAGTGGGACCTGCTAAACTGTGCTCTGCTGAGGTGCTATGGGGCAGAGGTCTGATAAATTGGGCAGTAAATCCTTTTGCCCAGAGTGCTGCTCCCAATGTTCATTGTGATTTCTGTTTTATTCATTAGAATAGTGGGTATTTAGCACATCTTGGAGAAATCCCTCTTTGATTCCCTTTCTTGTGCACTTTGCTCATGCATACGAAAAGCAGAACCTTCACATTCTGAAATTAAGATGGTTTGTTGAACAGTGTCTGCTGCATGAGGATAATCCTGTGTAACAGTATCGTTGTCTTCAGATTTTCGGGTGCTCAAGCTAGGTTTGTCCTTAAGAAATAGGTCTGAAATTATACCAAAAAATAGGGTGAAAGAGAGATCATCATATACAGCCCCCTTTTTTATGACCCTGGAGTATTTTCAGAAGAGAAAATATGTACATAATTTTAAGCACATGTAAATCAAATTAATAAATTATTAAAGCATTTTACTTGTCATGTCTGTGTGGGCTAATCATGATAGCTCATTATTTAAACATTATGTAATTGTATACCTTGTGTGAACAGCTGCAAATACTTTGCAGAAAGATTTATATTTCATTTTTCACTGCATACTATAAAAGAATATATTTTTGTGTGGTACTATAGATTAACACAGATGTTTACTCGTAAATTTAGAACTACCCTCCATTACATTAAGATATGAAACAGTTATAATATGCATGATAAAAACAAAACTAGATAGTTGTAAATTTGTGTTAATAAATTTTTTAATGGAAAATACTGGTATTATCAATAAAAAGAAAAAGTTAAGCTTAAACAGCAGAACTGCCTCTTTGTAGCAGAGTCTTTTGCAGTTACTGCAATTTCAAGGCTTGAAAGTGAAAGATGATCAGATTTGGGTGGAGAGGCATCCTTTTACTGAGGTTCTCTGAACTATTTCATGTTTCTTTTCATACATGCAGTTTAGAAGATGGTTGGGTTAGTTATCACTGGTATGTAATAATCTAAAATGACTGTATAGTGCCTTACAGTTTGCAAGTGTAATCTCATGATCCAGGAGAAATGCCAACAAACTATTAAACAGTCACAGTTGCTTAACATGCATTATGCATGCCACTCAGCTGTTTATGCCACTCTGAGCAAGTACTGTCACCATTTTTTCAGCTGCTTGGAAGCACCTGTACAAGTTATATATTTGTGTTTCTTTCAGAATTACCTGAAAGGAAGATTCATGCAAAAAGGATGTTCCCAGATTTTAAAAAAAACCTGTACTTTTACATGGAGTTCTTCTCCAGTGATCTTATGAAAGAGACTGGCAGTCCTGTGGGAAAGGGAGATAAATAGCATGAGTAGCAGCCTTAACATTCTGTATAAATTATGTTCTGCTGTCTTTTTAGAGTATGTGCAGTTATTTGCTTGTGTGATAATATTTAAATCAAAATATACTATTACATTTTTGGCAGTTTGAAAGATTGTAAACCTGGAGCATTAATCATTGTTCTAACTAGTGAAATATATTTTAAAATACTGGCTTTGTTTCTGTGAGTTGTATTACTCTGATAAATTGTTACGTGTTTTTTATTATTGCCCTAATTTAAAGACAATACAGCTGTGGGATTTGATATCACACTTATTCCTCGAAGCAAACTTTGGTGAGCAAATTGCATCTATTCTAGTTCATTTTGGTGAAGTTCGTGAGCTAAAGTAGTATTAAAGATACTTAACTATTTGTTTTCCACATACGTATGGTGTAATGGAATGGAAATGATCATTTCTCCCTGCACGGTGGTGCTATGTGGCTTGTTTCAGGCCTTTTTTTTTTTCTCTTATGGAATGGTACATATATCTAAATGGTGTAAAAGGAACGGTTACGGCATTAATTTATTTACCATTAGTGACTCCAGAGTCTAAAGTCAAAAGTAGCATTATTATTCAGTCAAGACTGAGTTGCTGTTGAATGGCTATGTGTGGGTAGATTGTAAAGCAGCCATTTGTGTTTCATCTAATATTTTTTTTTTTGTGTTCCTTGCTACTACCCAATAAAATTTCAGTGACTTAATTTCTCAAGTAAAGTTATATAGAGTTTTGACTTTCAATAACTATACTCTCAAGTGTTTGCTCAGTTTTTCTATCATTTGATATCTAGCCTTGCAGACAGTCATTTAAAGTAAGGTTTCCTTTTCCGCTTAGAGTTAGTACTGTCGGCTTTTCACTGCAAATAAGTGATGTATAGCAGCAATTCAGAGGGTAATGAAAATGTCGTTTGTATAAATCACCTGAAGATGTGACCTAATCAGTTCTCTCTGGTCCTAATTTAAAGCTACTGTTTTGTCCTTGCCTTCTTTGAAATGTCTTTTGCTCTCCACAGAGGTGACCATGATGGTTTTTAAATATTTTTTTTAACCTAAATTCTGCAGTGTTCTTCTTACCTATTTTTCTTCTCATGTTGTCAGGAATGCCTTAAAGGGAGTATCCCTGGGATTTGGGATGTAGGAGTTCCATACTTCTCTCCTAGATTCTGTTTGATTTTTTTTTTTTTTTTTTTTACCTTGGTAGATCTCTGTTTAGTCTCACCTACAGATCAAAACTGAACTCTCCAGAGTTCGTGAGAAGCAAGTATTTTAGTAATCCTTACCTACTTTTGCTGCAGCAGACACTGATCTTTGCTGGTTTCATCTCTGGTGGAAGATTTTCACTTGGATCCATTTGGCTTGGTGGAAGTTATGTCTGAATTCCTGAAGTTTCTGATATATTTTTGTTGTGCCAGTATTTTTATGGGGTATGCAATACATACAAATGCATACAGATGTGTTATGGAGCAACAATTTATCTTGCTAGCTTTAATTGAAATGACTCTACACTGGACAGGCTTAAAGGTGAATGTTTAGTTTTATTTCAAAGAAACAAAAAGTTGGGCTGTTGACTAGCTAGTTAGGAACAGATTTGCAGGAGAGGAAAAGGAAAGCAACGGAGATATTTTTTGGAGAGTTACTGGCAACCATGTTTTTTTTTTTGTACTTGTCATATGAACATTTTTTAGTGTGCATTTTGAGCATAAAAATGAGCAAACTGCAGCAACCCATATTTTGGATGCCTTTTCTTAGAAAGGGTCTTCAAAATGACTGGCAGCTAATAAGCCCCTTTTTCTGTCCTCAAGTCAATCAGAAAAACACTATGATTTCTCCCTCTCTCCCCCATTGCTTGTGATGCCCTTCCACTCTCCTCCATTGCCCCTGATGTCCCCTTGCTTCCCCTGATTCCAATTTTTATGTGGTTTATTTAAGCATTCCATTTAATGCAAGCATACTAAGTGGTTCCTGTATAGCCAAGGAATTGGCAATGTGCTAATTTGACACTATAACTACTTGAACTACCATTCCTGCCAATTGGTCCCATTTTTAAGATCTTTAGAATTTTACAAATGATAGATCAAAGAAATGCTGTCACCACATTCTGCAGAACTTGCACATCTTGGGGTTGCTTTAGCTTTTTGTGATCAGAAAACATAAATTTATTAATGTAGATAGCAGAGTTTATATCCAAGCACTTAAGCAAAGTACTGGTTTGTAACATTTGTGTGCTTTAGACATTCACTGTTTGCAAATAAATCTCTTCTCACTTTAAAAACTAAAATCCTCCTGTCTCCTTTAGACATCCTATTGTGAATTTCTAGCCATCAGTTTATATTCTACTTGGTAAAAATGGAGCTATTAATTTTCCCTTGTCACTCTTGCCTTTCTCATTCACTTCAGATGAGAAGGATGACTGTACCATCTGGCACATAAACTTCACTTTGGGACTTTCTTTAAATGTTTGTGTTTGATGTGTGTCCAAATCTTTCAGATTCTTTCTTTGAGACCTTTGTTAGATATGGCCTGTCATAACCATTACCGCACTTAAAATGTTCTTATTTTGCATCTTCATTTCAGTAATTGCTTTTTCTTGGCCAATGCAATGTTATTTAGCCATTTAGAATATTATGCAAGATCATTTTCCTGGTTTGTAAAATCAAGCCGTATTTATGTATCTGATTCTATCCAAAACTTATTTGTCTCTGCCTTTCAACTTTTCATGCCTTAAGTGCATTCTAGTCTCATCGTTCATCCTAAGATATCTATTCCTGCTGTTAATTGGCTCATCATATGAGCCCACATTGGCCAGCTGTTTGTTTTATTTCTATAAAGTCCCTGAATTCCTTATAAGCATCTTTTTAGAAAATTGTTTTTCTCCTCCAAATCCCTCCTTAAAGTCTTTTTGCTGTGATGTCTAAATAAAAGCTGGACAAGACTTATCTCCTGGTGTGCTAAGAATTCTGCCTGTCGAGCTGACCGATATCAGATGTTAAAAAAAAAAAACAACAAAAAACAAAAAAACCTGGAGGGTATCTATTCACTTTACTTTAGCTGATCTTCAGTAACTATGTCTTTGCCCTTAGCCTGGGGAAATGAAAAGTAATATGAGTTAGGATAGTCGTCTTTCATTGACTGCAAACTGCAATTTTGTGTAGATTAATATTTATTAACACTTGAAACCTGTTTCTTGTACTAACACTGTGCCCTCTTTCATTGAGAGCTAATGTAACGTGAATTGCCTTACATTTACTGTGGGCTGAGAGTATGCATGTGGACAGTTACCTGGCAGTTATCTAGCATAACAGTAACTCTGCAGTTCACAGCAGACTGCCCATAATTCAGAAGGGACAAGGTAAAATACTTTTAAGTGGGGAGGTGAACTGAGAATTACAGAAAATTTGGAAACATAATTTCACCTTGATTTTTCACTTCCAAGTCTGTTAGATTCTAGGATTGTTTGTGCTTTTAGTTTTTCTACTGTAGTAAAGTATATGCTCCACTAACCATATAATATTTTTGATGTTTCTTCAAATAAAAAATAGGAGACATTTGAGGATATGATTTCCAATATGGCAGTGGCATTTTATCCTGAAAATTTATCAGTTGTTGTGTTCTTCTACTCCCTAATTCTTTCCATCTTGGGAAAGAGAGTTTGAGCCAGATTGTAAATTGTGAGCTTGTTTTTACATAACACACACACACACATATATATATATATATATATATATATATATATATATATATATATATATAAAACTTACATAATCATGACTGGTATTTTAGAGGGATGGACTGTAAATGCTATCTACCTATTTTTACTGTAATCTTGTGTAGGTTTTTGGAGGTGAGGTATAGTCAAAGAAATACAGCAGGTGAAATTTGAAGGTAGGGTTAAGTTTCCTTTAAGGGCTCATCAAATAAAAATAAAGAAAATATATTTTTATTTTTTCCCAAAAGAGTAATTTCACTGTTGTGTTTTCCAAGCTGCACTTAAAGCTAATATGCGAAGAGTAAAAATAATAGTTAATAATTATATGGTTTAGGCAGCATGCTGTATTTTATCCTTAAAAGCATTTCAACAGAGGCTCTCTTCTGGTAGTTATGTTTCAGAGAAAAAAATTAAGTAGCTGTTTCATAGACTGCAAAGTCAATAGCAATTTTTTAACAAAATTGGTATTGACGTTGGGCTTTGTCTTAGTAAATGTTCTTCCTTTTGAAACTATATATTCTGTGTTTAGTATTATGAAAAACTGTGCTACAAGCATTAGTGTTAATAGCTTAGTATTTTAGTCCTTCACAAATTAATGCTTGTGGTAACTGGATGATTTTAGGCCTGTTCTTATAAACAAGGCCTTACTGATGTGCTAGGAGCAGTAATATGTGGCAAAAACTCCACATTAACCAAGGTAAGCAGTATAAATGGGGTGTAGGAATCCCCTGCTAGACTAAAAATCTCCAAGAGAAAATCTCCAGAGCCTACAAATTAAAGACCTCCAATGTCATTTTAAAATAAAGCCTTTTATGTAGTAGGAGAGCATTTTTTCAGCTGATAATCAAATGACACTATTATGCAGGCTTACTAGATTTGCAAATTTACAAGTTTTTACAAGTCAGTTGGGTCCCTTCCTCAGGAAATCAGTTTAAGTTTTTTTTCCTGTATTGACTCAAAGAGCCTGGTTGTCCTTAAATCCTTCTGAATATATTTGCCTTATAATTTGGCGGCATTGAGTCAACACTCTTATAGGAACTGCAATGCAATAAAAAAGAGAAACTGTTCAATATGGTTTCCAGTTACCTTGGGATCAGATTTGGAGAGACTGGAACATGTACAATAAAACCGGTGCAAGGCTTCCATTTTGCTTTGGAAGCACCCAGTGCTTTTTCAACATAAATATTAATTTGAAAGCTTTGATCTGCTTCTGGTGGTTGTAAAATGATAGAAATGAAAATGTGTGTGACTCTTGAAATATGCATTTTACTGGTTTTAATCTTCTGAACTGTACAGTTATGGAATTGAAAGCTTCATGTATGAGTAATGAAGAACCAGTGCTTTTACTCAATTCATTTTTTATTATAGTGTTTTTGTTCTACCATATTCTTCATCTAAGTTCTTTATAACTTATTACATTTTTTTTATTAGAAAAAATTATGTAGATTCAGATGTGCTTGGTCAACTCTATTTTGTAAAAGTCTTTAGATGACACTGGAACCTCCAGTATGCATCATGCTTGCAAGCAGAATGTGCAAAACTTAGTTGTCTCAAGTTTCTGTATGTGGTTAACAGTAAATTTGTTACGAATTGTGTCTATCCAGCAATAAGTTTCTCCTTTATTTTAGATAAAAATTAGTTGCATTTGACCATACAGTTTTATTTGTGGTTTCGTTTTAGTTTTGCAAATAATATTAACCTGATGTAATTTGTTATTTTTATTGGGGCAAATGATTATAGGAAGAAAGAAACCTGCATTTGCATACACCTGTAAAGAAAAAGATTACATCTGATGTGTTTCCAATGAATAATTTCCAAGACAGGTAACTGAATGGGCTCCATTTTAGTAATTTTTCCTTTCTTCAACTTTTTAGTTGACTTGGAGCATATGCGCGCAGTGAAAGTTGACAAGCACCAGCGATTTTGTCAGGAAAACAATTTCAGTAGCCATTTCGTGTCAGCCAAGACAGGAGATTCTGTAAGTAAGAAAAATAAAACCCTTGTAGATGTCTTGGTTTTATTTTTAAAGATGCTGAAGTTTTATTATACTTCACATATCAAACCATGGAGAACAGTGACTGTTGCAGCTTGTTTTTGCCTGCCTAGTTAAATGAAAAATAGATCTTTGTGTATATTCTTTATTAATTACAGTGATTTCTCATCTGATTTGCAGTTTAATGTATAGTTTTTAATATGATAAAGGTCTAATTTATACATCAGCATGAGAACAGCTATATCTGTTTGCTGACAGCCTGTAGTTAAATGTATTCCTTCATTCCAGGTGGAGCCCCATCTATAGACCATCAATATAGAAACTTTGAACAGTTGATAGTGTCACAAGACCCTGTTGCAATCGAAGTTTTTAATAGGGGTCCTGAGCCATTGGAGACACTCCTACTGCAGGTCCATTGAAATTTGAACATTTGATGTTTTTAATGCTTTGCAGAGTATATTTTTGAACAGCCTTTTGACTCTGAGCTAACTGGGTTAGTTGTTTTAGTTGTAAGTGTATGGAGGAAAGGTTCTTTCTTAGTTGACTCTGTCAGTCAAATTAAATCACACTGTATTGTTTTGCTTGATTTGTCACATGCCTAGTAACTGTCATTCCCATAAAACAGTCCTGTATCTCTCTCCTGTGTTACTTATGACAGCATACTTCATTTTTGTTATTAAACAGTAAGACCATGTTCAGTTATATGCAAGTATAACTCTGTAACACAAATAGAATCAGTTTTTAATATCTTTGATGAAATGTCTGCAATGTACTGCCTAATTTTATAAGATAATAGCTTTTCTTTGAAGTCTAACAATTTTGCTGTGACAGATGCAGTGAGTCCTCATTCTCCTTACAGTTTGTGTTGAATCTTTGGCATAATTTTTTGTTTAAATTAAAGTTTTTTAAGGTAGAAACAGAAGAAAAAAACGTATAATGCTTCACCCAATGAAGTATGCATCTGATAAAACATATTCCTTTCTCAGGCAAACAATCTTTTTTTTTTTGAGATTTAGTAACAGGAAGAAAAAGCAGTCCTTTTTATAAGGTTGATATATTTAACATAGCAAAATATGAAGGAATCTTTATTATGTCTTTTAATTGATTCATGAATTGCAGCAGCATCCTGCTGTATGTACTGATTGTTCTTTTTTTCACTTGCCGTATAAAGACAAAAGTAAATTTAAACGTACCTAGAAAGCATTAACCAGAAATCTAAGTATATACTAAGAAAAGAAGGTATGAGGTATGGTTTAAAGTATTTCATTTTTTTTTGTTTCACTATAGATTTGAATTACTTCCTCATGTTTTTTAGTAGTTGTGCAGGAAAGACAGGGTGCTTACCCTGGACAGTGATCTGAGAAGAGATCATCAATTGCTGCTTTGGTTATAGGCTTAGTTAAGATAAATGATTTTTTGTTTACCTCGGATCTTTCCAACTGACTCATTTGCAAAATATAATTTTTTATTTATATTTCATTCTTATAATTTTAAAAAAGCCCAAAATTCTCCTCAGAGGAAAAATAAATTTAATGAAAGATTTAGTATAGCTGTCTTACTGTCTATCAAATTGTATACATAAAGCACTAAACTGGTGCCTGATGTTTTGCGCACAAAGCATCCTCATGATAGGTGGTCTAGCTCAGTACACCGAGAGCCTGGTGTGGGTTAAAGTAGGCATCTGGAAAAAAGAGACCTTGTTCAGGATTTCTTGCTAAGTGGATTCTAGTAGAATAGACCAGTACTAGACCAAGTAGTTTAGAGAAATTATTTTGGAAGCTATTATGGTTTGTTGGTTCTTCCACTAATTCATTGCTGTTTTCCATCTCGGGTGTAAGAAGAGGTTGTATAAATTGTCTGGTTTTGAATTTTCACTGAAAATTACTAAAATCACTTACACAGGCTCTTTGGAGTCCAGCTGCCTGATGAAAAGCAATGTTTGTTAGTAGTTTAGATTGTGAGCTCAGTCGAATAACCATGTAGATGAAATATAATATGGGGTTCAGCAGCAGTGCAAACTTAAACTGCTCCTCTTTAACATCTGTTGTGTTCTTTAATCTGATTTAAAATGCAGCTGCCTAAACTTTAAGATTGGTGGACTGGATTGAGATAAAGTAAACCATTGCCACCCAGTGTTATCTGTCCAACCATGTCCAAATTCTAACTCTGCCAGGCTGCTGCATCATCTTGCTTGTTTTCTAGATACTTGCTTTCGTTATAACATCCATAATGTTTTATAAGACTTCAGAACAAATAGAGCATTGTATGGCTTTCATATTGACAATGTTTTTTAAACATGTGCAGTATAGCTTTTGGTGATGTTGATGCACAGTTCTGTTGCTTTCAATTTCAGAAACCTGTAGGTTTCTCTATTGCAGAATACACTGGTAATATATTTTTTGTGCTAAACATTAGTGAATACCCTTATTCATATTTTATAGCACTGAGAGTAGTATTTTAGAGGTGAGTTGTGTAAAAGCTTGTTTAAACTTAAGTCTCTGGAGGCAGAGTAGAAGTGTTGCTTAGTAATCCAGCATACTGTTCATTCCTTGTACCATTGTAGAGTTATTTTCTCCTGATTTTTAAACACAACTGAGTGTACCAGATGAGGTTGTTTTCAGATCTCTCTTGCACAGATCATAATTTAATATATCTAATTGTTTAACAGTTCAAGGATGTTTTGATATATTTGAAAGAACCTCAAGAATGTCCATTTTTAATCTTTTAAGTGCAATTTAATTTTTTTCCATAGGTCTTCTTGTGTTTTCAGAGAATTGCTGCTGACATACTTGGCATCAAACTAAACAAAGCAGAGTTGGAGCAGTCACAGGTGACTTTTCCACAAATACATGTTTTTTTATTTCCAGGTATTTTATTTAGTGTTAAAAAAAATCATTGGAAATTAGTAAGTGTCCTTTAAAGCACTTCAATATAGGGAGAAAGTTCAAATTGAGAGCAATTTTTTAAAAATAGTGCATAAAATTGGTTTAGAAATTAAATCCTCTCTCTATGTATTCATATGCAGGTAGCATGGAAGATTTTTTTTTTTTACACACTTTAAATACTGTACATTGGTGTCAGATATGGTTTTTATGAAATTTGTTCTTTTTTTCTTTACATATTTAAAAACCAATTTCATTTTAAAACTACACATTTAAGTCATAAAAGGCATAAGCTTCTGTGAGTAGAAGTGTTCTAAATCAACCTTCATTGTAGTAATACAGGAAAAACCAGTATTTTTTCAGTCTGAGAGTTGGGAATTAACCATGTTAAATCCTATGTTTGGTTAATCTCAGATTTTCATCATCTTTGTGTGCCTGTATAATACAGGACCTCAGAAGTGACTCTCTGCCTTGGGTAAGGAATATTGGTTTTGTATGGTCACTATTTCCCATTTTATTCTGATTTGCAAATGATAAATGAATCCTGTTCTGGTTCAGTATACCAATTCTCAGTGGCAGGCAGAGCTGTGGAATTGTGTGTTTGGGTAGCTGTTACGGCTACCTGGCATCTGCAGTTATTTTTCTCACCATACCAGTCCCAAATAATTTCCCCCTAAAGGAGCTGCATGGTTTATGTCCTTGCATTTTGTGTTTTGTTCTTTGAGTTGTGAGTATTATCTTGGGGATTTTCTGTCATTTCCTCTGCAGTGAGAAAGGGCTGAGAGGGAAGAATGTTTCCCAGCAATAGGTGGGAAGGTCATCAAGAAGGTTGTCCACCATTCCCTTACATTGGTTAGCCATGAGTTAGGGATGTGAATGTAGTGATTTCATAGTGAACATGTGGCAGAACCCTGCTGCATGTCATGGTCTGAACTGTAGTAGAGCTTTGTTGCAAGCTCATCCTATGCATTAATTGCTATATGCAGAATGGCTCTATTGAGGGCATTGTTTTAGGACCTTATGAATTTATTGGGAAAAGATATTTTTACTATTTTAAAAAATTAGAACTGTAACTATATTAATTAAAATGTACTTGCTTAACTATCTACTAGAGTTGGAAGTCAGTTTTTGTTAGCGAAAGTTAGATAAAAAATGTGTTAATTGTTCAAATAAGCAACAAGCAAGAGGTTTTCTAGTATAACCCTTTTTCCCTTATCCTTCCCTTTCCCTCCTTCTTCTTAGCTCCTGCTTCTAAAAATAGTTTTCCTGCCTGTAAGACTGTGTGCATAGGTTTAAACCAAAAAAGATTGTATACAAACTTTGTTTCAGAATCCTCAAAAACAAAGATTATACTACTGGATATAATCTTACATGTACATATATGTAGTATAACCTTACTATACAATGATGTTTGAGATTACAATGCACTTATTTTAAATTTACTTATTGAGCTAAAAGTAGTTGCTTCGGTGGTGTAATATCTTGGAACTGCTAGTTACTACCAACATTCAGCAAGTACCACAAGGTAAGTCAGCAAGTTTCTTAAGAAAAAAAGGAAAAAGGCAAAACATTTTTTACCTACAGCTTGGCCTCCTGCTTTTTGAAATATACAATAAATATGTAATTTCTGAAAGTGTTTTGCCATGGTGGTGTTTACAATCTGTGTTGAAGTGGTTAACTAGAAAACTGTATTTCAAACAGTAAAATGATAAAATACACTTACAGTGCATACCTAATGAGGAAGGCTAAGAGGTTCTGAAAAGCTGTAATTTATGGCTAGAGAAATATTGAGCGTGTTCATTCAATGGTTTTTACTACTAAGGCACCATCCATCTGTTGTTCTGAGCTCTATGATTATTTGCATATAAATAATTCAGCACATTAAGAGCTCTTCAGTTTTTCTTTGGTTGTTTAGCTAGAACTGGAACTTCAGTCTTAGCCCTCTCTGTGCTTAGTGATTTTGTAAGTAAGTAAGATAAGTAAGCTTGTAGGTCGTTATGCACATACCTTTGATTAAAAAGAGAATATAATCAATGGAGTTATACAGAAAATTGTAGCTTTCTAGATAAGGTGTCTATTTTTAGGTTAAAGTAAGAACCTTTGTATAGTCCTGACTCAAGAGTGCATAACTTTCTGTGTCAAATTGGTATTTGCTTTAAGTAGGCTTCCTCCTGCCTTAGTATTGTAATTACAGTTTTTAATTTTGTTGAGCAGATCAATGGAACATGCAGTTATGGATCAGAGTAAATATTATGCAAATTGCATTAGTGATAGCTTGTAAATAGTTAATAATGCATAAACTACTCACTGTGGCCCACCCATTACTGTTCATGTGAATCCACGCTACAGTGATTAAAAAAAAAAGAAAAGATAAACAGTAAATGGAGCTGGATAAAAAAGAAACTTCAGTGTTGCCATTCAGGTACTGCACAAGTACGCTGTGCATGTAGAGTAAGAGCAACTGCCTGGCTTTGCAAAGTTCTACTAATTGAGCATAGTTTCAGTCTACTCTGAAGAATCACACAAAGTGAATCACAAATTCTTTGTCACAAGAAGAACATGTACTTCCTTTGAGTGGGCTGTAGGTACTACTGCTTAAGTCAGTGAGAAACCAGTGGGAATTGTATTTGAGTGTGTGTTAGCTGTATCTTAAGGTTCATTATTGTATAGAATACAATATAGTGACTACCCTGGTCACTTCTAAAGATAGAAAAGGAGAATTCTCTACATAAAACTTGAGAAGGAGAACTTCAACCTCAGAGAGATGAATAGAATGACATGTTTTGAGAGAAATTTACGAGTCTGCGGTGGAAAAGCCTAAGTAATGTGTAGGTGCTATGTCCCAGGATCATGGGTCTGGTCTCTTAGCTGGAAGGAGGTGGTGTTACATGATGTCGCCATCACTAGGTTTCTGGTTTACCACAGACTTTATAACAGGTACAGGTTCCTAAGTGTGGTGGTGATGTTTGGATTTTGTTTTTTTTTTTTTCTCCTTGTTTTGTTTTTTCTTTTCACCTGTAAAATGGGCACGGGGCTTCTTTAAATTAAGAAACAGGTATATGAATGTGTTCCCTTAAACTTTTAGCCATTTAATACTCTAGCTGTTGAACTATAAAAGCATACAGAAAAATAGATAGATGTACGCTACATAAATGTTATAAAGAAACAAAAAACTAATCTAATAGTAGGTACGACTCATCCTTGAATCAGTAAGTATGCAAATGTTGACTTGGATTTAATCTTTAAACAAAGAGTAAAATACATTGTAGTTTTTACAAATGTGCACTACTCAGATAATGGATCATACCTTTGAATTTGCTGTATTTTGTGTAATGTGAGTTTTCCTTATTTTGAAAAAGAAGAAGGTTGCTGCTTGAAAGTGTTTGTCAGAGAACATCAGATATCTTTGTTCAGCCTAGGTGGTAAGGAAGGGGAAGATGAAATACTGAGTTTGTGTAAAATGCCAACAGTGACATGCTCTATGTATGGTTTATTATGTATTTCTTCATTATTACCGATTGTCTAATGTAGAGAATGCTCTTTAAAACATATTTCTAGTGTTTTCGATTTTATGCCTGAAGATCATATTTCTTGTGTTTAAGATCAATTATAATTGCCACACTCACTGGGAGGTTCTTAGAAGTGGCTCACAGGTGGTTAGAAATAAATAATAGGAATCTCAAATATGTTACTTATATGAATTTGTGGTGCTTGACTCTTGACTTTAGAGCTTTGATGACTGGCAGAAGCTTTTGTGAAAAGTGGATGGGTGTTCCTGGTCCACTTCGAGTTAACAACGCAACTTCTGTTAATGAACCTCAAGAGCGAGCCTTAAAAATTATTTACCACGCATTTTTAGAAAACAGCTGCACCAGTTTAAGATATTAATGCAACCCAAGCTATTTGTTACTGCCCTTTTGCTGGAATTTATCACTCCCACAGCAGAATCAGAAAATGGAAGGTGATCATGTGCCTTGGCCACATCAGGGTGAAGTAGAGCAGTTTAGCTTAAACTGCTGCTGAAAGTTGTTTTTAAGTGAAGCTGCCAGACTTTGTGCTGAAGCAGATGAGGTGCAAGTATATGTTACATTCCACCAGCTCTCCTTTGGCGGCAGTGATCTCCAGCAGAGGAATAGGACAGACGTTTGGGGGTGGTGAGTTTTTAAACTATCTCAGCTAGAGCTACTAAACCTTGTCTGTTAACACGCTGAGATGACTGTTAATCAAACCTTTATTTGGACAAAACTGTGGTGAAACAAAGAACTAGATTACTCCTTATGCGTGACTGGAAAGTAGAGAATGTTTTTGAAATGGAACAGTTCCAAAGTAAGAAAATTGCAGATTCTGACTTATTTTCAGTCCTCAAAATACTCCTCCTTTTAAATCACAAGGGTCTGATGAAATTTGAGGAAATAGCTCCTTTACTAATCAGATGTTTTTCTTTCTGTATTTTTGACTTTCAACTGTAGTGTAAAAACTGCATGGGGTGCGGCTTTGTTCCTTGGCATTGGCAAGAGCTAGCATTTTTGTAAGTGATGTGTAGTTTTCTATTTAACTAAATGCCAGTTCAGCAAATCAGGATGTGTGTGCCAGGTTTGTACAACAAAATGTTTGGCAGATAAGTTTGGTGGAATTCAGAGCACCTGCACCAAGAAAGGCTCTCCTTATTGAGAGTGGTTTGAACCATGGCAATGATATGCTTAACATAGAAACTGATACAAAGAAACCTAAGTTTTTTAATTACCATGAAGCTAACAGAAGAAATGTTGCAGTGGTTTTTTTTCACTCCTATTTAGGTGAAATTCCTTTAGAAAATCCAAGTCATTTATGATAGTCAGTTTCTTGCTACATTGTGCCTAAGCATGGGTCACTAACCTGCCTGTGTTTACAGGATGGGATTTAGACAAATGTTTTGAGGAACAATTAATTGCCTACTGATTGTGAGACCTTTTTTTTTCTTTCCTCTCAGCTGTAGTCAAAAGATTGGTATGAAGAAACTAGGTCCTGTGAGGTCAGATAACACTGTTTAGTGCTAAACCTCCTACTACCACCTTACATGGGATTTGGCAAGCTTTCCCTTGATAACATCAGTCCAGGAGTTGAGTAAATCATGAGTGGTGTCCACTAGATAAGATAATATGAATGCAATCAATTAAACTCTAGGCAAGTACATCAGCAGCTAATAAATCCAGATCCCTTGCCAGCCAATTCAACTGTTGCTGCTTGTTTGACATTCAGGTTTTATTTACAGAGGTAATCTTTAACATATATACTGTTTATATATTCACATAATCCTGTTAATAGTTTCCTTTAACATAATAGTATTTATTAATGTATTCATACATTTTAACCTTGAAAATATGTTGTGTAAAGCTGAAGTATTTCAGAAAAAATTATTAAACTGGTTTAGCATATTTTTTGTAACTGACCAACCTCCTCTGTTACTTTTTTGTTCTATGAATTATTCTCCCCTTTGCATGAACACTGTACTAGTAGTAAGAAAACTTCCAACAATTTTGTTTGACTTTAGCAGGGAAAAATGAGAGCCTTTTATTTTTGCATTATGTAGAGCAAAGTCAAAGGTTGCAGCACTTGGATGTGAGGTTGTTAATTGATGTCAGTTTTAAAATTATATATTTAGTTATAACGCAGTAGTTGTGTAATGGAAAAGATGCGTGTGTACGTCTAATGCACTTGCTACAGTTGCTGGTAGGAAGTTGAATAATGTAATATTTAAGTACCTTAAAGGAATAGGCCATTGCCACCTTTTCTTTCACTGATTCACTTTTCTTTTTATTCTTTCCCTTCTCTTGCTTTAATACACTTTCATTGCTTGCATGTATGAATATTTCATTTTGGTACTTTGATAGGGCATGTCCTTGAAGGAGCTCGAGAAGTCGCCCTAATGTTGATGATGCTTTCAGCTAGACATGTTGCTCCTTCATTGTCATAAAGCCTGAAAAGAAATGCACTTTTGTTTTGCTTCTGCATAGTCTTCTTATTTCATTCATTCATTCTTTTCAACTACTGATTAATCTCTCCATTTCTCTTTCCTTCTCTTTTTACATTCTTCTCCTTGCCCTCTCTCCATTATGCTGATAACATGCTGATTAACAGCATGTTGTCAGGGCAGAACTAGTGAAATATCCTGAAGAAGATAGTCAACATCACAACACTTCCAACTGCCAGAGCAAAGTCTGCTCAATGCAGTAGTTCAGGTATTGGTGGAAAACTTGGTTGTTTGTTTTACCCAAGCTGCATTGCTTTTACATGAAGTAACAACTGTTACAGTAAGTTCTATCAGAAACTTTGTATTGTAGGTGCTTGTAATACTTAATATACTAATTTGGAACTCTGTACAATTGCATGTTGATTCTAATAACAAGGTATTTCATAGAAATTAAATTCTTCATGCTGCTGTGTTAAGGAGGTCCTTCAGTGCTGTGTATTAAAAATGTTGCATAGCTGCCTCAGGTAGAAATAGACTTATTTGGAAATTGGCATCTCATTTCCTTCTCCTCATATGGGAGAGACCAACAGTCTGATCAAATGCTTTTAAATAGAATGAGTAATACCTGTTGAATCTGTATTAATAAATAAATACGGTATGCAGAGGTTCTTTTTATGTTAATTTAATCTTTAGTCAGTCTGCCTATCAAAGACTTTGAAATATGGTTGTATGTAAAATTTACTTTTGAGTTCTGTCTGTGCATTCTTGTGCAGTGCTTGGAGTGAAGACCGAAAGACAAACTTATGTACAATTTCAAATTACAGTTTAGGCAGTTATTCTTAAAGAATGCATACCATAGACTTTGTAAGCAAGTATTGTTTTATTATTTCCATTCAAAAGAGTTTTCATGGAAGTAAAACTGTATTAATTGCTTTTGCAAAAAAGTCATGATCCATTTGTAGTGTTGTGAAAATCTACCAAGGCACTTCCTTCCTCCTCTTAGGACGGATAAACTGGTATTTAGAATGAGAATTATCACCTAGTAAGACTTCCTGTAAGGTAGTGGAAAAAACCCTAAGTGGTACCTGTTTTGCCTAATATTTCATATACTTTTATAGCAAAATATCTGTTGAATTTTTTGCCAGCATGAAGATTACATTTCCTAATTGTTAACTGTGTTTTCTTTTATGACAGAGGGTGGTGAAAGCAGATATTGTCAACTACAGTCAGGAGCCTGTGACAAGAACCATTAATCCTCCTAGAAGCTCAATGTGTGCAGTGCAGTGACTGTGCTATTCTCTGTTTTGATACCTTTGGCGGTTGTCCTACCTTGACACAGGCTCTGGGTTTACCAGGAACTTTAACAGTGACTGTCGCAACAATGCAGTTAGAGGCTTCACAAATGTGTTACACCACTGTACGCTGAGAAGCAGCAGGCAGGCAGTTTTTATACTGGCTGAAATTCAAACCTGAGACCACACACTTTGAAAAATTAAAGTCTCTATTCTTTTAAATTATATTTAAATAAAACAGTATAACTGTGTTTATATATTTCTTCTGATCTATTTGACTGGAATAAAAATGGATGAAGAAGTCCGGCATTCAAAATACTTTAAAGACATCATCATGGAAGGGTATTTTGCCAAAGCATTTTTAAAATTTTTCCTTTTCTTTCTCCTGTGATCTGAACTAACACTCAGTGAAATGTAACTTGGAAAAGCTATTGCTGGAATAATTTCCAGCACATAATGTATTTTATGTAGGGGTAATTTGGGAAGTATTCCATTAATATATGTACATAGTGCAAAATGTATAAATTGTATCCACTAAGACACAGTGCTTGAAATAAAGCTGTAATTATAAAAACAGTTACTGAAGTCTCCAGTTGTCTCCATGGATGCTAGTGCTTTTGTGTATTTTTATTACCACATCAGCATTATTTCTTGCAGTAGTAGATACGCTCATATGTCTTCATGAATATGGATGAACCTCAGTCGACAGTTTGGGCTGTAAATGTTGAGTGATATATTCCGCATGCATTAGAAACTTGATAGATCAATTAGGATCAGTCATTTTTAATAACTAAATGAATTACCTTTGGCCTGATATTCTTTTCTTTCTAGTTCAGAGTAAATGACAAATAAAAAGCTGTCTGCTCTGTGATCAGTGCATTTCTTCTCTGTTCCTTTGCTAGCAGTCTCTTTTAGATGTTCAGTTCTCTGCTGGCACATCTGAATAGAAAGCTAAGGAGAAAAAAATAGTAAGCCAACTTGATTCCAAACTTAGAAATCTATCTCATGTTTTAAGTCTAGAATGTGTTTTCTTATAAAGTACAACAAAGCATTTCACGATTTAGAGAATTAATGAAGCTGAGTGAAGGAAGCTTATATATCACAAGTGAAAATGGTGAGCTTCTTCATGTAAGTTCTCCTATTAAGCTGTTCAAGCAAGTGCTTAATAGTTGGAACTACTAAACTATTTAATAAAATAGTTGACCTATCAAATTAAAAAAAAAAAGATTGCAGATGGCAAGAATGTGCTTTTTGTTATTATTTTGGTATATTCCAAGTTCATTGGAAAGCTAAGTTCATTTTACACCATGCAAATGCAGCTTGTCACAGTTTTATAGCTGTGTGAGAATGACTTAGTATTGTATCATTCAAATGTGGAATATTCTAAGAAACAAGCTGAGATACTGAGAAATTATTCTACACTAAGGTAGGTGTGAATTTGCAGTAAAATATTCATTCTAGGGTTATAGTTTGTGTTCTTGTTCCTGTTCTGTGGAGCTTGTATCCCATTGCATAGTATTACCTTATGGTTAAACACAACTGAATGGTGAACTGTCTTCCACTACCACCAGATGAGAAGTTCTGTTCAAACAGTTTCTCTGGAGTAGCTGGGAAGTTTACAAGGTTATGCCCTCCAAAGCATGTGGTGTAAGGTTCTTTGAACCATCAGATTTCTCTGTGTGTTTGTGTCCTGAACTCTGCCCAATATGCTCAAATATTCATGAGAACTTCCCTTTCCCTGAGGAGCTGAGCACAGCCTGGCTCAGCTACGTGGCTAGAGCCATCTTTGTCTCATGCATGTGAGCCAGCTTCATAGTTCTGCTTTCCAAGTAATATGTAGCATGATCTTAAAAACCGCAGTGCTTTTCTTTTAAAAACTTCTGTAATCTTACATTTCAGAAGAAAATGCTTTTTCATAACTTGTAACACAAGGCCCATTATTACCCTGAATGATAAAAAAGTTTTGCTTTTATACTTGGGGTAATCTTGCAGTATGAAGCGTGTGATATGTGTCCCAGTCCAAGGTATTTTATGGATGGATTATACATTTGTCTCGTCATGATCTTTTATTCTCATGCCTGTTTCTCTAGCTGTCTGTGACTTGTACATCCTTTTGTGCTTTGTTCACATTGATCTTTGCACCATTTTCTGTGTTAAAGCCATACCTCCTCTGGAGATATTATTGTTTACATTTCCAAGCTGCTCTCATTCTTCCTCTCTAGCATACATGTATATTATTTACGCTAACCCGGAATCTCTTGTCTTCTGTGCCCCCAGCCCCTCCTTTTGCTGCCACTCTTAACCTCCTCAGCTTTTCTGTATTGTATACTGACTTCCATTCTCCCTGCCTTTCCCTGCCCTTCCTGCCCCATTTAGATCCATTACCTGTCCATGTTTTAATCCTTACAAATGAGCTTTGCTCTTTTTGCTCAGCCCTAGGAGACCCACCTTGAGCCTTTGGATTCCAGCTGCAGCCTAAATCCGTGGCTGTGGTAGCTGCCTTTGAAGTGCTGCAGCAGCTGTGGCTGAAGGTTCAGGGGTACCTTTGCCATTGCTACAGCCCAAGTTCCACCAGGCAGAGCAGAAAGGTCAAAGATAATTCTGGAGGATTAAGCAATGCGGAGAGGGGGAGTAGACAGACATGTTGTGCAGGGATGGCAAGGGATCTCTGGGCACTGGAGGGATGGAAACAAATCTAGTGAGAGAGGTGTGTAGGGGGAGGCAGGCTAGACACTAGCCTGTACTCAGTGTCCTTGCCACTGCTAATCCACACAATTCACATCTGGTAGAGTTAAAGCGTGTGCCATATTAATGCACTTTAAAGTTTTTTGGAAGGTGAGAACTGGTTGAAAGTAATTCAGTGAACAATGATGAAGTTAAATAATGCAAGGCTTTCCAAAAGTGAGGCGACATATGCTTAATGTCCATTGACATGGGGAGTGGGCTAGGGCAGGGGGAAGCATGTTTTCTTCTGAAGCTGAGGCCAGATGAGGGGAAGAAACATGCTCAGGCCCTGAGCTTACACAGATCCACACTGGTGAAGTGATCTATCTGCTCAGAGCTGTTGTAACTAATCATTTCAGTAACAGCTCCACAGCTAAAAATTGTTTCTAAGTTCAGCTCCTCGCTAGGGTCAGCCTTGTGTGATGTGGTGGATACCAATACTCACATTGTGTCTGGCTGTGTGTTAGATTACCGGTGCTTTTAAAACATGTATTTGATGTGTTACTAAACTCATGCAACTTCTTATCTTTCGTGGCTCTAAACTTTGGTGGGGTCAAATGGAGTCTCATGAACAGTGGTGTGAAGATATTTTCCCTTACGACCAAATGCTGTGAGCACTAGAGCCTGCCATGAGATCATGATCTTTCTGAATACACGGTTCTTTTGACAGTTTGTAAGAAACCTCTTCCATAAAGTACTATTTGGGTTTCACTGGAACTAAAGGGCTTTTGGATCAGGTGGCTTCAAATGCAGAGATAATTTGCTAGTCAGAGTAGCTGCTGGCAAATGCACCTGATAATGAACCCAGTAGCCCAAATTTTATAATAATTTTTCAATGAAAAATGATAGCAATACTTAAAATTGTCTATTCTTTTGTGGGTTTTTTTTTTGTGATGATGGCAATTTAAATAAGTCAAATCTTATTTTTTCTTTTTACATTAATTTTATGTAAGGAATATAATTGTTTCTTCACAAAAGAATGTTTGTAATCTTTGTTTCATGGTGATCATGACCTTTTCATAGCGTTTCTAATAGAGACTACTGTTTAGAAGGTGTCCCTATTCCATGTGTTGATCTGAAACCAAGGATTTGAGAGACACTGGGAAGAGCAAGTGGGGCTGAAGCCTTATCGCTATGTACCTGTGCTGTACTGGGATCACTGCTCTGGGCTGGCCCAACAGCTTTAACTGGCTGAAAGCAAAATAAAATTCCCCATAACTTGATGTCTTTAACCCCTTCAAAGTAAAACCTGATATATCTAATTAGCACTGTACTGTCCTGTGTGAATTTCGGCATTGACAGAAGACTAAATTACTGTTCCTTAATTAACAATTATATAATGGAGATTTTCTGCAGGAGAATTTTTCCTGTTTTGAATACTTGCGTTCATTTCTGATGGAGCTTAAGGGTTTGTATGAAGGGCCTGATAGGTGCATTTAAAGCTGCACTGGCTTTTATAGAAGTTATAGTTACAAAGCTGACGTGATTAACTACTTTTCCTTCTGGAATTTGAGTATTATTTCCCAAGCAAAGAGGTTATTCCACAGTGTTGTGTTCCTTTCTTTCTTAGTTTAAGTACTACTGCTTAACATACCATCTGATTTCTTTAGGCTGTCTTCATTTAAAACAAACTCATAACCACTTAAAATGTCAAAATAGGTGAATGCTACTGAAAAGAAAAAGCCTGATTTTTTTCCATGTTTATATAAGGGTAATGGCATACATATGAGATTAAAACTCCAGTCCAGATAATTATCCATAGGAAGCAAATACATACTCTGATTTCAGATGCTATGAATAGAATGTGATTAGAATTTAATGCACTACAGTTTTATTTGCAAAATACACAGGTCTTATATAAAACCTCTTTTTATAAAGTACTCTCCAGAAGCCTTGGGGATCCCTGTTTAACTTGCAAATGCCGAAGTTTGATCTTCCCCAAATAGAAGATAGTGAAGCTCCTGAGTTCCATGAACTGATTTCTATTTTCAGCTTCCCATAGAGAGCTGACTGTTCAGCCAATGCAAACTCTTTTTTTCTTTCTACTCCACTTCATCTTCGTTCATTTTGGCACCATTTTGAACTGGAAAACTTCCAGTTAGCTAATTGGCTATTTGCCTTGTTTTATGTGGGGGTGATGTCAAGTGCTGAAATAACCAATTGACTGAAAGCAATCTTGTTTCAAAGGCTGGTCAGAACCAAACCTCAGAAGGTACCAATTTCAGGTTTGTTTTGTATTTAACCGCTACACAGCATTCCTTATCCTGGTGGACGAACCTCAGAGAAGAATATAGATTTGAGGTCAAGAGCCTGTGTTTGCTCAGATACCACATTTAGAGCACTGAGTTCTGGAGGAAATAGAAATCCAGGTATTTTTTTTTTTTTTTTAATTTCACTTCAAGACTTTCTCTGCCTCTACTTTCTAATGTCCTGTTGGCAAGCAGTGTTTTTAAAATACATTAATGTCCTCATTTATAAAAAAGATGTGGTAATTATACGATAGGAAAGTTTTGCTCTTAAGGATGAATGGAAAAAGCTGCTTATGTTGTATGAGATATCACTGGCATAGGTGAAGGTGTTCATTAATAATCAACTTTACTTTCTATGATTTGCTAAATATCATATATTCTGCTTTCTACTTTTCTAGTTTAAAATACACTTCATAATTCTAATAATTAAAAATACAAAATACCAAACTGTTTTTAACTAATTTGTGCCTCAGAAAACTAGTCCTGCAGACTGCTGCAGGCAAACATTTTTTCTTTGCTAGCTAAACTCCATTTCTGTCCTTTCCTGGGCTGATCCATACCAGGTAGCTTGCAGGATCATGACCTACTAATCCTTTTTGATTTCTGGTGAGCTTTTAAAAACAAAGTAGACCAAGAAACATCAAAAGAGGATTTAAAAGACACACACCGTGCTCTGAGAAGTAAATGTTGCTTTGGAAAGCATTCTCTCCTTTACAAAGAAGTGAATGCTGTGGTTCAATGCTATTCACCAAAAGTACTTAAGCATATGCTCAAAATTAAGCGCGTATTTAAGTCCCCTTGAAGTCTATGTGATTTAAGTACACACTTGAAGCTAAATACATTCTGGCATACTTCGCTGATACAGAAATTCTGCTTCCATTGAAATGAATGCTTTTGAGGCTAAAGATCTTTGAGGAATTTTGGTGTTGTTTCTTAAATTTCCTACCCATTGTGAAGGGTGTAGACTACAGCCACTGCCAAGTTAAAATGAAAAAAAGGTGTTTCTCATCTATTTAGTTGCTTTTCTGTTACTTTTGCCTAGCAAGAACGATACACAAGTTGCAAAAAAAAAAAACAAACCCAAACAACCAACAAACTGTAAGTTAAAATTGGGTTCAACTGTGTGATCAGAGCATTTACTTGACATGGGACAAGTTGCTGGTCTTGGAACAAATGCTCCTCAAATCCATAATGAAACACAGAAATGAATCTGGAGGTGTGTGGCAACTCTTATTGCAACCTGAATACTGACAGATGGCACAGGAAAACATATCAAGCTCTGATTTCTACTGTCTGAATTGCAGATCTGACATGGTGGATAAGCAAGAATCGGTACTTCTTGCTCAGATTTGGGAACGTATTTGATCCATCTTGGAAAAAATGAAGTGTGATCTCTGGATATGTTCCAGTATATGTCAAAGAATGGTGAGGCAATGTTTAACTGCATAATGGAAACTGGAAAGAAATTTTGACATCCCACTCATCAATCCAATTGCTTTTTTATCTCTCCACTGTCTTGGAAAGAAAGCAAAGTGTAAACCAACATTTGGCACAAATGGGCTGTCTGTGCCATTTAGCAGCAATTTGTGTGTAATTGGTAACAATTATACAGACAACTCATTTATAACAGTGAGTGAGCTCACAACCTAGCATAAACTACAGGAAAACTGATCATATCCCCCAGGAATCACACACTGATGTAATAAAAGCAATGGAAGTTTTCCGGTTGAACCCCTTTCTTGGTTTTATCACCCAGAAATTCAAACAGGTTGCACATTCTCAAATTAAAAGCACAATTTGTGCCAGTTAAGCTTGAATATAATCAAGAGTCTAAGAGAGTGTTCGCTATCTTTCATTATGGTTCCGCTAATCTTTCAGACTAAATGGCCACTTGTTGAAAGTCAGAATTTAACTGTGCAGCCATCAGGTGAGTTGACTAGGTGGCTTTCCAGTCTCCTCTGTCCAGGAGGCCAGCCAGGTCCAGGGCAGCAGAGATGATGGCTAGTGTTGATGCTGAACCACAAGTGAGCGTGTTTGAAGAAGGTGGAGCCAGATTTTGCAACTTCAGAAGTGTAAATTAATTGATTGAGATACAATTATTTGGATTTGTACACATCAGCAGCAGTTGAATTCTTCCACTGTGTTTTGGATAAGAAACAAACTTACTTTATTTTTATTATTATTATTTTTAGGGAAGTGTATATTTATAGTAGCTATTTAGTTGTGACAACAGGTTGTGGATGTTTCTACATCCTCCTGGATATGGGCATAGTCTTTTACTCTTTGGTTGAGAAGCTTGTTTCAGCGCAGACTGAAAGTAACCATTTCATTAACCATACTGACCATACTAACCATTTCACTAACCGTACTGATTCAGGTTGGATGCTGTCCAGGTTGTGGAATTCTGGAAATAATAAGTGCATGTTCCCATTCCATGTGCAGAGCAAATCCAGTTTCTTGCAGCTGTTATATAGATACTTGCATGACATCTTTGCTGTTGTATTATGCCTAATGCTATTGTTGCTCTCTGTGTAAAAAAAGATGCATTTGAGTTCATATAATTTAGCCTTGTTAATAGAGTTTCATTAAAATAAATATAGGGGAAAACCTCAGATTGACTGATACTGGGGAGTGGGAAATCCATGCCCTCCAGAGACAAAACAGGCTCAGAGAAAATGCAGCAATTTCAAAATAAAGGTGGGTTTGTGCACATACGTTCATCTCCATCGTAGCATAAATTATGCACATGAAGGCTGCAGTCAAGGTTCATGCAGGAAAGTTTCTGTGTCACAGAAGTCCTACACTGATCTGTGCAGTGGCCATGTGTAAAGGTAGAGAAATGCTAGATGGGAACAGCAGAAGTGGGCTGTTGACTCTGTGTTTTTTTTATATGATAAAGTCCTATAACCCCTTTTGTACCCAGAAACTTCAAAGTGACTGCTCATAAATTACTACTGCCCTCTGTGCACATGGACCTCCATTATTTGGTAGATGTTTCTCTCTCAGGGCACATTTTGAGGCTTTTGTTCAGGTTTTCTGAATTCTCAGTGTTTTCCAGTTTCCGAGGCTGGAATGACAAGGATGAGGTCAGACCTCACCCCAAAAGAGTGTAGATTCTCAGTATCTGTTGGTCATCTGAGGAGGAAATTGTTTGTTTGGAGATATTTGTCTGAACAAGTAAATACAACAACTCTCAGTGTTTTCTGACAACTAACTTGACACCAGTGTAAGAGTCACAAACCTGCTAAATCATGGCAGAGATGTCTGCAACCATGGATTTGCCTATTCTGGCAAAGTTTTTATTTGCCAACAGAAATATGGTAGATTATGGCAACTGTAGGGGGTGTGAAGATCACCAAATCATTAACAATGATCTACTGCCGATAAAAATCCTTTGTCATTCAGCATAAGAAAAATATCTTCCTTGTTGGATTGCAGAGGGCTACGTGCAACCTAAGTTCTTAGAAGCATCATTTTTTGTTTCTGGGTATGAAATTAATCAAAGCTGTGTGCTCTACCTGGTTTGAGTCATCAGCAGGGAACTGGAAAGAAAAGGGAGGGTAAAGGTGCTTGACAGAGATCAGTTTTGCCATTTACCTATGTATTTCTTTGGAATTCTACATAGCCGAAGATCTGTTACCAGGTTTGTCAGACATTAAAGTTTTCATGCAGAGGAATGGGAAGATGGCTGGAGAGCAGGTATGCAAATCAGCTCTTGTCCTTTCACCAAAGCACTTGGATGTTCGCAGTGGTATCAGCCTTTCAGCCTTCAGTGTTTCGAATCCACCTCCACTCGTCTGTCACTAAGGCAGTACAATGACTTTTATGGCCATGTTGTAATCTGGAGTGGGAAAATGATCCAGTTTATAAAATGTGGAAGCGGAGCATAAGAGAATCAGTTTTAATTAGAAGACAGGATTGATGTGGCCTGGCACATGCTCAAGGCACAGCTGAGGTGGCAGTAAGCTAAGGCACAACACACCACCAGTGAACATTTAGGTGGAAACAGATTCTCCTGGAATCACAGATCTGGGAAAATTTATAGCTTTTTATGACCTGCATTCCTCAGGCCATGCAAAAGATCTGAAGAAAAGTGATCTTTTTCTCATCCTTCTCACCGTCTGACCTCCTTTTGACATCAGTTCCACCTGCAGAACGTGAGTCTGCAAACTCATCCTTTCCTGTGCTCCCAGATATTCAATTCACTTTGTTTTCCTCACATGTTGCTATTAATGGGAGAAACATAGCAGGTAATTTTTTTCAAGAATTTCCCTTTTTTTCACCCAGCCAGCTGCTTCATCAAAGGACATCTGGCACCAAAAGACATCCCCTCCCATTCAGATACAGAAACAAATGATGGTATTGCCCTAAAAAGCTGTGCAGGAGTCAGTAGGAGTCAGGAGCCAAACATGGGTGCAGAAAGATGAGGGTAAAGTGAGGCACAGGTGCACCTTAAAGGTGGAACTGAGAAGCTGCCTAGGTTGGATTTTGACAAAGGCAACAGCCTACTCTTTGCAATGTCTGTGATGTTTGGTGACACTGATTTTGCTCACTGAAATTACTTATCTTACTGGTAAAGGCTAAGTAGCCTTTCTCTTTCCACCTCTCGAGGCAGAGGCCAAATGAGGCCTCTTGGATTCCCAGGAGACCAAAGAAAGTCTGTCCTCAAATTCCTACTATTCACAATGATACTTTCATATGTAGCGTAAATGGCAATATCCACAATATATATATTCAATACTGTCCTGGGTTCAGCAGTAGCAGTCATGTTTCTCCTTTGTAGCTGGTGCAGTGCTGTGTTTTGACTTCCAGCCTGGGAACAGTGCTGGTGATACTGAAGTTTTCGGTTGTTGCTAAGGGATGTTTACCCTGACCAAGGACTTTGTGAGGCTCATGCTCTGCCAGGGAGGAGGGGAAGCCGGGAGGAAGCAGAGGTGGGGCGCCTGACCCAGGCTAGCCAAGGAGGTATTCCATACCACAGCACGTCATGGCCGGGGTGGGGGGTAACTGGGAGTTAGCCGGAAGGACACGGGCTTCCGGGTGGGACTCGTTTCTTGGCCGGTGGTATCGTATTCTCTTCCCTTGTTATTTTCTCTTATCATTGTTGTCGTTGGTGGTAGTGGTGGTGATTTGTGTTGTACATTGGTTGCTGGACTGGTCTTGTCTCAACCTGTAGGAGTTGCACCCTTTTGATCCTCCTCCCCGTTCCTCTGGGAGTGGGGAAGGGGAGAGCCCCGGTGGGGGGGCCCCTTGATTGTTGTCAGCTCGGCACCACTCACTGGGAGTGAGTGAACAAGTTACCTGACTGGGTTTAAACCACGACAAATACGAAGAAGCTGCATGGTGGTGTTGCAACACCTTCCAAGTAGGAGGCAAGAGCTGGGAACACAACTTGCATGTTTGACATCTCCTGAGCCATCACTGGTAGGATCAGAGGACGTGTTAAATATCCAGAACTTGTGTTATTGACTGAAAAATTTCCACTTCAGTGCTAGATGGTGACATCTAAGCAGATACCCAATTGGAAAGCAATTCTGGTTAAATGCTGTCAGCCAAACATTTAAAAAGAGAGTGGTTTCCATGGATGGAGCCCTCAGATCGGGGCTAGGAGACCTGTAATTCTTTCCCTCTGCTACAGACATGCAATGGCAACTCAGGGAATCCATACCTGTAGAGTGGTGAGATTACAAGGTTTCTTTTCCTTCAGATCGTAAAATCATAGAATCAATGAGCCTGGAAAAGACCTTTAAGATCGTCAAGTCCAACCGTGATCCCAGCACTGCCAAGTCCACCACTAAACCGCATCATCTGCATGTTTTTTGAACACTTCCAGGGATGGTGATTCCACCACTGCCCTGAGAAGCCTGTTCCAATGCCTGATCACCCTCTCAGTACTTCACAACACAAGGAGATGGCTATCACCATACTGAGTGTTCACATCCCTCACCTGTAGAGTGCCATGTTTAGTAAGTGTTAAAGCTATGAGCCGTGCAAGTAATTATGACCAAAAAGCAGAGGCTCCTTGATTCAAGATTGTTTCTACACGAAGCTGGTGCGGTCTTCAAAACATTTGCTAAATTTTAATAAATAATAGAATACATAAAGGACAAAGGGTTTATCCATGCAGCTACACAGTACTTAATCTCCTATTTAATAGAGTCAGGAGATGGATTTCATAATAGTTGGATTCCTGCCCTTGATTTCTTCTTGGTTACCAATTACTCAAAGAGTCATTGACCTTTCAATTTGTAATTTATGAGTGAGTCTTACATCTGATGATACTTCAGAATATTTTATGTCTTACTTTTTATCCAGACCAGCTGAATAAATGTTCTGAAAAGTCACTGAGATTTGATAAAGCTGAAATAAACTCAAGCCCTTGGAGTTTTTTTTTGTTTGTTTGGTTTGGATTTTTTGTTGTTGTTTTTGTTTTCAATGGGCTGTTGTTTTATTCATTTATTTATTTATGTTTTGAACTTGAGACATTTTACTTGGTCTTATAGTTGCAGTTAGGAAAAAATGATCTGCCTTGTTCTCTAACATTAGGAGGCAGGGAGGGTTCCTGTGAAGAGTGCTCCTGGTTGCTGCGAGGACTTTAGAAGCTGACATTGCAGGGGCAATTCTTGTCTGGATTATTTGATAAAACAAAAAGTTAATTTTGCCTCGCAACTCTAACAGAGGTTTGCTACAAGAGCTGACACTGCACAGTGGAAGGCCAGTACCTCTATACTGTCATGGTGGTGTTTGGTCTATGGAAATTAAACTGCTTTGCTGTTGATCATGTGAGTGCTTACAAGAAGCTTGGCTGCACTGCTGTCATGAGAAGAGGGGCTTCGAGGGGACAACAGTGACTGAAAGAGTGCAGACAGGCCTCCAGTCTAAGCACTGGATCAAATACTACCAGTCTTGGCCCCGAGCATCTACACTCATACTGTGAACTCTCAGGTACAGAGGGAGTGCTGGGATTTTCTTCAGACTCCAAGGTTTATAGTAGCTGCTGGGGACTTGGTGTTTGAGAAGCATCTGTTCAGAGGCCAACAGAGAGCAGAGCGCTAGGTTTTAGAACACCAAAGTTTTAAATTAACACGGTATTCCCCACATGGCTTTATGGTTTCCCCTTAGGAGCTGGTATAATTTGTGTTCAGAGATACCACAGAAGAGATATATTTGACCCAAGGCATGCACCCACAGCTGATTTGCCTGGGTTATCCAGATTGTGCCCTGTAATGTTGGGTTGAGAAGAAACTGCTGACAGGGATGCAGAGGAATACAACCTTTATAAAGAATGTCTGGTTTTGAGTTTGTGAATGACCAGCTCATCAACACAGGATGTTCCTTGACATGCAGGAGTGTATTGAATTGACCATCAAAATGTGTGTTAGAAAATTTCCAAGAATACTTTAACCAGTGACTGTAAAGACAAGAAGTTTTAACATTTTGTTTAAGCTTAACCTCCCACAAAACCTGTCTTGAGGTGTGATTTTGTATTACTGTAATTTAAAAAGAAATAAAAATTCAAATCAGCAAAGAGATTGAATTAATTCAGAATATGTAATATATTTTGGTTTTTGAGCTAGAAAATGCATATAAACACTTTTCACTACAACTGTTAACATTGCCTGCTTTCCATACAGTTACCTTTCTTGCCTTGGCACGTTTTGCTGGGAACTGGCTCTTAAAGTGATGGAAAATGAAGCACCCCTAACCTACAAAGTGGCCTTCACAAGTGGCTGCTTCTCTCTGTTCCAGGGGTTGGTTTTAACCCCATGTGCCTTTTGTGTTCTCACTTCAAAGTCCTTTCCCACAGAAGCTGGCATCCTCTTTTATAAAAGCTATTGGCAGAGCTGCTGCAACTTCTTCTGCAAAGATTTACCATGTTACATTATCCCTTCCAGTTCCCTGCCTTCAGTTTGTGAAAACTCTGGGTGTTTGGGCTGGTGTTTCTTCTCTTGAGCAGGTCTGCAGGAGGTGGAGAGGAGATTCATCACATGGGCTTCAAAGAAGTCAGGATTAAACCCCACTTTAGAACTTTTTTTTTTGCTGGAGCTGTGACTTGGATGTAAACCTTGTTCTGTAGGTGTGGCTGAGACCAAGATTACATGAGGAATTGGGTGACTGGAGTGTGAAACTCTGGAAGGCAACAGCCTGCCAAAGGGATTGGGACCAAGCGGAGTGACGGAGGATGGAGTCAGGGATGTTGTGAATATATGTGCATGATTGATGCACTCGGTTACTAAGGGGTTGTGCAACACCACATTCACCACTGAGGAAATGAATCCTGCCCTCATGGCAAGGCTTGCATGCTGTAAATAACAGAATGTGCTGCACCTTTCTGGGTGAAGAAAGGAGAAAATATGCAGTATCTGAGGGAGAGTCTCTTCAGGGAAAACAATAAGCGGTCACTTAATGGAAGATGGTGTCAAAATGCATGTGCATGAGCAGGCAGTGCTAGAGTGGGACAGGCAACTTGAACTCTGCTTTTTGCAGGCTTTTCAGCGTTTGGCTTTGGATTCTTAATGTTCTTCCATCTGTGTTTTTTTTTTGCATATAATATAATATACCTGTATAAATAAATATCCTGTGGTGGACTGAAGCTGCTCTGTTAAGTTTAGTCGACTTTAAAGCAAATTATCTTACATTTAAATTAGGTTTTCAGTTAGATTGAACAAGCAACATTGTAAAAAGGGGCCTTTGCAGATTCCTAAAGTATGTTCCTGGAGATTATTGCAAGTTACCACAAACAGATTCTGCTGGGAATGCGTTCATTTTCCTAAAGTTCAATCAGAAATCTGTGAAAAATTATTTTAGACTGTTTTTTTTCTATACTGGTTGCTGCAAGTTATTCATGCCATAAGATCATTCATTGGTTTTGCACATTATTCTTTTTGTTTCCTTGTGGAAAGCTTGAAGACTGAAATGTGCTATCTTGTTCTCTGTTTCCAAGTTGCTTAAGGATGCATAATGGTTATTTCTGTGCTGTGAAATAAGAGCTACTTTTTTTCTGTAAATGCAAAGCTTGACTGCCTGTATCCATGGTGTGAGACAGCTTTAAATTCTTCCATAGTCCCATTGGCTTGGCTCCGTGTGAGTAGTAAGTTCTGAACATAAGCACTAAGGAGGATCCAAGGCCTAAGTAAACAAGCAGGGTGCAAAGACCAGTGCAATGAATCAGCAGGAGAAATAATCAACAAGGGAATAGTATTTGCAAATAAATGTTGATGTATTTGCGTAGCACTATTAAATGAAATATCTGGAAAAAATAACTGCTGTGATTACCTGACAAGTAGCAAAATTGCCAATAGTCACTACCAGTTAGGCTTGGAATTAGTTAGTCATAGCAGACTGGGGGGTGAAAAAATTAAGTACTAATATGAAATGCCAAAAATAACTGCAGATAAAACAGAATGTTAATATTTTTTTGCTTTCTCTGGCCTCATTGCCCCTCCCCATCTGGTATTAATTTTGATTTGATTTGATTTTAAGTAACCTTTAAGACATCAAGGGCGTTAGGGCTTTGTAGCTTTAGAGCACTAGGTCTGCTTTTCACATTGAAGTGAAAAGTGTGGACCTTTGAAGTACTCTCATGGTTCAGAAAAGAATACCCCCACCCCCTCTTTTAGAGCAGAGTGAACCTCAGATGTGTTTAAATATTGGCTCGATATGTTCAGTCTGAAAATGTTCTGGAGCGTTCTGTTTCCTCTTGAGCTTTGTATCAGCCTTGAGGGGGACGCTGCTGACTCAGAGACACATGGAAAGATGTATTTAACAAGTGGAAGATTTAAATTCATTTCTTATTCCCACCCAATGCTACACCGCATAGGCTGGATTGCGCTGCATGTTGTTGGCTCCTTAATCATTGTCAAAACTCCTGTTATTTCTCAGAGTGCACAATGATGAAGGTCACAAACAAGAGACTGCGTTTTTATGCCAGACAAACTTTCTTCCTATTGTTTGTCACATGTGATGCTTTAGAGAGTAAGAAGTACTACTATTTGTCACTCAAAGATACCTAATCTTGAAGCATACTATGACAGCAGCATGGTAGCATGCTAGCTGCTAGTGGATAGGATCTTATTTTAAAGGGTGCCTAAATAGTGAATAGATTAGGCATTCCACTTAGATATAGTGCCTATTCTCATAGCAGGGCAGAGGTGCAAATTTTATTCTTTCCTTTTGCTGACGCTGTTTGTAGGAAGCTGGTCTATATGCCGGTCTATAAGGAAATGCCATTATTCAGCTCATCAGCAAACATCTGTGTACCAGGTAGCAGCTCTGGCCATCTCTGTAAGACTTGCAGGAACTCAGCTAGTCTTCCTTTGCAAGACCAGAAGTTTGTCAGGCATCTCACACTTCCCGGGAAGGATGGCAGAGAGTTCCTGCAGGTGTTCTGAATGTCTGTGCTTGGCCAAGTGGCCATTCTCAGCACTGTAGAGAGTAAGACAGCAATAAAGCAGCAACCTGCTGCAGTGTATTTTGATTACTGGGGGGAGTAAAGCAGTAAGTTTACTTTTGAGGGCAGCCTGGAAGGCCCAGGCTGGTCTAAACTGGGAGGCTTTCAGCCTATATATCCAGAGCTGTTCTTAGATAGCCAGCTAGGTGTGCTGAGCTGGTATCATGGTATCAATGCTCATGAGACTGTGGAGCAATACAGACTTGCTGGCTGGGGCTGCCAGGTGCTGCCTCCATGGGCAGGCAGTAGTGCAGTGCCATCTGTAACATGAGGGGTCAGCAGTGGCATACTCCTCTCTCCTGTACAGCACAAATCATCTATTAGAGCCTTTCCTAGAATAATACCACTTCCCTGGGGCAGATTTTGTTTTCATATCACAATTTTTTTGCACTTCTTTTTTTTTTGTCAATGTTAATGGAAAACAGGAAATCAGGGATGTGTGTCTGCTTTGATAATGTGCTGTGATATTAGATGGTAACTGTGGTGGCTGCCTGTGGGGGAATTTCACTAATTGCTCATCAGTGTTAATGTGAATTAATTTGCAGGCCTGTGAAGTTCTTCACATGAATAAAAGGAAATATATAACAAGAATAATATATATTTGAAACCTGCCCTTTCTTTGTCATGGTTAGGAATGCTACATCATTAATATTCTCTATGTAGTAGACAGTTTTATGAGGAAAGGAGCTATTGTAAGTGCAAGGTTTACAATTCCTTTGTCTAACTTTGTGAAACAATACTAATTTCTCAAGCTACTGCCTGAAAGAAAATGTCACTGTTGATTTATAGCCTTTGGTCAAATACTTGCATAGAGTTTGATCCATTTGCTACACTGTACAAATTTTAGAACGAGGACTTGAAGCATGTGAATTACATCTTGTTGAGGTATGTCTCACGTATGTCTGTCAAATAGATAATTACACTGATTAAATTTGTCAAAGAAAAGGAATTCTAACCAGATGTATGAATAAATGTTTTGTGCTGTTATAGCAATTAAAATCTTCAGTTAAGGCAACAACCTAAGGAAGCATTGAATTTATTAGACTTAATAGAAAGGGGGTGTTTCCATAAAACTACTTATGAGATTTTGCAGCAATGAAAATATTGAAGGTATTTGTTACATTTCATTACAATACTTTCATTTTTTCCTGGATGTTTCTCTCAGCACATATAGAAATACAGTGCTTTGAACAAAAATTGTTCACCTGTTTTTGGTAATCACATGTCAGATGGGCAATGTCAGACTTGTGGTACTACATATGTTATACAGTGGTGAGTTTATGGATTGAATTGCTGTATTTATTTAGGAAGCAATAAAGTCCTTAACCAATAACAGAGTATAAAACTATAGGAATCTCTTAGGCTCTCATACCCCATGGAAAGCAGATGGGCCTCACAGTCTTTGCATAGTCTTTCCATAGTGATCTAGGCTTCTCAGCTTATGTTTAATATGTCCTGTATTTTTTACCATGACATAATTTGCTTATCAGACAAATATTAGCACGTATTGCTTATGAGTGAGGACAGAGTAAATGCTCTTAAGTAGAGTTCACAAAGACTAAAAACTTATGTGTATAATTTTACTATTTACTGAGTTGTACTGGGGAACAGATAACTGGGAAAAAGCATGGGAATGTAACTGGTATGTGGAGACCAAGAAACTTAAATGTGTGAGATGCTTTTGTCTTAAGTAAGGGAAAATACCCTGGATCTGCTATCACATCATAAGTAGTACAACTGATAGGAGTTAGGATTGCTTTTGTTGAACTTTGTTTCTTTGTGCTAATCAGAAGTGCATCTTTACATTTACTTACTGTGGTCAAGAATATCTTACCAAAAGGAGTTTTATTTTATATATGAATGTAATAAAAGAAGAGTAAAATGTGATTTGATTGAATAGCGAGAAGGTGAGAGAATAAAATGTACAATGATAATTGTTCTGACTTCATATGTGGATGTGAATAGTTCCAGTAATTGCAGTGAGACTGCTTACGGTAGTGAAGTGTTTGCCTGCATATTGTGGCTGTGTTCATTCATTCTGTTGCCATGCTTTTACAGCTATATGAGACATGGGAAATATATATTAGACACAGGAAATGTAAACCTATCCACTGTATATTCTCAGTCTTCTGAAGCTGGTTGTGTTGGCTTCCCCTCTGCCTCCCAACAAACTTGTATTGAAGAAATGCCCTTAAGGTTTTTAGCTGTAAAATTGTAGATTCCCCATGAACACAGTTTGGCTAATTCAAAACCTGTGTATTTCTGTTGGATAAGTGAGAACAAAACTGTACTTGAGCAGACATGAGAAGCTTGGCAGAATCTAGCAATTTCTAAAGATCTAGAAGTAATTAATCTCCAAATTTTAGCGGGAATTGGCATGGAAATTTGTATATGAGCAGATATAAACCCTTGTGGAACCATTCCTGACTGAATTTCAGAGAAACAACTGAAACAGCATGTGCAAACACAACAGATTGTTAGGTATCCTCAGCTGACTACATGCATAGCATAAGAGTTCAAAAAGAAAAATAGGCTTAGGAATAGATTATTCAGTTTATTATTGTGATTTAAAAATAGCGTACTTATGGTTTTGACTGTGTACACTAGGTGAGTTTTAAATAATTGATCTAAACACTATAACTCCTGAATCGTTCTAGAAGAATACACGATCCTGCTGTTGGGTGCTCAGGAAGCTGAGGAAAATATTTATTGCTCTTACTGTAATTCAGCACTGGGAATGGAATACTGTGTTTAGTATTACAACTGGTTTTCGTCAAAACGACTTTAAATCATGTAGCTATATCCTTTTAAGGGAAGTGCTCTTTTCAGGGCTAGTTTTGCCAGAGTTTATTTCAGCACTGCGTTAACTCCACCTTTAATACTCTAATGATTTGTTGTAATCTATCTTCATCTTTTGAGAAAAATGGAACCTTATTGAAAGTCTGTATCAGGGGTTTGTATCACCCAGTGTTTATCTTATGTTTGTGTGTGCAGGATAATAGTAGTTCCTGGCTGTTATTTTATTACATACGATTCAGGGGTTTGAAGTCCACTTGCTTGTAATTCATGGCATGGTGCAATTCAGCCTTGCTGAAGTGCTCTATGCTATTTCTGAATAGAAAACCAGAAGAATTAGAGTCAATTGGGTTTTTATGGTAAACTGGAGAAACACTCAGCTTCTAATAGTAGAGTAACTACAACTAGGTTATTTTGATGTGCCTAACAGCACATTTAAGACAAATTGGCTGTTTTTAGTCCTGTCTATCATAAGGAATTTTACATGACAGCTGGCTGATGAGGCATAAATTGGCATTCTTCAGTGTAACTGAGATGACCCTTTCTTACTTCCAGTCTTTGCAGTCCCTCTGCTAATCTGACAGCTCACAAAGGTGACTGGTGTCTTTGGCTTTTAAAAGAGTTCAGGTGATCTAAGCCTAACAGCTGTGTGTTTTCTCCCATGAACATCTGGCACTCATCGTGGTATGTATTATTGTATGCTTTGTTTTACATGTGCCAATAATGGCTTAAAGCTACTAGAAGGCCAAAGTTTATTTTGGCTGAGTAGTCAAGTATTTGGAATACACAATAATATAAAACTGCTCATTTCCCTCCAAACTCCTACAGCTGTTTTGATAAACTATAAAACGAAGAGGAAAAACTAGACATGACTGTAACTATAAGATGGATTCTCTGGTGCATCTGCAGTGGGCTCACAGCTTGGGTGGTTGTAGGTCAGATATGTAAAGAAAAGGGATCGTTTCACACTGGTATCCATCATTAGTAGTAACTTAGGACAAATATTAATATTAGTGAAATCAAAGTTCCTTGATTTTTAAATGGGCTAGTTACATGTAATAAACTACTTAAAACATGATGAATAGCTTTAAAATTTTAGCCTCTTCAGTAATTAAATGTCCATTAAGTAAATTTCTGTACCTTTTTAATCACCAGAATGAATTATTTGAAATTCAAGATATTAAGATGAAACCAGTGATGGCAGTAAAGGTAAATCTGCACTGGTGAAAATGTAGAAGGTTTTCCTAAGCAATGTGTGTCAGAAAGATGATTGTGAGGTATCCTTTTATTATAATGATTTCTAAATAATTTGTGACCATAATAGCTTCTCTAATAGGGGAAGAAAAGATAAATTTTTAAAACAAGTAAGAATCTCCACCAAGATCATAAATTTATGGAACTTTAATCAATGAGGCAAATCTTCAGTCTAAATATGAAAGAAAAAAGATTAAGTCACAAAAAGTGTGTTAGTGGGTCATGAAGGAGAAATTATCCTGAGCTGTTATGCAGAAATTCATACTCAATGTCTGGGTACAAATTTACTCAGTTTTCTGCAATGGAAACTTCAGATGGTATGTTCCCTTGTTCACTTTCATGTATTCATCACAAATTGCAGAACTACTCAGTTCTGTGTGAAGCAGAAAATGGAAAGAGTGTCTTGCTCATTGAGTTTAGTGCTTAAAGGTGGAAAGAGAATATGCACTGGGAAACCCACTGGAAGGATTGATTTTCAAGTTATATTTTTAGGCAGAAGAAGATGGAATTAATTCAGAACTGAGGGTGGCATCCTATTTATCATGAACCCCAGTTTTATTTCTCTTTTATGTCAAGCTGTCTGTTGGACCAGCCATTTCAGAGTTACAACTCTTATAGGACCTGCCATCTTTGGCTATAAGACCAAAAAAGGCAATTTAGTGTAGTACAGCAACTTGTTAGCAATTATATGTCAAAAGGAGAAATTAGTTTGGGACAGAAGTATCTTTAAGGGGATTCTGCCCTGTCTAGTTGGAAGTTCCATTAGCTTTATGGTAGTGTGGAAAAAAGCCACAGTTAGAAATGGGGCAGCTAAAAGATACTGCTGTCTGGGCAAAGGAATGGGATGACTGTTAGGTGGTGACTTGAAGGTAAAGGTAAGCTCTTTTTTTTTTTTGTTGGAAATGCTTAACATAAAGGTGTTAGGAGGTAGTGGGTATTTGTGTTAAATCGATCGCAAGGGGGAGGCATGGGAAAGTTGGGTGTGTTTTAAGTGTTTCTATGTTCTACTTTCAAAGCTGTTATCCTGCCTCTTGGGAAAATAATATTTAGAAAATATTTATAACATATACAGTCAGCTTGATGCTTAGGTCTTTTAGAGCCTAGGAAAAAAAAAAAAAAGAGTAGCAGTAGTGTTAACATGGTTCAACCCTTGTGTACTTAAATTGTAAACTCATGGAGGAAGAATTACACAGGGATATATTTGCACAATGCTTGATACAGTGGGTTCTTGGCTTCTGTATCTTATTATACTACAAATAGCAGACAAGAAACATAACTACATTACAGTCACTGTTTTAGAATTATAGTTCAGACAGTAGTGATCAAACCAGTGGTAAAATGGGATTTCAGTCTGGTTTTGCACATGTATAATTTGAAGTTAAATCCTCAAATAAGCCAGGAGAACTATAGCTGTAGGGGGAGCAGATGATCAGAGTTCAGAGGACAGATAGTGCAAGGAAAAATGGGCTCTGGGGTTTCCTTTGTTTCACCCATATAGATCTGTAAGCCATACAGCTGCAAAATTGTCTAAGTTGGCCAGCCACTGCCTCTCTCCTCTCTCTCTCAACACATGGCTTCTTTCTACTCACACAAGCTACAGCTGTAGAGCAAGTAGCACACAACACTAAGGCTAGTATTACACTAGGCTTGTCATTCCTATCCTTTTTCTCTTCAGTACCTGCATGTCACCCTCATCCCTGGAAAAGGCGTTATCCATTTTTAGGTGCTTTTGGGTGCTGTTAACGAACATATCTCAGATATTATTTTGAAAGACACAGGACAGTATCTTTCGTTATGCAGCAAAAATGGTGTGTTTTGTTTGTTTTTTAATGATAACATGAGCAGATAAAATCCTGGTGGGATAGTGCAGTCCAGCTATGAAATTTGTTCACAAGCTTTTCTTGTTCTTCCATGTGTACAACCGGAACAGGGGTACTTGCATTTTTGATGCTGTAGAGAGGTGAATATTTCAATGATACTATCCATTCTGGTCTTCCTTGCAGTCTTGTTAAAATGCAACTTCTTCCCCGCAGGAATCACACGTTAGATCTCAGCTCTGCTATTCTGCCTCATCTGCTCGGGTAGTAACTCCACTGCTCTGCCCACAGAAGGAGAGCAAACAGCAGCAGAGATGAAAACCAGCATGGATGTGAAAGAGGAGAATTTTGCTTAAGGCATCTGAAGTATCATGGGGGGCTTAAGATAAAAGTTATTTTTGTGTTTGGAGTGCAGCTGTGGAATATCTGACCCCAGGCTCAATAGCTACCAGGGACTTTTGGTTTCATCATTTGATGGTATAAAGTTTCAAGAACCTTGATTTTGCCCTTGGAACATTTTAGATGCAGTGGATGCTGCCTCTGGTTCTTTAGATGAATTTGCTGGAGGGCATGAACACAAGAATTTTTCTCCGTGTTTCATTGGGTAGGAGAGACTGACACTAGCTTTACATGCAGGTGAATTCTAAGTATCACTTCCTAAAATTCTTTTTACCAGAAAGCCTACAAAAAGAGTAGCAGGCACCTGGCAAGCTGAGACTGCTGCCCTTGAAGGTGCCTCGTTCAGTTCTCTTCATACTTTCCCATCTGCTTTTGTCTGTACCTTCTTGTCTGGTACTGGAACTGCAATGTTTCTGTTGCAGGGGTCATTCTGCTCAGGGTCAGGCTACACTTAACACACTGATGTCCATATCCAGCACTTGTTTTCCCTGCAGCTAATTCAAACACAAACAAAAATGGGTTTCACCACACTTCAGGGACTGCAGTCAGCACCTCTCGCTCTGCAGATGTCTGTGATTGCTGTCACTTACATTGGCAGGTTAAATCCTCAGGGTATAATTTCTGTTGTATGCCTATTTATGCTCAGATTACTTGACCACAATGCTTTATGTTACCGGAGAATTGGGACTATATTCTTCTCAGAGGAGAGAAAAATATATTCCCTATTTCAGTGGGACGCACAGCCCAAAGAGACACATTATGCTAAACCAGGCCAAACTGAAAAAAAATGGTACTTGTGTTATTTTGTCTGAGGCTTCACTTCTTTGTAGCCACCATGCAGGGGTGATATCACCTGGGAGATTGATTACTTAAAGAAACGGCTATGTTCTCTAAAAGTCACAGATGAAGTATGAGCTCTGTATGAGGTCTCTCAACACTGGACACTTTCTCTGCAGTAGGGTACAAAATCTTTCTGCAATGACTCAGAATCCCAAGTGCTGCACACATTGCTTGTAAAAACATTCTGTACTGTTTGAAGATGTCAGTCCCCATATCTTTGTAAACAGGTTGATGTCTTTTCTCAAGCAGTCAAATGATGGGAGAACTCGTTTTGTCTAATTTAAAACCCACTCAGATATCGTCACTTTCAAGGTTCAGCTCAAGCTTGAACATTAGTAGCATAATGTGATATATGGCAATTCCAGTGCTACTTGTTACATTTCTTTCATTAAAAAAAATAGTTTGCAGTATGTTTTGCTTGCTTGCTTGCAGTATGTATGTTGCTCTTATTATTTACCTGCAGAAATTAGTTATGACCTGTTGCTTACACTATGGAAGCTCTTGGAAAAGATTGGGAAATCCAGGGATTGATACCTAAATGAATGCACCCATTTCTTCTCTCTCTCTCAAAAAAAAAAAAAAAAATAAAATTCTGGACCTTGATGAGTTCTCCATTTTGTAGACCAAACTGGTTGGGTATGGTTGTCATTTTGTGTCCATATCTACCGATTCTGCAGTTGACAAGAACCATGCTTTTTGACTTCCACTGTTAAAACCTCATAAGGTTCATTAATCTTTTCATCCCACACCCCTAGATTTTACTTTCGTGTTATATTTTAACCAACTTGTAATATAACTACACCTGTCTCTCTGAATGGGCCCTGATACTATAATCCTGTAACAGCATTTAGGGGCAACAATGTTCTGATTAGCTTCCAGTGGTGATTAATCCTTCTTTTCCCTCAAATGGCAGTTGTTTGTACCATTGGAAGCACTCTCAATTCTTAGCAGCTTTTTCTTATCAGTCAAGCCCTTTTTCAACACCTGCACTGGCAACGAATTTCATGCATCAATGCCTAAGAGCTATTTTAGAGCCATTAACCATACCAGTGCTTACAAATATAAACGTTACACTTGCCAAGCAGCATCCTGCTTCCCAGTCCCCATATTCCTCTTCCTTCCCCTCCTCACCCTGTCCTTATTCCCTCAAATTATTTTGAAGTAACTCTGATTCAGGCTAGCCGAGGACCTTTGGCAGTCTGTCCTCACTTTCCAGTTTCCAGCTATACATTGACTTTCAATACAGAAAAAAGAGGTATTTTTTACTTTACTGAAGCTGGTTTAAATATCTGCCTCCTCTTGACATTGTCTCAACCTGGATATCTAACAATGCTGTACTGTGAGTTGGCCAGTAGGTGTCAAAATAACCTGTCATTTGAACAACTGTGATGTGTTACTGATAGGAAACTGATAATCTTTTGTCTTGTCTGGAGTTTATGAAGAGCTGGGCTCTGCGAGTATCTTGTGTCCTCACCCAAGAATAGAGCTGATGTTGCAGCAACTTACTGAGAGTTTGATACTGCTGTAAATAATAGTATTACAGATGTCTTGAATCTACTGAAACCAGCAGATACTGGAAGTTTACCCAGTTTGGTAATGCTGTAGAAAGGAATATGCTTCTCTGACTGCCTTTCCCTCTCCAGTTAACAAACTGTACATATGCTTTGTAATAGTCTGTGTGTAGTGCTGCCATACATTGAGATGAGCACTTCATTTTACTGGTTGTCTTGCCTTTGTTCTCAGTCCTTTTGTCCTACCACGTTTGACCTTAAAACTGATTTTTCTGAGAGTCTTCTACCTGAGAGCAGACACAATAAGATGAGTTTTGCCCTCAGGGGTGCAAGTTGGCTCCTGCTGATGTGACTGTAAAGTGAAACAGCTTAGCCATTGTGTTCAGTGTCCCACTGAAAAGTTAGGGAGCCCCTGTATGTACTTGGGGCATTTGGATAATGAACAATTCTCAGGTTCTTTGAGCACTTCAGGTTAGAAAACAAAATAATTGATGTTTTCATGCTCTTTTCAAAACCAGCAGTTTATGTAACATTCACATATGTGTTTACTGAACCAAACAGGCTATGAAGAATAGAATCAAACTTGTTAATATGTATGGGTGCATTCTGCAGTCTCAGTTTACCAGGATGAATGACAGAGGTTTACTGCACTAAAACTTCATATGCTTGTACAATTCTAGTTTAGTAGTGTGAAGGAAAAAGTTTACTGGGGTCTGTAATTGCATATTTTATAAACAATTTTTTTTGTATTTCAGTTTACTGATGAACAGACTGAAAACATAAGCAATGAACAGAGATTTAACCTGTCATCTCTTTTGGGAATGCAGTTTTATCTGATTCGTATGTGTATGTGCATCTGTGTATGGATAACCTGATGTTTGTGAAGGGTGCTGTTACTGATTAATTTCAGTTTATTCCAAGTTTGGTCACCAGCATGTGGCAAAACACACAGCCCTTTGGCTTCAATGGCATTTCCAGGCACAGGTCTGGCTGGAATACTGCTCTCCTGAAAATCAGTCCCTTGCGTCTGTTTATGATGGTGATGCACTGAGGTAGCTACGGTAAGTCAGTGAACTATGAATTTGTAAAGACTTCACAGAGGAAAAAAAGCCCTGCTTTTATGTGGATTTTCACTGAAAGAGAAGGTAAAAGCTGAGAACTGCAGTGACACGAGCAGCAGAAAGATATAGATTAGTCATAGAAACACAGCCAGTCAGGCTGCAACTGAGAGGGCTTCCACCCCTCAGAGCAGTGAATTTCTACCAAACAGTCTTCTACCAAGACAAATATGAGAAAAACCCCATAAAAACAAAGCAAGCCACAGAGTATTTGAGGTGAATTATATAAAATCAGTTACCTGAATTGGTGTTTGTGAGAGCCAGGGCTTGGTCTGATGACATGAAGGGTCCTTCCAAGCCTGTTTCCCTTGAAAATAATGCCTGATGCCACATGTTCCCTTCTGATACTACAGAAGAGCCTGAATTCATGTCACAGGATTCCTGTGCTGGGTACCATGCGGGCTTAGATGAACAGTTGTTTGAAGTCTTTTGTTTTCTCTGTCAGTGTGTGCAATGCTGAAGCATCTCACCCAGCAGTGGACAACTTGTCAAAACCAGAGCTTGTTATTGTTGGTTTTACCTGTGCCACCTCTTCAGCTTATGCTTTCATGGCTCCTCACACTGTGGGTTCCTCCTTATTGCTTTATGTCCATGAGTGACTGTGGTGGAAAACTTGTTTACAATTAGTATGAGACCAAAACCAGTAGAAAATATTAAAGCATGGGCTGGGGGAAGTCAATCCTAAATGAGTCCAGAAAGTGCCTTGGGTAGGAGGTGAACCAAAGCCCAAGGGACAGTCAAAGTGAGTCTCTTCAACTGAGCAGAGTGATCAGGCAGTGTTTGATTTGAACTGGAGAGGTCTAACTGATGAGATCTTAGAAAAAATCACGCACCTGGGGGACCTGTTGGTTCTTTGACCTGCTGAGTAAATGTAATTAATTTTAATAATATTTTAAATTGAAATGCAATGTAAATTGGCTGCTGCCCTTTCAGCTTTCACTTTGAAACTCAGATGACTTTCTGATCCTTAATGCCACACTACAGTAACAATAAAAATAAGTCTTTTTAATACCTTCTTGTATCTGCCAGTAATAGCACTGGTTTATAATGAAGCCAATAAATACTGAAATTTGAACAATTTGTGAAGTCAGTAGAAAATCTGTAACCACATACTCAGGCAAATAGGCTTTTCTTATATAATAATCACCCTACTTTTATAAAAAACAGATGCAATTTCAAAGCAACAGAAAATATGTGTGCTGCATGTTGGAATATGCTTGTTTAAGAAATCATCTCTTAAAAAGTCCATGGCTTTGAGTTTACTGTCTGTGTCTCTTTTTTCTCATTGAGATTGTTTTCTGGTCCCCTTTGGCTCCCTGTGGAAGGTGCACACCACCCACCACGATCATGCTCCATTAAGCTCTTATGCTAAACAAAAATGTTCTACGGAGCTTTCATTTATCAACTTTCCCCAAAAGTGCTTTATGCGTTTCATCAGGGATTTGCAAAACTATTCACAGCTTCGGAAGCACGGCACTGGAGCACCATGATCGATGGGAGAGGAATTCAATAACCGCCCAATGCTACTGAGCAATCCTGGGTAGTGGTTTGGGACAGGAAGTGAATGAGCAGGAGATAATGTGCTGAGGTAGTTGATTAGGTCCCTGTTTAAAATGGTCTGGGATTTTTAAGTGTGTTTGGCAGTTAGAACCTCACTTTTAAGGCTCATTCAAAGAATGCTATTTCTGAGAAAAAACATTGTTTAACACAGTTACAGATTGATTCAGGCCTGTTGCAAGTTGGTATTTTACCTTGCAGAGAGGTGAAGTAAAAAAATATTTCATTATCACAAAAGATCTCATTTATATGCACTGATTTTATAAAGGTGATGTTCCACTGATGAGCAGTGATAAATACACATGTAAAATTTTGCACAAGATGTATAGTATTGCTGCGAGACAGAATGGTGCCCTGTAACCACAGAGCCTTGTTATCTGGATTTACCTTGGTGCTCTCCATCTGAACACAGTCACAGCTTAGCACTGCTTATCTTAGCTATCCTATTAATTAAAATAGAACTACCTTTGTAGTCAACATTTCCCCTTCTCTCCTTCAAAGCCAGGACTGGTGTAGTGTGATGTGATCTTGTGAATACAAAGGTTTGCTTTTGCAAACAGCTTCAGAGTGTGTCAGCGTGAGCTGCTTTATTCTGCACTGTAGCTGTCTGGAAAATTGCTGTGTCTCCTCAGCTGGGTATTCTCATTGCTTAGCACATTCCCTGCAGCCCCTGACAAGAACGTTACTGTGGGAACAGGGGAATGTCCAAAGCACACGATGTTCTGGCAAATCCCAGCTGGCAGGCAGCACTCTGGGGTCACAGCTAGCCAGATGTGATGTGGGCTGTGCTAAATCAGACCATTGGCAAGCTTGAAGGGCCAAGAAATTTTTCGCTGCATCCACTTACCCCCAGCAGATACTGGGGCAGCTGAGGTTAGAGGCTAACATAGTGCTTCTCAGCAATTTTGAGGTGGAACATCGATCACTGGTTTCCATGAAGAATTAAATGGTACATTCGGTTTATTGACATGAGGAGATAGATATATAAAATTATGTTCTTTTGTACTTGAGAGAGAAAATTACAATGCTTAAAGCATTCATTTAATCCACAGGTTCTATCACAGAAACAAGGGGTTGACAGCAGTGTTGTTTAGTTTTATTTAACCTGGAGTTAAATGGGACTGTGCTTGTGGCCAGCTAGAAATAACTATGAAGTCACTATAAATAGAAGTTGATTTATTTCTGAATCTTGTAAGAAGGACTGGGGTCCTGTCATGCTAGGTTATTCATAAACATGGAGTAGAAAATTCTTTCTGAGCATTTAATGGCAAAAAAGGACAAGACATGACTTGGACAAATAACCAAACAAGAAGTGGATTAATTAAATGAAAGTAATCATATGAATGAAGGATATGATTGTCACAGCCCTTTGCTAACGCTCTTATTCACAATCATAGGTGAAATTGTAATTACTGTGAACAATTCATAGCTGCGTTTTAAAATGACTGTACGTTGTATTTAAATGAAATATTGTTGGATTGAAGACTGCAGAATTTTGTAAGATTTCTTTCATTACAGTTAATTCTTATGCAGATGGTATTTGTCTTATGTTATAAATAGTTATTTGCCATGTATTCTCTCATTTCATTAAAGCAGCCATGATTTTTAATGTCTTTTCAGTTTCTTTGAGTTGTTTGGTTTAGTTGTGTTTTAATCACAACCCTAGTCAAGTGGTGAAGAATAAATAGTAGATAACAATGATGAATGAAGTTGAGTATCACAGAAAATAGGTGTCTGATCCAGCTTCTGCTGAAATACAGGAATAGGCTCCCATTGACTGTAGTGAAAACGAAAGGAAAAATGGTCTTTTGATTCAAGTTGCAAGCTTTATGAAAAATTAGTCTGCATAGTTAAACCTACATAAACCCAGCCATGAGGCCCAATAGCACTATAATTTTTAGACCTGAGAGGGGTTATTATTTGAAAAGCAGCTTTATTTGTCTGAGAACAGAAGAGGTGTCCTTTCATGTTATTGCTTATGGGTAATTTAGAAAGACCTGGGTGGTCTTATGAAGAGGAAAATAAATTATGACAGAGTATAAGTATGTTGTAGATGAGATATGACTAGGGCATACCATATAACAGTGGCATATGTCAGTGAATTATATATTACTTTTTTTACTATTGCCTAAAAATACTAGAACAGTTTTCAGACAATAATTTTATATAAGAGAACAAGAACAGAAACAAAGGAAAAAAAGGAATGATTCTGTGTCCTTCTGTGCAGTCCAGGAATGTTGCTTATTTACAGAATGTAATGCTACTTATTTTGAATGTTGGTGACTTCACCTCTTTCATGCACAGCTGAAAAAGTCATTCTACTCGAGAACTTTGTCTTAGAAGACAACTGAAATTGCATTCTTCTTTTTCCTGAAAGAGTTGTAATTTAATACTATGTTTTTTCCTGACCAATCTCTCTGAAACATGTTTATTTCTGGCTGTGTATATTTATTGGCTATGCAAAATTCTTGAAGTTCAGTTTGACAGGAACCAGTTTTTTTATATAACTGGCCTGTTTTCATGCTGAAGACTGCACCAACTCTTGGAGAGAAATTGAGGTAAGTGTTGACCAAAGGCTCTTTGATAAATGGCAGAAAATCAGTGGAAACAGCAAAGACATGAAGTGGTGGACACTTGAAGAAAGCTCTTGATGAATCAAAACCCAAATGATGTAAGAAGAAAGCAAGAGGAATACTTTAGACACATACATTAGATGTATAACTTGGCCACAGTCAAAGTTAGTCCTGTGATCAAGTGGAGGGCATGGAAACTTGAGAGAGATACTGGATTACGCTAAATTTATGATTCCACACAGAGGAAGGCCACCCAATATATATGGTTTTGGACAGCTTAAGGTAATTCTGCAGTGGGACTGTAGACTGGAGAGAAACTGGAGATAAAAATGACAGATATAAAGAAATTTGTGAACAGAAGGAAAAATAGCATAGGCAGATGATGGAGTCTTGGGATCCTTTGTTGAAAGTGGGAAAGAAAAGGGAGGAGAGATGAGTAGTATCTATAAGTGTCAGCTGTTTGAAAGAAAGTGTTATGCCAGTGTGGGCAGAAAACACATGTAGCACAAAGCCTCCTTTGCTGAATTTGTTCCAGGCCATGGCCACAGTCCAGTAAGATGCTGTGCTTATTTTATGCACAAGCAGTTGGTATAGTTCTTTATTTAGCGTATTTAGCACTGTTAGGTATATGGTTGGACTTGATGATCTTAAAGGTCTTTTCCAACCTAAATGATTCTGTGAGAGGCATTGGACAACATGTCAAATGCTTAATCAGAATGCAAAAACACAAAGGAAGGCTGGATGAAAAGAGGAGAAGCCATGACAAAGAGTTTGCAAAAGCAGACAGAAATTGAGGGACAGTGAATTTTGAGCAAGAACATCTGGTTTCAGGTAGGAAGTGTGCTTCACTGTTTCTAGGACATAATTTCAAGGGAGAAGTCAGGCTGGACTGAGTGAAGAATGAGGTCAGTGGGGAGGAATTCAGTATGACTGTTCATAGCAACTGTTGAAATGGCAGCATAAAAGGATGGAAGCCAGAGAGGGTTTTGTGTCTTTCTTCTTCACATGGTGGAGAAGAGAAAGGCACATATCTGTCAAAAGTGTGAGGAAACTAATGGGAGTGAGAGGCTGAGGAAAGGCAGGGAGAGTAACAGGACAGCAGGGAGGATGGACTGGATCGCTGTCTGGTGGGGGGAGTTAGAGGGGTAGTAACAAGTCCTGCAGTTACTGCAGCACAGTGAAGAAGGAATAACTTTAATAGTAATAGCTTTCCCTTCGAATGTGCTCCATTTATTAAATGGGTTTGCGTTATATCACTGCTGATAGCCTCATGACTCTCCCTGATGTCCAGACAAATCTATGCACAGGCTGCAGGACCTTCTTCTGGTATGCTTATGATGCAGCTTGTGTTCCAGTTTTGTGTCCGATGCTAATGTTAAAAGACGGCTCTGCTTTTTATTTTCAAGGACTCAGGCTTTCAAGGCTTTGGACTTAGTGCCAAAAACAATTCATCAGGAACGCTTTGCAACTTGGTGATACAAAACCTGTTAGGATACAGATCACCCACAAGACAGAGTTTGAGGAGGAAATACGTGAAGCACTGGTAGGCCTCAGCAGGATTAATGTATTTTAACACATTGAACTGTGTTTCTTACATTGTGAGTTTTATGCTGGCTCACCCGCGAATGGTTATTTTTATTTATTGAAGGAGGGGGAACCTCCATTTGTGAAACTTTCATTCATTTAGAAGTTAATGACAGTCCATGTATAACAGCAAAATATTATATTGAGACACAACTGTCCCAGCTGATTCTATGTCTCCTCAGCAGTTTGTTTCCTTCAAAACCAGCCTTTAAAAATTACAGACTTTGCAGAGTTTGTGTCACTCATCTCTGTCGTGAAAGGATCATTTACGGGATGTGAAACTCTTTTAATGGTCTAGAGCAATGAACAGGATCTCTTCTATAACTATGAAGCCACCCAGTCCCAGCTTGTTGGGTTAAGAATATCCTGATCTGAAAGGGACGCCTGATGATCATGAAGCCCAAATCCTGTCTCCACACGTGGCAATATAAAAATTAAACCATATTTCTAAGAGCGTTGTCCAAATGCTTCATGAGCACTGACAGGCTTGGGCCTTGATTACTTCCCTGGGGAGCTGTTTCCTGTGCTTCACCACTCACCCAGTGAAGAACTTTTTCCTAAAGAAAACAAAGTAATTTTGTTTTCCTGGGATAGCACAGGCCCAGCAGTGCTCAGTAGGCCTGATTAGGCCAGTGGGACTCATAGTGCCCTTGTTTGTGCCTCAAAAAGTGAGAGAAAATTGGTTATTAAAGCTGCATTTGGTGCCTTGCATCTGAATGACATCTAGTGTACCTATCTGTTGCTAGGTGCTTATAACTGTGGGCTATCTGTTTGTATGTAGTGAGTGAAGACACCCTTCCTCCTGAGCCTGCTTACACCCAGGAGCTTGGTCCTGTCAGCTGCTGTGTTCATATGGTGTGCAAGAAGTCACCAAACAGCAGCAAGTGCTCCATGATGAAGAGATTTGCCATCTTGCCTAATCCAGTCATTCCTTGTATTCAGTGTTGCTGAGTCCTGCCTGACACATGGGACATATTTTCCAATTACGGACAGCAATGCCTTTTGGATGCAGCAGGTCCTGCATTCAGAGGCACTTGGACACCTGTACCAAGCATATGGGATTTGCTCCAGTTGTGCTGTAGCTGAACTAAACAGGGCTGAGATCGTTTCTGCTGTCAGTGAATGGGATCATGCTTTTCACATGTCCTTTTGGGGTGAGGCTGGGCAGCAGCTGGCAGAATGAGAGCTTCCAGCCTGTGAGTCCAGCACTTCAAAGCTGCCCTGGACCATGTACCAGCCATGTCCCGATCGAGGCAGAGCAGTCCAGGACACACGGCACATTGGAGGGTAAGCCGCTACTTACACCTTCTGAGTTCATTCATCGTCGTCTTTGACAGGACTTACAAACTTTTAAAGCCAAAGGATTCCTTGCCTTGTCCTAGTTTCAAGGAGGCCAAAGACATTATAATTCTTTCTGGGCTTAGCTGCAAAGGGAATATGTTCTCTTTGTTAGCAATACTAGGAAGGGAGAATAAATCGGGGGACAGTTGCTAACCAAGAATCATGCACACAGTCACTGGAGGGCCAGTTCTCATCCAGTGGTTTCTGCATCAAGTTGAAGAGTTAAGTCTTCATCCTTCTTCAAGTCACTTCAGTGCAAAACAGCAGCAGACAAAAAACCCTACTGTGTTAGAAATGCTCTGGTACTAGGAGAAAAGTGGCACCTGTTTCATGTACCTTTAACCTAAGCTGCAGCTTTTGTCTGCTTGACCCCTTATATAAGCAAAAAGTCCAGACCTGTTTCTCTAAGTTTGTACTATCCATTCATCTCCCAATAAGACAGTCTTCATATTTCACCCTTGCTCTGACTAGTGTTACTTGTTAATCCTGAGCTAAGTTTAGAAGAATGAACATATTACACAAGGATTACAACAGCTAGTTGAAGTTCCTTTAGCATCTGGTAACTTTGCCAATTCACTTAAAAAAGAGAGAAAAAAAAGAATTTTGACCATTGCAAGTGTTGGACTTGCAAGTGTTTGCAAGTGTTTTCTTTGCAAGTGTTAGACTCCAACACTTTTCTTCATATATACATTAACATTTATCATAATTCTTAAGTTAAAGCTCAAAAGTTACACATTTAAGCCCCTTAGAAACAAAGATGTTTTTAGAAACATTACCTAACGTTTTTGAGGTTTATTGCATGTTCTTTTTCTTATGGAAATTATGCAGTTGAAATCTGAAAAGTGTTACCCACAGGAGTATCTACTTGCTATTTTGAGGTGGTGATTTGGAGTCATGCCATTATGACACAGTATTGAAAATACTAACATTAATGTAGAAAAGATTACTGACAGTTCTTCAACTAGTTAATGCTGCCATCATCAGTGTAGCATTTCATACCTGCTTTCTACATGTACCATCCTAACCTACGGTTTAAACATCAGGCGCGGTCCAGGAAGAAATGCTGTTATATAGAAACATTTATATGTTTTTAGCTGGCCAAGGCCAACAAATAATACAGTGTCTCATCAGACTCACAGCAAATTGTTTTCCCTGGAAACAAGAAGAACCACGCAAGCGCCCCCAAGCCCCTGAGTTTTACCGCATCTTCTGCCTTTCTTTCTGAAGGTTTCCCTGGACTTCATGTTCACGAACAAATGTGAGGTTAATGTTTAAAAACCCTCATGGAGCATGCCCCTGGACACAAGGGGAATTGTGAAGCAAAGAAGATAATGGAGGTACAGAAATGAAATCCTGCTTCAGATGAGGTGACTGCCTTACAATGTCAGCGTGCAGTGGCATGGTTTTGGGGATGGTAGGGAAGGAGTGAGCAAAATGCAGGGGTGATGCCTTGAGGCTTATTTCAGGAGCAAGGAGCTGGTTAAGGCAAATTACTGCTCTCTTGGGCTCTCACAACCAATCAGATATCTAGGTCCTTCTCTTATCTGTTCTGGAAATCAATTACAACTCATTACTTAGATTCTGATTACACATTTATTGTTGGAAAACAATAGAATAGAATGGAAAACAAATGGCTTTATCTAAAGAATAAGGTTACTCTGAACAGTGTAATTAAAAAAAAAAAATAAATCCCTGTTTACTCATTTTCTAAATAAAAGGTTTTTTTTTCTTTTGCTTCTGATGCAAAGTAGGTTTGTTTTGAAACTTCAGTTGAGTTGTGAGGGGAAAATATTCTATCTGTTTAACAGGTCAAATGGTAAACAGCACGAACAATTTGACTGATCTGTATGCTATTATTTGTTTTCAGTGTTATAGCTTTTAATCCTATTTTGGATTTGGTAGCTGTTTTGTTGTCTATATGGAGCACTTTTAGAAGATCAGTCACTGTTTAGAGAGATTCTGTTCTATTTGTGCTTAGAGCTCCTGCTTTGTACATATTTCCTGTTTTCTGAAGCAAAGTAAATTAAAAAGTTAATCTTTTTCTTTGAGTTACATGCTGTGAATGGGCTAAAGGTGTGACACTTATTATAGGTGAACATCTTGAATACTAGAATATCCTTTTTTTTGTTAAAGCCATCAGAATATACAAAACCATAGTTTGGTTTCTGGTGTCCGTTTGTAAATGGAGGGTAGATACAGTGGCAAAATAAAGATAACATTTTTCTGCTGTTAACAGAATGCCATGGTTGACACCTGATACAAATCCTGTCTGCTTCTGGTTCAAATGTGGCGCTGCAATGCCGTGTGTCTGTTTCCCTCCTCCGTATTTCATAGTCCAAAGTAACCTGAATTCAGGCTCTGGATACTGCTGAGCCCTTGCAAAAGGGGTAGGTTACTAGTTGACGCCAGACTCATAAGTGTTGAGCAAAAGGTGTTTCTCTCAAGAGTCTGATTGTGAACCATGAAAACTCATGGAATTAGATTTCAGCCCCGGTTTACAGCTGTAATTTCTCCAAAACACTGGCCTTTCTTTCCTGGTAAGTCTCCCATCTTAAGGTTGATCACTTTAACTATTAATTCAAAATGAAATTCTGGCCTCCTATGTCTGCTTTTGGAAAAGGAAAGGAAAAAGGAGAATAACTGAAACCTCAAATAGAGGATTCACTTCCATTATTGAATTTTATAAGGTGATATGTGGCATATAAAAGTCTGGATCACATGCTTGTGTTTCCGCTCTCTCTCATCTGGAATGTGCTTGGACTATCTGTGTTACGGTTTGGACTGGAGATGGTTTTTCCCTTTCTCTTAAATTGGTGACTACAGGACGTGGCAGTTCTGATTATACTGAAAATTGCTGTAATTGTTATCAGGCAATAAACATTCAATATATTTCTGTAAGATGTAGCGCTTAGTGGAAGTTTTCCAGTATTTGAGAAAATATCTGGAAGCAAATTGGTAAGGATACAAATTGAATTTGGGCTTTGAATACTGAGAAAGTTGGCCTGCCTTATTCTGCTAAGAAACTGAGGATTTCTGTAACATTCCCAGCAATGCAAGACATGTTCTCAGCTAAGAATGAATATGAATGTCTTTTTTGTAGAAAAACACATTGTAAGTAGTGCAGGAATGCATACCTGTCATAAGCATAACTGCTGTACAGAAAACAGAACAAGAATGTGAATTAAATGTTCTTACAGAGGACATAATTTTCCTCGTTGGTTCTCTCATATGCTATTTATGGGCAACTGCTGTCAAATAAGCCTGCAATAAAAAAATCTGTATTGTGAGGTCACCTTTAAAGCAACCAAAAGATAATGCCCCCATAATTTAGATGAGAGCTCTTATTTATTACTCTGAAATTACAGTGCTTTTTGAAGTACTCTGTACGTGTAGATGGGAGTGAAGATTCTTAAGTTGTTAACATTTGATCTCCTGTTATAATTAATCAGACCCAGAATGTAACTTAAATAATGTGTTTATAGAGTTTTGTCTAAGAGTTTTACTTACAGTCTTGCTTTGAAACTGTCTGCATTGAATGGGACTAAATGTACGTGCACTCTTTTTCCTTTTGAGAAAACACATTTCCACCGGATATTCCTCTTACTTCATTTTAAGAATTGATGGATTTAGAAAAGGAAAGGCTAATTCAGAAATCCTGTAAGTATTTTATCGGCCTAGTAACGCCCATAACTCACTCACTTGAAACATTGCAGGATGGGAATTAGTTTCTTGGATTAAAAAGCTCCCTCTAAAAATAAACAGGAGGGAACACAGGGGAGAGACAGAAGAGCATAACATGTTTAACATTTAATAAGCCTTTTGATCCATTTCCTAGACCAGTTGCCATGCTTTTGAAGATAGAAGTAATTACATTAGATATGGGGGTGTTTTTCATGGAATGGGGCTGGAGAGAATTTTTGTTCTTTACAGAAGCAGGAATGTGAATGCTTGGCTCTGCCTCTAGGGTGACTTTTTGACCATTTTTCTGAGTATATCTGGGAGAAATCCAGACCTTACTGAGACCAGTGGGACTTTGTTTATTGCCTTTAACAGGGCCAGGATTTTGTCTATGAATGTTCAAGCTTTCAGTCACTGGCCAGCTCCAGTGGAGCTACATTTAAGCCTCTCTTTTTTACTACTGCAAGTTGCCTCATCCTGGCCCTAGACTGCAAAATGATTCCCAAGAAATTTTCTTTCTCGAAAGTACATTGCTGATGATCTTAGCATGGTCTCTTTAAGCTGAGGCACACCAATATTTTGATGAGAGACTGGGGGCTCAATTAGAAAGTCTGAACATTTTCTAGGTGATGGATTCTATCAGGCTGAGTTGAGTGAAAGCACTGTCTTGTAAATCTTGGCCAACCAGTGAGAAGGTTATGAGTGGGACTCAAATGTTAAACAGAGGGCCTTGGTCTGTATTGGGATCTCTGACAATGTTGTAACAAAACTAGCAATGATAATGGATTGTGCAGGCTAGGAGATTTGAAGTCTGTGGGTCTCTAACAGAATGAGGGTTTGCTTTATACTATTTCTGCAGAGAGAGAGGCGCACCCACAGCTGATACAAATTTACTTAGCTTGGTCCTCTGACATGTGCTTCTGTCCAAAATGGTTGGAAGGGAACAATTTACAGAAGTCAGCTCAGAGATGTAGGAACTTGAGACGTGTTTTTCAAAGTCTCAGTGGTATTTAGACCTAACCTTATTGCAGACCAGTGGATCTTGAGGTCCTTGATGCCTAATTTGTGTCTGAAAACACGGAGCTGACACCAAAGTCATTGTTCTACTGATAAGCAAAAGTAGGAAGCAATTCAGTGCTCCTGTGCAATGTCTGTACTTGACTTCTGAGCTGCACTTTTCAGAAGAGAAATTTTCAAACCCACAGTAGGTGCCAGAAGCCACTGCAGACACTGAATAAGGGTGCTAAAGAATGGGTTTGCAGAAGGTGGCTGAAAGATGAATGTTACCATTTGCCTAACAATCTGTTGTTTGGTCCCTGCCAGAGACTTGGATGTGGGATTTCTAGTCACAAGGTCTCTGATGAGGTTATACATAGGAGGCTGGTGCTGGAGGTACTCAGGAGGCCAAGGTGACCTGACTGCTCACAACACTCCTGCCAGTGTGGTGTCCCAGTTCAGTTTGCATTCCCTCTACTTACCATTGGTCTGCCCTCTTTTCAGGTCTGACCTGGAGTATGTGCATTGCTTTCTCTGGATTGCTTTAAGGAAAACTGGGGTTGAAGGAAAAGTGAATGCCGTAAATCTTTCCCCTGTGATGTATCTTCAGTGGAAGGGGAAACTTTCTTCCGAGACAACTCAAATACCATCATTCATCACAATGGTTAATTCAGATTTCATGTTACCCTCCTAATACAGTTATAAATCTGTTGCACAGTCATCTGGTGGTTGCATATTAGAGTAATGCTTCACAGAAGATTCCACTAGTCACAGTGTGTTCCATAATTTTGTGGTGGTATGTAAAATTCTGAGATTGGCTGTGATCTCATTTTGTTACCTTGCATAGTTACTGGAGAGCATACAGAAGCAGGTGTAGTATGCAGTCTTTTTGATAGTATGAGACAGTTGAAAAGGTAATTTGAAGTTTTACTGAGTGCAGAGTGAGGTAAAATACATTGAAAGGGTGTTTTTGTTTTTTAAAGATCAGAGCTCTAGAGTCGGCCCTATCTAATCTCTGTTTTTAGTTACTTGAAGATAAGCAAAGATTTAGAGTTTTGAATATTCTATGTGTATGAAATTGTATGTTTAAAATTTAAGCCTTCAAGAAAGTGCATAATTTGCCTGTTCTAGCTGCCCCTCAAAATTAATGATGTGTTTTCAATGAAACATATTAAAATAATTTATGTATCTGCCAAAAATACTCCAGTCCTCACTATGTGTGGCCAGTTTGCCACTCTGCCATTCAAGTCTCAGGTCTGATGCAGTAAATAGAAATGTTATTTTTACTTAGTCTCTGTGCAGTTTATCAGTCGGCTGTGTGGCAGGTCAAAAGGAAAGCAACTCTATAACCAGGACACCTCTCTGCAAACAACATAGACTGTTCCCATGTCTTTCCTTGGTGGCACTGGAGTTTCCAGGTCCTTGTGACTCTGGTGGCTTTTTTCATTCTCTGCTGATTCTCTGCCTGTGCCTTGGGCTTCTTGGTTCTTCTGCTCCCTTACGTACAAGCAGCTGCTAGGGACAGGTCTGTGAGGGAAGGCAAAGCACTGCTTGGGAGTGGACAGTGTGTTTCCGATAAAGGAGTGAAGGGTGTGAGGTGGCTGAATATATTACTCCAGGATGGGTTTGTTGAAGCCAGGAAAATCCAGCTCGTCCAGACCGGCTTTGCTTTCCTTTCCTTTCACCCGCTCCTGTGAGTAATGTGAGTTGTTTATTTCTTCATCCCTGCCCTTGCAGAGAACAGCTAGGCGTTCATTTCTCTTCCCACCTCCTCCTCTCCTAGGCCTCTCTTTGTTCCTTGAAAAAGCTGGAAGGGACAGGGGAAGGGAAAAAACTGAAGGAAAACCACTTTCACTCCTTTTCCTTGCTGGATCACAAGCCAGCAGGGGCAGAGCCAGGTGAATTGCCTGAGCCTGGGAAGAGAAGGACACTGACACGTAAATGTCTTCCTGGCTGGCGCATGCAGCCCACCCCAGGTCCTCTCCTCCTTCCAGACCCTGAGCAGTGACAGCCCCTTTGCTGCTGGGTTAGATTCCTTTGCTGCCGCCTGTGTGTTTCCATACAATATCCTCTTGGAGATGTCATCTAGGATGAATTTTAAAATGGGTTAGATCCTTAACTTCCTCTTCCTTTAGTAGTTGTCTCTAGTAATTTCATCCTCCTGCTTTTATACGTCTAAGTAATCACTGAAATAGATGTTTATTTGGTAATTTACAGTTTAAAGAGGAGTTTGAAAAGAAATTAATCTCATTAAATGGAAGACACTATGTAATCTTCTCAGACATTCCAAGTTTCCTCTCAATATTTTACAGTCTTTTTTACTATTTACTTTGTATCTCTTTTCTTGAAAGTGTTTATTTTGGGACGGTCAAAACAAAATTCTCCCTATGTCTCTCATCAGCTGTAAGATGAATGCCTACAGTTGGAACAATTTTCATTGAAACTCTCATGCAAGATAAACAAAGTCCTGACCAAAGGCTTGTCTCATGATAGGTCTTTAATGACTATTGTCATGAAAAAGTAGTTAACATATTCCCCACCAAAAAAAGGGTGTACCTTTGCTGCGGAGTCAGCAACTTATCAAAATAGGGGTAATCGAGAGTGAGATTGAAAGGGCAAGGTTGATATGGAGCTGATGGGCTGAAGGACATTAGCAGCTGTGTGTTCATTAAGGAGAACAATGCAAGTGTGCAGGAGAGGTCAGGTATGTCATAAGGAATTTCTGATGTGATGGGGTCAGGATCTTCCAATGAAATCAGTCTACAGAAATGGGTATTAGAGTAGGGTGGTGTAAGTGTGTAGTCACCACTTAAGCTTTTGTAGGCTGTGTCATACTACCCTGTGGTAAAGCCTCAAATATTCCTGTACTCTGTGGGGAATTTTGGGATTATTTTGAGAAGAGAATAGGTATTTCTATAGATGGAGCTAGAGAGCAGGGAGATGCCTATGAAATTACTGCACATCCTTAAACAAAGTAGATCTGTTTCCATTGCCTTTCCTACTCGTGTGACAGTTAGTGTAACACTTGGCAGTCAACAAACGCTGCATGCTGCTCTTGTCATCATGCGGCGGGGCAGGAAAACTGCTGACATGGAAAATTGCAAACAAAATCAAACAAAATGATTCGTGGCTTGGAAGGCTCTGTGTCCTAGGGAAGGATTAAGCAAAACTGGCCCAGAGAGCTCAGGGATAGTAATATGCATGCATATTATAGTTACTGGGTGATAGAAAAATATCTTTGGAAGATTTGGGCCGGATTCACAGATGCTGTTTTAGGAGGTGCATTTATTATTTTTTGCTGTTAAGAAAGGTCTCTCTTGTAAAAGTCTAATCTCTCTGTGACTGAGGCGCTAGGAAACTGGTGTTGTAGAGCTTACAGACCTATGGCATTCACAAACAGTCCTAAGGAGGACTGAGTGGAAAGTCCAAGAAAATTACGCTTTCAGGCCATTGCTTAGTGAATGAAAGATGCTATGAGAGCTGTGGGACAAGCTTATCAAGAGGAAATAAAACACTTTGGTCCTTGAAGAATTCAAGTATCTGAGAGTGGCTCAGACTGTGATCTCATTTTAATTTTAGGGTTATATGACAATGGACGCATTTTGGAAGGTGTGCATTTATCTTTCTGTAGCCCTAATTACCTTTGAGACGAAGATGACGGTGATTGGAATGTTCTCAAAGATTCGGTACTAGTTAGAAGAATAAGACAGAAAGTATCCTAGTAGGAAAAGTAGTGGGAAAATATGCATGGATGATTTGAGAGGAAGGAATGTATTAGATTACATTTCTAAGGGAAAAAAATCTAATAAAATCATTCATTGAGTATGAGTAGAGAAATTTTTTTCTAAAGAAACTTCTGAACTCATTGGCCAATTTTGGCTTAATTTACATACCTCTGTATTGAAGTTCTTGTTTATTGTGAAGAAACTACAACTAGGAAAGACATTAGTCCACCTATGAAAGGAAAAGTTTCATCACATGTATCCTGACGAAGCAACCAGCACATACACTATTCAGAAACAAACGTGGTGTGTGCTGCCTCTTGCTTGACCTGAAGCTGATGGATATGGGAAGGATGGGGGCAGTGTGGATTGCAGGGAGGGGAATTTATCAAAGAAGTATGGAAAAGGGGCTTGGGCTGTTGCAGTATGGAGGGGGGAATGATGCAAGCCACAAATCTGTAGGAAACCAGGCTTTATTAGTTCCACTGCTTTTGGAACAACTTGTTTAAACTTCCCCTGTAGGTAATTAACTTTCTAATGGCACCGTGAGATAGGCCACCTGCAGAACCCTTGGGCAGGGGGATTCACAAGCATGTACGGTTCAAAATAGGGCCTCATGGAAAACTAGGCAAAAGTGTGTTAGAATAATATTTACATTCAGTAGCATTAAGTACATCTGTTTGTTATTAGTGGGAGGCTGAACTGGCTAAAAACCTTCCACAAGAGAGTGACCCAGCAGCAGAAGGCCAGGTACCTCTGACAGCTTTTCTACAGCTACCAACAGAGCTATTTTAAAAAGCATGACAATATTTCCCTCTCAGTGTCAATTTGAACACAAAGGGGATTGAATTTTAATTACTGAATATATAGATATTTCAGTTCTGTCCCTTTAGGTCTCTGGTTTTGTACTTATTTTCTCTGTTACTCCCATGTTTACAAAGGGGTGAAGTTTTCATACAAACTAAGAGAGTGCAGCTCTGGTTGGAATTAGTGCAAGCCAAGGTGGTCAGCCTGTTTGAAAAAACAGGTGTTAGGTGACAGTCTTAGACCTAATAATTTTTAAATTTTATATAATATTATTTAATGGGAAAATATCGTTGCATCTTATTTAATTAAACACAGACACAGAACTTGAGATTTTTATCGAAATTCAGTTTAGCACTCTTCAACGTAACTTTGATGTTTGAAGAGTGTCGACATAATTGCTGTCAAGGATTACTGATTTCAGTGTAGTTGTCATAATTTAAGCTACCTGGAAATGATGTTTAATTTCAAGTGGAATAGCTTTGTCAGAGTCTAGATCTTTCGATCCTGTTATATGTTATATATGTGTATGTATACACAAAACAGTGCTGGGGAGATGGGCTATTCCTGCTGAATTGGGTTAAATTTCCTGCTCCATTATGGATTTGTTAAGCGGACAATTTAGTAACCATCCCCCTAACTTGTAACTCTTATGTGTTTGTTATCTTTCTCTTTTTTTTTTTCAGATTTGTAAGAGCCTGAAGAACAGGGAAGAAAATGCATTATGTATATGTGAGTTTATATATGAGACAGCACATAAAACCAAGGAGGCCCCCACCTTTGCTAATCAACTCTTTCAAATCTTAAGTATCCACAAGTTGCAGAGAGATTTTTAACTCTGAAAGATGTTATTGCAAACTCTTCTTTAACCACAGATTATTGTTGTCTTTCCTCTAAGTTATGGAAAACCGCTCCACGCAGTCCCTCTGCAGGTTTCCATTAGCTTCCCCTTTAGGTTCATGCTCACTGTGTGACTGCCTTGCTCTCTGGTCTAATGTCTGCTGTCTGCAATCATTGAATGCTTATGCCAACTGGTATTTCCTGGTCAGTCTACATCTTTAGTGGTCTTCAAGGTATAAATATGTTTAGACATTATGCTACACCTTTGTCTCCCACCTATAAATTCTTGTGATGTATACTCTTGGGGATGAAAGCTCCGCAGGATATTTCGTTTGCACAGCATATTGAAAGCCTGATATAAATGATAGAGCTCAGTTCTGCTGCCCAGCCATAGGCACTCATGGATTCCCTAGGGTTGTGAGACAGCTCTGTGCGACTGGCAGGCATCATACAGGAGCTTTGAAGGATGTGTGTGCTTCTGGAAAGATGTGTCTCTCCTGTTGAAGAGCTGGGAAAACCTAAAGGTGTCTCTGGAGGTGCTCAGCATTGTTATTTGCTTATCTCGAATCATACAAGCAAGCATTTATTAATTATGTAGCTTCTACAGTAAAAACCTGCCTTCTGGAAATCATTTCTGAAGAGAGGAAAAAGCAAAACATCCTTTTGATTTGACCAAATCTGGAAGAAATCTATCTCAGTTATGCTTAAAGAGAAATGAGCATTGGGAAGTAAAACATCTCCAAAGAGAATGAACACAATAGCAACAGATGTAAAGAGCTGTGTATCTGGAGCTTAGCAGCAGAAGTAACCACCTTATAGTGAGACTCAGAGTGTTGTTTTGTGGTTTAGGAAAAGCAAGTAGGTATGACCAAAATGACTGTCCTTTGGGAAGATGGAGTCAAAGGTCACATGCTTGAGAGCCACAAATATGAGCTATTCAGAAAACAAACAAAGACCTCTGAAGTAAAATGTGCAGGTGACTGAAAAGGTCACCCTGTGAAAAGCACAAAGAATGAAGCAAAAGAAGGTGATGAGGTGTGTTTGAAACAGTGGCCTCATCTCCTGTGTAAGTGCACCAGATGAGGAGCAATGTGGGTCAATACATCCCACACTGAAGATGGGATCCTCCAAACTCTAATCTGCATGAGGCCTTGGGACACAGCTGCTCATTTAATGACTAGGAATGTGGGTAGGTAATGTGTTCAAAATGTGCTGGTTTCTAGAGCTGTGCTATTTAAGCAGTGCAGAATGGCAAGACTTTGAAACAAATCTTAACATTTTATAAGCTGGAAAAAGGAAGCAAATATTCACCCCCAAATTGGAGACCACCTACTTAAAATGTAACCCTGCAGGTAAGGCGAGCATTTCTTAAATAAACTCAAATGCAAGCAGTGACTCACCCTTTTGCTTCTATAAATTTTTGTTTAGTGTATTTCTAGTGAAAGTAATTTGGCTTCAGAATGGGCCTGATTCTTTGCTTTCTCTAAATGCTATTGGGATAAAGTAGTTAGATTAATCATTCAAGGACTTCCCTCTGTCTCCCTGTCAGCTGAAAGCTTTCTGCTCTGATATTGTGCTCTCTGATACCAGCTATAGGCAGTGCTACCTCTTGTTTCTGTTAAATCCTTTCCACGCTTATGTGATCTTCTGAAAGCAGACATCCTTTTTCAAACCAAGTTTTATACAGATGTGAACTGAGTTCCACTCAGACCTGCCAGGCTTGCTCTAGTATGCTTGCTTTTCAGTGAGCTAATTTCTTTTCTTAACTCCCAACTTCTTTCTCTTTTTTTCTTTTTTTTTCTTTTTCTTTTCCTCTTTCTTTCTTTTTTCTTTTCCTTTTTTTTTTTTTCTTTTTTCTTTCTTTTTTCCTTTCTGCCAATTACATCTATTTTGATGAGTCTCATTTTGTTTTGTGAGGTGACTTATTTGTTACAACTCACTGGCTTCCACGTGTTTCTAAAATGTGTTTGGTACAGGGGATTAAGTTACTCTCTCTAGCTGTGAGTTTGCTTGGTCACTTGGACATACTCACTGGGTTGTGAGATCCTAAAGTCCATAGAAACCCTTCAAACTGAAGATTTTCTGTTCTCTTTCTTCACTGTGGGAGACCTCACACAGGCTTGCCTTTGAGCTCTTCTGCAAGGAAATGCATGTAGTGTCACAGTTTTACTAGAGCAGAGTAAAATCTCTTCAACCCAGCTCCTGGTATTCACCTCCTTTGGGATATTACTTGAAGTACCTCCTTACAGAGTTAAAAGGCAGAGACATGAAAGGTCTCTCAAATAACTTAATGTCCATTGCAAGAAACATTTCTTGAGTAATTCTCAACAAAGTTGGTTCAGTAAGTGAAGCCCTTCCTTGCTTTTTTTTTGAGTTAAAATTGAGCAATCAGGAATTCAAATAGGACAGTTACCTCTGAGTGACCAAAAGCCAGTTTCCAGATGGCTTTTTTTACCGAATCATAGAATCAACTAGGTTGGAAAAGATGTCTTGTACTAATCACAGTGCTATTTTGAGAATTTAAGTGTTGTAAGCATTGACTAGGTCATGTTTTAGTCAAATCTGTTTTTTTAGTGAATGCTGTGACTGATTTAGATTCTACTCTATCATCTTTTTGCTGATGCTTTTATATGACCATTTTTTGTGCTTAAGTTTGTTTGAAGAAGATGTCTTTTCTTGTGATTCTTAGCTGTCCATAGAAATAAATAACATGCAGTGTATTTGTTTTTTTACAAACAGGGATATTTACATTGTATGGTTCTGTGTAATTGCTTTGGGCATAGCTTTAGGAGTGAATACTTAAGACAGAAGCAGATGATGAAGAATCTGTTTAATCTGCTTGATTGTTTCAAGCCAAATAAATATAACTAAGCAGGACAGAAACGGGAAGACAACTCTTTGGTTTACCCTCCCAGTGGTGTTTGGTGTGGATTATGCACCATGCCTCAAGTATCAGCAGTGTGTCTGAGTGTTACAGTAGGAGAACCACCTTCAAGGACAGATATAGCATTGTACACATCATACAGTCATGTAAGTTTGTCCTTTTTAGGCTGTTTCAGACAAACTGCTGTCCAACACCCTTGGAAGATACACTGATTTCTTTTGCAAGATGATGCATGAGATGGAACTCAGCAGTTTCCCAAGACCTCTAGTAACAAAACTAGAGAGAGACTGTGAGATTAGAAAGCCCAACTGAACTTGCTATTTTCTTTACAAATGTATATGCTATAGCAATAAATGAATGCTAATGACATGGAAACCAGTGATTTCAGTCTCTGCTCATGAATGGTAAAGTATCTGAACATTTATAGTAGTATTTTATCTGAAGAGCTGTTTGTTGATGGAATGCGTAATAGCTTTCTGAAGCCACTGGGCACCCAAATAACTGAACAAGCATGTCATGAATTTGAAGGTAACTTTCACATCTAGGACTGTGTATGTACAGGCAATTACTTGCATGAATGCATAGAGGAAAACAGAATGTAATGTCTCCTAGGCAGCCAATAAACTTGAATTATATCTGTTTCCCTCAGACAGGAAGTCACCCAGCTATTTTTAAATCTGTATCCACCAACGTAGTCAGACATAAGGGTCTTGTTTAAGAAAAAAAGAACATGAAAAGATTTAAAATATATTGAAATTTCCCACCTCTATCTCCTACTGCCTCTCTCTTTCTGTCAGAGGGTTTACAGGTTTTTCCAGCCTAACAGCAAGAGTCCAGGAGTTCTTTCCAGGAGTCCTGCATAGGTCCCTATATAGCAAGTAGGCACTCAGTGAATCTTTCACTCAAGTGTTTTTATTGCTGACATGTAGTCCATCTCTTAGCAAATTCCAAAGCAGTTTACTAATATTTAGATACTAGAGGATAGCGATGACAGTCAGATGACAGCAGTTTGTCACTAAAGTTGTCACTACTCTCTGGAGCACTGGACCATGAGGAAACATGGGTGTATGAACTGTTCTCTGTTAGCTGCAATTTGCAAATGGAAAAATGAAGATTTAAGGATTTTCTCTCTTAAAGGTTTCACATGGAATATACTTCTGGGTTTCCCTTCTGTTTATCACTGTAAAAGAAAGCTGAGCAGGTTATGAAATGCTTGGGCTTTAATTTGGGCAATCTAGGTTCATTTTCCAGCTCTAGTATAGATAGAAGATGGGATTTTGAGAAAGTTACTCAAACTTGATTATATAGTAGTAACTGTGTTTAACATATATTTTAGGGTAATGTCTTTAACTTGTACAGCCTGTAGCACAAATGGAAGTCTTTGAGAGTTACCTGAAATTATAGAAGAGACATTTGTAAATGGAAAATAATTCCCTATGGTATCTGATATCTTGTTTGTGTATGTATGCAATATCTCTGTAGGTAACTAATAAACAGCCACATGATAATGAAGAGGAATAGCAAAAAGCTATGGAAGAGGCTTTTGACAGCAGGAGAGCAAAGAGGTAGAAAGGAAGAGTCAGAGGAAGACTAGATGATAGAGATCTGGTCTGATCACTAAGTCTTTGATGTTCCTTACTTGTCTATAACACTGAAATTTAAATACTTTCCATTCATATGACTGATGCCCAGGGTGGAAGGCAAACCACCCTTTGACCTGTGCGGTCAGAATGCCCCTGCTCTGTTTTGTGTATTGATTTAAATTCCTATCACTGCAAAAACATTGCTTAATTTCTGAGAAAAAAAATGTATTATTATCTTTGTTGAGTTTGTGAGAGGTTCAAATTTACAATAAGCACCCTTATATCTGGTGACTGGTGGATACCTAGAATCATGTAAGTAAGACTGTCAATTTCTTTTGCTGTTAACTTTTAATTGAAAAAACCAAAAAAACCCAATTCCCCCACCCTTCTCACAACCAAAAAACTCCAGCCCACCAAAACCTAATACAAAAGCAAAACTGGAGGACCTTCCAATGACTTGTGTAGAGGTTTACCTGTATCTCTGTCAGAGTACTGCCATTCATACCAGAAGACATTACACAGTGCAAAGTCTTTTCATTCCAGGGACTCTATTTTCAGTGATAGCTCGAATCCTTAGCACCCTTTCTTATCAGTTACTGTATGGATTTTGGAGAACAAGGGTCTGGAAAGTTTCCGGATCCTCTCAGTACTTCAGAAGTGCTACTCAACATCAAAGTATGTTGCCTGAAAGTAGCAGCTCTACTCAGATGTTTCTGCTGTACCTCATTGTCATTATATTCCTCTTACTTGGAGAGAGTTATGAAGCTGCTCTACTCAGGCCCTGTACTCCAATGACTGGCTGAAAATCTGTAAATCTGAATTACACCATACAACATTGCACTAGCAGGCATGACAAGGGAATTTATTGGCTTCTAGAAGAACAGACTTTCAGCACAGCGATGATCCCAGAACCTCAAGAAAAAAGAATAAAATCATTAATTCTTTTTAAGTGTACTCATTAGAAATGGTTGGATAGTCTGAAATATGCTACAGTTAAAACACTGAAGACTTAGGAATTTTTTTGGTAAAACATATTACATTAGAAAATTCCAGCTTGTGGAAACAGAAGTTGTCTGTGAGAAAATGACATTTTAGCTAAGTTTCCTAATGGGATTTTTTTTTTTTTTTTTTAAAGAAGAGTTATGGAATTGTTGAAATATCTTTCTGATCTTTCTGGAAGCGAATGAATCCCTTTTTCAGAAAACATTTTAATGGATACTCTTTCTTAAAGATTTTCTTGATTTGATTTTTTGTTCTGATTTGGGATGCAAAAGAATTCAAAATATAGAGAAAAATTTATAGAGTAACAAAACAGCTTCAACCTGTTTTGAAGGTCCAAGCTCTTAGATTATCTGACAACCAGAAAATAAGTTTTGTATTCAAGCAGGGTAAATTACCATGTCATATTTCTTTAAGTATACTTGATAGTTCTGCTAAATATTTTAAATGAAAAAGAATGTTTTCTACTAACTGTGTTCACTTTAATGTTGTTAATTTCCTACCAGAGGCTTAGAGAATTTGCTTGCCACCAAGTAGCATTTATTCATAGTTGTGGACTGATAAGTTCATTTTACAGTTTTCTCAAGAATTATTGTCTGATCACACATTTGCTTAAAAATCCATATGAAATGAGTGATCATAATTTAATAGCAATACATTTTTGTGATAGAGGTAAAATCCTTAAAATCCGGCAAAGAACTTGGGCTAGTCATGGCATAGGTACTGTCACACACCCCTGCAAGTTGCAGTTTCCCTTTCAGTCTGGATTTGGAATCTATCACTTAATGAGTAGCTCAGTAACTGAGTAAATCCAGGAGTTGTGAGATGTTCTTAGTATCATGTATCCCTGGCCAGACGTAAGTGAAAAATATGTACCTGTGAGGACACCAAGTATTAGTTGTGTTTGTGAAATGCACATTGCTTATGTAGTTACTTAATACAAATATTGCAGATATCGATAAAGAGGAACTTTCATATATTTTGGTTCTTAGTATAGGGTATATTAAAAAAAAAGAAGAGACTTCTTTTTCCTTCCTGCATGGTGAGGGTCATCAGAGCTGGCCCAGCATTGGAAAACTGGTTGATATTTCTCTTTAAGAAGCAAAGTAAATAAAACACAATCCCTGGAGTGGATACCTCTGCCATGTTCCCTTGGAAGGCTCCTTATTGGACAGAGGTGCTCTCTGTCCACACACAGGGCCTGGCGATCACACACACGTGGGGAATTAATTCCTGCAGACTTTATAGCCACCTCTGCACAATAACAATAAATAATGAAATAAATGCAGGGCCCTTTTGCTGCTTGGTTCTCAAAGCAGTCCACAGATCACTTAAACAGTAGTGCATTGATTTTTCTCACCCTTGGAATACAGTGATCCTGTGTCAAAACATGGCTGCTGTTTAAAAGCACATAGCAAAATTACACAGTGTTTAGGACAGGAATTAGTGTGTAAAAACGACAGGATATTTTCAAGGATGCAAAATATAAGCATAATTGTATATGAATAATTTCTTTTTTAATGCATTTCTGTCACTGCTGTTTGACTTCAGAAAAGTTTTGCAGGAAAAAGCTGTCAATCTTTAGTAGCTTAGCCAAAGAACTCTTGCTCTTCTGTAGTCACCTTCCTTTTTTGGTTTTTTATTTTTAGCACTGAACTACGTACCATTGTTCATGCCCACAGTGTAATCAATACCAATAGTTGGACCTCATCAAAGCAGGATGAAGCAGTTGTAGTATTGTTGGCCAAATCTTTTACTTTTATTGATCTAGATGGATACAAGTAGTAAAAAAACAGAGGATGGTAACTCCAAATACCATAGCAAAGAGCCTGACTCGCTCTTCTTGAACAGCTTGCACTGAAGTGTTCTTTCAGATCTTAGCTGCTCTTGGTATCTAAGCTAGGCTGATGGAAGTCTTTTGGGCATGTCTTTCTCTGCTGTGACCATGCTTGTGAGTGCACTCTGCAACCTATCCCTCCTAAGGTGGTTTTAAGCATGTGTCACGCATAGTGTTGAACTTCTTTACAGATGTTATTGCAAGCCTTTAGCCCTTCCCAAGGAGCTTTAGAGCTACTACTTAAAAGGCCTTATTTATTATGTCTTCCTTGATACAAAGGTATTTGTGTTTGCTCATATTAAATGCAGGTGCTTTTACTTGAAATTCCTGTTATCTTTTGGTTCTTCCACATCTATGTTAATATTTGTTTTCAGTGAGGCCAGAATTGCAGTGATAATTTCCTTAGTTTTTATTTCTCTTTTTCATGTGTGCATATCGATCACAATTATTCAGTTTATAGGAACATGTCCCAGTTTGTTTTCCAACATGTTCTTGCCAATAGTAATTTATAACTTTTCCAAAGCTCTTAAATCCTGGATTAGAAATTTGAATTTGAGTACTTTACTGTATTTAGTACCGAGTTACCTCACAACAACATCTTTTCTACTGGCTCCTCCCTTATTTATAAGAAACCGATGGAAAGATCTTGATCATGTTTTTATTTTTCAAAATTAATGGGACAAGAATGTCCAAGACTGAGCAGGCTAACTCTTTGCTTTGCCCTTTCTCATATATTTCCTAAGCCCTAAATTAATATCCTTGATAATGAATGCTCTATTATTGAATGCTCAGAAGCAATACATTTTAGAGTCTAGCTTCAGATAAAAATGTAAGATATTACTGATTTCCATTCCCAGCAGTTTAAAGATGCAGGGTTTGGGTGGTTCTTTTCATGGTAAGCTCTAATGACACACTGTTAGAGGAGCTACTGTGTGTTCAGTAGTGAGGAATGAAGCTCTAAAGGTCTGGAAGTTTGGAAAAGTTCAGATGCCTCAAAATGCTTGGATTCCTCTCAGATTTTTTTCTTAGCTGTATAAATCTACCACCCAGTTGTCATCCTCTGAGGAATTAGCAAAAAAGCGTATTTATAAAACAAATCGTTTGGCCGATTGAGAGAAATATGTTAGCAATATTTTTTGGATTCACTTTTGAAAGTAGAATATTTCTTCCATTGCAGTCAGAAGTCAGGGCTGCAAGTAAGTTCTTTCCAGCAGACTTACAAAAGCCTGTTTCTTTCTGCAGGCACTTAGCCATACCACCGTGGGCTGTGATCTTGTCAGTTCTCATAAGCTAGTAACACCAATGGTAACAACATACTTTCCCTTGTTGTAGGATGTACATTTCCATGAATTGGTTGGTTCATCTCACATATGAAGTGTCAAATCTTTCTTTCTTTTTTGTTTTTGTTGAAAGCATGAAGAACACTGAAAGAATTTTGAGCAGTTTTCTCACTGTTAAAAGCGAGTCATGCAAGGAGAAGCCATTTCTCATAACTGATTCAGTAATGGCAAAAACCTGTTGAGCTCAGACAGCCTGAAGCACCTTTCTCTGTGGTTGTCCTGGTGTAGCAAGCTGACTGTATGGGACAGGATCAGGCTTAAAGCATGTAAATGAGCTGGTACAAGGTTTTGCAGTGCAAACCCACATCTTTATTAATAATACCAGAAAAGACAAACTAATTGTGCACTCTCTCTCCTTTGCTATACAAGCCATTATCATTCAGGTGGACTTAAAAGGGCTTTACAGCCTAGCTCATTTATACAATGTGCTAATGTGTATTACTTCTCCTGCCACTGAAAGCCAGCCACTTACAAACTAAAACATGGCATCAGTTCAACAGCATGTAGCAGCAAACTGCAGCATGGCAGGCACTGAGCACAGAAAACACCTCCAGCTGAAGCAGCACAGAGAACAGCAGGAGGGAGAATTCAAATTGCACAGTGTGTATTTAGATAGGACTTGCAACTTGAGGTGACTTATGTAAAAAATTACCTGGGATGTCAGTGATCAGTGGGCAGGCTGAGCTTGATCCTGAGCCTCGCTTAGAAGGTGGCACTGCTAATGCTGCAGCACTCCCTGGCACCAAAGGAAAAGAAACTTTTGACTATGTCATTAGCACTACTAGCAAAAGAAACTGAATTTTCTCCTCTTAAATAGACCCTGCAGACATAAGTAGAGCTCAGCATCTGAGTTCCTCTGACAACTCTATTTTCCTTTTGTAATATTACAATTGGCAATACTTCTTTGAATAGGTGGGTTATCAGAGAGAAACACATTTACTGCTCTGCAGCAATAGGCCTCTCTTCTTGTGAAAGCACAGTATTATTAATGCAAAAGACTTTTCTTGCTAACACCGCTGAGAGGATGGAAGTTCTGGTGGGAAGACTTCCAAGTGAAACTTTGGCTTCACTCAGCTGGAGTGGCACAGTCTCCGTACTAACAGCACCTTCCCAGACCCCCCCTATTTTCTTTTAACCACAAACTTCCCCATGTCACAGCTCTGTGCAAATATTTCCCATATGTCAGCTGGCTGATCCAGTGATCACTTAGGGCTGGAGTGTAAGTTACACAAGCGGCAGCAAGCACACAAATATCTGAGTTGTACAATTCTGTGATTCCATGGGATTTAACTAGGATGATTTGAACTGATTTTTAAATTAGAAACTTTCTCTTAATAGCTGTGTAGATTCAGTGCTAGAAGAGCCATTATTTTGTCTCCCACTTTACTCCTAGCCATGGTAGAATGTCTCGCTTGTGTTTTAATGGTGCCTCTCTTGCTGTTTACTTTCTCCATTTGCTTTCATTTCTATCCAGTGTGCTGTCATTATGCCGTGAACTAGATTCTCTGGGTAAGAACTATATTTTTTTGAAGATCTAGAACATGCATGGCAGTTCATAAATTAATTAATAATGTACTCTATCATTTATTTTATATCTGTAATACTGCTCTTCGACTGTTGACTGTACATGTTCTGGACAAGGTAATAGCCAGAGAATATTTTGATTTTAGGGAATTCTGGGAAGCTTTAAATTAATCTTTTCCTTCAAGGTGGTAGGAGCACAGTCCTCAGCACAACACTGGCTGAGTATGTGCTGGCATTCATGGGAGGCAGAAGAAAAATCATGGCGTAGGGACTTGGATTTCTGAGACTTCTTAAAAAGAAATGCTCTTCAGAAAAGAATACTGTGAACAGCCCTGGCTGCAGGTTTCACTCTCTGCTCTTGTGTGCGTGTCTGTTCCCCAGCTACACTGTGTGGGGCTGGTGAGTGGGCATTGAACTTGGGGGAGACAGGCAGGATGCAGGCTATGGTGCAGGGAGCAAGGAAGACCCTGCTCCAAATTTGCAACTGTTAGGAGCAAGAGCTCTGGCTGATGGAGTCACCTTCTCCCAGCCCATCACCACTTTTAGACTTTCTGTGTACCCACAAAGATCTAAAATTATATTTGCAGACAGTTTTACTGACCAGTCTTTACACTGGCTCTAAGAGTCCCTGTGCAAGCCTTACACTTTTCCATCTTGATGTCCTTTCCTCCATTTCCTATCTTTCTTGGGTTTCTGCACTTCCAGTTTATTTTATTCTGTCTTAATTTGCCTCCTTTTTTTTTTTTTATTGTGTTTTCCTTGGTATCTTTTTGTCCTTTCTCCCACTTTTATTCCCCAACATTGTTTCTTTATACTACAGTTGCAAGCATGGACATTGAATGCTGCAGAAAAATAGAACAAAAATGGTTTCTAGACTGGATTCCTGTTCGATTCATTGTCTTTTCTGCCCACATTTTTCTCTTTTGCAACTCTATTGATTTTAAAGGTGTATATTTTGCAGTGAGCAGTGCTATGAATGAATGCATCCTACAGTGTGTCATGAGCAGATTCAGTTGCAAGGATTGACGCACTTATTTGGTTATAGCTGACAATAAAGAGGTTGTAAATGTGGCACTTGAGCTGTACTGCTTGGCTGCCACTTTTATGAGTCTTTCTTCTTTCCTCCTTTTTCTGTTTCTTTGTTTCTGGAAGTACAAGGGATGCAAGCTCTCTTCCATGGTTTTGGACAATATTTTTACCTGATTTACCTGATTGTGTGAAGGGTTTTTTACATTAAAGGTAGGCTCTAGCCTCATCCTCAAGATTTAGAAGGAAAGAAGCCCAAACCCAGAGGCAAGTTAGCAGAATTTCTACATTATTAGTCACATTGGATATGAATTGGCTGAGCACACCCCTGACAAGAACACCCACCAACATGGACCTCTACATGATGTGAATTTTTGAGCATGCAAGTGCCTGCAACCTTTCCTCCTCTGGGTGGCTGCTGCAATCCAAAATGTTAGTGGATTTGGCTCAGATAAGGGTCACCTAAGCCAAGCTGGCTGTACCAGTTGACAAGATTTGCTCTATGCTTCCCCCAGGAAGATTTTTGAGTGTTCCTGATGCTTCTTTGGGGATGACTCTGCATTCAGTGGAGTTTCAAAAAGTGTCAGGAGAAGTGGAAGTGCTGTGCTTGGGTAAAGAGAGAAGCCCTCACAGGGAGCAGTAGTCCTTGATCATGCATGAAGGTGCAAACTGCATCTCCCTGCACCTGCTGGAATAGAACTGGCCTTAGATGTTATTTTTTTAAAAGCTTATTTTAATGTCTCTGTAGCAGCTCTGTAGAAAAACATATAAGAAGATTAAACTCTTGTTGCCTTCAGTTGCAAGGGGAAGAAGCAAAGCAATTCTTTACCATACTTTACAACTCAGAGTTATTTACTGTAGCAATTATTTCTGGGAGTTCTGAGCAATTTTAGGATCTCTTTTTTGTTTTTTTTTTTCTTTCTGGCAAAAACCTGCAGAGATAAAAATGACTCTTGCCACACTGGTACAGTGGCAACCACTGCAAAGCAAAGTGCTCCCCTGAGATGCAAAACTCAGCAGTTACCCACTGAGTGCTGGACCAGCTGTGGAAGGAGGAGGAATAAAAGGTGATATGAGTTAGATTTATGCTGATGTATGAGGTGAGTGCAGATTTTTTGCTTAGAAGTTGCTAGAAGGTCATGGTATTTTACCAACTGAGATTTATACATTTGAAAATGAACCTCCAAATGGGAATGTTTCCAAAGTCTAATAAAGCAGAGCTATGCTCATACACTGACCTTGGCAAGCCTGCAGGTAAGTTCCACAACTTCTACCACCTTATAAACACTAAGATGGGTTATACAGAAAAAACTATAGAGGCTCTATTTAGAGACTTATGGTAGCAAGTAGGCAGAAAAACTTCAAAACCACCAATTTAATTTATTGAAGGTCTCAACAGGAATATATAGGAAAAAATTCTGTCTTCCATTGCAAATATTCCCTCAGCAACCCAATCAACCCGCTAAAAATACGCAGAATTTAAGGCGAGGGGTGGGGGAACCATGTTAAATTTACTCAGTAATATCACTAAATAAAACTCAAAGGATGAGTGTGAACCTGAATCTGTATTTTACTTGATTAGCTCAGTAAGGAAGTCTATGGCTGAGAGGTTTTTCAAGCTGTACTTTGCCATTTATGTAATTGTATATCATGGTTATAGACAACACAAAAGAACAGGCACTGGGATTTAGGCACACTTTTTTAAGTTTTCCAGCCTGCCTCTGGGTTGCATACAGGTTCTTTTTGTGGGTCCAGCTTGGGATAACACAGGTGAGATCAAGAAGTTTTTCCTAGTTCCAACTGAAATGTAGATAATGCCATTTTAGGGTTCAGGATCTTTACTTTCAGGGAGGCAGAGCATGCCAGAAAAAAAAACGCAGGCCAGAAGCAGAATCTGGATCACTCCAGGGCACAAATGAGAGCAGTTGCAGAAACAGCAACTCCTGCCATCGTCTTCACAGCTTGCCGGTGTAGCAGGACACCATAGCTCTGTGCTGGCTTTCTGCCATTCCTGAACTCTAGGAATTTCTAGAGGCCAATTTATGCTGCCTTTGCTATATTGGAGCAGTATTAAGAGGCCACAGTGAGTGATGGAATTATTTACCTGTGTAGTTCCAGAAAGTGACAAGAATCACAGTCCTCACACCCATTTGTAATTATTTGTATTAAACTGTCTTTAGATTGTTCATTAAATCATTTTTAGAAGTGTATTTTTTTTCTTGTGTTGTCCTTCCAGGATCAAAAGAAAGCCAAATAATATTTTACAGCAGTCAGACAAAAATGGTGTTTTAAATTTGAGTATATATTGTGATAAGTTGTGGTTTTAGACTTTGTAAACCCAGGATGCACCTATACCCCTGGTATATTTCAATGTGCAAATTATTAAAAATATCTCTTCTAAATAGCCAGGTACTGGTAATGGTACTATTGTATTTACATGCAGACTTCTGCTGTAATAAACCTGAAAAGCTGCCTCCTTCATGGCCTTTCAATTTCTGTTTGCCCCAGAGACATATTTTAGCATGAATAAGAGGTAGAGTGCACATTGTGATATGAATAACCGTGTATGCTCTTTGGGGCTGCCAGTGTGTTCTGCCTTAGCAGAGCTGCTGAAGGGATGTGATTATGAACATGGTCCCAACTGCAGGAATTTTTGTTACATTATATAACTACTTTTTTTTTCCTGAATTTTCCTTATTGTTTTTCTAAATTTTTTTTTTTTTTTATATTTTTAACTTTGTAAAATGTAGAAGAGGTTGCTGTTCAGCTTAGAATTCTATCACGTGCAGCTCCAACAAACTGGTTCATACTTCAGGGCTCGGTTTAGTTTCTAGAAATATGGTTCATTACGCAAAACTGATTTGAGTTGTGGAGTCTTGCCAGTACTACTCATAAAGTGGACTCTCACCTAACATAAACTTTTTAGGGTTTATCCTACATCTACAGTTCATGATTTGTGGAACACACAGCCCACGTGCTGGGGGATGTATGGAACTGCCATCTGGTTTCATTAATGTAGGTTTCTAGTTGTGTGTTGGAAATCTACTTTTGTCCATGTTGAGCAATATTTTTGCAATGTTTTTGGCTTTTCTAGAAACAAGTCTTCAAAATGGTGAAATCTATACTAGATTACATTAATAGGAAAAAAAAACCCCACCCTGCGTAATTTGTTTTCCAAGAGTCATATTATTGCTCTTGCAAAGGAAACATCATTCACCAGATATCGATCTCTCTTCTCTGGTTAGAAGGACTGGTCTTCCAGTTCCATGAAACATTTTCTGGCACAGCAAATAGAAACCTCTTGCACTTAAATGTAATTGGTCTCTCATGAAAAGAGAGAATAGTACCAAAGAGTCATGTCTGGACTCTGTATCTTTTAACAAAAAAGAATGAACCTTCCTTCTGTTTTAGTATGTGGGGTTTTTTTGGTCGTTGTTGTTTGGTTTTGTTTTAAATTCTTAAGTTATAAAGCCCCCTTTGAGAAGGAGACGTTGCCTTATTCCAATGCTCACGTGAATTTTGCTGACGATATTGGCTTTGTATTTTGTGACTCAGATCTTCACAGATTTGTCTTTTGTCCAAACTACATGGATGTAAGCCCATAAATTGGTGTGGCCTTAAGTAAGCCTCAGTGCGCACCAGATGAGGCAACCTGGGACTATGGCATGTATCACTGCAGATCTGAGTTTGTGCCTCCCTGGAGAGAGGACCTGCCAGGTGCACTGCTGAAATCACAGCTCTCCTGCAGTTCATGTCAGGCAGATTAGGTGAATACAGGGTCCCTTCTAGAAGAACACCAGGGAAGTAAATTGGATATTTATACAACATGTGCCAAGGCTGACCTAATTGTATAGAGGATGCAGGGCTCCCAGCAATAGCTTGGCACTTCGTGTACTTAAAACCAGATCAGGTTGTCTTTCAGGCTTTAGTATATTTTTATATGCATGCCTTCCTAATCTGCAACACAAGCAAAACCTTCATAATCATAGAATCATAGAATAGTTAGGGTTGGAAAGGACCTGAAGATCATCTAGTTCCAATCCCCCTGCCACGGGCAGGGACACCTCACACTAAACCATCTCACCCAAGGCTCTGTCCAACCCGGCCTTGAACACTGCCAGCGATGGCACATTCATAACTTTCCTGGGCAACCCATTCCAGTGCCTCACCACCCTAACAGTAAAGAACTTCTTCCTTATATCCAATCTAAACTTCCCCTCTTTAAGTTTGAACCCATTACCCCTTGTTCTGTCACTACAGTCCCTCTCAGCACCCCAATAGCCCCCCTTCAGATACTGGAAGGCTGCTATGAGGTCCCCATGCAGCCTTCTCTTCTCCAGGCTGAACAGCCCCAACTTTCTCAGCCTGTCTTCATACGGGAGGTGCTCCAGTCCCCTGATCATCCTCGTGGCCCTTCTCTGGACTTGTTCCAACAGTTCCATGTCCTTTTTATGTTGAGGACACCAGAACTGCACACAATACTCCAAGTGAGGTCTCACAAGAGCAGAGTAGAGTGGCAGGATCACCTCCTTCAACCTGCTGGTCACACTCCTTTTGATGCAGCCCAGGATACGGTTGGCTTTCTGGCTGCGAGCACACACTGCCAGCTCATGTTCATTTTCTCATCAACCAACACCCCCAAGTCCTTCTCTGCAGGGCTGCTCTGAATCTCTTCTCTGCCCAACCTGTAGCTGTGCCTGGGATTGCTCCGACCCAGGTGTAGGACCTTGCACTTGTCATGGTTGAACTTCATGAGGTTGGCATCAGCCCACCTCACAAGCGTGTCAGAGTCCCTCTGGATGGCATTCCTTCCCTCCAGGGTATCAACCGAACCACACAGCTTGGTGTCATCGGCAAACTTGCTGAGGGTGCACTCAATCCCACTGTCCATGTCACCAACAAAGATGTTGAACAAGACTGGTCCCAGCACTGATCCCTGAGGGACACCACTCGTTACTGGTCTCCAGCCGGACACTGAGCCATTGACCACAACTCTTTGCATGCAGCCATCCAGCCAGTTCTTTATCCACCGAGTGGTCCATCCATCAAATTGATGTCTCTCCAATGTAGAGACAACGATGTTGTGTGGGACAATGTTGAACGCTTTACACAAGTCCAGGTAGATGACATCAACTGCTCTACCCCTGTCCATCAGTTCTGTAGCCCCATCATAGAAGGCCACCAAACTGGTCAGGCAGGATTTCCCCTTAGTGAAGCCATGCTGGCTGTCACCAAGCACCTTGTTGTTTTTCATGTGCCTTAGCATGCCTTCCAGGAGAATCTGCTCCAAGATTTTGCCAGGCACAGAGGTGAGACTGACTGGTCTAATAATCAGCAGGACTGTTTTGTGAAATGTGGAGCAGAGGAAATGGAAAGCTATAATACTATGTCTGATTACTTTTTGTAATTTATTTAATTTCTATTTCCTCTCTGCTATACTTTTTGTCTCTGGAATAGACTGTAGAAAGGGTCCAGTTTTTCTCTTGCTCTATACATTGACATTATTTTAATTCACTGTTATTATTATTACCTCATTATTAATGTTCAAGAGTATTTGCACATTATTTCTTCTCACTTCCACAAAATCTATGGTTATTGACTAGTATAGAATCTTATACATCTAATTTAACGTGTTCCTTTTAAAATATTCAAAAAGTGAGGCCTAGTGTATTGTCAGCAAATGATTTTGTAAGTCATAGAATTCTGTGCACCCTCCTCTCTGCTCCTCAGATCTTGATTTCCACTTTTTCATGCTCACTGCAACCAAGGCTACCCTAGAGCCTCACATTCACCAGCAGCTCTTCCTTGTTGGTGAGAACAAGGTCCAGCATAACACCTCTCCTCATAGGCTTCTCTATCACTTGGAGAAGGAAGTTATCATCAACGCATTCCAGGAGCCTCCAGGAGTGCTTATGCCCTGCCAGGAGCAGATCCCCACTATAATGTCAGCTGTCCCTGCCCTCCCTTTAATCCTGACCCATAAACTCTCAGTCAGCTCCTTTTCAATCTCCAGACACAGCTCCATGCACTCCAGCTGGTCAGTGACATAGAGGGTGATATTGCCTTTTCATCTCCCCTGCCTGTCCTTCCTAAAGAGCCTAGATCCTTCCATGGCAACACTTCAGTCAGCAGCCATCCCACCACATCTATCTCAAGCCAGTAAGATCATGACCCTGAAGGCATGCACAGAGCTCTAACTTCTCTTGTTTGTTCCTCAGGCTATGTGTGTTTGTATAGAGGCATTTAAATTGGGACCCTGATGAAGCTGACTTACTGGCTGGAGGGGCTGGAATTCCATTGTGCTGTTCTTTGGGTGCTCTTCTTCTGACCTGCGATCCTTCTCCAGGCTCTGTGCATCCTTTGCCATCACTGGCATCAAACTGGCCCTAGTGGGATGGATTGATGTTCCCCTCTCCAGGGCACTTTGAGTTTGTTCTTAGAATACAGATATGTAGGAGCAGGAGCTTTGAATTGCATGTTTCACTATCTAGTGTGCAATATACAACACTTACGGAGATTTCTGCTGTAGATATCCACCATGATTATAGTTAATTGAATATAGAAATCCAACATCAGACTGAATGTTTAAGGCCTTGGAGGTAAAAAAGGTGTCACAGAAGTTATACTTCCCACCAGTTTTCTCACTTGTCTTCCTGATACAGCAAAATATCTTTAGACATGTTTGCATATGCTGTCTATAAATATAGTTTTACCTTGAGAGACAGGCACTCTAAAACTGAGAAGGCTAATTGCCTTTGTCCTCGGGGATCAGGGAGATAGTTCTACCTTCTCTCAAAGGGTGCATCTACATTAGTAAAGTTGGAGCTGTTCAGCCTGGAGAAGAGAAGGCTGCGTGGAGACCTCATAGCAGCCTTCCAGTATCTGAAGGGGGCCTATAGGGATGCTGGAGAGGGACTCTTCATTAGAGACTGTAGTGACAGGACAAGGGGTAACGGGTTAAAACTTAGGGGAAGTTTAGGTTGGATATAAGAAGGAAATTCTTTCCTGTTAGGGTGGTGAGGCACTGGAATGGGTTACCCAGGGAGGTTGTGAATGCTCCATCCCTGGCAGCGTTCAAGGCCAGGTTGGACGAGGCCTTGGGTGATATGATTTAGCATAAGGTGTCCCTGCCCACGGCAGGGGGGTTGGAACTAGATTTTAGATGATCTTAAGGTCCTTCCCAACCCTAACGATTCTATGATTTAGTCTCTGGGAAGAGTCACACACCCACTTTCCTGAAAGTGATGTGTGTAATGAAGTTGTGCTGAACTGAAACTCAGCCATCTGTGACAGGGCAGCATACCATGTCTTATATTGCTTGTATTATACCTACAGAAGTCATACATGGATCAAACTTTTTAAACACAAATTGTATAAACTTTAGTGAGAGTTAATTAATTCACTATTGCTGAATAAATAAAACTACTGTGAGAGTGGACTGGAAAACTGTTGTCAGTGCTTGTGAATGAAGTATAGGATATCTTGGCAAAGCATTTGACAATCTGCAACATTGCTTTCCTGGGAGTGAATAATTATTTTTTACCATTTCCATATATCTGGAACGTCACAGCTCACTCTTCTTAATCTTTCTGACAAAATTCTTTTGTGAGAGATTAGAAAGAAGACATTCAAGGTGGGTAGGGTGTGCTTCATGAAAAGAATCATGGGGCAGGTTGAAGCTGTGGATGTGTCAGAAAGTTCACACCCCTCACGGGGAAGCTGCTACTCAAACTTCATAATGAGGATCTTTTTCCCTGTCCTGACCTCTCTCCTGAAGTCTGGCATTTGGCTTTATAGCACATTGGTCAGTTCTTCAGTCAGTATTTCCTCAAACGTTTATAGCTCCACTTTAAAGGTGGAATTCTCATCCTGAAGATGATAATCCTTCATCATGTAAAATGACCACGCTGTAATAAGATATTCTTGCATGGTGTGAATGTGTTATTAGGTGTCAGTCTGCAGGCTCAGGTCATCCACCAGCTGTTATACTGCACAGGTTGTATTTTTTTGCAACATTTGGTGGAACATTTCAGGACTGTGGGATTATCTGAACCAGATGTGAAAAGCCATCTCCCTGACACAAGTGTGCAATTAGTCATAAGTGATTACCCGTGACCCCTTGTGTGCAAGGGGAGGGAAACTTAGGGTTAACTGCTGTCTGCACCTCAGCTGAAGAGGGCTATAAAAGTTCCTCTTTTTTACTTCTCAGTCTTCAGCCAGTTCTCTGCTTGTTCTTGCTTTTGGGATTTTTCAGGGACATGCAAACCAGGAGAAACCTCAGAGAAATCTGAGTCCTCCTTGGAAAACTGTAACAGCAAGTTGGGAAAGAGACCTGAGTCCTAGTTTTTCTGCACCTTTGTCATTTGCAGTTACAAAGTCAGTGTAACATGACAGTCTCTCACAAGAGAAGGGACTGGATCTGTTGGCCCAAGGGCAAGGAACAGATTAAGGAGCTCCCTCTGGCTAGATAACCCTTCTCTTTGTATGAAGTAGGACTTCATTTTGAGTTACCTCTGCTGCCAGCAGTGCCAGTAACATGACAACGGGAGAGATGAGACTCTCACTGGGGCTTTACCTGTCAACATCAACACCTTAACTCTCTCTGGAAACTGATCAGCAGCCAGCACAATTCCTAGACTACTGTTTAAATACCATCCCTAAGAGCTAATGCAGCCCAGCTGAGTTTCTGGGTAGATCTAAGTGGTAGCTATATCCCCATGTATCTTTAGAGTTCCAAATGTGGTGGGCTTCCTATATCTGCTGAGAGGTACGTTTGCTGATATAACTGAATAGGTGGCTTTATAACAACATCGAAAGTGTTGTAGAAATCCAGATAGATAGTTGTGATGGCATTGGGGACTGTGTAAAACCTTTTCTTATTTAGAGCCAAATGGAAATCTCAAATGCTTTTGGCAAGCTACATGTTAATTTACGTTCTTTAGCTGATTAATGATTTCCTTTTCTAGGACTGGGGTTCGTCTTTACCTCTCCAGTGTGATTTTCACACCTGCTTTCCCTCAATTATGGTTGTAGGCTATAAATTGGTCAGAGGTCTACATTTATTTATGAAAGCAAGGGCCACAGCTGAGTCGCAGTAAGGGAAAAGGTGGCTGGTGCTATGTAGACTTTGAGCAGCAGGTGGAGATATAAGCTCCCACAGGTTGCAAGCCGTTGTCGCAGAAGGTAGAAGTAGTCAGTCAAAGATGACTAAATCAAATTGACTTCTAGCTATGTTATTCTCCAGCCAAAATTGCCTCAGATTTATCAACACTGAGCCTTAATTGTTAGTTCCTACCTGTGTCTCTAACACAGCTAATCAACAGCTAATGCAGACTTACACGATGTGGGGGAATTGAGTGGTACCATCCGCTTTCTGAAGACATTCAATGAAAGCAGAGCTACTCCCTGGCCCTTTCAGAGGACCAAGGAGACCAGAACAAAGCAGATCTCACATGAAACCCTCAACCAGAAACACAACAGTGGCCCAGGACTGGCTTTGGAAAAGGAACAGACCTCTACAATTTTGCTGTGGCTAACAGCACTGCAGCTCCCAGCTGTAGCATTAGGTTTTCACCAACAGCTATGAGGATGGTGCCAACAGACTATATCTCCTACCTATTCAGGTCAATTGCACATGGAGAATAGGGCCTTGTGAGGGATGTCTCATCACAGCTGCTTTTTTGGACAGTGGAAATTTGGATTATCTGAAAGATGTGATGGTCTCTTAACCATAGTGCCTTTATGGGAAACTGACAGCCTGCCTTCCCTCAATGAGCCATTTAAAAGATTTACCAGCCTACCTCCTCTCCTCCTTCACCTGTCAGAGTGGGGTATAACCACAGCTCGGCCAGTGAAGACTTCCAGACAGTTTTGGGCTCCCAGTGTTGGCCAGGCTCAGAGAAAGAAGCTTTGGCATTTGTCCACTGGAGAAATATTCTTCCCTTCAACAGTGGTCAGTTCTTTCTGAAACTGCATGGTTTTAAGTAAGAAACATCTCAGTTTAGATTTAAGCCTTTCATCATCTTTCTCAAAGGTTTTTTTCACCCTCAAGCACTTACCATCAAGGCTGGTTTGCATGAAACACATTTACTCCTGAGTTTCCAAGCACTGCCTTCACTGTAAAATTTAATGGACATCAAGGGAAGAATATTTGTTGGTCAAACAACAATTCCTCAAGATTTATAGTTTCTATCACTCCTGGTTATGACCTTACCCTCCATCCCAGCCACTCTTCTCAGCATGAAGCTGAATTTTTCCAGTTTCATAGTACACTTGAAGTTCTTCAGAATTCAGTATTCATAACGAGTCCTGACAAAGCGTTGAGTGTTCACCCGAATGTTCGGATAAATATTAGACCATAGCATTGCCCTCCAGCTGGAGAAAAAAATCAAAATAACCTTTGGAGGTAAGGTCAACTCCATCCAATGCTTCAGCTGTGGCAGCTCTGGACTGACTGTGCATCATTCTCTGCAGCTGAATGGCTCCAGGTACAACCTGAGCAGGGGACAGGCAAGGGTTGTTGACATCTGTATGTGGACCCAGTCCTTGGGCAGCAAATAAGATGCTGTACCAGCACTACAGGATTAGCCTGAGTGAAAGAGAGCTCTGACCGTAATTCCCCTTTGGCAGCTTAGGTCCACACTTAACTTTGAATGTGGGAGCAGGCCTGTGGAAGCAAAATGGCCCGTTTGCTTCCTTGCAGCATGATACGTGCTGGAGCCTTGTGGGATCAGCACTCTTGTTTGGGTTTCTGAATTCCTGCCAGATCAGGGCATGTAGTTTGGACCATAAAAGAAATAGGAGCTGTTCACAAGGCTTGGATCCAAATTTCCACACCAGCTGCTGTGTTTGGAGATCAGTGTGGAGTTTTGAGGCTGCCATAAAAGTAGAGGGAAAAGAAAGTAACATTTAATAAAGAAGTTAAATGAACAGGAAAAATAGGGAATGAACTCAAAGCATCTCCATGCATGTTCTTGGGTGTCATAAAGTAGAAAGGGAGTAGTACTAAACAGAGAAAAACGACAGACAGGGCTAATGGAATACTAAAACCCAGGTAAAATTAAGCCAATTTTCAGTTGTGTAGTGAAGGTGACCAAGCCTTGATTTATTACTCACTGGAGTTAAAAGTTAAGATTAATGTCATCTTTGGCAACTTGTGGCTGCAGGTGCTGGAGACAGAAAATGGGAGTGTGACAGCTCTGAGACCCTGGTCATGTACCAAGACAGTGTGAGCACCCCAAATCTCTTTTTTAGGACACCTGAAGATCTCAGATTGAGCACTTCGTGTGTCTGGTTGGAGAAAATCAGAGTATGCCTGATGTGAAGAACATTATATTTGGGTGATGGGGCTGATTTATATAAACATAACACATTGGTAATGAACATTGTCATGATTAGGATTGGAAAGTGAAGAATTAGCAAAAAATGCAGCATAGTAAAGTTTACGTGAAGAAAGTATTATCTCTGTTACCCTTTTTAATCTCATTGCAGAAAATTGCCATCAGATGAAATTACTATACTCTTATATATTACTATTACTATACATTAATTTGATTGGAAAATATCTTTAAGAAGAAAGGTTTAGTGTTTCATAATAAAGGTGGTGTAAATTTTACAGTAGTTCTTAACAGCCAAAGAAAGAAAAAGATTAATGGAAACATCTATATGTCATTCTTTAAAAGCCAAATCAGGACCAGAGTCATGGGTTTCCTTCTGAACACCACTTCCTTATTTGGAGTGATTTTCGCTGTCTTTCCAAAAAATCTAGGAACGTGCTTCAAAATTTTCAGTTGCCAGTGTGACAACAGGAGGTTTAAATACCATTAGAGCACTCAATTCAAAAGAACAAGTAATATTATGTGCTGTCAAACCACAGAATGTAAATGATGATTGAATCCCCTGGCACTATCTCTTTAACTCAAGACCTGCCATTACCAAATGCTTGGGGTGGTTTTATTTTTCTATCTTGGGGCTGCTGCTTCTCCAGTGAGTTTATTTTCCATTCTGGTTTTTGTTGTTTAGGTAGGTGCAGTAATGGCATTCCCAGGGCAGTACTGGGAAGCACTGTCTTCTTTTCTGCAACAGGAAAGCAAAAGCTATTACTAAGCTGAAATCTAATTATTGAGAGCACCTGACATTTGGGGCAAATTTTTATGAGGCTAAACATAAAATACTACCATGTACAATTCTTCCAATGTCTAAGGAGGGATATGTATTAAACAGTCTGATCTTTAATCCTTGGTATTAGATTATTTATTTATTTTAGGCAATGAGGGGTGTTATTTGATCTTTTCCTTGCTGCCATTTGTCTTGCAGTCTACACTGCAGATGCACTGAGAAAAGGTTATGTTCCTTCATCTCCCAAATAAGCTTTTTGTTTGTTTGTCATGGCTTTTGTACAGCTTTCAAGCCTGAATGTCTGTGTGGCCTTAGGTAAATTTCCGTTCTTCTTGAAGCTAAACAATACAGTAACTGGCTTAAAGAATTCAAGCTATAAAAACACCACCTTTTTCTTGTGCCGCAGTTAATCTACAAGATATTTAGGAGCATGGTGGACACACCTTTGAAAGATAATATAAATAAATTGGTAAAAAGTTAAATGAATGTAAAATACTGAAATAAGACCTTTAAAATGTTGTTTGCAACTCCTCAGTACTTGATTTAGAAACTTTGTTACATAAATGCGTTAATGCATGCACACACATCTATGGCTTTCCAAAAGCTATAGGGATTGAATACTTTCTCTGTTGACAGTATTTGATACTCTCCCTTATATCTTTATCATCTTTAACTCATTAATCCTCTCTATGCTTCCCTGAGGAAGGGGAATATTACTTCCATTTTATATGTAGAGAGCTAAGGCAGAGAGGTATTAAGGCCTGGGCTCATAAGGGAATTTCATGGTATAAACCCTCCAGTTATGCTGATATCAGTGGGACTTGGATGCCTGTATGCCTGGGGACCTCTATGATCTGCACTGATTTTTTTTTGGCCAAGAAAACCCCACGAGCTTTGGTCAGGCAAGAATTTGAAGCTGAGATTGCACAGGGATGTTAGGTTAGTGCTGTAGCCATTTGGTAGTGTTTCTTGCAGCTGCTTTCTCCTTTTTAGCTTCCTATTTCCCAGTCCTCACAAGTTCAGATAGGCTCATGCAATGCCTACATGATGAGGTTATATAAATAGGATAAGATCTTTTCGTTTGCTGTACATTCAAGGTAGCTCTAGCTCAGTGTCTTGACTTTGCAAAAATGATGCTAGCAGGTACTTGGCATCCAGTTTGTGCCAAAAGTTACAGTAGACTAAGTAATGGACAGCATAAGCATGTTACAAGTTTCAAAATATTGACTACTGCTGTGCTATTGATCCTTTTCCAGTTTTGTGAATGCCCAGCCCTTGTGCTGCCCACAATATATAAGTTATGTGGGTAAAGTCTGTTTAAAAAGCATTTTTTTATCTGTTTAAAATTTTTTTTTTAATTTTTCTTTACAAATTTTCCTCTATCTCTGCATTCTGTAAGTGAAAGCTGTCAACTGCATTAGGTGCTTTTACCCCTTTACTCTGACAGATTCACAATGTAAGTTCTACAATTCCTTGATTCTTTGCTGGGGAAGCATAGGAAAGATGATATTTTGGATTAGAAATCCCAACAGAAGTAACACCATTTCATTATTTACTTAGATTAAACTAAAAACATTTGTCATTAGGAACGCAAGCAGTAATTTCCTGCCAGAACACCCAAACCTTTGACATTTTTCCTTCAAAAATCCTTAAATATGTGGTAGGGTATCAAAGCTTTTTCTCTACCATCATCAGCGAAGGTCAATGGTTTCTGACAGATGCATATTAGGCCTGACTTAATTATGACTGAGTGCCACAAAGTTTTATAACATCTGTTATCCAGTGACTAGAAGCATCTCTTTAAAGGACTAGCAGATGAAAATGACAATTTTAGTTGGTAAATCTGAATTGGCAGAAGAAAAAGAAAAGAAAAGTTCTTTTTTCCTGGAATATTTCTAGTAATTGCTATAATTTTGAAGCAACTCAAACTTTAAAAATTCCCACACGTGGCCTTGACAAGGTCAGCAAGGCTTCAGTAACTTTTATGTTTCCTGCATGATCCCTGCAGGTTAAAGAGAGGGCCTCGCAGCAAGGAGGCCTCACTGCGGAATAAAAGCTTTCCTATAACCCTGAGGAGCAGCTGTTCCCGGGCTGTTATAACCACTCACCAAAAAGCCTATTTTCATAACTTGAGCAAAAATCTACCTGTGAGATCGTTAAAATGTCAGATTGATCAGGTCATGTAAACCATTTCACAAATAAAGGTCCTTGCTTGGGCTCCAGCATTCTAGAGTAGAGCCTGAGTATGACTGCCCTGCTCGGGCACAGCTTACAGCCACTGCATGTTATCAACGTTGCTACTGACCATAACGATACTTGAGTATCTTTCATGTAAAATAAGAACTTCATGGAGGTTTTGCTGCCTTGTTTGAAGAAAAACCATTTGTGTTGAAGTTGTGCTTTCATTGTCACTTGTTTTTTTATTTACTGTAGATTTTATTCATTGCTCTCTTAGGAGAGCTGTTGTATCAGACAAAGATACTGACATGCAAGTGTCTTCTATCTGGTGCACGTTAGAAGCAAAGCCTAACCGTTCAGCAGATTTTTGATGGTCTATGACACTCGGACAGTTTGTATTTCAAGTGCAGTGTCACACAGAGCACTCTGAAAACTTCTGTTCGGTGTTTGGTGCTGAGGCTTCAGGACTGCATCTGCAGTGCGCAGTATCTAGAAAAGTGAAACTGGTCATGTTTCTAAGGTAGAGAATTAGGGCAAAATCCTGACTTTGTGTCAGTTTCTACGGGACGGCCAATGTTTAACAGTTTGTTTCCATTTCTGGTCTTGTCCAAACAGCCTGTAACACCCTGGGCAACTCATTTGATATCCAAAGCGCATGTTTGTCTACTGCAGCTCAGTACAACTAAGTAAGTTGCCTAAGTTAGGAGCTGGCCACCCGCAATTTTTCAGTTCATTGTGGAGACAATCAAGGCTGACTTTTGTACCTGAAATACTAGGGAAACATTTTGTTGTTGTATATTTCTGTTGTTGAAGTCTCCACAGTCAGTACCATGCAGATTGGCGCTTCTGTGGCCATCAGAGACGGTGCAAACCTTGGGGAAATCCCCTGTAACAGTCTTCAGATGAGGTGAAATATATCCCAAATTCTGTTTTATGGCTTGTGAATGAAGCAAAGGATCCTTTGCCTGTTCCCAGAAAGGATCCCAGAAAGCTCCTGGGTATGAATAAAACATTTCAGAACTTTAATCTCAGATCAGTACCCCTTGTTTGGCATTCTCTGAACTCGAAGCTAGGAATCTTTACATGATCAAATTTTACTTCACTGGTCTTCCAGGGGGATTTCTCTGAGCTTTCTTTCTGCATTTCTGAATTTCTGCTAAAATTTCTGTTGTTGAGATACACATATAAAATCCCAATCTAGCAGCAATAATGGGATTCAAGGCTCTGCACTTTTCAAGATTTGGGAGATGGAAATTTTTCTGTTGAATAGAAATGCATATTTATTACTCAGTAAATTACAAGTAATTTTTCTAAGTGGCAAGTTCAAGAGCTAACAAGTAATGAAGTGGCATGTGTGGGAAATTACAGACCATTTTAGAACTGCTGGACAATTCATCAGGTCTTGCTTCATTTGTCATGTATGTACAAAAGCTGCTATACATTATTATGCCCATGCTGTACTGCACTAGAGCAGCCTAGGTGGGGATGGCTTTGATTAGTTCCTTTTCCTGATGGGCAAATATTGAGCTGCTACTTAGTTTAAACAGTTTTCTTATTCATATAGATGTCTCAGTGGCTCTAACTGAAATGAAAATGAAATATTAGAGTAAAAGGGAATGGGGTTTAGTGAAATAGCTAGAGGGGATGAAGAGATTAATATTCACTACTGATTAGAGAATTTATTTGATTGTTTTGGATGATCTTAAAACATCCCAGAATTATTATCTCATTTGTTTATTAATCCATTGTACGACAATCATGAGTACGTTGTAAGCATTAGCTTTCAATTGGTATTTGCAATTAAAAAACATATAAAATTCTTTACTGAAACTTAGTTGCACCTCTTTGATAGCATCTCAAAGAGCAATCAAGATGCTGTGTACTAGGTGGTTTTGCCAAAATGTCTGATGAAAAGAAACTGTCAATGGAGGGCAGACTCTAGATGCTGTTTCTGTACCTGTTAGTATTGCTTACTGCAACAACACCAGCTGAACATGGATCTCACTGTAAACATAGAACCATTAATCCTGGGATACACTGTTTGGAAAAAATAAAGGTGCAAACTTTATGGATGATGACAATAATGTAAGGAGACAATATCTTCAATATTTTTATTCATTTGAAATCGTTATCATTATTCTTCACATTGTTTTTTACATGTACGCATTATCTGTATTTAAATAAGGGTCTGTTAATTTATGGAGATGGTGAACTGGATTTTAGTTTGTTTGTTTTTTTCCCTTATTTGAGACAAGGAAAGGGCTGAGGGTTGTGCTCATGACAGGAGGCCTAACTCCTGACTGCTGGAGTGACTGGCAAGGTCATTTAGGCAGGGTGAGACACAGATACTAATTTGCCTTTGTATGTTGATGAATTCTGTCCCACTTGAATCCTAGAACAAAACCCTAACCCACTTAAATGGTGTTGGAGACTTTAGATGTGGGTGGCTGTTAATGATTTCTTTCATCTATTCTTTTCTCTTGCTTACACTTCAGTACATTTTTGTTTCTACTGGCAGTGTTGAATAGCTGATTTTCAGTCTGACCGTTTTTGTTTCAGGAAATCGGTATCTGTGAGTGGGACAAGAGTGAAAGAATACATTATACTACAGGTGGCATGGGCTATGTATGTCAGGCCCCTATTCTTAGGACCAGGGTCAAAACTGAGGTTGTAGTTTAATTGTGTAACAAGGTGTCAGAAAATATTCCACAAATAAACAGAACATGGTTAACTCAACACTTTGAATTTATAGAAAGTCTAAATTAGATCCTTAAAACAACATGATTATTGCTAAGTTCTAGCCTGAAGCTAAACTGGGGTTCTACTTTGAATGAAGGAGTTCCCAACTGGCAGGAACTTAAAAGGTAACTTAATATGCTGCACTACTAGAAATATAACAGACTGCTTATTGGGACATGTTTAAAAAAGAGAATGTAAAATAGTTTTCTGATCTCACTGATATGTATTTCTACAAATAACACCAGAGACAAGTGAAATCTGTTTTATGGTTCACAAGAAATCAACTGGACAAAACCCGAGTTTCAGTTTGAGCGGTTCTACATATACAGAGGACTCCCAGCAGAATCTTTAAAAATAAGCATATGTTTCCCCAATGACATCATATTTTTGTTATCTGCATTGTACCATAGTAATTTTTTTCAAATAAGAGACAAAGAGAGCTACAGAAAAGTTAGAGACCATAACATTTCAGTTGAGTTCTGTTTATTCCTACTACTACTTTTAAAATATTTTGATTAAGTAATGATGTAGTAAAAAGCAGGGATGGTGAGTACTTCCAGGGCTGAAAAGCATGTAAAATAGTGCAGAAATTGGACTTTGGTTTCCCCTATAGGTTATAAAGAAGAGATCCATATTACTGCTTGCTGAAGTATTTAAGGGAAAGTAGCAAATAGAGATTAATCTTTTAGTTCTCATTTAAGTCTTTAGTTTTATTTTTAATTTTGTTGTTGGGACATGAAATTTGTTTCTGTTAATCCAGTATGCTTGGTGGAATGAGATAGTAGACAAGAATAAAGAAATTGTATGCAGTATATTTCGTGTGAAGTTGCAAATAAGTAATTCCAGGTTTAGGGGTCACATCTGATTATTAGAATTTATGTCTTTATATATATGTGTGTTATATGTGTTTATAAATTTCCTTTGTGATCAGTGAAAATTTTGCTTCTACAATATCTACGGTTTTATTATATCTATATCCATGCGAAGCATATGGGAAGGTGAAAGGTTTCTCCAGTACAAGGTAAACCTATGTTTCTATGTTCGATTGCTGATAGGCAGAAACAGTTCCTTTCATATGTTTGCTGTTTCAAATAAAAATCTGCATGAAAATCTGTGAATGAAAGTTGGTATCAATCTTTAAACCACAGGTTCTCATCTGGTTTATCTTTTCTTTTTCAGTTGCCAAAAGAAATTAGAGTGTTCTGGATTATTCAATTGCAAAATTTAATTAAAAAAAAAAGAAAAAGAACCATTAAAAACCTGATCATAACAATGAATGTACCTATTTCTTCTGGCTTGGAGCACTGACTTCCTTTTTAAGTTGCTTTTAGAAGGGCACAGGATGGACATAATGGGACTACATATACCTAAGAAGACAGGTACCTATGTTGTGGAGCACAATGGAACCTTGCTTTGAGGTTATACAAGAAGGTATTGGTATAGAGAGGTATACAGACATGCTGTCTAGAACCCCACAGCCCTATATGGGCCAACATTGTTTATAACATGTTCACAAGGCTAAATTTCATAGCTGATGCAGATACATTGAATGAAACATCCATGTTTCAACATTCCACTCACCATCATCTTTACCAAGTCCTGGGAAACGGGAGAGGTGCCTGAGGACTGGAGGAAGGCAAATGTCACTCCGGTCTTCAAAAAGGGCAAGAAGGAGGACCCGGGTAACTATAGACCGGTCAGCCTCACCTCCATCCCTGGGAAAGTGATGGAACACCTTATCCTTGGTGCCATCTTAAGGCATATCAAGGATAAGAGGGTTATGAGGGGCAGTCAACATGGCTTCACCAGGGGGAAATCATGTTTGACCAATCTCTTAGCCTTTTATGAGGAAATAACACGGTGGATGGATGATGGCAGAGCGGTGGATGTGGTCTACCTTGACTTCAGCAAAGCCTTTGACACAGTCTCCCACAGCATCCTCACAGCTAAATTGAGGAAGTGTGGACTGGATGACCAGGTAGTGAGGTGGACTGCAAACTGGCTGAAGGAGAGAAGCCAGAGAGTTGTAGTCTATGGGGCTGAGTCTAGTTGGAGGCCTGTAACTAGTGGAGTGCCTCAAGGGTCAGTACTGGGACCGGTATTATTTAATATATTCATCAATGATTTAGATGAGGGAATTGAGTGTACTATCAGCAAGTTTGCTGATGACACTAAGCTGGGAGGAGTGGGCGACACGCCAGAAGGCTGTGCTGCCATTCAGAGAGACCTGGACAGGCTGGAGAGTTGGGCAGGGAATAACGGGATGAAATATAACAAGGGAAAGTGTAGAGTCCTGCATCTGGGCAGGAACAACCCCAGGTTCCAGTATAGGTTGGGGAACGACCTGCTAGAGAGCAGTGTAGGGGAGAGGGACCTGGGGGTCCTAGTGGACAACAGGATGACCATGAGCCAACACTGTGCCCTTGTGGCTAAGAAGGCCAATGGCATCCTGGGGTGTATTAGAAGGGCGGTGGTTAGTAGGTCGAGAGAGGTCCTCCTTCCCCTCTACTCTGCCCTGGTGAGACCGCATCTGGAATATTGTGTCCAGTTCTGGGCCCCTCAGTTCAAGAAGGACAGGGAGCTGCTGGAGAGAGTCCAGTGCAGGGCAACCAAGATGATTAAGGGAGTGGAGCATCTCCCTTATGAGGAAAGACTGAGGGAGCTGGGTCTCTATAGTTTAGAGAAGAGGAGACTGAGGGGTGACCTTATTAGTGTCTATAAATATATAAAGGGGGAATGTCACGAGGATGGAGCCAGGCTCTACTCAGTGGCAAACAGTGATAGGACAAGGGGTAATGGGTACAAACTGGAACACAAGAGGTTCCACTTAAACTTGAGAAGAAACTTCTTCTCAGTGAGGGTGACGGAACACTGGAACAGGCTGCCCAGGGAGGTTGTGGAGTCTCCTTCCCTGGAGACATTCAAAACCCGCCTGGACACATTCCTGTGTAACGTTATCTAGGTGTTCCTGCTCTGGCAGGGGGATTGGACTAGATGATCTTTTGAGGTCCCTTCCAATCTCCAGCATACTGTGATACTGTGATACTGTGATGTCCAGCTGTGTAACAGCCCATGATCTCAGTGTTGTTTGCAACACTTTATTTTCAACTGCTTCAACTCAGATAACATCAGCTCATGTAAATCACCCTAATGTCCTTGTTTTCAATGCATTTATACTGACCTGTGCTGGTTAAGGCTGATAGAGCTGGGGTTGTTCAGCCTGGAGAAAAGAAGACTCCAGAGAGACCTTATTGCGGCTTTTCAGTTCTTAAAAGGGGCCTGTAAGAAAGACAAGGAGAGATTTTTTAGCAAGGCTTGTTTTGGTAAGACAAGAGGTGATGGTTTTAAACTAAAAGAGGGGAGATTCAGGATAGATGTGAAGGAAAAAAAACTTTACAATGAGTGTGGTAAACTACTGGCACAGGTTGCCCAGAGAGGTTGTAGATGCTTCATGCCTGAAAAAGTTCAAAGCCAGGCTGGACATGGTTCTGGCAACCTGATCTAATAGAAGATGTCCCTGCTCATTGAAGGGCGTGGCAGCTTAGACTAGATGACTTTTGAAGGTCTCTTCCAACCCAAACTATTCTATGATTCTAAGACTGTAGACTATGAACTGCATGGAACTGCCGCAGTTTCATTCTCTGTGTATGTTAACTATTATTGCTACATTCTCCAGTGGATCAGGTTACATTAAATGAAATTTATATTTATATGGGGGACTTCAACCACCCTGATATCTGTTGGAGGGACAGTACGGCCCAGCACAAGCAATCCAGGAGGTTCCTTGATTGTGTGGAAGAAACTTCCTTCTGCAAGTAAATAGAGGAGCTGACAAGGAGAGGTGCCATGCTTGACCTCGTGCTCACCAACAGGAAAGGACTGGTAGGAAACTTGACACTCCAGGACAGCCTTGGTTGCAGTGATCACGAGATGGTCGAATTCGAGATCCTCAGGACAGTGAGAAGAGGTGCAGCAAGCTCACTGCCCTGGACTTCAAGAGAGCAGAATATGGCTTCTTCAAGAACCTGCATAGTAAGCTTCCATGGGATACAGCCCTAGAGGGCAGGGGGGCCCAAGACTGTTGGTTGGTATTCAAGGGTCACCTGCTACAAGCTCAGGAGTGTTGCATCCCAACTAGAAGGAAGTGCAGCAGGAGGGCCAGGAGACCTCCTTGGATGGATAAGGAGCTGCTGAGGAAACTCTGAAGGAAAAAAGAGGCTCATAAAAGGTGGAAGCAAGGACAGGCGGTCTGGGAAGAGTACAGGGATGTTGTCCGGGAAGCTAGGGTCGAAGGAGGTGATCCTGTCCCTCTACTCTGCTCTCATGAGACCTCACTTGGAGTATTGTGTGCAGTTCTGGTGTCCTCAACATAAAAAAGACATGGAACTGTTGGAACAAGTCCAGAGAAGGGCCACGAGGATGATCAGGGGACTGGAGCACCTCCTGTATGAAGACAGGCTGAGAAAGTTGGGGCTGTTCAGCCTGGAGAAGAGAAGGCTGCGTGGAGACCTCCTAGCAGCCTTCCAGTATCTGAAGGGGGCCTATAGGGATGCTGGAGAAGGACTCTTCATTAGGGACTGTAGTGACAGAACAAGGGGTAATGGGTTCAAACTTAAAGAGAGGAAGTTTAGATTGGATATAAGGAAGAAATTCTTTACTGTTAGGGTGGTGAGGCACTGGAATGGGTTGCCCAGGGAAGCTGTGAATGCTCCATCCCTGGCAGTGTTCAAGGCCAGGTTGGACGAAGCCTTGAGTGACATGGTTTAGTGTGAGGTGTCCCTGCCCATGTCAGGGGGGTTGGAGCTGGATGATCTTGGGGTCCTTTCCAACCCTAACTATTCTATGATTCTATGATTCTATATTCTTGAACGTCTCAATCAATTTTCTGTCTTTCCCTAAGCAGAACTTACCCAAGTGTCAACATCTTTCCTTGTAAAACAGATCGAAGGCAGTGTTTAGGCAATCTATTAGTCTTCCAGAGAGAGAATTATTTGCCTTTGGATTCAAAGGTTTTTAGAAGGTACTTGCAGGTGTTGCATGAAGGAGCAATACATAAGATTTGGGAAGATTTCCCTTGACTTGACAGGTTGCATCTTTGCTTTTCTATCATCTTGCACAAAGCAAAACCCCAAATAAGCTGAAGAGGAACTGTAAGCACAAAGTTAATGTCAGATTTTTCCTGGTATGAGCTCAGATAGTGTTACAAAGGTAACAAGGAAAGACAGAGAGACAGAAGAAACCTGAAACCAGTGATCGCTGCTGTCTTTATGATTCAGTCCAGGCCATCCACCAGCGTAACGCTGTACTTCCATCCTCTGCTTTTATTGGAAGCTGTGCTTGGCATGACTGCACTCTTAAGAGCATTTGGACAAATAAATAACATCCCTCTTCGTTATTTATTTGCCTTCAAATTTTAATCAGTATTTGTGTAATCAGTAGTAATTTACTACATTCCTATTCAAAGAAATTGGCACAGTCTTTATATATAATCACACAATGTAGCTGTTTTATTTAAGTGCTGGGTTCTAAATACACATAAATTCAGCAATTATCACTGGAATAAATTTTAGACTTTGAAGTGAATTATACCAGGAGGAGTTTTCTGTAGCTGAAATTGGAAAAACAAACAAAAAAAAGGCTTCATATGCCCAGCTGAAGAATCTGACTGTGACTTTTGTGCACATGCCCTGGGTGTTTGATTTTTGAATGAAAAATGTGTAAAATTTTAGGAAAGCTTTGAAATGCAAGGGATCTCTCAGCCACATGCAAGTGCACAAAATCTGAATTTCCCTTTTGTTTTGATTCCCCATAAAACAGCTAAACCTAATACTAAATCAAGTAGTGATAGCATTTTAACCTTGTTTTCTACCTTGGGTTTAGGAGATGTAGGCATCTGTGTCTGTGATGTCCGAGGCTACTTGTTAAATCTCTCTAACCCAGTTTACAAGGACCAGGCTATTCACCTGAGCGGGAACTGATGTGAGTGAGTTCCCTGCCACTCTGCACCAGAGCAGCTCAGGGATATGTCTTTATGCTGTGGTTGGTTAGAGCTGGGAATAAAGTGCCAAAGTCAGCAGCTGAAATAAGTAGAGTAAATCAAGTAAGAGGGAACAGGACAACATTTTGGAAAAGGAGGGAATACGGGGTAAAACCATTACCTAGAAGTTCAGGGTTGAGATGATGAGATATAAATTGATTGGTATTTCCTGGGCTTATAAGGGCAGACCCTGGAGCATGACGTCATCACCCACTGGCTTTTCAAGTTGCCCTGTGCTTACTCGAGCTGCCAGGATGCTGTGGATCCTACTTGCCCTTTAAAAACCACAGGAATATTATCTGAACAATCCATGCAGGGTCAGATCCTTTACCATGCTTATGATGGTCCTAGGCCATCTGTGGTGATGATTATAAGTTACATTCACATGGACATCTGTATAAATGCACTTCAAGACATGTGAACTTACAGCAATTTAACTACCTATGTTCAATGCAAATTCCAAAGTGAGAATACACATTTCAGATTGACTTGTTAGCTTACTTTGTTCCCAATTGACTCAAACTTTCTAGAAATAAGCTAGATTTTAATCAAAGCAAGCTGTTTATTCTAAATTAACCTGCTTAGAGTTTCACCTTATGTTTAGTTGGTGCAGTGTGTAAAGCATTAAAGCGATGGATATTTAACAGATCTAGGAAAAACAGTATTATTCTTCACAGTGAAAATTTTAACCTTGCATGATATAAAGATGGGACATTTAAAAGAAGGTTGATGTGGCCCCAAAATAACTGTGAGTGCTGTAGAGGTGCACCGTTGCAATAGTGTGATACGAGAACCTGGAGTTTAAATATGAAGATAATTCCTTCTCTTAACTGCACTAACCTTATTTGTGAAGTGTCTGTTCCTCAAGATTTTATTCAGCAGTGCTTTGGTGATCTGGAAAATTTCTGCCTCCCACTGTGGCAATAGAGGGGTTTGGAAGTAAACAGCTTTCCACCACAGATTGCCACAGCAAGCAGCAAATATGCTACTTTGCTGTTTCTTTGGGAAACAAGAGATCGAAGGGCAGCAACTCAAAGAACTATATATTCTCTCCAGAATTAAATGAGAGGTCATAGAAGGCTGCAGGAGTAAAGACAAAGAATTACACAGCTTTCAGGAGTGAGCAAGTCTGGTGGGTTGAAGATTCAAGACCAGAATTCAAGAGTTATGGCAATCTTTCTGCACTCTTGTCCTTAGGTTCATCAAAAACACTGGAAACCCAGACTGCAATGAATTAGTGAGTGAAAGAGTGATTCAGTGCTTTTACATCACTGTTCAGTCATTTTTAAGGGGTTTACAAACTTCTGCCAGTTTATTTTCATTCTCTTTAGGAAAGGTTGTTCCTTGAACAAAGGAACTGTATGCTGTTATGGCGTTATATATTCTGAATGCCATTATGGACAAGAACAGTAATATTCCAGTGCTTGGTGCTACTGGCTGTGGGGAAATAAGAACTTGTATCCCATCATCTGCCACCTGTGACGTTACAAGAGAGGTACTGGAAAGTCTAAACATGCATCTGAAATGCTTCAAAATCAGTAGTACTTATTGAGGCTATCAAAGCCTCCTCATACAATGTGTTTCATATCATCCGTCACTGGCATTATGGTAATGGCTTCTAAGTGCTGCAATAGGATTTGCAATATGGTGTGTGATTAAAATAGAGGATTGTGCTAAGGAATTGGTGTGTATTTTCAAAATTATTAGGCACAGTTGGAAACACAGCTGAAAGCAAGACTGCCTTCATATAACATATTGCCAGAACTAACTGCTTTGATTTCTTAAGACTAGATGATGATTGTTTGATCATTTTATTAAAAAAGAAAAAAGAAAAGTCTAGGTGTCAAAGAGTTTCCTTATGTCTAAACAAGTGTTATTAACTTCAATTATGGCTGCCAGGTGGAGAACTGTGCAGTTCTTTTACTGTGTTTCAAAATATTTCATTTAGACATTTTGGAAAAACATACATCCCTATTCATAACCCCTGTTACTGTTCTGATTTATAGGTTCTGCTCCACTGTAAATCATTCAAAATGAAAAAATTAAATTTTATGGCATTGAACTTACGTGGCATCGTGCCTGAGCAAAGGGCAGAAGGAATGTGATTCTTATACTGCCAATTACTATTGGACTTGATTTTTTTTTAACAGATGCCTGAGATACACATATAGAGAAAGGTAAAGTATATTTATTCTTTATTTGGACTTTGAATTAAAAATAAAACACTCTCTTCAATAATTTTTTCCAGTTGTTTATAAAACTTTGACCCTGCGTAATTTTTTTTCTTTTAAATTATACAAATATTTGCATCTGAAGCACAGAAACTTTTGGTTTGAGGCCATGCACTTCAGTTGGTGAGAACGATTAAATGTATCATTCATTTAGTCTGACAGGCTTTGGAGAAAATAGGGTTGTGGTGTCAAGAGTGGCATAGGGTAAAGTGTGAAATCTTATCATTTTTAAGTGGAGAATCTTATGGCCTGTGTTCTCTAGTGAAGAAGAGATTTTGGATGAGGAATACAACATTAAGTTTTTAAAAATTCTATCTTCTTTGTTTTATGTGTTCACTAGTGCAATTTATCAATGACAGTGAACATCAACTACCTAGAATGATTCCTGGCTATGAATTTGTTCTTTTTTGGCAGTTGCTGAGGGTGTCCTGGAAGACATGATGGCATTATAGGCTTAGATATAAGTTTAACTCATCTAACAATGCTGGAGCTGGTTTTAAACTCTTGTTGAGGTAACTAATAGAGTCATTCTAAGAGCATGCACCTCAGCACTTGCCAAAGGTATATTTTTCATATATTCACAGAATTAAGAGGACATAATTTAATGGCTTGAGACCTTAGAAATGGGAAAATGGCTACCTGTGGAAATGGGTCATATCCCAGATGTCTCTCCTGCCACAGTCTCCTGTTTTAATGAGTTTGTCCTTGCTTAAGCTGGGAAATCTGTTCATCACCTCATACTGCACTTCTCAGCCCAACCAAATCACCTAAATGTATGGGTGCATCCTTAGGGCCTTGCAGGCATAGGAAAACGTGTCAAGACCTTTGAGAAGAGCTGTACACGTTTTTATCACCTGATATTCACAGATGACGTAGAGATGACCAAAGCCCCATAACACTTCCTTACTGTAGTAAATTTGTTAATAATTAGTATTTTAAGGAAACTTTGAGGTATATCCAATAGAAGTTCTTCTTGAATAGTATAATGTATGAAATGCAGCCCCTAGTGACAGCACTGAAACTCCATGCACCAGTCATCAAACAGTACTGTTTCCATATTCACTGTGGGCACTCTTTCAGCACTGGGAAATGTTTTAGCTTTAATAAAATCCCATACTGAATGCTGTACTAAAAAATGTCTTGAAATGCATTGGCAGAAAAGAAAAGTGTCTGAGCCTCGTCTTCTTATGCCTCTACTAAATTAACACACAGTCAAATTAATTATATCTGATTTTTTAGATATGTTTAGTTTATAAGACTGTGATTTTCTGGTCATGCAATTCTGTGTATTACTTATTTCATTAATAGAGGTATTTTCAGCCCTTCCTTTTTCAGCATGTATGATTTTATCTCATTTTGACTGCATGCAAGTTTCTTTTGAAACGTCTGTTAAAAACTTATCTATAAAATGAAATGTATATTGAGATAGCTGATCTCCATGTTGTAGGTAACAAAAACAATATAAATGTTAACTACATTCCCTTTAAATACAGAATCAACTATATTAAGTACCTTGGGGTTAAGATTTTAACTTCCTTAGATTTATGGTAAGGATTAAAACATCCTCTCTTGTTACTTTAATAAACATAGGGCTCATTAGATGAAGGAAATTTCCTTTATCATTAATAGGTCACATTAATGTGATAAAAATGTCTACACTCTCCATAAATTTTATTCTTATTTTAAGCAGTTACCACATGAAGTGTTTATCCTTCAAAACCCTCAATGGCACTTTTATATCCTCCAATTGAAATAATAAAGAACAAAGAATAAAAAGAAGCAAATTAATCCTCCCCTGGGAAACAGGAAGATTACCACTGAGAGACTTGAAGTTGTAGCATTGGTTTGCTAAACTTAACTTAAACATTCTCTTCTCATGATTTAAATGGGGAAATGAGTGTCTCTGCTGAAGGATCTTGAAATCAAAAATTTCCTTCTAGGAAACAACTTTGTGTAAGGAAGACAATACTTACTTCCACTCTTTATTGCTCTGTTAGACAGAATGAACACTTCTGGAAGCTCAAAGAAATAAGGGTCTTATTTGGTTTTGGAGATAATTGGTTTCATAACAGCACAGAATTGAGGAAAGGCAAAACTGGATGAGGTTCAGTGCACACACTTGCAAGTGGAATCCTCATGCAGAGGTTCAAACTGAGCACATGATGGGTGCACAATACACAGGACCTCTGGGTGTGAGGCAGGATCTTGTTGTGTCCCAAGGTTGACTGACGGGGCTTCCCCTTTTTACATGAGGGTGGCCAGAGAGACAGGACAATTGTCCTCAGACTAGATTTGGAGCTAGATCTTTTTCTTTGTTGAGAAACTTTGCTAAGCCACTGCATGAATCTTGAACCAGAATCAAGTCATGCTCATTTGGATTCTCTATCAGTGGATGTGAGGAGGAAAGGTGTCGGTATGAGAAGTACCAGAGAGCTTGGCACTATTTCTTCTAGCATCATTTACTCTGCTGCTGGAGTTTGGACACTGTTATCTCTGTCTAAACCCTCTCAACAGCTGCTGCTGATCAGTAACTGGAGAAGTCAGGCAATAATAATATGCTTGCAGAGGTTGCAGGTGGGTGGGGAAAGATGTTGATAAGTTAGATTTCACTTTTATGTGCTGATTTATTTTCTCTAATCTTCTTTGAGAAGAAAGTGTGTAATATTGAGCATAAGAAACTTTTCATCCCAATGGTGGGAACCAGGTTTGAAATTAGGAACAAGAACAAGGTTTAATAAAAAAACCTTTCTCACAGGGTAAAATAAGCGTTTAGGAAAGAACGTGAAATACAGACAGATCAAAATTTCAGAGTGGTCTAATAAAGATGGAAGAATTACCTGCACAAAATGGTAACCATACTCCCAGTCTGTAGCCAGGAAAAAGATTAGTTATTATTGAGTTTGGAAGAATAAGAGCCTTTGGCACTATAGCAATGAAAAAATACATTTTAAAATACAAAAGAATACATGGTGAGCATTTTTTTTTTAATCTAGGGAACTAGAAATAATACACCTGCAAGTATAATGAATGGCATAATATTGGCACTGCATGGGGCATTGAGCAATTTGTATCACAGTTGTAGGTTCTTTCTTGCTATTAATTTGAAATAAAATAAACATTTTTTCCAAATCTTTGTGGTATTTCTGGCTCTCATTTATTGTTCACCAACTCTTTTCCTCTGAGTTTTGTCTTTGCCAGCTCTTTCTGTTTCTCTTATGTTTCTTGTCCATTCTCTTAGCTGTTTCCCTGGCTACGCTCCATCTCCTTATGTTACCTCCAAAAAAAAAAGAAGCGGCTCATGTGCTGAACTACAAAAGCAGTCAAACATGTACGAGAATGTGGTTTGCTTCACTGATGGGTTTTCTTTAAAAAAACACCAAGCAGTAAATACTGGCTTGTAAGAGACTGTGGGGTGATCCAAGTAACACAGGAGTATTCAGTAACATATTTCATACATTACATGGTTTTGCTTTTAAAACTCAGAATTAAGAAAAAAAAAAATTAAACACAACAGAAAAAACCCCTTCCTTCTCCTTTTTGCAATTTGTATTTTGGACTTATTTTCTTGCTCCGAGCAAGAGCTGTTGGTATTGCAGCTGTAATGATTTGCCTCTTCAGTTTTTACAGAGTATGGTTTCTACTTCTAATTCTGTCCAAGGAAACTTGTTGCTTTCTACCTCTGAGTCCCCATTACTGATAGAACTCCACATGGATGATTCCTGTGACCCCTATGATGCGAGGCCCCATGCTTTGTTAGTAAATTTACTGCTGCTTTGCTACCTGACTTACAGTGAGAACGTATGTCCTTCTCTGATGGTACTGCTGTGAGTCAGATTAAATGAAAAAAATTGCCAGCATTCTCCCAGAGAGCCTGCTCTTGCTAACTAACCCCGGAATCAAGCTAGCACAAGGAGAGCTAGCTCAGGTACAACATAGTATGAGATGTTAATGCATTGCTGACCCCAGGCTAAAAAGTGTCAATGAAAATTGAAAAGGAAAGTCCACACTAGGCAGTTGTAAACGTGGGATAACGAGTAGTTCAACTGGCTAGACATCTTCTGAGTCTTTAAAGAAAGGAGGTTTGAATCTGAATTGCTCCTTTTCCAGAGTCCCTGTGGAGTTGGCAGCAGTACTTCAGGCTCTGCAAAAGGAAAGTGCACTGAGCTGTTGCACAGCCTGGAGCTGGTAGGACCGCAGACTGGTTCCATTTTCTGAAACCTGAGGTGGTGCCATTAGCAAGTATGCTGTCAACAAAGCAATGACTTTTAGGCAATTGCTTCACAGGTACACACCCCATGAGGACAGCCTTAAGTACTTTCTATCTAGAGCATATGGTATTACTGTGTCAAAACATACTTGAATTTCTAGGTCTGTGGTTGCACAGCATAGTTGTTTCAGTCAATAGATAGGAAAATATGGTTTTCTGAATGAGAGTCTTACTGTATTAGCCTGGTAAATCCCTGTGTTATGATACAAAAGAAAAACAACGTTCTTGTTATTTCTGGAGGTTTAAGGAGATTACCATACCCTGGGATACAATAGTATCTTTTAGCTATTAATGCTTTTGAAACTCATTGAAAGTAGATTTCAAATCCAAGAAAGATTGCATTGTATTCTGCATGCATTAAACAATGTTCTGGGGGTAAATTCAGGAATACGAGTTCTTTAATCCTTAATTAAAAAATAAATAAATAAATAAAAAGGATTAGGTTCAGAGCTGTATAATATTTACTTGAGTAAATCAAATGAACAGGAATGAAATGCTGAACAGAAAACAAAAACATTGGTCTCTCTTATATGGCACAAACCACAAAGTTCAGGCAGCTGCAGATTAGCAGGAGAAACAGTAGATAGAGAAGTTAAATATCTAAAGAATTATATTTATGCCAACATCAGAGATTAAATTAAAAACTGGAAGCAGATTCCATAAGGGAAAGACAGAGAAAAAAGAGCTGGCATAAAAACAAAATCATAGAGCTATCTACACGGTCTGCATTCTCAGTTGCACTGGTCTGCACAAGCATCTGAAGTTCCAGTGTGTCATGTGGAGGATATGGAGAGGAAAATTAGCAAGTCATTAAGGAAATGACTGGTGAGCAGTTCATGATATATTGCCAACATCAGCTTATTTGCATTGCTGAAGGTTGAAATGGGATGCTACCTGCAGCCTACATGGCGGGAAAGGGATCTACACTAATTATTAATCCATTTATACCTGCAGGCTGCAGTGATGCTCTGACTATCATTGATAGTGGAAAACTGAGATAAATAAAGGAGACAAAATATAAAGGAGACAACAGATGACAGTAAAGCATAAATTAGGTTTATGATCCATTAAAATGTAAGAAAGATTAAAAATAGCTGTAGTTATTTCTCACAAGATAGCCTTAGCAGGAAACTGAAACTGGTGTCTAGAAGGCTCACTTTAACTTCGTTGTTTGGATACAGTTCTGGTTTCTTTGCTTTCCTCTTGAGATCAAAGCAAAACTCTTGCAAGACTGTCTCAGAAAAGCATGCACAGAGCACTATGCCTCAGTATGCAGGATTTTGGTAGGCAATGTGAGAAGACAGATGCTAGAATTGGAAACAATGAAAATACTCTTGATTACTTTTTAAAATTTGAATGCTTGTCTTCTGCAAAGGCAAAGTGAAGAGCTTGACCTCCCTATTGTAATTGCTACTGGAAGGTTTCTACAGTGACCATAAGATTTGAATAAGTGACGTTTTTCTTCAGTGCCTGGTGGTTTGTTTAAGACTTTGTTTCTGTACAGCTCCCAGCACATCCTCCACAAATAGTTTATTTTTATGCCACTTAACTCTCTGACTGACTTTTAAAACAAAAATGCAACCACTGTGGAGCCTGACACTGCAGAGAAAGCACATGGGAGGAGTGTAATGTTTCCCAATTGCTCCTCTGCTGCAGACAATTTGTATGTTCCTCCTCCACCTGGGAATTATTTGTAGCTGTTTCTCACCTAAGGATATCTGGGACCTTTTGCTCAGTGAATACATTCATGATGGTATCTGTGCTGATCAATAGTTAAGCACTTTGAAATGTTTTGGTCTGAAAAACACTATATAAATTAATGTATCATATACTTCTTCATATGTCTCACAATATTTTTTCTAGGATTTGATTTGTGGAAGGTGCAGTACATTCTCTCATAGGGTTGAATTCTTTAGCCTGTAGCACCAATATCTGAACATGGATAAGGATTTACTGGAAATGCTATGTACTTAGGAGAAAAATCTATTTAATAGAACCTTTGCTGTAGCAGGAAGAGATGGATTTGTCCCACTTGCCTTTATGAATAGTATTTGTAGTGATGGCCTCTTTTTTAAGTTTTGGTTCGTGACTCTTCCACTTCTTAAACAGAGACAGTATGTGGGCTATCTCCAGGATCTAGGACACCCCATGGTCTGTAGCAACTCCTTGAACGTTGCTTCACTTAAAAGTACTTAAAAGTAGCCTTTTGATCTCTTATTTTGGCTTATTTCAGCTTGCTACAGGCCATTCTCTGCAGAATCATTCTGCGATCTCTGTCACCTCTGTCAACCGTCCCTGCAGGGCTGTAAGTTTCTTGTGATTGTTTCACTGCATCAGCTGCTTTTTCTGCAGCTGTCAAACTGGCTATAGCATTTCTTTTCTTGGAGTTAGCATGTTTCCGCACCCATATAGCTGTTTCCCTAGTGTCCTATTGAGTTTTTTCTATTAACTGTGTCTTAGAATTTTAATGTTCAAGCCTGTTTCCTGGTTTAGTAAGTCTCAGTTAACCAATTATATCATATTTCTCCTTACACACACGTGGTGCAATTTCAGGTCTCTGGTTTGTATTGCCTTTAGGTCTGCCTAGACTTCACTTATGAAAGATATGATCACTCCCCTCTTGTTTCTGAAAATTTCTCATGACCAGTTTTTTTAGCAGTCTCTTCACTATCTGAACTCTTCTGGACTGTGGAGAGAGCAGGGGGACCTTCTCAATGAATGTCCCTATAGGATGCTGTGCTCACTGGCCACAGGGAACTGTAAAAAGCACTTGAATATTTGAATCCAGCCCAACGTCTGTGTGAGCTAGCAGCATGCACAGTCAGAAGGGTTACTGGCTAGCATGTAGCCATATTTAACAGAAAGAAAAGAAAAAAAAGGTTTAAAAGGACCTGCGGGAAACCAGTCCAAATTACTTACATAAGGTTCTACTTTTAGGCCACCAAGGAAACAGGAGTGTGGGTAGTTCAGCTCTGGGATTCATGGGCACAAATATTATTCCCATAGGGCTGATAGTATAAAAAGTGCACACTCGGTCACACCTGCTGCCACATTGCTGTGTAATCCCTGAGGCAGAGCAGGGAATGACTGCGTGGCACCAGGCTATTTGAATTTTATACCTGTCTTTACCACATGGTTTCTGCATGATTGGTGGCCTCCAGAGAATGTGTCTCTGTGGCTAAAGGAAAAAAATGTACTGCCAAAGAAAATAAGTATAATTATGCTGTGAGCTGGTATGAATAGCCTGAGACGTGCAGAGCCTTCTGCCCTTGCAGATTTCTCTCACATATTTGGGGGATTTTCTCTATTGTTATGTTCACAAGTCCACAGAGCTATAAGTTCCAGATTTCTTTTCTCATTAATTCTGCTAAAAGGAATCACTGCGGAGGAGCATTAAACATTTTCTCCTTTCCCTGTGAAAATGGTGCTAGGATGCTAAGCAGAGCTGTGGCAGCTGTGTTTGTTCCCTATGTCATGCCTGCTGTGCTGCTCTGGCCCAGGAGGCAGGCAGAACTCCGGGTAGTTTTCCCCCAGGAAGGGCTGGCATTCATGACTGTGGGATCTTCTCTCATGTATTATGAACAGTACCAAGTGAATAACCTAAACTGCACCAAGAACACCTTCAAATTCTTCTACTGCCTCTTCCTCTGGGTTTCTGAAATCACACAGGAACAGTTCAGCTGCTTTGGCCAAAGCTTTCTCAGCTTGATGAGCATCCTTGGTTGGCCAGTTTATGACACTATGAAGCAGCCTGGTCCTATTATCAAAAACTGCATAAAATTTGTATCTAATATTACATGTTTTAATTTCCTGTGATCATTGTGTATGGATAAAATTTATTTTTTAATGCTTATCAGTTATAATTGATGTTGGCAGGCACTTGCCTTACCAGCATGGTTAAACTAGTATATAATTTTTTTCAAATGTACAGTGTAATTGTGGAAACCGCATATGCAGCTCATTGTGCTCCATTACAGAGCGAATTTCACAGCTAAGCTTTTTTGCACTTGCCTAGTGAAGAAAGCTTTAGGTGCTGAAATTCTTTAGAGAAAATCCAGGTACACAATGGTTATTAAAGTGCCTAACAGTATCAATCTCTCTTTTAATTGCTGTTATTCAAAGTAGTTTTCAAACTGCCTCTCAATGTCAAACCATTTTTTAGAGATATTGACAAATGGAAGCAATATTATTTAAGGTCATAACTTCTGTCAAAATGAATTCCATATGTCATTAACTCAGGATTCATTCATGTCAAGAAGGGGTCTGATCCTGCAAGGTTTTTGTACCAATTATAGACTTATTTCAGATGTGATTTTTTGGTGGCTAAGTGATGTGGAGGCTGGGACATAGAGTCAGTAATACGCAATCTCAAAAAGAACATTATGATCAGTAAGGGTTAAAGCATTTTTTCCTGGTTTCTGACCTAGTGTTTTACTTCATTCTATAGAAAACATAGGTAACACTGTAAATAGATCATATTAACAGGTTCCCCAAATACAGTCAAATAATGCGATTACTTAAGAAAACCCCTGGGTATCTGTATGTGCATTATACACTCTATCAATGCAAAAAGACAGCAAGCAAGACAAGGAAAGCTATACTTTTTATTTTGCCAATGAATCTGTTGCACTTTGCAATGTTTAAGTGGGCTTATACAACATAAACATTTGGGACATTTAACATATCAAGCTCAAATAAAAATGACACGCAGATCGTTCACTTCTGAAGATGCCTTGTGTTCAGTTATTGGAACACTCCATCCCTGTGGTTTCCGAAATATTATAAGTATATATTCCAGATTAAGCTTTCTATTTTCCTCAAGGTAGTGTTGCTTTTCAGCCCTCAATGGCTTGGTTTTTGCCTAAAGAATCAAGTCCTATCAGCAAAATCAAAGGCGATTACACAGCTCAGTAGTCATTTAGGATTTCTGTGGCTCAATTAAGCATGTATAGCATGCCACAGCCACTGAGACTCTGTTTATTCAGTGAAAGTGCTCTGTAATTTATTTAAAATAATCCATCTTTAACAAATAAAGAGGCCATTGACTGGCCATCGCTGCAGGCATCCATTTAAATGCCGCCTTCTTGATGGTCTGTTTTGCTGGTTTAAGTTAAATACCTGACAAAAGTGATTCAGTTTTTTGGAAATCAGATTTGTATGTATGATGTTTATTTTCTTTTACACCAGTAATCAGTTAGAACTTCTTTTTACAGACTGACCATTAAAAATGATTAATGCTATTCACTCTGAAAACAACAGATTGTGACTGCCAGCACTCTGTGTGTGTGTGTGTTTAAAACTGCTCAGGAATTGTGTCTTTATGACACTTTGCTAATCACGTTAGACCTATTACTGTATACCTATATTGAAAATTAGATTAGACAACTACAGCCAATGACAAAAACTCTTTTCTTTCCCAATGTGCAGCTGCTTTTTTTAAGCTTCTTTTCCCACTTGACTCTTTCAGAAATGAGTCATTCATCTAAGCAACACCAGTGAGCTGCCATAAAGACTTGCCAGTAGTAGTGGATCTTCTCTGAGCATCAAAAGATTGCAGTGTAAGTTCCTGGTAAGTGCCATTACTTGTTACACTGGAACATGACCAACTCAGAAGAAGCTTTTTCTCTGTAACCAGAAACAGCCATTAAAAACTGCCTTGGGAATATAGCAAAGTATAGTGCTAAATTTCCAGTGGAAAGGCAGTAGAGAAGGCTATTGGTTAAAGGGCTGCTTCTTAGGGTTAAGGATAAATAAAACTCTGGTAGCCACAATGACACCTCCTGTCCAGCAGCCACAGAGTATAACTGTGTCTTGTCCTCTTTTCAGACTTAAAAAAGAAAAACAACCCACCAAGAACAACGCCAACCTTAGAGGAGGTGAAACTAAGCTGTTTGTGTTATTGAATAATGTCTTCTTAATGGTAGTTAAACAGAATCATGGACAGCACTCAATATTTCTTTATGTAAGCATCTAAAGAGAGTATGTCACATGTTCACAGGAAAATTTCAGTCAGAGCAGCATATGTGCTTTGTGGCAGTAAGCTTATTCTCACACTGTTCTTTTTGTTTTTCTTACAGAAACCTTACTAGTAGTTCATTTGTATCTGCTTAGATGAGAATGATATTTCAATGCATGTTGTTTGAAGAATGGCTAGTTCTATTTTAAACATGAAGATTTATTCCAGAGCCCTGCAAGCTATAACTTATTTACAGTCACTTAAGTTGTCATGTTTTTCCATGGAGCTCTCTGTTACCTAAAGGCAAAGAATGCTGCTATCTTTGTTGCCCATTTCAGCTATATAGGATAATCTAGTTATTACCTGAACATCTGGAAATAAGACGAAACAGAGATTCTTACTAGCATAAGACATGAATACACATACTAATTTGCCCTTGATTTTAAGAGTTAATTGCAGGCATAGGACTGGAGTCATGGAAGAATATTGAAAACTACCTTCTAGATTTGGAGATGGCCTAAGTAAAACTTGAAAATTCTTTTATAAGGATTTCTAATTTAGCTTTAGTTTAGTTTTGTCAGGTCCTTTAAAATGGTTGACCAGACTTTTGGTATCCAGGTACTGTCTCGTATTCAATATGCAGTTGAGGAAATGATCATATTTTAAGACCTTAGATGAACAAATGTGGCAACACCACAAGCCAAAGTACTAGCTCCTTAGTTAGGACTCATGATTGTACCAATGATTGTGACTAAGTTGTAGTTGTACAGATGAAACTGAAGCAACAGAATCTTATTGTCACTGGGGCTAGATGCTAGAGGAAACAACCACGCATTTGGCACCAATGAGTCCACACCTTGAATACAGAGCTCAGTTTGGGCCCTTCATGACAAGAAAGACATTGAGGTGCTGAAGTGTGTCCAAAGAGCAACGAAGCTGGTAAAGGGTCTGGTGCACAAGCCTATGAGGAATGGCTGACAGAATTAGGATTGTTTAGTCTGGGGAAAAGGAGGCTAAGGGGGAGACATTACGCTCTCTACAACTACCTGAAAGGTGTGGTGGGGATTGGCCTCTTCTCCTAAGTAACAAGTGTTAGGACAAGAAGAAATGTCCTCATGTTGTGCCAGAGGCTGGTTATGTTGGATAATAGGAAAAAATTCTTCACCAAAAGGGTTATCAAGGACTGGAACAAACTGCTCAGGGAAGTGATGGAGTCACTGTCCCTGGAAGTATTTAAAAGACATGCCGATGTGGTGCTTAGCGACATAGTTTAGTGGTGGACTTGACAGTGCTAGGGTAATGGTGGGACTTGACCTTAAAGGTCTTTTCCAACCTAAATAATTCTATGATTCCATAGAATACTTGAGAATGAAATCTCCCATCTCATCAGCAAACACAGAAGATATGCAACAAGAAACATGGAGTGGAATGGTAGCCTGAAATCCTGTCTTACTGTAATACAAAGGTGTCTTACTCAGGGTTGCAGATAGGTATGTGGTCCTCTTCTTAGTGTGTCTTTAGAAAAAAAAAAGGTAATAAGCTGATGTGGCTTTCTTTCTTTTGAAGTACAAATGTGGATGGCAGTGGCTGCTAGGACATTTGCCTAGAATTTGGCCAGTGCTCTCTTCTGCCTTAGAGGGTACCAGTTCAAGTTTTCTAGTCCATCCAGGAGTGTGTCCTGGTCAAGAAGCATATGTGGATGGGATCTGAATCCTGGTAAAGCTGAGGCAGGAAACAGCCATGCAGCTCTTCAGTTTAGAGGGTGTGTAAGACAGACCTCCACTCACTTTGGAAATGTTGAGATCATGCAGAAGTGCAACTGGAATATTTAGATGCCTCCAATATTAGAAGAAGGCGGAACGTATTCAGTTGCAATTAAGGATTTAGGTACTGATTTCTGCTTTGTGTAAATTACTCTGCGATCTCAAAGGTCACTGTCATGGAAATCTTTCTTCCTGGGTTTAGCACAAGGAGAAACTGAGTCACTGGATGCTGAATTAATTGCCTGAGGTCACATAAGGCAATGGGGGAAACACAGGAGGGGAGAAAAGTGACTTAACTCCAAGTCTCATGTCCAATGTGTGGGATGACGTTGCTATCCTGCACGGGATCTTTGTTTGCGTGATGAAATGTAGTACCCCAAGAAAAGGTAAGACGATGTTAAGAACACATATTTCCTTCGCACTTATAATTCAGAATGTGGCTTTTCATTCATAGTGGTGCAAATATACTACCTTGGTGAGAAACCAGGGAGAACAGGGACCATAGAGCTGGAGCAAGCCTGTGGCTATACATGGGGAAGAGAAACAGAAATTATGCTGTATGAGGCATTGGAGAACTTCCAAATATTTTTATTCATTATTACTTTTTTTATGTGAAAGGGAACAGCCTTCCAGGTCTGGCTGGTTTGCCTTGGGCAGGGATTTCAGCAAGTTCTAGTACAAATCCATGTTTAAGTGTATGTGTGAGCATATATGTGGAGGGTGCTTACATGAGGTCCAGAATGTGCAGCTTTTTATCTGCTATTGCTCATATTTACCTCTTCCGCCCCTCTCCTGTTGGTGCAATGAGCCTCTTATTTAGTCATATGACATTCGACTTTCAAACTTTCTAATGTTTTTAGAAGAGAATTCATTGGATAGACCTTTTTTTATTGAAACACGTGTGAAAATACCAAACTAAGTGATTAAAGGACATTTTAAACCTGAGTTTTCTATATAAAAATATGAAAACATTTTTTATTACATCAGCTAGGGTAAAAGTGCTGATTTTTAGAAAATTTGTTAACATTTCATTTGGGTTTATGATGCTTAGAAAAAAAGCAAGAAGAAATGTTACTGTGACACATTAACTGGATTCAACAGAAAATATTATTGAGAGACCTTTTCAGAAATCTATCCAAACTGTGCTTTGATAACCGTTGTGTGTAAACATATTAATTACTGAGAAAAAAAACCCATGATTCTATACATAAATTGATTGCATTTTTTAATTTGCTGCTTGTTGCTTGCTTATTGATTGCTGAACAACTTATTGGTCCCATCACAGAACTTCAGAAGTACTTAAAGTTTCCTGGCAGCAAACATAATAATATACCATTTATCTTGCTTTGCAGAAGAGCATGAAATGCTTTTACAAGAACAGGTAGATTTTATGTTTTCTGTGGCTTCTCATAAAGTGAGTGAGAGAAGAGAATCTCCTTTTGTTAGTCATTGTTTAGAAGCAAGAAACAACTGGAGAAGGTTTTATCCAGCTATGCAGGCTTTAAGCTTTGGATGAAGTGCTCTTCAGATCCACCCCAAGTGGGAGAGATGGGTGAGGATAAAGCTGACCTCAGGGTGAATTGGAAGCTCTGGTTTGGCCATAGTTTGTAGCATGAAAGCCCTGTATCCTTGTCTTACCAAATACCAGATGCTCCAGTGTCCTGGGTTCAGCTGTAGGAATCATTTTTCTCCTTCTTAGCTGGTGCAGTGCTGTGTTTTTGACTTTCTGCCTGGGAACAATGTTAATAACACCGATGTTTTTAGTTGTTGCTAGGTACTGCTTACTCTGATCTAGGACTTAGTCTCATGCTCTGCCAGGAAGCAGAGGAAGCTGGGAGGAAGCAGAGACAGGACACCCGACCCAAACTAACCAAAGAGTGTCCCATACCACAGCACGTCATGCCCAGTATATAAACTGGGGGCAGTTACCCGGAAGGCTCAGATCACTGCCCAGGTCAGGGCTGGGTATCTGTCAGCGGGTGGTGAGCGGTTGTATCCTCTTCCCTTGTTATTTCCCTTATCATTATTATTATTGGTGGCAGCAGCAGTGGTTTGTGTTATACCTTAGTTACTGGACTGTTCTTATCTCAACCCATGGGAGTTACATTCCTTCGATTCTCTATCCCATCCCTGTGGGACAAAGAACAGGGGGAGTGAGTGAGCGGCTGTGTAGTTCTGAGTTACTGGCTGGGCTTCAACCACGACATCCAGTCAGGCTTCACATGTGGCAAGCAATGGCAATGTGGTCTCTGACAGCGCAGGGTCTTGATGGTGTGAGTAAAGCACAGTGCTGAGCGCCTGCAGCTGGTGAAGACAAATTCCTTCATCTTCTAGCTATCTTCCAGGACACTTTGTGTGATACTGTGTGGCAAAGCAGTTGAGAACCAGTAGGAATGCACTTCAGCAGCTTATTTCAATAATTAAAAACCCTGCAACTTAATTGAGGAGTTCTTGTGTGGGCTCTCCATACAAAATATAGCAGTATAAGGAGTGTAGAAGCCATCTTCCTATAATGGTCTCTAAAGCACTTTTCTATGTAGCAGCCCACAAACAAAGACCAGATTTAATAAAAGAAAATACATCTGGGTTGGGTTTTTTTGCATTGCAGAAACCCAGTGGTGATCCCTGGGATTTAGCCTTATGAATTAGTTTGCTGGGGTTTCTACGGAGTTTCTAACTGAGGCACCAGGGGAGCAAAACCCAGATGGAGCCCTTCAGGTATGTAAGGCAGAGGAGAATGGAGTGTGATGGGTAATAAGGCAATTTTTACTGTCTTTCCTTTTTCGCAGTATTTGCAAGCCAGGCATGCTTTAAAAATATTTGGGAAAGGGCTGATTTGTGAAGCAAATAGCTCAAGGTCTAGTGGTTTGATTAGCCACATGTTTCTTCTGAAAACAAAGCATATCACATGTAAAGGGAGCCTGGAATAGATTACATTAACTCCATCAGTAACTTCAGTGGAGGGTATGTCTCACTGAGTGTTTCCATATCTTCTGGGGAATCATTTAAGATGCAGGGGTATGGAAGCTTCAGACAGTGTTGCAAACCTGTACATGCCTAATTACCCAAGAGCGGTATTACTTCTAACAGGAGAGTAAATTACAAGAAGTTCTTGGGTTTTTCAAATGTAAATATCATCGTGATGAGAAAGGCAGGACAGACAGCATTTGTGCTTGCTCATCACAGCTAAATAAGCAAGACTTAAAGTAAAACAAAATGCAGGGTGAGAAAACAGGTAGTTAACATAAATCTGATTTTAACTAAAGCTGTCATCGATGAGTTGTTTAAGGCTTCTCATTTTGGAAGGAAGGGCAATTTCTTTCTCTCTCAAAAAAATACTGCCAGACATCTGTTGATAATTATTGTCCAGTCTCTGCTGAGAACTTGTGATATTTAATATTTCCTCACCACTTGAACAAATAAGTGATAATAACTGCAAGGTACTTGACCACAGGAGTAGAAAGGCATATAGCATGAAAGAGTCAGTGTACACCTTAATTTTTTGAAAACAACTCAGTTTTCTATTTGTGATAAAGATAAAGCTGAATTATTGAGGACTTGGAAAATAGCTGAGTTGCACAGTGTCTCTGGAATTATATATTTTTTTAATGAAAGTTATCAGAAAGTTTAAAATTTGTCCATTCCTGGTTTTCTTTCTTATTATTTTTAATTTAGGTTTTCTCATACAAAGTGTTGGACAATCTGTTTATTTGTGTATTGAATATTTAGGGCAGGTTAGCTGAAGACATCTCAATTTTTTGTGATGTTTAGTCTTCTAACTTGTGAAAGTTTTTTATAGTTCTATTGAGCCCTACTTAGTAGGGGTGATGGAGAGCAAAGATCATTACACCTAGTTTCGAAATGCTCTCTGAACTTGTACAAGAACAGGTCTGTAATTGCTGCTTTTTTCAATTATATTAACAACTAATAAACCACAGTTTTATTCCAAGTAGTTGGAGCTTTACAAATAAGTACTATCTAAACTTCACGACATCCCTGACATAGTGGCTTCAAAGCCTATTTTAAAGATGGTCTGACAACTATGTTTATGTTTAAGCTGTCTGGCATTTCACCGTCTCTGTAATGACATCCCTTGTTAATGATATTGCTCAGCATTTTCCAAGACCCAAAGCCAAGATTTTTCAAGGTTTCTTCTGGAGCCACAACTTCAGAACTCTAGTCCCAGTGCTTTGAAAAGCTGATCCCTATCAAAGTGCCATGGATAGAGCATACTGAGCTGATAGTAAGAAAAAGTGCTCGTTCTTTTGAATATGTGGGTTTGGATGATTAATTAACTAAAGTCTTAGCGGACCTTATCCATTAGAATATATGTTTATGATTATTCTTTTTTTCTTATGAATTTTGCTTTTCTTCAGAGGATTCAGTAGGTACAAACCTGAGTGCTCTCACCTCAAAGCTACTGAATTTTGTAGGAAGTCTTGGTTGCAACTTCTTCAATCTCTAAGATGGTTTCCTGAGCAGCTGCTCTGGAGCATTTCTCTGCTCTCCCTCACCTCCACCACTTTCACACAGGCTGATCTCCCTGACCCCATGTACAAATGTCAGAGCGAAAAAAGAATCGTAGGAATGCTGATTTTTAATCCTTAGTTGAGTATGCATTCCATGTAGTTGCCAGGTGCTAGCACTAAACCACCTCTCCCCGATAAACCTTTAAATTTTATGGGTGTTTCATTATCAAATTGGAAATAAAACCACTGAGCAGGAAATAGTAATTCTTAAAGGTTCATGCAAAATCAATTATATTATCCCTTGATAATGAAAAAGGAAACACACATCCCTGATAGAAGATGAACTTCTTAACAGATACAAAAAGTCCAGCACCTCTTTTAAAGAAATATATTAGCTAACATGATTCTTGAAAGTTGTTTGCATCACTGACATTCACTTTCCATTTCTAATTATTTTTCTTATTGCTTTAAGCAGATGAACAAACACCAAAGAGCCAATACAACCCCAAAGCTACCTGTTGGTCATGGATTGACAATTTTTTTGTTCTTCTTAATTGTTCTGGAGGAGCAAAAGTGAAAGATTCCTGGAACATTATGAAAAACATCACAATAAAATAAATAGGTATAAAATAGGGGGATGGTTAGAACACAAGAGACTGATTTCAGTCCATGCTACCTTTTCTTTTTGCTGTTGGAATGTAACAAATATTAACTGCTACTGCTCTGCTGTACTTCATTACATAAATATTTGTGTAAATTCACACTGTGAATATATGGAGTGCTTTGATGGGCAAAGAGAAGAGTTCCCCCATGTGCTGGTTTCTTTTCTATGTGAAGTAACAGCACTGTACGCACTAACCGAACTTTCACACTCATGCTGTTCAGCATCAGCTTGAGTTCTCAGTTCTCTTTTTTCCTCCTTCATAACTGGTTTACTTACCAAAACCAGGTCTGTTGCAGTACAGCAATTCCCAAGTGCTCCCAGCCAGCACTATGGAATTTCAGCTATTTTTTTTTAAATGAGCTGATGATCTGGAGGCCTTTCTGTGCCCCACCTCCATTATAAGATTAATTAATACACTGTGAAAATGCCAAAACTGTACGTTTCCACCTGTGTGGCATCTCAAAGCCTTGAAAGAAGAAAGCGTTTGAATTGGGGGAATTTTTAACACTCCACTATACTTTGCTTCTAGTGATAAGTGTTAATATTTTTCTGCCACCATTTTTGCAAATGTGCTAGTGGCAACATGCATGCAGAATTGAACAGGGAATTTTGTATTAAAGTATTAATTATATTTCTACATATACTTAGTCTGTTCCTTTGCCCTAATAATAATGTTAATATATCTTACGTATCAGTGCAATAAGCAAAACTTTTCCTCTGTTGTATAAACACTGTTGTAGCCATGGTAGTTAAGGATGTTAGAGAAGCATGTCACATAGAAAGAGGAAATATTGACATTATAGAAGTTGTTCTCTTCTCCTGCAAGCTTTGCTTCTTTATTATATAATTTGACAACGACAAAAATTTACATTAGATCACTTTTATGTGTTTTTGATTACAGTTCCACTTGCAATATATAATAACTATAATAACCCAACCCTATCTATTCTATGATTCTATGATTCTAAGTAATAGTAATAATAATAATAAGCATTATCTGGAATATAGATGGTATTATCTTTATACTGCGGTCTCTCACTCAACATTAACCCAGGTAAGTTAGCTGGTATGAAAAAGTGAAAAAGTACTTAAATGTTTTGGTCTTGCTTTCTGCTAACTTTTTATTTCAGCAGTTCATAGCTTTTATAAATTTGTTCACTCATTTGAGTAGTTTAGGAGGCACATTAGTCATGTTAAATTAGGCATCTTTCAGTTTTATAGCTTAATCTTTATACAGGAAAAAAAATTTTTAAGAAATCTATACGTTAATTTATATATTAAAATATATAAGAATAAGGGATCTTTATTATGAAATTGTTTTTTACCCAGGTTTATAAAAGCTAATATACTGCAAAACACTGGGATGTGGACTGGAGCAACTGATGTCTAGATTTTAAAATAGGTCAACAATGAAAACAGTAGGGATCTGTCATGTCTGTTAAGATATGGGTCAGATCTTACGGCTACATACCAGACTATTGGAATTGTGAGTGTATCTTAAAAACCTGTTGTGACTTTCCAAAAAAATTAAAACAGGGAAATGGTAACTGACAAATGTTGCAGTCAGATCTGGAGAGTAGCAAAATATTCATATTTTCTCAAGAAGTATTTCATACTTTGTTTAAAAAAAAACAAATGAAAAATTTTGATGCAAATTAGTTTTATAGACTACCTTGCTGTACATCTCTAATGGTCTCAGTGTTTGTGCTGCAGAGTAGTCAGCATTTCCAGACTTGGTGGTTGTTATGGACCTAGAATCCAGTATTTAATAGAATGACACAGCTGTACCTGGATTTAGAGTAATGAGTACTTAGTTAAATTAAATACTTAAGTACTAATAACTATTAAGGGACTTAGCTCATAGAATTCATTCCTCAAATTCAGGATAATGATATTTTGTTTCCATGAAATTAAAGAATATTTGATTAAAGTGAAAGAGGCAGCTCAACTGTCAAAATGACAGTATCTTGTTTTCGGTTTGTAGAGGGAAACTCAGACTGTTTGAGACAATTTGACTGGCTGACATCTATACTGTGAAGCTTGGATTGCCTCTCCCTCTTGGTGGAATTAATTCTGTCCTGTTCGTTCATGAGTTAGAGGAATTGAGTTCTTAGCTTCATGGAAAGGAAAATCAAGTAGGACAGCTGACAGTAGTCACTGATGTTTCCAAGGGTTCCTGATGTGGTCAAATAGGGAATAAGAAAGTGGGATATGCTGAGGGAGAAATAAAGGCTGGATATTGCTTGTAACCTGGTGTAGAAAAGTAGTCCTATGTTTGCTCTCATGTCATCCAACATGTTTGTGTGGTGGGTTGGCCATGGTCAGCAGCCAAATACCCATACAGACATTCACTTCCTATCTGCCAGCAGGATTAGTGGGACAATAGGTAAAGAAAAAGAGGGAAAAACTGTGAGTCAAGATAAAGGCAGGTTAATAAGTGAAAGAAAGAGAAATAATATATATAACCTAACCTAACGTAACAAAGCTTTATGTCAATGACACAAAAGCAGTCACTCACCTCCTCCCACAAACAGACCAGTGCCCAAGCACTCTCTGAATGATTGCTGCCTTGGAAGACAAAATCCTCCAGCTATCCCAGTTTTATTGCTGAGCATGACATTACAGTCTGGCCTACCCCACTTCTTCAGTTTGGGCTCAGTACAGGTCACATGGAATTCAGACACCAGCTGAGGTGTGTATGTCAGATTGGTCAGTTATCTGTTACTGCTGAATACCCAGGGAATACTGAAGACACTGTGAAGATAGAAAAATAAAAATCTCCTTAGATATTCCCTTGAGGAATCTCGTATTCTATTCTTTGAGCTAGGGTTGCAAGGTGAGTAGCAAATAAGAGAAATATTAAAAACAATTCAGAGTAGTTGGTCATTCAATCTGTGTCATCCAAATTTGTATCTAATGAGTTCAGGCTTTCTGAAAAAGGAGTATTCAATTAAATAAGTAGTGGGCAATAAAATATCTATGTAATTAACTTAATGCTGCTTTTTTTTTTTACTTCAGGATGTCACTCTTGCAGCTTTTTCATTTCAAATCAACTTTTGTTTGTGTAATACTTATTTTTACAAGGACATCGAGTAGCTTAATATAAATTACATTTATAAAATATTGTGATAGGCTTGGATGAAACGAGTGGTTTTAGAATGGAAATTGTTTCCATACCAGGTGATAACCACGCAGACATAAATTTACTTATCAAAAGAAATATGATTCAATAGTGCAGTTTTAGTGTTATAAGGGAAATTTTAATGCTTCTCAATATCATGCTAGAAAGACAACTAGTGTTCTTTTCAGCGGGAAAACTATTAGGGAATAATTCCAACATTTTATACTACTTGTGAATTTGTTTATTCCTCATTTATTTGGACAGTGGGATGTGTCAGCTTCCAATACAACTGATAATCTTTCTGAGACTCATTGAGGATCATTATCTGCCTAAACCAAATTATGAGCAAATGCCTCTAAGATGGCATACTAGTCTCAAAATTCCCAGACAAGAAGGGCCATTTTAACGTGCATATTAAGTAGTTTCACATTTTAGTGAGAAGGAAAATTTAAAAACCCCAAATGACTCAAAAATCAATCTTGTATGGGGTGCAATCGAACAGCAGGGCTGCCTCAGAGGCACCCACCAACAGAAGTAACCAACTACCACCACTACATTCATTTTAGGTGCCAACCCACAAGTCTAGGTGTTACTGCTGGAAAATATATAATGCAGCTTCACATTAGGATCCTAGAGCTGCCAAGCATATCTCCAGAGTAACTTTAACGGTGATTACACTTGATGAAGGAGGTAGAGGAAGCATAATCATGTGCCAGCAGCACCAGGAGGATAAGGCCAATATTGAAGTCAAAGTACATTTATGTGAATTCTTATTCCACTATTAAATAGCAGTTTTTCATAGGATGAGCTTTTCCTACAAAAGTCTCAGGTGTTTCCGCTTAGTGCTGGTCTCTTTCTGTATATATATAGACTTCTAATTACAACAAGTGAGCTACCTAGCAAGGAAATGTTTGAAAACACTGAAGACAGTAAATCCCATAATCATGAATTGCCTCTATGATACCATGCTAGTCCCTGAAATTCCCAGATGGGGAAGGTTATTTTCACATGCATGAGGAGTTTCACATTTTTGTTGGAAAGAGAAGTCAAACTTCTGAAAAGGTAACGACTTTGCCGAGGATGGAGGAGTGTTGCAGGCTGCAGTCCTAAAGATTGTGGTATTGTAACAGTCAATATTGACTGAATAAATGTTCTTTATCCTTGTATTTTATTTAACTTATCTAATGCTTGAAGTGAACACCCAGTCCACTGCAGTTACAGCCAGCAAACAGATGTCTAGCCCAGAAGAGTCCACAAAGCAGTTCCATATGTTTCCACTCTTCAGAATTCACATTAAAAGAACAAGCTGGAACTTGTTAAAGAATTTCTGTCCAATTTTGCTTTTCTATAGCAATATATGAAATTCATACCTGTGCAAGCAGCCAAACCAAAACCTATTCTCTTATTTAGGCCTACTTTGATGCTTAAGTAGCCTTCCTGCTGGTGTTTCTTGGAGAAATGCTTCTCTATCTATAGACTGCATGCTAAACATGGGAGTTTTTGCCAAAGTTTTGCCTCTTTTTAACCTGTTCTGAGTTGGCATTAACAGGCTCCTCAGTAGGAATGTAGTTTGAACTGGGAGAAAAACTGTCTTGGAAAGAAAGTAAGAAAAGAAACTGTGCTACTTTTAATGCTGGCTACATAAACAAACCCATCTAAATCTGAATAAGAGTCTCTGCCTTGCAAGCAGGATTTCTCAGAGGGAAACTATTTGTCCTCCATTGAAAATTATAGCTCAGTGATCACAGCTAAATATTGCAGCCAAAGAACTAAGCTTTCTTTATGTCACAGGTAAATGTAAATGGAGATATAATTTCCCTCTTTTTTTCTATTTTTTGAAGAAAATAAGTTTATTTTGTGATGGGATGGTCTTTTTTGTTCTATGCTGGAACAAACCCTAGCACAATGGGGCGCTGAATCATGGTAAAGCCTACATTTCGGTTTGTGTATGAGAAAAGTAAAAAACAAATCATTCATAATAAGGGATGCTGCAAAAGAGCTGTTTGACCCTTCATCACCTTCCTGTCCTCATTGGTATGAGTGATTCTGTGGTTAAAACAAAAAAGAAGAAAATTTCAGAAACTACTTCAAAAGTAAATAATAAAGGGGTTTTCAGGCTTTGAGAAACCTCTGAGCTAAACAACAGGCTCAGGCCACCACTGTATTGATTGATCAGTCCTCTAACATTTTCCCAAACCACAAGACGGCTGTTCACCTCCAGTGAAGTGCAGTTATGGAGGTAGTGTTTATTTCTTCCCAGATATGTTTTCCTTGGTCTTTTGAGTTGGTTCTGCATTTTCCCAGTCTTAGCTCATCAGTAAAGCTGCAACATATATATACCAGAATGTGATATTAAAGGCGTTAAGCTCACAGAGCAGGTTGTAGTCTCATCCATTGCCAAACTTATTTTGCATGTAAAGAGGTCCATAAGAAGTCAAGTTTTAATGAGGACAATAAATGGATACCCTCTGATCTCCATTAGAGTAAATATTTTTCACACTACTGAAACATCTGCTGATTGCAGAAGAATATGATGTCATAACCACTCTCTTCCGAAAATTCAACTGTGTTGCACAATGCTAACATCTGCTTCTTTTTCCCAATATGCTGCTTTCATCCCACTGATGTAAAAGTAGACATTAGTAAGCTAATAGGAAACATAAGAAATCCAGAATTCTGCAGTATGCCTTGCATGCCTTCCTAGATCTTAGTGAAGCTGGGATGATAGATTACATGTATATATGACAAAAAACAACAGTAATCATTGCTTCTTCGATCATTATTCCAACTATTTTATATTATACCTGAAATCAGCTGAATACTGGGTCTAAATTTGCTTTGATAGAGGTAACTTCAGTGTACATGGTAGACACAGTTTGCACCTACATCTAGTATAATTTATTCATGGATAGATTTGTTATGCATGTTTAAGTAGCCTACTACAATACAGAATTAACTCTTACCTTGTACTTTTGTTATAGCTAAGAAGACTGTTGTTTTGGTGTGCTGGATCCATCAGCAAAGGAAACAGTTTCTCTGAAACTGTTTTCTGCTTCAGTGGCTTGACAATAAATATGGTAGTAAGAAGCAAATCTTCATCCGCCCAAGAACACATGGCATGTTATTGATACAGAGCAGTAATGTATCTCCAGGTAGACACGACAGAAACCAAAGCTGTAGCCAGCATTCACGGGAACTGAGACATGATGTAATCTCAGACAGGGTCATCAGTGTAAAAATGCTCTATTTATTTTAAAGATATTTTTATAGCTGCTGATCATAGAAGAAGGTTGCTTCTCAGAATGCTACACATCTGAATGAGGTTTCTGATATGCTCTCTGAGACTTGCTGTTTTTCTCTGGTCTCTGTCTCAGCATCTGTTAAGGAACATATTTTATAAACCATCAAAGTCTTCCTGAAGGAACCAAAAGTGATTTGAGTTCCTCAGTATTCACCTTTATCTGCTGGATCCACAGAGCACAAGTAATCTGTTTTCTTATGCAATCCCAGCATGTTTAGTCATTCATACTAGTGTATACCCATGAAAAATTAGATGATAATCTACAGATTATTCTTCAAATACATATATTTATACATATATACAATATCTAAAGTACCTCTTCACATAACATTTCCAGTGTTTATTCCACTGTTTTTAAAGAACTTAGTTTGCACTTTGCTGTCAGTAAAAGTGACTATGTTATGTGATTGACAACACTGATTGATATGAGCAACTGAGGTGCTTCAGGTCAAGTTTTTCCTTCATTTCTTTGTTTTGCAGAGTGCTACAGAACTTTCTATTTAGGCTTTTGGCATAATTATTTTTATTTATCATTAAGTATTAGCTTGAAGAGCTGGTTTTGAGGAAAGCAGTAAAGGTTTTTCTCAGGGCTTGCCTATTGCTGCTTTCATATATTTAATCTCTTATTTACTCAGAGGGTGATATAAGAGGAAGACAGCAAAGAAAATATCTCCTTCCAACATGTTTTGAGAAACAAATGGGTCAATCACTGACTGCCAGTGAGGCCAGGCAGCTGGGAGAAAGAAGTGAGAGAGGGTGGAGGAATTCCTTGAGTGAGCAAATCTGAAATTGTAAGGAAGTAAGATGATGTGGTGTTGTGCCCAGTGAGAGTTTGGAATAGAAGATGAAGGGTTTGAATGTAGCATTCATGATCACTCCTCATTTATTTGGGTTCAGGTGAAGCCAGTCTGAGGTAACTCTGTAAATGGGATCATACCTGAGTGTTGGACCTTAAGGTGGCTTCGGATGGAAACAGGGTTACAAAGGTTTTTTATTTTTGAGAGCACATTTATTAGAAGATGCATAGCACACAGCTTGAGGAAGGTCCTATTTTGGGCACTTGGATATGAGAAAGAAATGTGCACTAGATCATTAAGACCTTCTTCTGTGGCAGTAAAAGTTAAGAAGGAGAAAACTCTAACTGGTACCCAAAGAGGAGAAAAGGGTTAAGAGGTGAAAGGAAAGCAGAGTCTTTGGGGAGCAATTGATTTCCTTGCATTGTTTGTGTTTTTCCATCAGTGGAACCATAAGTCAACCTACAGTTTTGGTTGATTGCATGATTTTTCAGTCTGCATAACACAGAGGTGAGCATTTCTGATTTTCAGCAACACAACGAATGGAAATTCAATGTAGCCCACACAGTGTCTGAGAGTGTAAATGGTGGGAAATGGGACAAAGCTTTTTGGATCCAGTTCACTTATAAATGTCTTATGTATGCATTGACAGAAGTCCCCTTCTCCACTGGGGACATAGCTGATAGAGTAAGGGTCATGAAGGTGAACCCTGACAGCTTTCATAAAATTAAATTTTTACCCCTTTGCAGATTACTTTCTGTCACATGCAAAGCTCTCATACATTTTCAAAGATTCTATTTTAATCTCTAAATCTAAAATGTAAATTAAACCATCAAAAAAATAATGATGTTTAAACACTAAAGTGTCCTGTTAGGCTATCTATCCCCACATTGAAAACATAGGCCTCTATAATTTTTATTATTCTAATAACTTTTTAGGCCCTTATTTCCTTATTTACTCAGCCTCTAAATACAACTGTGGAAATCAGGTCTTGTTATCTGTAATATATGGTTGAATTTGCATCATCTGCTATTTTTCACTTGGAAAGCTTCTGAGAGAACCTGTCCAGACCTGAGCAGACTCTTGGAGGTAGAGAAGGTGCATGAATGGGGATGTCCTGCGTTCAGCAGCAGCAGTCATTTTTCTCCTTCTTAGTAGCTGGTGCAGTGCTGTGTTTTTAACTTTCGGCCTGGGAACAGCGCTGATAACACCGATGTTTTTAGTTACTACTCAAATGTTTAGTCTGACCAAGGACTTTGTGAGTCTCATGCTCTGCCAGGGAGGAGGGGAAGCCAGGAGGAAGCAGAGACAGGACACTTGACCCAAATTAGCCAGAGGTATTCCATACCACAGCACGTCATGCCCAGTATATAAACTGGGGGTAGTTACCTGGGAGGCTCAGATCACTGCTTGGTTGGGCTTGGTATCGGCGGGTGGTATTGTATTCTCTTCCCTTGTTATTTCCCTTATCATTATTATTATTGGTGGTAGCAGTAGTGATTTGCGTTATACCTTAGTTACTGGACTGTTCTTATCTCAACCCATGGGAGTTACATTCTTTTGATTCTCCTCCCCATCCCTCTGGGAGTGGGAGGTGGGGAGAAGGAAGAGGGAGTGAGCGAACGAGACTGAGTGGCTGACAGAGTTTAAACCATGACGGGGGGGATGTTCTTAACATAAGAGCTGGCCCACCAGACCATGCCACTTCAGAAAACTGTCAGGGAGTTATCAAAGGAAACACTGGGGAGAAATGCTCCAGCAAATCACAAAGAGAGTCAGTCTGCAAATGTGGGTGAGAACAGAGTGTAGGACACTGAAGCTGAGTACAAAATACTTGTAAAATATCCTGAATTACTCAAACTTCTCTGTTTACTTTCCAACCTTGAAAATGTTTCTCTGAATGACAAATGCCATCCAATGAGACTAATTTAAGCAAAATTAATGGATATTTTTGAAAGTATACTTAAATACTTCAAGCGGATATAAATGCATCATTTCTGCACAATTCCCTCCCCGCAGTTATGGTATCATGATTGAATTAGTATAATTCTTAGCACAGACAAATATTTATATTGTCAAGATTTCTAAGACTTTTCTGTTCATCAGAAGGCAGCAGTTGCTGATTTGGTCTACAGTAGGTTTTATTGTGCTGTTTAACTGCTCATTCCATGGTGGTCTATGCTTTCCAATGACAAATGACTGCATGTAATTTGGGTGCTATATCATTAAGACAAGGAGGGGCATTTATGTTTTCCTCTATGTAATGTAACTGTGAGTGTGCATTCACTTTGGGGGAATTATGTGCTTATTATGACGAATAGTGCATTTTAAAGTATGTAAAGATCTTTTTTTGGAAAGAGTCCTTCCCCTATGTATATTTTGAAGGTATTGCTGTGACACAGCATGAAAACTTATGGTATATTTATACAAAAAAACTTATCCGTTCCCTATAACATGTTTAGATTGCTTTTTTAGACTCTATAAAATTTTAGCTAGCACTAAACATAGAACTTCATTCATCATCGTGCAAGCAAAGGCTGCCAAAGGAAGCCTACTCTTCCTGAGCTAAAAGTGGCAACACTCCAGTATTGGCAGAAATCAAATGAATCATTTCCTGCTTTTAGTTTTAGATAAATAATCAAAAAAGATTGTCGAGATTCCAATCCAAAAGTAATTTTTCATAGCAAGGAATAAGACTACAGCTACAAAGACTTTAAGTGGCGAATGTTCTCCTGCTAATTACATGACTGGAAAGGCCCTGAGGAACCTGTAGTCAGATCAAAATATCAAAATCCAATTTAAAATAGAATGTTAAATAATCATATTGGCTTTTAAGTAGAGTAACTTAAAGTGCACTGAAACGGAGAAGTCTGAGGCCTAATTTGGTCCAACAGGCTCCTGGTGGATCCGTCTTCTTTCTAGGGGAGAGAGAAGGCAGAGCAGGGGCTGCTGCTGCTGAGAGTGGATTGCGGTAAGGTACACATTGAGGAATTGTTATCTGAGAACTCTCTTGCTCTTTCAGTTCTTCCCTCTCTAGCATCCATCATGAAGAGGGTATCTGGACAGCTCACAGGGTGATGCCAGGCTACGTTTGGGTATGTGTGGTAAGGGGAGACCTAATTAAAGGGATTGGAGGAGAGAATCGTGGGATGAAGAAACACTTGAGCCATAAATGGAGACTGGGGAAGGAACAGAAGGAAATAGGCATGGCAGGGCATGAAATCAAAGGTCAGTGGAAGAGACTAGTATGGCAGTGGCCAGAGAAGAGTTAAGAAGGTCTAAGTTGAAGGAACTAGTAGAACTGTGCTGGGAAAAAGAGCATGTGTGGGAGTGAGGAAGAGCATGGTCAGTGATGTGAAGGATGAGATTTGAGGTAGGGAGAGGACAGAACACACTGCCTGTCAGAACCCCTGTGAGCCTCATGCCTCACACAGGCTCAAAACTCACAGATAAAGCAGGTATCTTACCCATTTGTCATACCTGCCTGACTAAAGGATGATGTCCACTTAATAAGAGTTGTTTAATAAATGGAAAGATTAGAAAGCTGTGCAGCAGGAGGAGGGAGAGCACCGGACTGAAATGGGAGAGCTCATGACTAGGTCTGTAAATCTGAAGGAGACTGGAAGGAGGAGACAAAATGATGGTTGGAAACAGTGAACAATGATGATGGACAAAAAGAGGAATAGATAGGGACATCATAAATGGGAGAGAATAGAAATTGTCAAAAATTGTGCATACCAGAGCACATTTCTTCGCACATTTCAGAACCTGTGATGGACCTGATTATTGTCCATGAAATCTAATGGATTATATATCCATTATGATTACATAATATATAATCATATGGATATATATAATAATATATATTCATATATGATTATAATCCATGAAATCTATTTTCCCTCTTAGGCTGAGATGTACAGGGAAAACCTATTGCTGCTTATTCCTTTCAAGTGTCAGAGACTGGAGGGGTGAAGTTCAGCTTTGGTCACTTACGATGTGGAAACTAATCCGCTCACATAGGATGACATTTCTTGATTTTAGTTTTCTTTACAAAAATGTGAATGCACAGCAAAACACTTTTTGAGTACATAGGTCTTTAAGTTTATGAACCGGGGAAAGAAGCTGTGTAGTGGCAGACTGGGGAAGGTGTGTGTATATATTTATATATGAGGAGTGCAGACAGATGAGAGATATTGACTGATTTGAGGCCAAAGAACAGCTACAGAGTCCTAACCATGGTCTTTCTTGCTTAATGCCTGATTAATTCTCAACTTCAGTGTTTATAAGCTGATAGCCAGATGGTTAAATCAAATTTACAGTCCATTGAGTGCATATGAGATTTGGCCATCACCAGACCTGCTTCTTCAGCTCTATGGGGTGTTTCTCACAGATCTATGAGTTAGACCCTAGCTACCCCATGGGTAATGTTAGAGATGTCAGATGGTTACTTTGCATGATAACTTCCCACTTTCACAACTAAATACATCAGTATTTTTTTAATGGCAATGTAGAATGGAGCCCAGTTTTGCAACCAACCAGATGTGAGCTCTAGTGGAGCTTGGGTGAACACAACAGTAAAGCTGGTTTGAATCCCATCACTCGTGATGATGAAGTCCTACAGTCCATGTTGCTCCTATCAACCAGGACAGAAAAATCACTGTGCAGCTGGCATTCTCAAACATTTACCTGGCTTTGAAAATAAGTTTGCTCACATCTGGGAAGTCTCCCACTCTCTTACGGGAATGTCCTGGGACTGGAAACGTGAGCCTTCTCAGACATAGGAAAGGAGTGAATCCAGTTATCCTGATTCTCAAGATTGTATCTGAATCACCAAAAATTCCTCTGTAGTGATTGCTTCACCAGAAGAGTAGTAATTTATGTATGTAATATAAAAATTATATATTGCAGATTTGTGGCTAAATCTAGTCAAGAACTTCAGTTTAGGATTTTGACTGTAGGACAGAAATCTATAAAATTGTCTTTTCTGGGTTTCTGACCCAAAACCCCAGCATTCTTGCACAAATCACAAGATTACAAGTCTGAAGGGAACGTTTTTCTGAAATTTTATTTGGATCTGAATGAAGCATTTTTCAATCAATCTAGAATCCAAATCACAAGGGTATTCTTGGCATAAGGCTTGCAGTTGAAACCACTCAGAAATATGCAAGAATATTGGCTTGATATGTGGGTTTGGATCATTTCAAAGAGTAAAAGGTGTGATTGGCTGTCATTACTGGGATACATAATGCTATTAACTCTTCATATCAAAAAGAAACAGAAGCATAGTGTGATATCTTTATAATTTATATAATATCAGCATGCATTTTGAAATCAGTGTCTATTCACTGGTGCCAAGATATTCAGACTACAACCACACAACTAACAACAGATAACATTACCAATCGGGTGGTTTTTATGGCTAGTCTTGTGACATTAAGTATTCTTCATGCCTGAGCTTCTAAAATCAAGTATTACATAAAAATGTAATTTCATTCAAAAAAAATAAAACAGTGCATTAGTTATTGATTGAGTGTCTGCTTTCATGGTTGCAGACAGAAGCTTAAAAATGTGACCATACTGTAGACTAAGAATAACATAACAAAAGAAACTTTCTTCTTAAATCTGAAGTGCAAGCCAGTCTCATAACTTTTGGTGTCCGACTCATGTTTTTTAAATTCTTGGGCTTGGCAGTATAGTACTGATATTTTTTGTGTCAAAATTCAACTTCAGAAAAACATAAATTTTACTGTCTAGAAATTTGTAGGTCAAGAGGCTACAAGGTATGGAAAGAGGGGAAATAATGACGGTGCCTTCCAAAACCAAGACCCTTCAATACTATTTTTCCCTAAGGAACTATAACGTGAAGGAGCTCCTAGAATTCTAATCTCATGTCATGGGACAAAACATGCTTGACAGTGTGATTGTGGATATGCAGAGGGGTTGCTGTGCCCCCTCCACACTGTGGCACACAGCTGTGCCCTGTGGGGAAGGGCCAGTTCAGAATGCCCTGAAACTATCTTCTCTGTGCGCTCAGCCCAGGGCTGTTGGTGAATACTGCATTTCTGCCCACAGTAATGAAACCTGGTGTCTTCCAAAATAAATATTGTTTCTTGGTTACTAATATAAATAAATGCATTGCACATTGCATTTTTGGAGAAGAATGTGCAAGACCAACATTTCTGAAATCAAATTGAGAGGTCCTCCCTGTTTCCCTCCAGTCCGCATGCAGGCAAACTTCCACTTGAGTCACTGGGAATTTACATGACTAAAAACGACAGAGGCACCCAAAAGTACTTCAGTTAAGGTTGTTTTATTCTTTGTCTTGAAAATAATGATGAGATTTGGATAAAATTTTTATCTGAGAAGGTGGAGCAACTCTGGTATTTCTTTTCTAATATTATTTTTAAACATAATTATAAATTCCGTAGGTTGTAGCTCTCTGAAGAGAAAAATGATTTTTTTTTTCACTAAATGGAAAATTAAAGAAGAAAAATAGCAGTTAAGAACATGATTTATTACGGCTCACATCTTACTGTATGTCCACAAGTTCTTTTAATGGTTTTCAGAGGAAACAAAACCTGGATTCACTCTTTTCCCAGTGAATTTAAAATGAATTTTATTTCAATAAATTCTACATTTCCTCTCATTTAGTCTTTTCATTAATTTCATTTAGTCTTGCCTTAATTATATTCATCATAGTTGCAATAAATAACAGTCCTGGAAAGAAAGAAACAAGGAGGGAAGAAATATTTCCATACATCAATTTTTAAAAGCCAAATAATTGTTTATGTGTAGGGAGTGTGATTTAATTGTCTTCTCATATCCAAAGCTAAATTTGATTTCTAAAGAATTAGTGATAGATCAACCTTAAGACTTAGCTGTTTGGATTGTGTTAAAGGAATCACTTGAAGACATAAAAGTGCAGTCATGCTATGTTTTAAATAATCCATGTCTCTTGTAAGTATATAATACAGTAAGAAATTTAATAATAGTAAATTTTCTTATCATGGTTGTGTAAGATCATGTCACAGATCATTTACTTCGTGGAAAACAACGTGGTTCCATTGTTGTTGATTTTTTATTTTAATTATTTCTTTTCTGTTTTTTCACAAGGTGTTTATTTGGGACGTGGTGTTTCAAAGCGAAAAAGCCAAATTCTCAACCAGTGTCACACCCCTGGTTTCAAAACTTGTGTGTGTGTGGGAGAGAGGGAGTTTAAAAAATGGTTAGGCTAAATGTCCTCCTTTTTCCCTTGAAAAGGAGATTGCCTCACTGGGAAAAGACTCCGGTCAATGCTATCCCCTGAATTGTTCCTGAGCACAGTCTGGGAGATGCTGACACCATGTCAGGGACAGTCTGTCAGAATGGATGGCAGTATGCTAGGACTGAGCCTGTGCTCTGCCGTCAATGTTTTAATCAGCAGAGATGTAACCAAAGAAAGCAGAGTGGACCTGTTACTCTCAAAACCACCTAAAAGTAGCCTCTGCAGAGACTGACACACGTGATCAGGACTGTTATGGCTTAGATGGGTAGATTTAAGGGGTAGATCTCTAATGCTGTTTAGACATAAGTATGTCTTTCAAGTGTTTAGGGTGTCTGGAAAAAAATGTTGCTGCCATTTCAAATGTTTTCCTATATTGCTATATAGGACAAGGGGTAATGGTTTTAAACTAAGAGGGGAGATTCAGGCTGGATGTGAGTAAAACAATCTTTACAATGAGGGTGGTAAACTACTGGAACAGGTTGCCCAGAAAGGTTGTAGATGCGCCATACCTGGAGACATTCAAGGTCAGGCTGGATGTGGTTCTCTACAATCTGTCTAGTTCCAGGATGCTCCTGCTCATTGCAGGGGGTTTGGACTAGATGACCTTTGAAGGTCCCTTCCAACCCAAATTATTCTATGATTCTATCACTTTTTAAATGAGAGTATATTTAAGGTATAGACCAAGAAGTGTGAGCTGGGTGGTGACTTGAGCCCACTTCCTAGAAATATCTATCATTCACAACAGAGGGAACTTGGTCATGTAACTTGAAGTAGTCTGAATTATTCCCCCATGAAAGAAAGCCTAATATACAGCTGCTTGCGTGTCTAAATTTGGTGTCCAATGTAAGAAGCATTAATTCTGATATTGGTCCGAATTTGTTAAAGACAGAGATTGTCTAAACCTAGTAGTGTGAATTTTGTTTTGGTGCCTGTGATCACGGTTCAGAAACATTCCTTCAGGCTTTTCCAGTATATGCTGTTGCTTTTATGTCCACACAATTATTTCGATAATTTTCAGAATACTAAAATAAGGCACTGTTTATTGACCACACAGCTAGTTTGAACTGTGACTTTGACAGCTCTCAGAAATTATGCTTTAAATAGAGAGTGATATGCACTTGCTATGGTTGGTTAAATATGAAAGCATGTCCTATCATAAAGTATATAATAGAAAATCTGGAAATTAAGGTGGTCTGATCTGTAATCGGTAGGCTGGAGCTATTCCGATGTTGCCTTTCATGTCTGTCAGGTCTTGTTATGAATTCAATATCCCATATGAGGATTATCTGCAACAGCGTGAAATTAAGTTACAGACAAATCTTAAAACCTGTACTTTTGTTGATAAATTGGTAAATAATTGCCTGACATTAGAGGCTAAAAGGACATTCAGAAGAAAGCAAAAACAAATGAAAACAAAATGTATGAGTTTGGAGCTACATCACACAGGAAGAAACTAAAGGAAGTTCTGCAAGTAACAGAGGAGCTGACAAGGAGAGGTGTCATGCTTGACCTCGTGCTCACCAACAGGGAAGGGCTCGTTGGAAATGTGATGCTCCAGGGCAGCCTTGGATGCAGCGATCATGAGATGGTCAAATTTGAGATCCTCAGGACAGTGAGAAGAGCGTGCAGCAAGCTCACTGCCCTGGACTGCAAAAGAGCAGACTTTGGCCTCTTCAGGAACCTGCTTAGGAAGGTTCCATGGGATACAGACCTAGAGGGCAGGGGGGCCCAAGACTGTTGGTCGATATTCAAGGATCACCTGCTGCAAGCTCAGGAGTGTTGCATCCCAACTAGAAGGAAGTGCAGCAGGAGGGCCAGGAGACCTCCTTGGATGGATAAGGAGCTCCTGAGGAAAATTCAAATGACAAAAGAGGCTTATAAAAGGTGGAAGCAGCGACAGGCGGCCTGGGAAGAGTACGGGGATGTTGTCAGGGAAGCTAGGGACCAGGTTAGGCAAGCTAAGGCCCAGTTAGAATTAAACTTGGCTAGGGATGTTAAGATAACAGGAAGGGATTCTACAAGTACATAGCAAATAAGAAACAGACTAGGGAGAATGTAGGCCCCCTCAGGAAGCTCTCAGGAGAACTGGCTACACGGGACTTGGAGAAGGCTGAGGTTCTGAATGACTTCTTTGCCTCAGTCTTCACTGGCAAAGGCTCTGACCACACCACCCAAGTCTTGGAAGGCAGACACAGGGACTGTGGGAATGAAGACCTTGCGCCCACTGTAGGAGAGGATCTGGTTCGAGACCATCTTAAAAATCTGAACGTGCACAAGTCCATGGGAACTGATGAAATCCATCCGCGGGTCCTGAAGGAGCTGGGGAATGAAGTTGCATCAAAAGCAGCATGACCAGCAGGTCGAAGGAGGTGATCCTGCCCCTCTACTCTGCTCTTGTGAGACCTCACTTGGAGTATTGTGTGCAGTTCTGGTGTCCTCAACATAAAAAGGACATGGAACTGTTGGAATAAGTCCAGAGGAGGACACGAGGATGATCAGGGGACTGGAGCACCTCCCGTATGAAGACAGGCTGAGGAAGTTGGGGCTGTCCAGCCTGGAGAAGAGAAGGCTGCGTGGAGACCTCATAGCAGCCTTCTAGTATCTGAAGGTGGCCTATAGGGATGATGGGGAGGGACTCTTCATTAGAGACTGTAGTGAAAGGACAAGGGTTAAAACTCTTTAATGGGTTAAAACTTAAACAGGGGAAGTTTAGATTGGATATAAGAAGGAAATTCTTTCCTGTTAGGGTGGTGAGGCACTGGAATGGGTTGCCCAGGGAGGTTGTGAATGCTCCATCCCTGGCAGTGTTCAAGACCAGGTTGGACGAGGCCTTGGGTGATATGATGTAGCGTGAAGTGTCCCTGCCCGTGGCAGGGGGGTTGGAACTAGATGATCTTAAGGTCCTTTCCAACCCTAACCATTCTATGATTCTATGATACTATGATTCTAAAAGGTGATCCAGACAAACCAGAAAAAATGGACTTATCCACATGAGCAAAACACAGACCTAGCTCTGCTCGCATATGTAACATTTCTTTGTAATGTGAAAATGAAAACAGGATCAATGGAATATCACAGTTCTGCTAGGATGTAAAAGCTATGGGGTATGGAAGAAAGATAGAGAATGGATATTTTTAAAACTATCTGCAACTTGTTAACAGCCTACCAGAGACAGAAAGAATGACACAAAGTAATTAGCATGTCTGCTATGAGAACATGGTTTCTTTCTATTTAAAACAGTACCTAGTGCCATAGGATAAAGCACAACACAGACAAAATCCACAGTTCCTGCCTACTAATCCATGTGAACAACCATACAGCTTGGAAGCCATTTTAAAGTTTAGTTAGAAAATAGGTACAACAAAGACACAAGTCAAATTAAAGCTATTTAATTTGAGTTATAAACCTGAAAATCTTAGGTGAAATTTGTGGAAAGAACATCAAAGACCAAGTAGCTACTGGGTGTAGTGGTCAGACCGGAATCCAAGGAACACATAATGCAGTATTGCTAACCTGAAAGCATTCACAAATCATTAGTCAAGTCTGGAAAGTCATGAGTTTGGGGAATTTTTTGATATAATAAATATAGGACTTGTTTTGTCTTTCAAAAGACAGCGCATTTTTGAATCACTTTTTTTTTTTTTAAACCAAGTTGTGAGCCATAATATTATGTTTGGAAAGAATGAAAGCTGAGAGTCTTACTTTGCTCAGGAAAAAATGAACTTTGAGAAAACACTTGTTGGGTGACTTGCAATAAAGGTCATAAAATTTGGCAATATAGAGATGGATTAATCTGGAAAGAACTGTAACTGAGGAAAACTGCTGGCAGTCAGTGTGTGAGAATTTGAAAATAAAGCCATTTAATTTTAATAAAAATAGCAGTAATCATGCGCTGGCTGAAACTAAAAGCTGCAATAAGCTTAGACTTCTGATATTTGACTCATTCACAAATTATTCCTGTTTTATAGAAAGCATATTTTTATTCATAAATATTTTTTATTTACTTATATATTCTCAAGAAACCAAATGAGCTTTTAATTTCATTTCATCTATTCTTTTGTTCTGTATGGTTTGTCTCATGCTATATTTTCCATCCTGTTTAGGAACAGAAATAGATGTAAGTGGTATGCTTTTGCTATAACATTTCTAGAGGTGAGGAAAAAGTGGTGAATACATTTTTGTCATGAGATGCAGAGTATCTAACAGGTATATGAAGCAGAATTTCAATCATACAGTCAGTGATGAACTGCCATCATTCTGTTAGCTCTAATTTAGTAAGATTAAAGAGCTTTTATTGTTCTGGGCTAGGAGGTTTGACTGCTTAAATTAGTACTGATCTAGACAGACAATGAACATATACTGTACTATAACAGATTAAGATCTGGATCAGGAATTATTTCACTTGCTTTGTGGTGGAGTAAAAAATGGCTTTAAACTCTAATCAGTAGTAGCCGGTATCTGAAAGTGTTTATTTCTGTTTAGAATTAAAATGCTCAGTTAAATGCAGTCTATGAGGGGGAATCCAGGCTTCAAAGGCTTTTTTGTCACTTCATTTCTGGATGTAAGAAATGTTTGCTAAACAATTATTTTGTTAATCTGATTTTTAAAAGGAAAAAAAAACCCACCTCTTCAGCTGGGGAATTAAATGTCAAGTTTCCTCCTGAAGGGCACATTTTATGGAGAAGTTATAAACCCTGAAATTAAGTTGGTAATGGAAAATGTGACAAACTCAACTATGGCAATGCAAAAATATATTCTTAACACTTAACACATAAAGGGCCATATATATATATATTGAACATATTTGCAGCATACTACATGTTTATTACAAATTAAACACTTAAAAATGGAAAAAAACCCGCACATAGCCCAACTTTTTCTTCAATGTTTGTTTAATATAGCCGGAACACATTGAAAATTGTAGGACTGAAGACTACGTGGTAAGTGTTTAAATAACGTTTCATTAGAAATGCCATGTAAGGGGGGTAAGAATGTCATGTAGACTTACTATTTGGTGTTTTTTAGAATAATATAATTAGGGGAAAATGCATAGGGAAAACTTAACACTATCACTAAAGCAGAACCTGTGCAAATTTGTTTGCATTTGTTCAGGTATTCAGAATTCAGATCAGAGCCTTTATCAACAACTGAGCTCTACCACTGTGCACAGTGGTGGAACTGGACACTTCCATCCTTACAGGCATTGGAATGTGTGAACGCTGCAGTGATTCATGGCATATGCTTCTATGCCATTATCAGCCAAGCCAACTGATCTAGGAAAAGAGGTAATAAAGGAAGCTTTTTCTCCCCCTTCCACCTTTCCCCTCCCTGGAGGGGACAGAAGAGATGAACTGAAAACAATGTGAGTCTCCTGCAAGAGAAGGTGGCAAAGAGCAAGAGGGTTTGGCAAAGGAGAGGTAAAGAAGAACATGTCTGTCACCTTTAAACCTTCCTCACTAAAAATAAAAAAGAAAAAAAAGTTAAATGGAAGAAGACATAACTCATGGGAGGTGATGCTTTGAGGGAGTAATATACTCTGTCCACTCATTAGACAAATGTTGGAAAATAAGTGTGCTTTACATGTTGCTTCATAGCTATTTTTTTTAAGTTTGGGAATGGACAAGTAGGCTCAAGGGGAATTTTGACCACAGATCCATAATATCATTTATATGATTTTTATATAAATTTGTAGAACAACAAGGGTAAGTTTAGAAGCTAAAATAAAGCCATTAGTATTATGGATTAAATATTCCTTCTATTGCCAGAAGTTCTGCAGTTTGCTCTTTGCTGGCATACACTGTTTTTCTCCTTTAGTTGCCTATGATAAATCATCCTTTCCATTCCAGGAGGAGAAAGAGAATCTCTCACTCTTGCTTCCTGTCCTACCAGCATCCTCTTGAATACTCTCTCCTGTTTTTCCCTCAGAATACTTACCCTGTCTGCTGGCACCAGAGTTACAGTGAAAGGAGAAAGGTCTCTTCTGTCTGGTAAATAATAGCCCTCGTTATTATTTTGAAAGCAAGCATGAGTTGCTACTACTTCGCTATGCTTTTCCTTAAGGCATAAGATGTTTTCACTACCCTGCCATTTCTTCTTTCTCCCCAAGGTGGGTTTCATTTTCAGTGGATACACTTAGACAAGTCTTGGATTTGATTCAGTTAAAATTACTGTACATTTGGCCTCTGTATCATAGAAGCACAAGCAAAGCAGCTAAACACTGTGGAAAGTTGTTGTTCTCTGTTTTCCCTGGCCGTGCATGAAGTTCTGCAGTGAAGAAGCTTAAACATTTTGCTTTGACTTGAGCCCCCTGGAATGACATGCTTTGTGGTCATATGCTAAACTGTAGACAGAATATAAACTAGCTGTTGCTTCTCAATGCTCTTCACAGTAGCTGGTATTTTTTATTTCTTTTTTTTTTACGGTGGGATCCAGCTGAAGGTTCAGACTGTGTGTCTAGACCCAGGAATAAGCTCAGCTGGGCTGTATGAGGAAGAGATGCTGACAACTGATAGCTGGTGAAAAAAGTTAAGCCTCTGTCCTCCCGTTCATAGATTCTGTACAAAATTAGAATCAGCTTCAAGAATAATTCTCTAAAATAACCTAGGAATGTCTGCTCTGCTGTGCATTTGTTCAGGAGCTACATTCCCCTTTTGCATTTGGTTAGTAACCAAACAGAGCAAACCAAATCAGGCTGGGAGACAACTTGACAGGGACTTGTGGTGTGTGACAGCTTCAGATTGTTAGTCCTTTGAATAATTTGTGAGTTGCAAAGAAGAGGATACAGTAAGAGATATTAGTGACTTTCTCAAATACACATGCTGGGATTAATTAATGCCCTACATCTTTTAAAATTACTCAGCCTTCTGGAACAAGGATATATTTTGGCTTCAAAACAGTATGGCATCATTCTGTACTGCTGCGAAAGACTGTGCTGACTGCAAGGTGTTGGAGGGACAGACCCTGTTAGAGGTAGTCTGGAGCAGGAATGGATTTGCAGGAACTTCAGAATCAGTATCAGGTGTCTGTCAGTCAAGCCCTTTCCCAAGGTTATCTCCCATTCATTCTGCTGCTTTTGTTGGTGAAAGTAATTCAGTGAAGTCCATACACGGAAAGAGAGGTTTCACTTTTGTACTTTATAGTTTTCCTTTTTCAAAAACTGATTACTTACTGTGAAACACTTCACTTGTGGCAAAAGTCTGCAAACTCAGTGTTTCTTGCTGTTGATAAAATGACAGATAAGCTCAGTTATTTCATAACCAACAGCTCTATTTGCTAATGCAAAAACCTGTGCAGCATTACAATTTGTGTTAACCTAATTTAATTTGCATTTGGACTCAATTTTGGTTTAGCTACCAAAAATACAGGTGCTTAAGTATCATGTGCTTAAAAACACTACAGGGGAGAAGTAGCAGCTTACCTGTAAATAGATGTCTAGTGAAGACTGTTAAAAATTTTAGAGTACATTTAAATTAATAATTTTTTACTATAAAATGGAATTATTTATTATTTATTACTTATAAGCAGTGCGTAGGCCTTCCGTACGTTTAAATTCTACTAGAGGAGTGCTGATGTTTTACCCACACTTAAAACCATTTTAGAAAAGATGCCTTCATATTATGTGGACTTTCTAAACACCTCAGTTACATTTTTGTCTTACTATATTTCAGACTTTTTCAAGATGGCAATAGCTTTATAGAAGCTGACCTAAGTGTCTGTGTAACAAGCAATAGTGACAAAATGGTAATTGGAGATGGCCATGCTGGTATAATTGAGCAGAACACAGAAGTAGAGTGGATATTTTATTTCCTTGGTATTGTAAAGAAATTTCTGGAATTCACAATAAACAGGGCAAAGGACTACAATGTCTCTACTTTTCTCATAAACAACATTGGGCTATAAGTAAATGTAAATAAGAATATAATAATTGATGTAAGAAACCTAAGAAATAAATTTAAAGCAAAATAGAATATATTTATTTAGCATTTGTTCATTTAATTTTAAATATTTCTGAAACATGATTGCATAACATTCTCAACAGGTTCTGTAACATCTGATTTTATTTTCACAGACTGGGTGAGATATCACTAATTGCTGCAAGGTAGAGAGAAGTAAAGAATATAAATAGAAAAGAGGGTTATAGAGATAAACTCTTCTTTTGAGACAGTTTGCATGCTCATCTTTCTTCGTTCTCTGGTGGTCTAGAGACTTTTCTACCTGGCAGTCAGAAGGCCTGACTTCTATTATAAACTTGCATGACTGTGAAAAATTACATTGTTCAGAGTAGTCCATGTGATTGAAAATCCATTTATGACAGTACTGTTTCCGACTTGTCACAGTGAGAAAGATTGATAAGCACATAGTACAATGGATGAACAAATCTTTATTTAGACATGTTCCAAGTAACTCAGCATCTTTCTTTCCAAACCAGGGATGTAATATCACATGTTTATTAGAGCTGCTCAAAAAAGACAATCTGTAAGTTAATGTCTATTTTCTTACCAGGCTTAGACTGACCAAAGCAAAATTAACTAACTGTGCTCAGTCATCTGACCATTTAGAAAAGATAGCAGCTACATCAAAATGTTACTATTCAGGGTAATAGAATAGCAAGACCCTGTGGGTAGGGAAAAAAACCTTGCACAAAAATAGTCTCTACACTTACAGTAACAGGTCAGATTAATATAATTACTCATAGTTTAACTTTGGAAGGAAAAGAGCTCAATTCCACATTTAGAATCATAGAATCATAGAATAGTTAGGGTTGGAAAGGACCTTAAGATCATCTAGTTCCAACCCCCCTGCCATGGGCAGGGACACCTCAAGCTACATCATATCACCCAAGGCCTCGTCCAACCTGGTCTTGAACACCGCCACGGATGGAGCATTCACAACCTCCCTGGGCAACCCATTCCAGTGCCTCATCATTCTAACAGGAAAGAATTTCCTCCTTATATCCAAACTAAACTTCCCCTGTTTAAGTTTTAACACATTATTCCTTCTCCTTTCACTACAGTCTCTAATGAAGAGTCCCTCCCCAGCATCCCTATAGGCCCCCTTCAGATACTGGAAGGCTGCTAGGAGGTCTCCACGCAGCCTTCTCTTCTCCAGGCTGGACAGCTCCAACTTTCTCAGCCTGTCTTCATACAGGAGGTGCTCCAGTCCCCTGATCATCCTCGTGGCCCTTCTCTAGACTTGTTCCAACAGTTCCATGTCCTTTTTATGTTGAGGACACCAGAACTGCACACAATACTCCAGGTGAGGTCTCACGAGAGCAGAGTAAAGGGGCAGGATCACCTCCTTCGACCTGCTGGTCACGCTCCTTTTGATGCAGCCCAGGATACGGTTGGCTTTCTGGGCTGCGAGCGCACACTGAAGCCGGCTCATGTTCATTTTCTCATCAGCCAACACCCCCAAGTCCTTCTCTGCAGGGCTGCTCTGAATCTCTTCTCTGCCCAACCTGTAGCTGTGCCTGGGATTGCTCCAACCCAGGTGTAGGACCTTGCACTTGGCATGGTTGAACTTCATGAGGTTGACATCAGCCCACCTCACAAGCTTGTCGAGGTCCCTCTGGATGGCATTCCTTCCCTCCAGGGTATCAACCAGACCACACAGCTTGGTGTCATTGGCAAACTTGCTGAAGGCGCACTCAATCCCACTGTCCATGTCAGCGATGAAGATGTTAAAGAAGACCGGTCCCAACACCAATCCCTGAGGGACACCACTCGTTACTGGTCTCCAGCCAGACATTGAGCCATTGACCACAACTCTTTGTGTGCAGCCATCCAGCCAGTTCTTTATCCACCGAGTGGTCCATCCATCAAATTGATGTCTCTCCAGTTTAGAGACAAGGATGTTGTGTGGGACTGTGTCGAAGGCTTTACACAAGTCCAGGTAGATGACATGAACTGCTCTACCCCTGTCCATCAGTTCTGTAGCCCCATCATAGAAGGCCACCAAATTGGTCAGGCAGGATTTCCCCTTAGTGAAGCCATGCTGGCTGTCACCAAGCACCTTGTTGTTTTTCATGTGCCTTAGCATGCCTTCCAGGAGAATCTGCTCCAAGATTTTGCCAGGCACAGAGGTGAGACTGACTGGTCTGTAATTCGCTGGGTCATCCATTTTCCCCTTCTTGAAAAACGGGGTTATATTTCCCTTTTTCCAGTCATTGGGAACGTCACCTGACTGCCATGATTTTTCAAATATGATGGCCAGTGACTTAGCAGCTTCATTCACCAGCTCCTCCATCCCTAGCCAAGTTTAATTCTAACTGAGCCTTAGCTTTCCTAACCTGGTCCCTAGCTTCCCAGACAACATCCCTGTACTCTTCCCAGGCCACCTGTCCTTGCTTCCACCTTTTATAAGCCTCTTTTGTCATTTGAATTTTCCTCAGGAGCTCCTTATCCATCCAAGGAGGTCTCCTGGTCCTCCTGCTGCACATCCTTCTAGTTGGGATGCAACACTCCTGAGCTTGTAGCAGGTGATCCTTGAATACCGACCAACAGTCTTGGGCCCCTCTGCCCTCTAGGTCTGTATCCCTTGGAGCCTTCCTAAGCAGGTTCCTGAAGAGGCCAAAGTCTGCTCTTTTGAGGGCAGTGAGCTTGCTGCACGCTCTTCTCACTGTCCTGAGGATCTCAAATTTGAGCATCTCATGATCGCTGCATCCAAGGCTGCCCTGGAGCGTCACATTTCCAACGAGCCCTTCCCTGTTGGTGAGCACGACGTCAAGCATGGCACCTCTCCTTGTAGGCTCCTCTGTTACTTGCAGAAGGAAGTTGTTTTCCACACAACCGAGGAACCTCCTGGATTGCTTGTGTCGGGCCGTACCGTCCTTCCAACAGATGTCAGGGTGGTTGAAGTCACCCATGAAAAAAAGGGCCTGCGAGCGTGAGGCTTTTCCTATCTGTCTACAGAGTGCTTCATCTGCAGGTTCTCCTTGATCAGGCGGTCTGTAACAGATCCCCACAGTAATGTCTCCCATAGCTATTTTCCCTTTAACCCTGACCCACAAACTCTCTGTGGACTGCTCAGCTGTCCCCAGACAGAGTTCCATACTCTCCAGCCTATCCCTAACATAAAGGGCAACTCCTCTTCCCCATCTGCCGGGCCGGTCTTTTCTAAAGAGCCTGTAACCTTCCATTCCAACACTCCAGTCATAGGAGCCATCCCACCGTGTTTCTGTGATGCCTATTATATCATACCCCCGTAGACGTGCACACATCTCTAATTCCTCTTGTTTGTTCCCCATGCTACGGGCATTTGTATAGAGGCATCTGAGCTGAGCTCCAACTGAAGCCGGCTCATTGGCTGGAGCGGCTGGGATATCTCTACATTGCTCCGAGCATTTATTATAGGTTCTGGCAACTGACTGGGTGTGTTGGTATGGAATGATGCCCCCCTCCCCCAACACAGCTAGTTTAAAGCCTCCTTGACCAGTCTGGCAAGCCTCCTACCAAAACTGCTCTTTCCCTTCTTTATCAGACCAGCTCCACCAGCCCCCACTAGACCTGGCCTACAAGCTTGGGTCCCGTGTTCAAGATACCCAAACCCCTGACTATGACACACCCTTTTAACCATTTATTAACCTGGCTAATCCTCCTAGCTTTTTAGTTCCTCCCCTGTATCCTGGAGAATTGAAGAAAAGACTATCTGAGCTCCAGAGCCCCTAACCACCTCCCCCAGGGCTCTGTAGTCCTTCTTTATTAGGTAGGCAAAAATGAAATATTTGTCAGCTGTGTACTTTCCCTAAAACTGAGCGGAGGTACAAAATTTTGGGCAGCCTTGCTGCTGATTGTCTTGACATCTGTTTCCCATATTTGCTAGTTGTTTTGAAGTTCTTACTATCAATGCTTTAAGTACACACAGGCATATATATTAATGTACACTGGAGACAGATCCAACCTATTAGAAATTTAGGTACAACAGGGTTATAAATGTTACTTGATACCTTATAAAGCCCAAGATACCTGACCAGTGCATAGGCTCTGTTGCTTGATGTAGTCAGGTGATAACATATGTACACTCATGCTGCCTACTTCAGCTAGTGTCAAAAGTTCATGCTAAGTACTACATAAATTATCACCTAATTAAGCGCTGTTATGGTTTGGATTGGGAGGGAAGTGTAAACTTGATTCTCCTTAGAGAGCTGTATGCAGAAATATGATGTAGAATTAATTTTACGAATAAAGGTCAAAGATCGAAGTCTGAACGTATTTATTGGAAGAAGGAACTGGAAGGGAATCTTGACTTCCTTAATTAAATCCTTTTCTGCTCACGAAAATACTAAGAGGTTAATTTGGTGTTATGTGTACTTCCCATTATATTGTAGAGATGTCAGGAGCACTGCTGTGTTACTGGCACAGTTTATACATCATAGGATTTCTGAACTTCCCATTGCTACTCTTACATCAGTAGTTACTGAATCATAATTTAGGAATCACAAAAGAAACACTCACCTGACTCACCTGGACATTGGAGTTCAGGATTAAAAGATTAGGCTGTTATTGAATGCTCTTGTGTGAAGACATCAAATGTGTATATCTGTGTCTGTCAGTTTACTATATTAATAGAAACCATATAAATATTTTATTTGTGTGTTAGACCTGAAGATACATGTACTTTTGCTGGGCAAGTGATGATATTGTCCTGGCTGGCTAAGAATTTTAACATATAGAATCTGATATCTGCATCACTTCAAGGAAATATTTAAGATCCATAAAAATTTTCAGACATCTGGGAACCAGGGAAAGATTAAAAATAATTTTAGCTATAATTTATTTGGACACATCACACAAGCTATTTCTCTCTCCCATTTGTTCCAACAGTTTATGTGACTGTATTAGAACATACATAAACGTGAAAAATGTCTGTTCCTGTGATTGTACCACTGTTTCCTTCAGCTTTTGAGTTGTACCTTTTGAGGAGGCCTCATTCAATAATGAAAGTTTATGGTTCATGCAGAGATGTCTACAAAGCCTCTCATTATGCTTTAGATTGCAATGTTCTTCAAGACAAGGACAGCACCTTTCTATGTTTTACAGACTTACCAAAATGCGGATGTACTGGTGGGTGACGTTCTTTGACAGTACTAGATCTTAAATGATGTGAAATGTGATAATATTCATGGTCCCTGGAAGAGAGGGAAATAGTCAAAGATACGGAACTAAAGTGAGAAACTTTAAGTCAGGATAACCTTGAAGAAGCTCTTTGTATTTTCAGGAAATGAAGAGGTTCTAAAGCAGTCTCTGGTACTGCCATCAAAAACACCAAGGAATTCAACATTAGCAGTATGACAGTTGCAACACTGATTCAGAAAAGTGTATGCTAATTTTTTTTTTCTCCAAATAGACAGCTACCAGCTGAAGGCAGCTGAACACCTAGAGCCACCTGTGTTAAAACACCACTTGCAAGTGGAAAGAAACACTAAGTAGAACGGGGGCGGGGGGGGGGGAATAGCCAAACACAAAGAAACAAGGTAGCCAAAAAGGCAGTTTTGTATCCCAAAATGCCTCTGACATTTCTCCTTGTCTGCACTTCAGGAAGACAGAGTGGGGGAAATGCCAGCAGTGCAATGGTTTTTGTGGCAAGCAGTATTCCACATTGCAAATACCACTGATACCACAGCTAGTGCTGCAGGTAGCTGGTGCAAAGATGCCAGGGGCTACACCATGGTAGAGGCCAAATTACCTCTTCTCTTCCCCAGGTAAAGTCTGAAGCATGTTGGCACATGTGTGTTGGAAAATTTGTATTGGCATTACCAATACCAAGAAGAGGCTTCCCTTGCTATATTGTGTCTGAACTAGATATGCATTTGAACTGTTGACTGCAGGAGAGAGAAGTTGTCTGAAGAGTTTTCCAAGATCTTCAGTGGCACTGAACTGCCTCAGCACTGGTATAAGTAGTAATATTTTCACTGCCTTCTATAGAGTTTTGTTCTTCATGTCTGCTTGTTTTGAATGATGTACATATGACCTTTTTACTAAAAATAGCTAAAGTGTTGCCAAGCTGGAGATGCTGCCCAAAAACTAAGACCAGCCCAAAAGGTTCTAGAATTTTTTATGTCTTTGTTGTCACACTTGAATGTCACACAGAAAAGTGGAATAGCCAATTTTTACTTTATCCCTGAACTCTATGTTTTGTCCTCCATTGTAGTGTTGTGGTACCTCTATGCTAAAAACTTGCATATTCTGCTAATTTCAATATACATTAGTACCACAGAATTCAGAATAATTAGTGCCAATAATTAATAGTAACATCTCAGCATTTTTCTGATGCTGTTATGTGAGCAGTATGCCCTACAATGATCCCAGCCTTCTTCAGACAGCAGACTGCTTCATACAATGTTTAGAAACTGCGTGAAGTGCTGTTTTTAGGAGTGTGGGTAAGGCAATGAGGAGAGGGCTTATGGGCTGCTTTTCCTGGTTTCTGAAACACTTCAAATACTGCAGCCTAATGACGCTTAACTGATCAAGGCTTGTAAAATGAGCAGTGTTACAAAAATGCAAAGCATTATCTTATTAACACGGTATCAGAGGTGTTCCCCAGAGCTTCACAGCAGTCTCACATAACAACCTTCTTCAACCCTGCAACAGCTAAACAATGGTCAAAATGCAGTTCTGGGTGGATGTTTTCCAGGGCTAATTGCCTCCAACTACTGACAAGCCCTGCTTCTTTCTTATGGACTGGGAACCTGCTTTTGTTCATTGCAATGTTCAGGTAACCCTGACAGTATCCAGGAATCACTTGAAAACTTTGTCATGGTTATTTGGTCAGGCTGCTCTGCTGCATTGGGTCTATGGATAGCTATATCCTGCTGGTAGAAGAAAAGCTCCTTTAAACCGTTATAAGGTGGGTGATGATCTCTAAGCTGTCCCAAAGGAGCAAAATCAGTGGTGGATCTGCAGTATCTGTTTCTCCCCTTCTATACCAAAGGGAGACTTGGATTTCATTTACTTCAGTGAACTAACAGTTAAGGTTCCATCAATTACCTGTAGTGCATGGTCTACTCCTGGCTCTGCCATTTATTACCTTTGTCTTTGTGAGCCAGACATACTGCTTGGTGCCCCAGTTTTCTCACCTACATTGTTAAGACATCAAGGGATGTGAGGCCTGTGCAGGTTATGATTTTAGTGTTGTTTTTTTCTTTTTTGACAGGGAACAACAAAAAAGCAGAGCAAGAATTCTCCCTGAGTGTCTATTTTCTGTATGCAAAAGCCAGCCAATTGCATCAGTTTTAAGTTTTGTTAAAAGGCAGGCTGGATGATGCAGAAAATCTGATGACATGAAAGAAACTCCACAGTCTGCTCTTTTGAGGTCTTGTGTAAAGAAGAACACATGCGCCTTCGGCCTGAATTTGGTTTACTGATCTTTCAGTTCCTCATCTGAATGCTTAGGATCAGTCTGTGTGCTAGAAATCCTACTGGACTCAGTCAGTGTGTCTGCAATGCTTCTTTCAGCAAATGCAAACCAAGTTTAAGGGCCTGGAAAACAATACAGCAATTTGCTGGCTCAAAAGCAAAAATAAACCGTTCACAGTATGTCACATTAGCTCTTAACTGTCTCCAGGAAGTGAAATGTTTGACAGGGAAATATATTTGCTTGTGGTCTCATTTGATTCAGGTTTCAAGGAAAGAATTGAAGTCATACCCCCAGGGGAGAACATACATCAATCAAAGGGAGGACATTGCAGTCTATGGGATGTCATCTTCCTGCACCCTCCTCCCTGCTTCCCTGTGGAGGCAAAGCACCATACTAGCATTAAGGAGATTTTAGAAAAGGTATATGCTGGGTTTTTGTCCCCCAGTACTGACAGGGGTGTTTTATATGGCAAGAGAAACACGTTGCTCCCTCTCCGAGTTACAGCTCTGAATAATCTTGTTAGGAAGCAGGAGATACTTCCTGAACTATTTAAGAAAAGGTGACATGTCTTCTTAATCTCTGTTCCTTCTTGCCGTAGGATACCCTGATCACTGTTTGCTCTCCCCAAGTCTTTGTGCCCAGCATGACTAACCTGATGAGCCAGACATTCAGATATCAACTGCCCAGTACTCCTAAGGTATACAGCAAGTAGTGTGATTGTGTGGGATAAAACGGATGGGATAAGCATAAATTAGGTGTAGAAATCTTTCCATACTGAGAAGGTATGATTTCATTGTGGTGGACTTCTTTGCACCTAACTTTCCACCTCTTGTCTCCTCCCAGTAGGAAAAAATGCAGCAGAGACTTCCAAAGAGTTACTATAAAAATGGAACGACTCCATAAGTTTGTGGAATTACTCGCATGTAAAAATGCATGCCAGAAGAGCCTGGGTCCTGAGTGTAGGTGGTCATTCATAAAATACAGCTGATAGAACACAATCCAGTTTCTAATTTCTGATTTGGTTCCTAATCTGTTTTCTCCATCTGATGGCTGATCTGTTGAATCATGGAAGGATGCCTTCTCAAACTAACCTCAATATTAGCTTTCTTGAGACAGAATAGTAAAACTTAGTCTTAAAAGTAGAGATAAAATGTTTAGAGAGAAATGGAAGGACTTTGCTGATGCTCCAGTCCATGAGCCATCATAAGTGTTGTCTTTTTTTCTTTGTCTCACCTTCTAATTCTGCTAGTTTTTTCTTTCTTCTTTCTGACATGGAGAGTATCAGAGCAGTATAAAAAACCTACCACTGAACTGTACGTGTAGCACCTCTCCACACTGCTGTGATTGATGAGGAGGTAACTCTGGAGCTTCATGAAAATGATGAGTGTTTCTGTTCTTGTGCCCAAAATACTTAAAACTATTTTAAGCAGGCAAGCAGATATGCTAAAACACTAAAAATAAATATTTAAAAATACTTGACCTCAAAATACCGATCCATCAGAAGCAGAAGTGTAAAGGGACCTTTAAAGGGATCTTTTCCTTGTATCCTACCCAGAGCAGAACCTCAGATTTACAGACTTGTGGTTAACGCAGATCTAGACTGAGTTGCCACCTCAGTTGGCACCAATTTTCAGGTGTCTTGTCCTCTTGGCATACGTGTTGCAAGTCTCAGCACAGCATGGGGGTTTCCAGTATTTTCTTAATGAGGTAGTACAGTTCACAAAGGCTCTCTTACAGGTCATAGCCCATGAGGAAGAGATGTTTGCTGTGAACACTGCCTCTTACAGAGTTGTTGTGGCCATGGCGGGAGCTGTGTTTTTGTACAAATCTGAGATTTTACCCACACAGAAACATGTTCCCCTTTTGAAAAGCACTAATCCTGCCATCAGCTTATTCTCTTGACTTTATTTACTCCCTTACAGCTGTTCTGGTTTTGTTTTTGGTTTGGGTGTTTTGTTTTGTTTTGATGTCACAGCAGGGAAGGAGCCAGCTTTTTGTGGTTCACCAGCTTTTTGTGGAGTGACAGGAACTGGACCACAGCTTGGGTACCTCAGCAGGCAGAGGTCTCTGCTCCTCTGAAAGGAGCATCAGATGGAGCATTAAAGAAGAGTGTGTTCTCACAGCTGCCCAGCACTATCAACACTAACCAGAGGATGATCTGTATTTCTGCTGCCCTGTGCCAGATGGCAGCATTTTGATACGCCAGTCTTCATTGCAGGTCTGTGCTTTGTGGTCATGGCAAAACTTCATCCTGAAATAGCTGAACCCATAAGCAGCAACTGGTTTTAAGAAATGAGGAAAGATTTTCCCAGCTATTTAAAAGCTGGGCAGAATGATGCAGTGTTTGCAGATAGCTTCCCCCATGTTGAATGAAACCCAGTGATCTGTTGCTGTGGGGTTTACACATTTCAATGTACATCTGTAAATATACATACAGTCAGAAAATACTTTGAATGCTTATGCCCCACATAAACCAAATTGTCTTGTCGAATGTTATAAATACAGAAGATTTTCAATAACAGTGAATGATTTGTGTTTTAATTTACAATTTAGTATTGCAAAGAACCTGGTCTCTTAAGGAAGTTTATGATCTTAAGATCAAAGCCCAAATCTATTCTTAAAATTGGTATTTTGGACCCTTTCTGTTCTTAAGACATGTAATGTTTCATTAAAAGGCAAATATCACCATGAATACAGATTATATCAGGACATGAGCTTGATTTTGTCTTATGCTGAGGGTTATATCTAGTCCTCAAAGGCACTGGTACAGAAAGGAGAATTGCCAGATATAAATAATGGCATATAAGAGTAAAACAGTAGTCTTAACATAAGATCAGGCAGCGCTTCAGGCATGATGCTGAGCAAATGCACCCCTGCTTCATATAGAATACACTCCTGGTTGCTGCTGGGACATGTTTAGCTGAGTTTCAGTGGTTGTCTAGGGTTGCAGAGGGCTGGGCTTTAGCTCCTTTTTGTTTCTAAGTGCAACTGTTTATTTTTGCATAAGTTCACCTTTTCCCTTGTCAGTGATCTTGGTGTATTGGGAAGACCTCCTTCAAATTCATGAAGAAGCAAAGCCCAAGAGCAGTAGAAACAGGGCCATTGTATGTCTTGAATGCTGGGATTAAGGAAGAAAACTAATTCACAAAATCTCTTCAAAAGAGAGGGGTTCCTTTCCCCATTGCAGAAAGTGAGAACACTGTAACATGTAGCAAGTGATCTGCAGCGATGCTTGCTTGCTACACAAAATAATTTCAATGCATGTCTCTCCCCTAACTCAGCCACTGTGTTCAGGATGTTTTGTGACACCACAAAGCAGCTGTTCTTTACTCTTCTGACTAAGACATTTATATTCAACCCTGACATTTTAATCTAATAAAAAAAAAAAAAAAGCTTTTTACCTCCTTGCAGTATAAACAGAGAACCTCTATATAATGGGCATCTGTGGAATATGGAATTAATCCCACTAGTGCGGAAAAACCTTCATAACTCTCTTGCGGCTTCATCACTCTTTGAGTTATGAGGTCTTCCTCTCACTTGTGGGATAAAGTCCAAATCCCACAAAAGCTTATTATGTGTCCACTATTTATTAAAACTTCATCATTTAAAACAAAACACTTAAGAAAGACACTGGGAAACATTTAAAATCAAAGAGGTTTCAGTTTGAGGAATATTTGTTGTATTTGAAGGTTTTTCAAAGCAGAGAAGAAAAAGTTCATTTTAGTCGTGATAACCACTGAACTTGCTGCTTCTGCTTATTTTTCTTTTTTCTTTTTCTCCATGGAGAGATTCTGAATGTTTTTCCTTTCTCTCCTACATGATTTTATAAATCTTTTAGTATCCTTGTGAAGACTTCACTTATTTTTCTCTGTCTTGAAGCCCAATGACTATTTTGTAAGTGAGAGCCCTTGTTCCCTGGCTTATGGATGTAAGTGTATATACTTGCTGTGCTTTGACTTACAGAAAGTCCTTTAAATGACACTCACTGTTTTGCAGAAGTGCAACATAACACAAATATACTAGCTAAGGTTCAAATTTAGTAGTTTAGCAGCACTAACATTTTGTACTGAGGTTGTTCTAGAGCTAAGAAGGTTGGGCAGGAGGTAGGCAAACCTGAGCTTGCTTTAAAACTCCTTTATATACTATGTCTGGTTACATTTAAATCTCTTTGTCTCCTCTTGCCTTGATTTTCACAGACAGACTGTTAGAATGCTGATTCTTATTCTCCCTCCCCAATATTTCTTTATGGTCTCTCTGCATCTCAAAGTAGAAGCTAATGTCCAACAAGTCATTTGATATAATGCAAATGAACATAACTGTTATATTAGCCACACTGCATGGGAGTGAATATTATTACTTAATTTTAATAATTTATGATATAGTTTTATGCAAGAATCTCTACAGTCATTATTTTACAAAGTAAACATAAGACTAAGTTAATTTAATTTTAATTGCCTAGATGTATTTTAAGTTATGCAAATGATATTATTGTTATTGATATTTTAAAAATATTTAAAGTTTTCTCTTCCTGGATTTGTAGCACTTTTCTCCATGTCTTCCTATTAGAAAGGAATAACTGTTATCACCTGTATAACTCTCTCTCCCTCCACTCCCAAAAGTAACTAATTTTCAAACAGTTGTGATATGTAGGCAACTCTATCTTACACCTGGAGATGGGTGAGGCAGAGGGGTTTAATTTACTACTCCAGTGTCCTGTACCTCAGTGACAGTACTTGGATGAGAAGCCAGAAGTTGCCGTCTGCCAGCCCTGAGCTCATGGCATGGCCCTTACGGCAAAGTTAGTTGATGTTGTGTTCTGAAATAGGCAACTTCTTTTTCACCATCTTACAGAGAAGTAATAGTGAGGTGAGAATACTGAAACATTTGTACGGTACGTGTGGAGCAGATCTGGCATCATCACCTTCCTGAATCTTGTCAGATACCTGCATTCTGCAGGCCCTGTGCTCTTGTTCTGCTAGTACTGAGGTTAGATGAAAAGTACAGTACAGTTAAAAGATGTGTGCCTGGAAGACTGATGGCGTTGGACTTCTTTACCCCTTAGAATGAAATGTTAAGGTAAGACAATAGACTGCCTCTGGGGAGTGGGGAAAGAAGAGGATCACTCTGCCATTTGGAAGACAGGGGGCATGATTCTTTAGCTCTGGAAAATCAGATAAATTTAGATAAATTTCAGGGGAGCAGCCTAATCTTGGGTGCATACTTGAACTCTGAACTATTCACTTGTTCATATGTTCTTCCAGTTAATCACTTTTCTTTCCTTACCCTTAATAGAGAAAACATGATCTGAATTTAAGGCAGACAGGGGAATAAAGAACAAACAGCCATAGCTGCTGGCTGTTTCTACCAAAGCTAAGGGCTACTTCTAGTAGTCTCCAGTGAGAACTCAGGATGGGCCTCCTTTTATGAGAATCTGTGAGATTTAAAGCAAAAAATGTATAGGCAGTCAGAGGGCTTCTACTTGATGACAGATCTTCCTGCTCAGCATTTGCTGCTGAGTGGAACTGAATTAGCACAAAATGACCCTTTTATTCACAGGGGCAGCTCCTCAGTAGGGGTAAATTTTCTTAACTTTTTCAAAGGACTTGTGTTCAGCCATTCGAGGTTTGATCCTGGCAAAAGGTGAGCACATGCTTTCAAGCTCCACGACTTCATCTATGAATGCCACTGTCACCATGTGGCTCCTCCAGTCTTTAGCTTTCTTGTATCGTTTTACTCAGAACAGTTTCAACCCATTGGAATGGATGCTGCTGAAGTGTAGTAATGCTTTTGGCGTAATTATTTTTATGTGTGAAAAATTTTGGAATGTGATGGGAAGCTTTGAGATAATTTTTTTTTTAATCTTGGAATTATTTTGCCCTTTTAGCAAATTCTTTTTTTTTCATTGTTTTGAAGCATTTATTATACATAAATTCATTTTAAAAGAAATCTAGCACAATTCTGATGACAGCGATCTATTTTTTCCTCTGCTGAATGTGTAAACATGAAAAATAAACAACATGAAATGTACATAAATTCAGTTTTCAAATTAAAAGAACAGAAAAGGCAAGCAAAGCATGAGCTGCAGAAGCAACAGGAAGTTAAAAGGTGGCGAGAGTGAAACAAGAATGTAAATCACATTTTTTATGAGTGGCCACCCGGACGACAGAGTGCAGAAGCAGACCGGGTTGTTGTGAGAAATAACAATGAAGAGTGCACATGTAATAATACAAAGTACCTAAGAGAGGAGTAGGGCCGGGGCAGTGCTGGAGAAAGCTATCCTAGAGCAAGGCTCAGAGCAGGCTCGTTGCTTACACTGCCTCCCACTTCTTTTTTGGTCCCCGTGACCCCCCTTTTCTTTTTTCTTAAATGAGGTTGGTTTTTGCTAGGGATGGTCCAAAAAAGCACCCTCTTGAACAATAAACACAAATGACTGTGGTGGTCCTGTCAACTTTGGATCTTTGTAAAATAACCAGTGATCCACAACACTTTCTGGAATTGATTTCACAGGCTTTCCCCCTACCTCCTTACTGACAGCCTGGAAAAAAAATGATTCCCCTACCACCATCAGTGAATGCTATTCATTTTCCCATTATTGTAAATTCTTACATGCAAAGAACCCTAAAGAGCTATCCCTTTGAAGCAAAGGTGATTTTGCTACTGAAGGGGTAACAAATCAAAGACTATGCTCACAAACTCTTACATTTTGAAAAGAACACTTCCAAATGATTAAATAGTTATACATGGCAAGGACCTGAAACTGTGATGATTTATTCAGACTCCATAGCCTATAGTAAAATATAAATTTTTGTTAATAGTGGCTTAAACCATGTTAAGGACATGGTTTAGTGGTGGACTTGGCAGTGCTGGGTTAACGGTTGAATTTGATGATCTTAAAGGTCTTTTCCAACCTAAATGATTCTGTGATTTTATGATAAATGTAACATTCTCTCCTCCTCCTCCCTTCCCCCCCCTTTTTTTCCTGAGTGCAAGACTTCCAAGATTTTTTGAAGAAAAAAAAGCATCTGTTTTTCTGTATATTTGCTTTTTTTATAGACTTCATAAATCCAGCAGGCTTCTATTTGGACCACTAGGCCCTTTCAATAGAAGCATGTTTTCACTGGGATTTCCACATTCATAATTATTCCTCTCGTTTCTCTGCTGTGAGAAGACAAGCTGCTATTTCATTGCTTTGGGGAAGTTAATAATATGGTAGGCAAAACATCAGGAAAAATTATAATGAATGAACCTATACAAATTGTAGGGAAACACACGCCGCTGTTATAAAATGTTCCCATCATAAATCCTGGCAAATCACTCTGTGCACAAGTGAATAACTTTTTAACACATAAACACTCAATTAATTAAAGGTAATACACTATATACACTCAAACTAGTGTGACACAGAAAAGACAGATTCAAATAATGGCATTCAAGATTGTGGGCCCAGTCATGTCTGCCACAGTCCTCCTGAGAGATTTGGGAATAATAACACTCCAAAGTAACTCTTTTCTATACCTGAAGTGAAAATGAAGTTCTCAGCCTCAGCACTGCAATACTGTATTATTGCATTCACTGCAGGCGTAAGTAGGAAACTCCCTACTTTTTTTTTCCTCACCTTATTTCATACATGGCAAATGTTTCCTCAGTTTCATGTAAGTCACCATTCTCTCCTCCTCCCCCTCCCTACTGTTTCTTAGTTATTGGTATTTTTTTCCATCTTACCCAGGATTTTTGGAAGATTATTTCTTTTAACAATTGCATTATTTGCAAGACCAGTTAATTTAGTGACACTGCCTTTCCCATCAGTGACTGTGGTTAAACTCCACTAAAATGTATCCTTTCATTTTGAGAGCCATGTTGGTTAAAAGTTGTTGGGACTATTTTAAAAATACTTTTAAAAGAAATTTTTCTCTCTCTAAGAAAAAAAAAAGAGAGAGAGAAAACAAACAAACTTTGAAATGTTTTGAGTTTTGATTATGTTTGTGTCATGATCTGACAGAGACTTACCAGCTGTGGAAAAATAACTAACTTGTACTCACATGGGAAGGTACAAAGCAAGGTTCAGTTCTCCGATGCAGGGGTTATTTAGTTTTCTTTTAAGTGGAATTAGCTCCAGCAAGAGTCACTGAGAGCAGCCCACCACAAGCTAGTAAAAGTAATGACTTGAATGCAAGACTTTTACATTCAAGAATTCTTATGATCACGTACCTATCTGAAGTTAAATGATTTTGCTATATGATTGGATAGGTCTTTTTATGCTTTCACAGAAAAAAAAGATAATGCTAGTTGCATTTGTAAACAATATTTTTAAGACAGTATGGGAACATTTTTTAATTCTTTGAAGGTTTCTGGGCTCAAGGAACTTTTTCCTCTCAGGTTCAAATTGTATATTGATACTGTGACCAGTTCCTATGTGTATTGAATACGATAGATTTTATATATTGGTCATGTAACTCTGAGTGAAGGAAAATTAACATTTTTACCCCTACTCTCTACTGCTCTTTTTTGCATAACTTCCTCTTCCTCCTTCTCACCCAAAGGTAACAGAATGTAATTGCTGTCAGTGATAACTGGGACTATTTTGGGTACATGCTGTGTGATCACCCATTTGGAATAGATTTATCACACCTAACCTTATGCTTGAGCTCTGAACCAGAATGAGTATGCAACTTCCAACACCACAAACAATAAAACATCACATGAAAAATTTGTGTTTTCTGTTGCAAGCTACTGGCAGATATTTTTCTTTTTATCTTCTAAATTAAGTCCTAGATTTTCCTCAGTTAGTGCACTCGTTTTGCCCAGGTCACATTAATGTCTTCTGCCATCATGGGAGAGTCCTATGGGACAAACCGCACAGGGAATCAAAGGAGAACCTTTGGTCATTCTAGGACAGGGATGTGTGTTGTCACGCCACCTAACAATAATTAATAATCTTTATAGGCCTCAGTCAGTATTCTCTTTTTAATCTGTGTGTGCCTGGTTAGTCTGTGAGCCATCTGGATTGTTATAGACAGGGCTCCCTGACATGCATTTCGGAAAAAACAGTTTTGAGTGCATACCTGTTGGACTCAGCAAGTACAATTATAGATTAGGAAATTTCATACAAAGTTAGTGGCAGAGATGTTTCAGAACCTAAAAAATGAACCTTCATGCTTGGCCACAGCTGCTTTAAATGATTCATAAGTATTTAGGCCATTTAAAGACTTGTTGGTTGCTATAAAACTTTATCCTGTTAAATCTTATCCTTCACTTACGACATTTGAAGTCTACTTCTAGAATTTATATCATCTATTACTCTGCCTTTATTCATCAAGTTTCATAGTTTCTCTCTCAAGAGCATCAATTTTTAGCTGCATAAGTTATTTTATGACGTCATGTTACCAAATGATGTCTATTTTTATGCTAAATTTGACATTTCGGTCCCCAAAGAATCTTTCAAATCAGAAGTATACTGATGTTGACTGTAGACACTAACAAATCCATGGGGGAGGAACAGATCCAGTCAAGATCCTCTTAGCTGGTGATTACCCGAAGAAGTTATCCTCTGGGAGATTGCCTCAGTCCTTTATATCCTTTTTAATCTTTGGCTTTCACAGTGCCCTGTGTTCAAAACTCCCACTCTTTAGTTCTTTGCTGTGTGAAATGTGTAAGTTGCTGGTAGTGCATTACTTTGTGTGTTGCAATACTCATAGTAATGTTCATCTATTTTGTTCTTATCTTACCAAGAATTACTGCACAGTTGCTGTTAAAATTATTGTAAAATTCAGGCACAAAAACAAACCTGAGGAATCTTTAACAATTATTAACAGCATCATACATTTGAAGGACTAATAGCTGACAAAATCATGGCAAAAGGAGGATCAGAACAGGAAATTTACTTTCTGGTGCTAGCTAAATGAAACTTGAAATCATAGATTTTTTTTCCTTTTTAATTTCTCATTAATAATGTACTGTTAGTTATAAATAACCTTTTACAGATTCTTTTTTCCTTGTTAAGAAATTGTCCAAACTAGTAAAATTATTGAGTTGGTTATAGCCTGCACTGATAGAATTTGCTTCACCTTATTGAACTCTGCCATTTGAAAGGTAGAAACAAGTTACTTTTTTAATAACGTTAAACAGCATTATGTAGCCATTCAAGATGGAAAGAGAAAATGCTGTCAGAAGCCAGTAAAACATAATTCCCTGAAATAAAATAACTAGGTTAAGCGGTATGTGATTACATGTTTGGAATTTAGGCATTCTGCCTGACTATCGTCCAGAACACATACGCTGCCCCTGGTGCCTGAGCTGCCTTGTTCAAGACTGGATTGGAGCATCTTCTTGTGCTGAGTAGATAGCCCTGCATGCACAGTGTGTGCCTGCATGCTTCTGTCTTTGGATAAGTGCTGAAGAGAGAGACATGACCTACAAAAGAGAGGTTCTATACATAATATGTGCATGTGCACACAAAGGGACAGCAGCAGTGACATTGCTATAGAAGAGAAGGAGGGAAAAGAAAGAAAATACACAGAGGGACAGTAGCAGTGACATTGCTATAGAAGAGAAGGAGGGAAAAGGAAGAAAATAAGCCACTCAAACAGGAATAAATGTGTTTGGAGTTCTCCAGACGCATTCATTAAACTGAGAACCCAGACCTCTGGTCCTCTCCTTGGAAAAGCTCCTGATGAGGAGATGACTTGCTATGGATTTGTGAAGTAAAAGCTTCAATGGAAAATAAAATCTGGCTTCTGCTGTCTGGGCTGAGGCTCCTTCCACTTACATGCTGGCATGACCTCACTGGGAGCGGAGGTGAAAATCTTCCTAGGCCTATGCAATGAGCCACCGCTGCTTACTTGCTGCCTTCCCTCCTGCCCTCAGAGATTACCTGCTCCTCCACCCAACCCCAGGCAATAACTCCTGCAGGAATGACGTATCTAGGCAGTCCCTGATGTCAATGACCAGGCACTGGAAACTCAGCCTTCCTGAACAGGATCTAAGCATGGTCTTTCCTGCCACAAAAGATCAGACTGAACTGGAGGCTGACAGTGTCCAGAGCTAGAATAAAACATTTTAGCAATAAAATCTTCCATTAGAACATATATAAGTACTATTCAGAATGCTTCCTCTGGGTACTGTAACAGATTCATCTACCCCAGACCAGTGGATGGTGAAGTATTTCCTCCTTCTGCACTCCAAGTCTCCATGGTGAGCTCAGATACCAGACTGATGGACAGTGTCTCAAAGTCTTACACACTCTCCCCTCCTAATTGTTCAATAAATTTTCAGAGTATAAAGTAATAACTAAGGTATTACATTTGCCTGCATGATGACAAAATGCATATTATAAGGAAGGAAGTGTGAATTGTTATTTCCAAACAAACAAAAGTAGTGTAGTAACAAGAACAGAGAACATGAGAGCCTAACAGTTGTTTTGGAAGCAAGTTTTGTGTTGTTTTTAAGAACTTTTATGATGATTTGAACTGCTTTCTTTTTACAGTCTTCCAGCTGCTCCCAGAGGAATCTTTTTCTTTATTTAGTGCCTCTGAGATTCCTTGAAATGCTTGGATGAATGGTCCTATGTAAGAGCCAAAGATTATTTTATTCACTGAACTTCAGAGCAAGGAAAATGTCCTGCATGGTTAAGCAGTGGCTTGATTTTTGGTCATTGTGAAGTAATTTTTATGTAGTTTGGGAAAAAGGGCAGTTTGGATTGATTCTGGTGTTCACTATGCTGAAGAATACTACTGAAATATTGAAAGGTGAGTGTATGTAAGTAAATGCCAGTTACATCTCTACTATAAATCAAACAGCCAAGGAGCTTCCTGGATATTGGATCGCCAACATCCACACTGTTAAATTGCTAGAATTTATCTAGTCCCTGCATAGTTTTGGCCCTGTTCAGCAAGCACTTTCACAAACAGTTCCTAGATTCAACCTGGAATTTAACAAAGGTCTAGGAAGAGCAGGGAGTTTGCATTTGGTCACTTCTTTTTGAAAGGCCAGAAGGTTTTGTAGTATGGACTCAGAACAGCTACATGCATGCTTAATATGCTGGTGTAGACGTAATACCTATTAAAACATGGATATTTCTTCAGTGCTGTTTCTATATTAAACCTTGGAAGAAAATGCTACAATTTTCATGTTCTTCGATGAGCCAACCAGCAGCTGCTTTTAGGTCATTGCAGTTACCTGGGATATGGTTAAGAAACAGAATATGTCTGTCCTTACTTAAGTATTTATCTAATGACGGTTGATGGTGTTTCTGTGTGGGTTTGAAAAAAACACTCTCTCAATTTCTGAGGTGAAAGCATTGTGCCAATGGTTACATGTACAGTGAGCAAATTAGTAGATATATAAAAGATATTGACATATACTGATTTGTTTTATGAAAGTCTTACAAGAGGGACTCTATTTTTCCAATCACACTGTAGCTACCGCCATTTTTTAATAGGAAATTTTGATTGCCAACACATAAGTGTCTTTCTCTGTTGTTAATGAATCTTCTTTGATCCTGTTAAAGCCAAGACAGCACAAGCAGAAAAAATGTCAGTGGGATTTATACAGGAAGATTTACATGTCTATCTGCTTTACAGTCAACCATCTCACAGCTGAATTCAAGTACAAGAAGTACGCTCAAGTACACTGAGTATGATCTATGCAATTACATTTCCAGTGTCATGTGTGTGTCTGTCCAGAACTTATAGAGATCATGGAGCACCCATTTCCATGGAGAAATTAGATGATCTGGTATCAAAGCCCTATCTTTAGTAGACAGAAGAATGAGAGGAGCTAAGGCCACAGAAAATCATCATCATAGATTAGTTTTCACATAAGTGGAAAGTGGTGGAAAGTGGCTTAAGAAAGATCCTTATCTGACCAAAATCTAAGATCCTTCTTAACATAATCTTAGCTCTTAATTTTTCATCTATGTTCCTCTTACCCCCATGTAGTTGTAATAATATTTTCTCAAGCTACTTTAACCGCAGTTATAGCAAAAATAATTTTATGCTTGTTGAGCTAATAAGAATGTACTTAGAATCAACTAAGAGATAATGCACTGATAAAACAGAAGATTCTGTTAAATCTGTGATTGGGTTAAATGTAGTTTTTCATATTTCAGAAACAAACACGATACAGAAAACCAAGTTCAGTGATGGTTCTGCAGACGGTGCTAGAGGCAACTAAACCTTTGTTCCTGCCTGGATTATTGTTTAAAAACATTGTAAATTGTGTAACAGAAAACAGGGTGACTGGGGGTGTGTGCACGGGGGAGGGGTGTGTGTGTGTGTGTGTGTGCACACTTAAACCAGAATAAAATATTTTTGTTCAAATGCTAACATTTAGATGTCAGTATTTTTTGAAGAAGACAAATACTTTGAAAAAAAAAGGATATATGCACCATTTTCTCTAACAAAATCAGGTTTCATTACGAGTTAAAGCTTTCAGTCATGTTTTACTTGTCATCCAATATTGCAGATTGGTGATTATAATAATAATTAAATACATTATTGGTTCACATCTAATCTCGATGAAATCTGGCAATGGTGACAGTAAGGATCCTTTTGAACAAAGGAAAACAAATAACGAGACCCACGTAGATACTTGAAGTGAAATTCTGGCCTCATGGGAGTAAATAGTAAAACTACCATTGACTCCAACGGGGTCAGGATCTCTTCCCCTTTTCCTCCACCCCCAGTGTGTAACCACAGCTGTGCTTTTGCTAAGCTGCATGCAAGAACAACTTATGAATCACATCTGGTGACCCTGTTTGGCATCCCAGCAGAGAAAACATCAGGAATATTAACCCCTTTGTTACATAAATTAAAACAAAGCGATTTGTGGATCCCTTAGATAATGCAAAAACTCTGGGAAGGAAAATAAAAACAGAATAAAAATATTTTAGGGGAGCTAAGAAGCAGGGCCACAGTGAGGAAGAATTGCTGCTGAGGAGTTGCAATTACAAAATTTAAGAATAAACACATTTTTCTTTCTCTTTTAGGTTCATCTGGCAATGTAACTTGATAAATATCTTTGGTTTGTTTCCACTTGTTCTCACTGACGCAAGCTGGCAATAGCCTTTGTAGAATTTCAGCCTCTCTTGAGTCAGTGTCTTGATCTTCAGTCAAAACCTCTTCGTTTTCCAAGAACCTCTTAATTTTCCATTTCCTTCTTGGCAAAGCATAAAACCATATCCAAAAGCTCTATTAACATTTTTTCACCTGAGACATTGGAATTTCCACCATCACTGGGCTTATTTCTCTTTTCTGTCTTTGAAAGATATCTTATAAAAATAAAAAGTTAATACACAGCCCTCTCTTTTTTCCTTCTTCGTTTTTGCTTTCTTTTTCTTTTTGGGGTGTATGTATAGTTTAGTCTGGAGAGGAATTTCACAGTCTGAAGTTTAAATCATAGCTATCTATATCCTAGGCTGAATGAGTGTTTTTGGATATAAACATTCTCAAATCAAGGCATTTGTTATCAGAACCTAGAATACAGTGCTGTACTTTCTCACTGACTAGGCATTTAGCTGTAGCTGTAAAGAGACAAATCCTATGTTTTAATCTCACTATAAGGTTTTAGACTAGTTATTTGACATATATGACTTGTCATATGTGGATATTTTTAGAGAAAGGAGGAAAATGGAGTACACAGAGCTTTATAGACCATTATATATAACCATGTAAGTCAGCTTGGTTCTTCTGGCATCACTGACACCATTGCCCTCATTTCTTCTATTTAAACAGATTACGCCAGATTGTAGAATATGTCAATTACATCTGAGGGATGAAACATCCAGATTTAGCACATCTTCTGGGCTATGTAAAGTCACAGAGTGGAATTCTGCAGGAAAGACATTGTCTGCCAGGATAGAACGCTGTAAATTAAGAGCGATGGCATACAGGCACACTGGATGTGGTTGAAGCCTAGCTCCTCTAAGGATTTTATCTTCCATCCTTCTCTTTTGAAAATGGTATCTTTGCTGTTGTTTGTGAGCATCTGGTGCAACAAGGACCAGATTCTCAAAGATATGCAATTGCCTGAACTCATGGAAAGCAGACTTCAATACAGAAATTCTTCAG